>NC_089839.1:93353751-93996251 GCF_035609145.1 Eleutherodactylus coqui | reverse complement strand
TTAATTGGAAAATCATGTGATTAATCTCAGTTTATCATAGTTCAGCTTATCAGGGAGGCAAAAAATGTGTTCTTTTCATTTGATTAGCAGAAAAAAATAACAGCAGGATAATGTATGTTTCATATTTCAATCAATGTAACTGTCACCCTTGAAATGCCTTTAGTATAACATTGAATTGGAAATACAGTACAGAGCAGAAAGAAAGGAGAGATGAATCACAATTTGAGTCATTTTATGTGTTAAATCCGTATATCTCAAAAGGATCTTGAATTTTTTGTCATGTTTCTCAAACCATTCCTGAATGGTTTGCAATGCAGCAATTTTTGCAATGTAGAAGGGTGCAACCTGCTGATAGAGGCCACTGTAATTAGAACTTACGGGTGTCATGAATGGATGTGCTTAGTCTGCACATTATTTAGGTAGATGGTAAAGTTCAAAGTAACATCTGCATGAATGCCAGGACCCAAAGTTCCCTAGCAACATGGACTTTGAAAACCTACATCCAGATGTTGCCCGTGGTTAGATTTGAGCCTGCAATACTTGCACTGTAGAGCATCAGTGCTAACAACTAAGCCACCACACTTGTCCTGTCTGTTCCAGAGGAAGGGATGAACAGGAAGAATAAACACAACGAGAACATTAAAAAAATCCAGATTTTACCCTTTGTCAGATTTGAACCCACTGCTTTAGCACTGCAAAGCACTGAAAGGCAAGAGTGCTAGCAGCTGAGCCACATGCATAGAAAGGGAAACACAGACATTGAAGGTGATTTTTACTTCCATTGTTTTCAATGGTAGTTGGAATCGACCACCCCAATTCATGATACTTTTTATGCAATTGAGTTGGGTATTTCCAACCTGAATATCCCTGTATGTCTTGAGCTTCTCTTTCTTACACATTTGGTATGAGAGGGAAGGGGGGGGGGGGGGGGTAAGGGGCTTTAATCCCCTGCAGTGCAAAACAGAGAAGCCAGAGAATGAGGAGGTCATGAACTCTTCTGGATTGGGCCCTTGATGCTACCAGTACACAGACAGCTGTGTGCGAGTTTTGTTGCTGCTAAACTGCTTTACAAATGGTGGTTAGCAAGACTAAGGATAAACAAACATAACAAATAGAGATGAGCGAGCACCAAAATGCTCGAGTGCTCGTTACTCGGGACGAAATTTTCGCGATGCTCGCGGGTTCGTTTCGAGTAACGAACCCCATTGAAGTCAATGGGCGACCCGAGCATTTTTGTATATCGCCGATACTCGCTTAGGTTTCCATTTGTGAAAATCTGGGCAATTCAAGAAAGTGATGGGAACGACACAGCATGGATAGGGCAGGCGAGGGGCTACATGTTGGGCTGCATCTCAAGTTCACAGGTCCCACTATTAAGCCACAATAGCGGCAAGAGTGCCCTCCCCCCTCCCAACAATTTTTACTACTGAAAAGCCCTCATTAGCAATGCATACCTTAGCTAAGCACCACACTACCTCCAACAAAGCACAATCACTGCCTGCATGACACTCCGCTGCCACTTCTCCTGGGTTACATGCTGCCCAACACCCCCCCCCCCCCCCGCACGACCCAGTGTCCACAGCGCACACCAAAGTGTCCCTGCGCAGCCTTCAGCTGCCCTCATGCCACACCACCCTCATGTCTATTTATAAGTGCGTCTGCCATGAGGAGGAACCGCAGGCACACACTGCAGAGGGTTGGCACGGCTAGGCAGCGACCCACTTTAAAAGGGGCGGGGCGATAGCCCACAATGCTGTACAGAAGCAATGAGAAATATAATCCTGTGCCACCGCCATCAGGAGCTGCACACGTGGGCATAGCAATGGGGAACCTATGTGCCACACACTATTCATTCTGTCAAGGTGTCTGCATGCCCCAGTCAGGCCGCGTTTTTTTATAGTCACAGGCAGGTACAACTTCGCAATGGGTATTCCGTGTGCACCCACAGCATGGGTGGCTCCCTGGAACCCACCGCCTGTACATAAATGTATCCCATTGCAGTGCCCTGGACAGCAGAGCTAATGTCAGATTAAATGCAGGTGGGCTTCGGCCCACACTGCATGCCCCAACCTGACCGGGGTTTTTAATTCATAGACACAGGCAGGTACAACTCCCTATTGTGAAGTCCCTGTGGACCGACAGCATGGGTGGGTGCCAGGAAGCCACCGGCGGTACATAAATATATCCCATTGCATTGCTCATCACAGCTGAGGTAATGTCATGTTTAATGCAGGTGGGCTTCGGCCCACACTGTATGCCCCAGTCAGACTGGGGTTCTTTAGAAGTGGACACATGCAGTTACAACTCCGTGTGGACCGACAGCATGGGTGGCTCCCTGGAACCCACCGACGGTACATAAATAATAATAATAATAAATAATAATAATAATCTTTATTTGTATAGCGCCAACTTATTCCGCAGCGCTTAATATATATATCCCATTGCAGTGCCCAGCACAGCTGAGGTAATGTCATGTTTAATGCAGGTGGGCTTCGGCCCACACTGCATGCCCCAGTCAGACTGGGGTTCTTTAGAAGTGGACACATGCAGTTACAACTCCGTGTGGACCGACAGCATGGGTGGGTGCCAGGAAGCCACCGGCGGTACATAAATATATCCCATTGCAGTGCCCAGCACAGCTGAGGTAACGTCAGCTTTAATGCAGGTGGGCAAAAAATTAATTGGATTACACTGTAGGTGAGGGCCCCAAAAAATTGGTGTACCAACAGTACTAATGTACGTCAGAAAAATTGCCCATGCCCAACCAAGAGGGCAGGTGAAACCCATTAATCGCTTTGGTTAATGTGGCTTAATTTGTAACTAGGCCTGGAGGCAGCCCAGTTAAAATTAAAATTGGTTCAGGTGCAAGTTTCAGCGCTTTAATGAGCATTGAAACGTATAAAAATTGTTTACAAAAATTATATGACTGAGCCTTGTGGGCCTAAGAAAAATTGCCCGTTCGGCGTGATTACGTCAGGTTTCAGGAGGAGGAGCAGGAGGAGGAGGATGAATATTATACACAGATTGATGAAGCTAAAAGGTCCACGTTTTTGATGGTGATAGAGAACAATGCTTCCATCCGCGGGTGCAGCCTACGTATCGTTTAGGTATCGCTGAGAAGAGAAGTCTGTGGAAATCCAGGCTTTGTTCATCTTGATGAGTGTAAGCCTGTCGGCACTGTCGGTTGACAGGCGGGTACGCTTATCTGTGATGATTCCCCCAGCCGCACTAAACACCCTCTCTGACAAGACGCTAGCCGCAGGACAAGCAAGCACCTCCAGGGTATACAGCGCGAGTTCAGGCCACGTGTCCAGCTTCGACACCCAGTAGTTGTAGGGAGCAGAGGCGTCACGGAGGACGGTCGTGCGATCGGCTATGTACTCCCTCACCATCCTTTTACAGTGCTCCCGCCGACTCAGCCTTGACTGGGGAGCGGTGACACAGTCTTCCTGGGGAGCCAGAAAGCTGTCAAAGGCCTTAGAGAGTGTTCCCCTGCCTGTGCTGTACATGCTGCCTGATCTCCGCACCTCCCCTGCTACCTGGCCCTCGGAACTGCGCCTTCGGCCACTAGCGCTGTCCGATGGGAATTTTACCATCAGTTTGTCCGCCAGGGTCCTGTGGTATAGCATCACTCTCGAACCCCTTTCCTCTTCGGGTATGAGAGTGGAAAGGTTCTCCTTATACCGTGGGTCGAGCAGTGTGTACACCCAGTAATCCGTAGTGGCCAGAATGCGTGTAATGCGAGGGTCACGAGAAAGGCATCCTAATATGAAGTCAGCCATGTGTGCCAGGGTACCTGTATGCAATACATGGCTGTCCTCACTAGGAAGATCACTTTCAGGATCCTCCTCCTCCTCCTCCTCCTCCTCAGGCCATACACGCTGAAAGGATGACAGGCAAGCAGCATGGGTACCCTCAGCAGTAGGCCAAGCTGTCTCTTTCCCCCCCCTCCTCATCCTCCTCCTCCCCCTCCTCTTCCTCCTCAACGCGCTGAGATATAGACATGAGGGTGCTCTGACTATCCAGCGACATACTGTCTTCCCCCGCCTCTGTTTCCGAGCGCAAAGCGTCTGCCTTTATGCTTTGCAGGGAACTTCTCAAGAGGCATAGCAGAGGAATGGTGACGCTGATGATTGCAGCATCGCCGCTCACCATCTGGGTAGACTCCTCAAAGTTTCCAAGGACCTGGCAGATGTCTGCCAACCAGGCCCACTCTTCTGTAAAGAATTGAGGAGGCTGACTCCCACTGCGCCGCCAATGTTGGAGTTGGTATTCCACTATAGCTCTACGCTGCTCATAGAGCCTGGCCAACATGTGGAGCGTAGAGTTCCACAGTGTGGGCACGTCGCACAGAAGTCGGTGCACTGGCAGATGAAACCGATGTTGCAGGGTGCACAGGGTGGCAGCGTCTGTGTAGGACTTGCGGAAATGTGCGCAAAGTCGGCGCACCTTTCCGAGCAGGTCTGACAAGCGTGGGTAGCTTTTCAGAAAGCGCTGAACCACCAAATTAAAGACGTGGGCCAGGCATGGCACGTGCGTGAGGCTGCCGAGCTGCAGAGCCGCCACCAGGTTACGGCCGTTGTCACACACGACCATGCCCGGTTGGAGGCTTAGCGGCGCAAGCCAGCGGTCGGTCTGCTCTGTCAGACCCTGCAGCAGTTCGTGGGCTGTGTGCCTCTTCTCTCCTAAGCAGAGTAGTTTCAGCACGGCCTGCTGATGCTTGCCCACCGCTGTGCTGCCATGCCGCGCGACACCGACTGCTGGCAACGTGCTGCTGCTGACACATCTTGATTGCGAGACAGAGGTTGCGTAGGAGGAGGAGGAGGAGGGTGGTTTAGTGGAGGAAGCATACACTGCCGCAGATACCACCACCGAGCTGGGGCCCGCAATTCTGGGGGTGGGTAGGACGTGAGCGGTCCCAGGCTCTGACTCTGTCCCAGCCTCCACTAAATTCACCCAATCTGCCGTCAGGGAGATATAGTGGCCCTGCCCGCCTGTGCTTGTCCACGTGTCCGTTGTTAAGTGGACCTTGGCAGTAACCGCGTTGGTGAGGGCGCGTACAATGTTGCGGGAGACGTGGTCGTGCAGGGCTGGGACGGCACATCGGGAAAAGTAGTGGCGACTGGGAACTGAGTAGCGCAGGGCCGCGGCCGCCATCATTCCTTTGAAAGCCTCCGTTTCCACAACCCTATACGGCAGCATCTCCAGGCTGATAAATTTGGCTTTGTGCACGTTTAACGCTTGAGGGTGCGGGTGTGTGGCGGCGTACTTGCGCTTGCGCTCCAACACTTGCGCTAGCGACGACTGGACGGTGCGCTGAGAGACATTGGTTGATGGGGCCGAGGACAGCGGAGGTGAGGGTGTGGGTGCAGGCCAGGAGACGGTAGTGCCTGTGTCCTGAGAGGGGGGTTGAATCTCAGTGGCAGGTTGGGGCACAGGGGGAGAGGCAGCGGTGCAAACCGGAGGCGGTGAACGGCCTTCGTCCCACCTTGTGGGGTGCTTGGCCATCATATGTCTGCGCATGCTGGTGGTGGTGGCTCCCCGGCTGATCTTGGCGCGACAAAGATTGCACACCACTGTTCGTCGGTCCTCTGCACTCTCAGTGAAAAACTGCCAGACCTTCGAGCACCTCGGCCTCTGCAGGGTGGCATGGCGCGAGGGGGAAACAGTTGGTGGATTATTCGGTCTGGCCCTGCCTCTGCCCCTGGCCACCGCACTGCCTCTTCCAACCTGCCCTGCTGCTGCACTTGCCTCCCCCTCTGAAGACCTGTCCTCAGTAGGCGTAGCAAACCAGGTGGGGTCAGTCACCTCATCGTCCTGCTGCTCTTCCTCCGAATCCTCTGTGCACTCCTCCCTCGGACTTACTACAATTACTACTACCTGAGTGATAGACAACTGTGTCTCATCGTCATCGTCCTCCTCACCCACTGAAAGCTCTTGAGACAGTTGCCGGAAGTCCCCAGCCTCATCCCCCGGACCCCGGGAACTTTCCAAAGGTTGGGCATCGGTCACGACAAACTCCTCCGGTGAGAGAGGAACCATTGCTGGCCATTCTGGGCAGGGGCCCGGGAACAGTTCCTGGGAGTCTGCCTGCTCCTCAGAATGTGTCATTTTCATGGACTGAGGAGGCTGGGAGGAAGGAGGAGCAGCAGCCAGAGGATTCAGAATTGCAGCAGTGGACGGCGCAGAATTCTGGGTGGTCGATAAATTGCTGGATGCACTTTCTGCCATCCACGACAGGACCTGCCCACACTGCTCATTTTCTAATAAAGGTCTACCACGTGGACCCATTAATTATGAGATGAATGTGAGGACGCCAGAAACGTGCCTCTCTCCTAATCCCGCAGCAGTCTGCTGCGATACACCTGGATCAGGAGCTCGGCCTGTGCCCACACCCTGACTTGGGCCTCCGTTTCCACGTCCTCAAGGCCTACCCCTACCCCTCAGCATGCTGTATTACCAGTAGTGCAGAAACAGAACGCTGTAATTAAATGTGCCGCTTATTGGCCTGTGGTTGGAGGCTGACTTCCCTTACGGAACGCACAGCAGAGCCAGGAAACAATTTTGCGCACGCCTGTAGTGAGACGTAGGTGCGTATGACTGAGCTAGTGGAATTCACAGCGCAGAAGCAGTCAAGTGGCCAAGGGCCAGTAGTAGGCCTTAAGTATTTTGCTTCAATTTTTTTAAAATGCTGAGCTGATACAGCAGACAGATACTGTAGGCAGCGTATAATATTATGTATACTGTTTCCCTCTGGCGGGATGACGGCGGTGATGTAACAGAGACAGCAGAGCCAGGAAACAATTTTGCGCAAGCCTGCTGTAACGCTTAGCTGCGTATTAATTAGGACTACTACCCCCAGCAGACAGATACTGTAGGCAGCGTATAATATTATGTACACTGTTTCCTTCTGGCGAGATGACGGCGGTGATGTAACGGAGACAGCAGAGCCAGGAAACAATTTTGTGCAAGCCTGCTGTAACGCTTAGCTGCGTATTAATTAGGACTACTACCCCCAGCAGATAGATACTGTAGGCAGCATATAATATTATGTATACTGTTTCCCTCTGGCGGGATGACGGTGGTGATGTAACAGAGACAGCAGAGCCAGGAAACAATTTTGCGCAAGCCTGCTGTAACGCTTAGCTGCGTATTTATTAGGACTACTACCCCCAGCAGACAGATACTGTAGGCAGCGTATCATATTATGTATACTGTTTCCCTCTGGCGGGATGACGGCAGTGATGTAACGGAGACAGCAGAGCCAGGAAACAATTTTGCGCAAGCCTGCTGAAACGCTTAGCTGCGTATTAATTAGGACTACTACCCCCAGCAGACAGATACTGTAGGCAGCGTATAATATTATGTATACTGTTTCCCTCTGGCGGGATGATGGCGGTGATGTAACAGAGACAGCAGAGCCAGGAAACAATTTTGCGCAAGCCTGCTGTAACGCTTAGCTGCGTATTAATTAGGACTACTACCCCGAGCAGACAGATACTGTAGGCAGCGTATAATATTATGTATACTGTTTCCCTCTGCCGGGATGACAGCGGTGATGTAACGGAGACAGCAGAGCCAGGAAACAATTTTGCGCAAGCCTGCTGTAACGCTTAGCTGCGTATTAATTAGGACTACTACCCCCAGCAGACACGCAGTAAACTGAAGACGGTCACAGGCAGCCCAAATATAGTATTTTTCCCCAATTTTTTGGAAAAAGCCCACTGCCTATATAGCCTGTATATCTCTTTCCCTGCCTCACCAGTACTGGCCCTATACACTGTACAATGACTGCAGACTGAGGACGCAATGCTCTGCACGCCCGATATACAAAAAAAATAATTGTGCAACACTGCTAAAAGCAACCTCAACAGTACTGCACACGGTCAGATGTGGCCCTAAGAAGGACCGTTGGGGTTCTTGAAGCTCTCCCTATAGCAGCTCCGGCATCAGCAGCACTTTCCCTGATCTATGTCAAAATGCATCTGTGGCGAGTTGCGGGAGGGGCCGATTTATATACTCGGGTGACACCTGATCTCCCAGCCACTCACTACAGGGGGGTGGTATAGGGCTTGAACGTCGCAGGGGTAAGTTGTAATGCCTTCCCTGTCTTTCTATTGGCCAGAAAAGCCAGCTAACATCTCAGAGAGGAAAGTGAAGGTAACTCGAACATCGCGTGGTGCTCGCCTCTAGTAACGAGCATCTCGAACACGCTAATACTCGAACGAGTATCAAGCTCGGACGAGTACGTTCGCTCATCTCTAATAATAAACTGTTAATTGTAGCTGTAAAGTGACCCCCCCCCCTCCCCAGGTGCCTCTAAGTGCCTTGTTATGCATATGGCCCTGGCTAGAGTTAGGCGGGCTGCACACGAGCGTGACGTGCTCCGCCGCGGAATATTCCACGGCGAAGCCCGTCACGGCGCCCCCCCCCCCCAGAGACCCCATACTTACCAGCGGATCCGTCGTTCTGGGTTCCGCATGACACTTCCCTGCCCACCGCCGCCGCGTCATATGACACGCTGGCCGCGTCACATGACACGCCCACCGCGTCATATGACGCGGCCGGCCACGTCATATGACGCGGCGGCGGTAGGCGGGGAAGCGTTTTCACGCTATCTTCCGCAGGAGATAGCGTGAACGGACGGCTTCCATTGACTGCAATGGAAGCCGTCTGCGCGTACACCCGCGGCAAATAGAGCATGCTGCGGGTGAGGACGGGAGATTTCACGGTGCGGAATTCCGCAGTGGAATTCCGTATTGCGTGCCCTGAGCTACTAGGTTCAATAGAACCTAATAGCTGCGGGTAACGCAGCGGATTTTCGCCGTGAATTACGCGGCGGAAATCCGTTCGTAGGAAGGAGGCCTTATAGTGATAAAAACTTTCACATGACTGTATTCTGATCAATATTTTGCATCAGTATTTGTAAGCCAAAACTAATCAGTAGATATCAGTAGATAACATAAAAGAAGTACATTTTTTGTACTATGATTATGTGTTTTCTCTCTGTAGATTCCAGTCCCAATTTTGATTTAGAAACATTGATGGAAAGTTACCAAAAAAACTGTTGTATGATAATGGTGAATATAACAGATTTTACATTTTCACTCACTGTAATCATTAAAGATCTTTTCCAATTAGTTCCACCAAAAATTGTTCGTGTCGGAAATAAGATTTTATATATAAATATAATCTCTTCATTTTTTTAATGCAAAAACTGGTTCGCATATTCTTGTGGTTTTGTCAATTTTTTTTATCATAACAGTGAATCTAGGCAAATGCAGCATGTATGAGTTTCATACAACTTACTATTTTTTTGCTGATTATATTTTGCATACAGTTAATGTGGTCTTGTAGGAGTTTTAAGCCCAATGCCCACAGATGTATTTTTGCTGCAGAATTCGTGGCCAGACGCCCACCGCGAATTCCACAGCAATGTCCACCCATAGCATGCCATGTTAAATGATTCTTCCCTGTCCACGAGCGGAAATTAACTGCGATTGTCTGCTCGTGGGGAAAAATTGCAGCATGTTCTATTTTGTGCAGAAAATAGCAAGAATGGCTTCCATTACAGTCAATGGAAGCCATTCAATCCACGGCGATTCCAAAATGTCAATCACCTGCACGACGACAGCGTCATGCCCTGCACTGCGCACGTGTGCCGGTCCCCCAGCTGAATCACACGCCGCGGATGCAGACAGGTGAGTATAGGGTCTCTGACCGCCACCGGGTCTGATTCTGCTGCAAGATTTCGCAGTCGGTATCCGACCCGGCCGTGTCATGAGGCCTTAGTGAGAAAGCACAAGCTCTTGATGATGTAGTTTTTTATAGAATATGCAAACTCTGCGTACCTTTATAATATTACTTTTGCATTGTTCTGTGTGCATACCTCTGCTTGAATATGAGTGTTAGCCACAAATGTAAGATTTTGTGAGTTTTGTTTAAGTTATGTAAGTGAAATGAATATGACTTCATGTTCTATCCTATGCGTAGCCATTTTGTGAGCAAGTAGTCATCTTCTATGTCAATTACTTTGTACTTTTACTTTTACAAGGTTTGCTAAAATATATTGAATGAGAAGGGACCTCGATGATTAGAACATTCCAATGCCCTAGATTGAATGTCTTGGCTCATTGTGTCCTGTACTTCTGTCTCTCTCTCTAAGCAATTATTGTGTCTTTGTATTCTGAGAAGTTTATTATGTAGGATTCTATTGCATCTGTGTTGCTGTTCCTTCCGCAATTTAGATGTTAAATTCCTTATCTTGCATGTTTATGTTTCTTTTACCAAAGGTAATAAATTAATTATAATAGATTTGAATTATTGTAATTAGATCATGTGCCTATATAAAAGCTGCTGTCTGTCAGTCAATACACAGATTACTTTGGATCACATCCCATGCTGTGTGATTTAATGTTAGTCTCCTGAGCTTAGCTTACCTCTAAAATTGAATTTGGACACCAATAGCATATCATATAGCAAATATTGGTTTGCACTAGAGATGAGCGAACGTACTCGGTAAAGCACTACTCGTCCGAGTAATGTGCTTTATCCGAGTACCTCCCCGCTCGTCCTGAAAGATTCGGGGAGCGCCGCGGAGCGGGGAGCTGCAGAGGAGAGCGGGGAGGAACGGAGGGGAGATCTCTCTCTCCTTCTCTCCCGCCCGCTCTCCCCTGCTCCCCGCAACTCACCTGTCAGCAGCGGCGCTCCCCGAATCTTTCAGGACGAGCGGGGAGGTACTCAGATAAAGCACATTACTCGGACGAGTAGTGCTTTACCGAGTATGTTCGCTCATCTCTAGTTTGCACTAATAGTTACATGAAAGTATAAAGTTGTCTGATGTCAGGAAATATATCTGTTGTGGGAGAACACTCATTTTTGTTTTATCCACATATTTTACACAGTATTACTTTTTTTTTTTAATTTACAGCTCAAAACAAGATATTTTTGTATTTTTAATTCTAATGATTTTGTAAATATATGTAATAGATATAAGTGATATGTTTAAAACACTACACATCATGAACTTTTTTTTAGGAGGAGAGTTTTATGAATTTTTTTTACAAAAAGTTACAATTTGATGAAAAGTTACATGAAGGAGCCATGTGTATGAAGTATTGAGTAGCATTTTGACAATATGTCTGGTATCAACTTTAAAAATATATACCTGTTGGAAAATTTAGTATTAATTTTTACTTTATTACATAATTGAACTTGTCAAAAGTGAGAAATTTGTCTCAGCTACCAGAGGAAGAAAACATCCAGAAAGCCTTGACAGCAACACACCCACAGACGGGGAAGGAGATTTTTCTAGAGTAAAAAAAGTAGTGCATTTTTTGCTCTATACGACACACCTGATGATAAGACGTACCTAGGTTTTAGAGGAGGAAAATAGGAAAAAAATATTGTGAACTGACCCAGACCAGGCAGTAAGACAGGTATTACAGGAGGAATAAAGAGCAGTAGTACTGTCTCAGAATGAAGATCTCATATAATAAAAACCTTGTGTTGCGCCATGGTCAGACTGTGTATCAGAAGATATAGTAAGTGCATGAGACGCTGTGTGAGAGCGGCACTTGTGGTATAGCTAGAGAAAGGGAGTAACTTGATTGATGGAGGCAGGGAAGTAGCAGCAGTTCCCTCTGGCATACCACCAATCAGTGGTGCATACAGACAGCAGGGCAGAGGAGAAAAAGAACTGCTCTCCCCCCTTGCTATGGAGTGGACCCAGCCAGCAGCTGTGTGACAAGGATTTGGGAGACAAAAAGTGTGTCACAGAGCAAAAAATACGCTGTATGACAAAGGTAACAAATTTTTAAAGTTGTGATACTCTACTTATATTTCCCTAGGTTTCCATAAATTCTTCCAACATTCTAAAATAATTAGATACAATTGTCCTAGTGATGATTGCTAAATTAGCAGCTATGGTATCCTTTTAATATAGATATCTATGTCTTACAGTTTATTAGGAAATTAAGTGAAAACTCAGTAACCTGCAATAAACTGTTGTATCCATCATTTAATCACATTTTGAAAAAAGCATGCAGTGTGAATACTAGCTATTTGTTCATGGCATATAAATGTTGTTTTCTTTTTACTGATCAGTCACAGCAGTACCCCAGATGTTTTGATGCTTTGGTGCATTCTACCATGGAGCAAGTGAATATTTTGATAAGTGTCTCTGGAGAAAGACGGGAAGGATGTTTCAGATTTATTTAAAGTGACAGCTGAAGACAAATACAACTGCAAATTTTACCTCATTGGGGAAGAAAACTGACTAGAGTAACAAGTGACAAGTAAGAAGAAAAGAATGAGAAAATTTGTACCTCCAATTAAGTTCATGTGCAACTAATTATGTTCCATATATAATTTAAAGAGTGTGCATACTATAGCAGTAAACCATGCAACTGCTATGTGGGCTTGGAGAAATAGGCCCAGCCTTGTCTGGTTTCACCCCATATACTATTGGGTAGCAAAAAAACTATACAGAACTAATCTCCAGAGGAACTGCATTGTAAGCAAGCAAGAGCTAGGGGATTGGCCTATGGGTCATGGAAAGGAGCATGGTAAGGACAAACACTAGGCATTTCTGCCCTAGGTGGTAAAACCCTATGCTATGATAGGAGATCCATTTTTATTTTTACTGTGGGACCCTTTCTTTTCTGTGTATACCACTGGAAGATTTAATATCTGAGCAAAATTTTGGTGTTAAACTAAGTGCTTAGTTCATGGAGTTGAAATGATGATTTAAGTTAAAACATACCTAACTTTTCTGATACGTTTTCAGAATACGTTGCAATGTGTATATGAGAATAATCCTATTTATTTACTTCCAGCAGCTAACTTGCCCTCTCCATAGACTTCTATAGGCAGCATGAGCCATCACACTCCTTCACTTTCTGATATCTATTCTGTTAACTGTGTTATTAGAAACAGGCTGTAAATCACAAACAGTGACTTCAGGCAACAGTTGTCCTGTGTACAAGGAATCTCCGACAGGTCAATGAGTGATACATTTCTCCTTTGTTGGAGCTGCTTGGTTTTAGTGCAATTAAAAACCATGTGACTCTTAGGCCATGTAAACAGGAGTTGTTCAATCTTTGAGTAACTGCTTGTTTACTTGATTGGAGGCAGGTAGGCTGGAATGATCCCCAACACACTCCACCTCCATTCACAGAGCACCAAAGCACAGGAGTGATAGTCATCGGGATGACTGTCGGGTGCTTATGCACCCAACAGTCGTCCTATGTAAAGAGAGCTTTAGTTGCTACAGTAGCACGAGGCTCTCTATCCCACCCATCTCTGTAGACTTCTATGAGTTATAATTATCCTTCACTTCCTGTGTTCTGTCTTCTCATACTTTTTTGTCAAATTTATTTTTCTTAAAAAATTTTTGATGAAAATTGAGCATTACAAATGTGTTTGTTGAGTAAGAATTACATACTTAGTTGCAGACTAGGATCAGAATAAGCACAAAATTGGATAAAGTAGGGATAGTGACAGGGAGGGAAGAGGGGGTGGGAGAAGGGGAAATAAGCAAGTAGACCATATGAATCAGTGAAGCTGGGGCTGGTCTCAAGTAGTGTAGAAGTTGAAATGTTATAGGTATTACATCCAGTAAGTCCATCTCATGTTGTTCTAATACCCAAGGAGGGACTAAAGCAGGCATGATGTAACAACATTATTTCCATTCTTCCTAAACCCCTTGCATGACTTCCATAGATTACCAAATTGAGCACGCATGTTCAATTCCCAGCTGACTAATTCCTCAAATCTGTAAATTTCATCTACTTTCTTCATTCAGGCATTAGTTATAGGAGACTCTTCAGTTCTCCATTTCAGAAGAAAAAGTAGCCTCGCTGTCTGAATTAATTGTGTGGTGAGGTTCTTTATCCTGGGGATTCAAGTATTTCCTCTCATACTTGAGAAGGCATTCCTTTGACGATGGCAAGTGGGCAATAAATTAGAAGGAAAGGAGGCCCCTAGTGGCCAGCCCACTATAATGATTTTTAGCACAAAAACATCACTTTAGGTAAATGCACTTTAGCTAATTATCACATTGGCTATCACATAAGCACAAGTTGTTTGAAAAGCTATTGGCCATTTAAGGTTTTTGTTTTTTTAAGTTTATATGTAAATGAAGGAGGACATTGTCTTGTTATTTTAAATCTTGACTTATTATACAGCAACTGCAAAATATGTTGATCTAGACATAACAAAATGAAAGTATAGTAACCGAGCAATATCAGACTAGGCCTACTTCAGAATTAATGCATTTTACAGACCAATGACAATTAAGAAATTAAATTCTAAAACTTAGAAAACACTGTTCTTTGAAAAATTAAGACTTTACAAGCATATGGAGAGTTCAAAGATTAGTGCTTTAAAATCATTGTAAAAGCAAATAGACCAGGGACCCACCATTGACTCTTGGTCGCTCTAGGCTGCAACAAACTTGAGCTGATCATTTGAGAAGATAATTGGACTCTACCACTAATTTGAGAAATCGTGTCATTGTTGAGCTTTGAGGCAAGTACATCAGAATTTTCTGTTATTCAATGAATACTGTAGAAGGACCAGAATCAGTTAAAACAGGGCATGTAAGATAATATATATATATATATATGCATTCCTTACAGCTCCTGTTCTGTACTACAGACCCATAGGCACAAAGTGTGCCACTCTATGGAGTTTTCCTGTGGCACCATATTATCATACTTCCATGGGAAAATATTTTTGTCATTAAACTGTATACATGATCCAATGCAACAGAAGGGGAGTTTGCTGACTACAAGATAACCTGATCTTTATGTATTTTGGTGTGCTGAATCCAAAAATCATATCCATTTCCTCTAGTCATGTCTAGTAGTTTCCACAAAACACTATTTACTAATAAACAGTTACAGTAAAAACATAATGTTATAATTTTTATAAGTTTTTTTTTATGGAGAGTTCCATATCACTCCAACAGAGAAAAAAACTCTACATAAAATCATCTATCTACGATTATGTTACACACTTTCATTCCATGCGGCTCAGCCTCGTAGATGTTTTCAGTGCGTCAATCTGGCTGGTCATAGTAACATAGGATGGAAGACCGAATGAAGAAAATGTCCATCTAGTTCAGCCTGTTTATCCTCCTATGTTGTTGATCCAGAGGAAGGCAAAAAAAAAACAAAAGGCAGGAGCCAAATAGCCCTTTTGGGGGAAAATTCCTTCCTGACTCCCTAATGGCAATCAGACTAATCCCTGGGTCAACTCCTAATAGTTCCTACGTGCCTGTATACCCGGATTAACAATTAACCTAAGATTTATATCCTGTAATATCCTTCCTCTCTAGAAAGACATCAAGTCCCCTTTTAAACTCCTCTATGGATTTTGCCATCACCACATCCTCAGGCAGAGAGTTCCATGGTCTGCTTTTACAGTAAAGAACCCTTTTCTGTGTTGGCAATGAAACCTGCTTTTTTCTAGACATAGCGGATGCCCTCTTGTTACAGTCGCAGTCCTGGGTATAAACAGATCATGGGAGAGACACAGCTAAGGTTACACTTACAGGTTATTTTTTGGAGATCACCCAAAGAGCGTATGTGTACCATAAACTGATGTACCATGTTGTCTTGCATTTTACCTTATGTCGACTAAATAAAGTTATCAGTCTGGTTCACAAAATGTTCTAGACCTTGTCTTTGTTACAATCTGATCTGTAGGTATATGTTACTCTCTTCTATTTGCCCCCCACTTCTAGTTATGATTTATTGATTAAAATAGCAAGAAGTAGCAGAAAGAAAGTAGAGACTAACACGTTACTACAGGATGAGACTAGGCATTGTTTGTTTGTAGTCTGTAACCACAGAGACACATTGTTCAGCAAAAGAGTTGTATAGATAAAACAAAAGTATTTGCAAAGTTTCCTTAGCTTTTTAACTTAGATACATGTGGTTAGCAATGTGGACATATTAAATGTAGTGATGATGTAATGTATATTTAGATAAGATACCAAGTAATGTGTTTCTTAATATTCACAGATTATTTCATCTTAGACGATAAAGTAATACCGAAGACTTATTTTAAACATGTTCATAATTATAGACTGTGCAACACATATTTATATGTGATATACATAGAAGGAGGCAGCATAAGTCTGCATCTGAAACTCTTATGAACTAGAACTTCTCATTTCAGGTTAAATTAAGTGTATATTACTTTTAATAGGTTTTGTAATTGAGCTCTGAGAAGCTCAGCCAGAGATGACATACACACATATTTTCTTGAATAATTTAATTAGCATGCCCCAGTTGTTCAAAGCTAGAGCAAACTAGATAAATCATGTTTTGGTCTCTCAGATGCAAGTTCATTGTTCTGAGGCTGGTTCCATTAATTATAAGTTATTTTTCTGGAATAAATTATAACATTAAAGATAAAGAGGAATTCACAAAGACAGAAAACAACCTAATTTAAAATGTGACAGGTTGTAAAAAATAAATATATAAATAAAATTTAAAACATGTAACTGCAACACCATGGCCCTTATGTTCTTTCCTGCTTAGCAGTTAAACATTGATGTATAACACATGAAAAGGCCCATTTAGACACAATGATTATTGCTCAAAATTCGCTCAAAGCCATCTTTTGAGCGTTAACTGTTGCGTCTAAATGCACGGACATCATGCAGTTTTTGTGCATGATTCGTTCCTTGCTCAATTCTAGTTTTCTAGAATTGAGCGATGAACTCTTACCAGTTATCACAGTCGGCAGCGCTGATAAGGTTCTTCAGCTCATGTCCCACTGGTGTTTCACAGTGGGACGTGAGCTGTAAGCGCAGAGAACAATGCAGCTGTATTGTTCGCCAAACGATAGCGGCGGTGTTCCGCTCTGCCTGCATAGCTCTTTAGTAGCTACTTAGCTACTATAGACTATGCAAAGATGATCACTCAAAACTGTCACTCAAACTGTCGTTTGAGTGATTTGGTATTGAAATGTATCAATGTATTGAGGAAAATCTAGTATACAGTACTGTACAAAAGTTTCAGGCGGGTATAAAAAGAATGCTGTAAAGTAAGAATGCTTTCAAGGTTAAAATGTTAATAGTTAAAGATGAGCGAGCACCAAAATGCTCGGGTGCTCATTGCTCGAGTCGAACTTTCCGCGATGCTCGAGAGTTCGTTTCGAGTAACGAACTCCATTGAAGTCAATGGGCGACTCGAGCATTTTTGTATATGACCGATGTTCCGCTTAGGTTTTCACAATCACTGCCTGCGGGACACACCGCTGCCTCTTCTCCTGGGTTACATGCTGCCCAACCCACCGCACGACCCTGCGTCCGCAGCGCACACAAAAGTGTCCCTGCACAGCCTTCAGCTGCCCTCATGCAACACGCCAGCTTCATAGCCACACCACCCTCATGTCTATTTATAAGTGCGTCTGCGATGAGGAGGAATCGGAGGCACACACTGCAGAGGGTTGGCAGGGCCAGGCAGCGACCCTCTTTAAAAGGGGGGGGATCGATAGCCCACAATGCTGTTGAGAATCGATGAGAAATTGATGTTCGATCTTCATTCCAATCCTGTGCCACCTCCGTCAGGAGCTTCAAACGTGGTCATAAAGGGGACTCAGGTGCCAGCCCAGCACTTCTACACATCTCCACAATGCAGCAATACTCTGTGTGGGAAGTATGTGTGCGGGCCCTGGGTCTGCCTCTGTCCCAGCAAACACCTTGTGTGGCCCAAGGTGCTGCGAGTGACATAGCAATGGGGAATCTATGTGTCCACACACTACTCATTGTGTTTGGGTGTCGGATACCTCATCGACAACGCAAGGGGTAAACCATCTGCACTCTGCACCCTACCCAAGTCTGTCAGTGTTTTGGGGACAGACAGGTAAAACACCTCTATGGTAAATCTGTGTGCACCCACAGCATGGGTGGGTCCAAGGAACTTAAAGACAGTACACATAAAGAAAATCACAGTGCCCAAACATGGCAAACTTTCGCTGCGCCAAGGACATAGGCCTCTGCACAAACCCTCAGCAATCACGGGCATAGAGCGGACTCCGATGCTAGCGTAGCTGTGAACGTCTCATTAGCGCTGTATCGCTCCTCTTGTTTGTCCCAATGCAATGCCCCGGATAGCTGTGGTAACGTGAGAGAAAATGCATGTTGGCTTTGGCCCATACTCCATGCCCTAGTCAGTCTGGGTTTATTTTAAAGTGCCAGGCAGGTACAACACCGCTATGGGAAGTCTGTGTGAACCCACAGCATGGGTGGGTCCCAGGAACCCACAGACAATACATAAAGAAATCCCATTGCAGTGCCCCGGATAGCTGTGGTAACGTGAGAGAAAATACATGTTGGCTTCGGCCCACACTCCATGCCCTAGTCAGTCTGTTTTTTTTTTTAAAGTGCCAGGCAGGTACAACTCCGCTATGGGAAGTCTGTGTGCACCCACAGCATGGGTGGGTCCCAGGAACCCACAGATGGTACATAAAGAAATCGCATTGCAGTGCCCTGGATAGCTGTGGTAACGTGAGAGAAAATACATATTGGCCTCGGCCCAGAATCCATGCCCTAGTAAGTCTGTTTTTTTTTTTTTTTTTTGTGCCAGGCAGGTACAACAGCACCATGGGAAGTCTGTGTGCACCCACAGCATGGGTGGGTCCCAGGAACCCACAGACGGTACATAAAGAAATCCCACTGCAGTGCCCCAGATAGCTGTGGTAACGTGAGAGAAAATACATGTTGGCCTCCGCCCACAATCTATGCCCTAGTCAGTCTGGGTTTTTGGGGGGGCTAGATAGGTAGAACACTGCGATGGGAAGACTTAGTGCACCCATAGTATACACAGACCCCTGTAATATTCCTGTAGCAAAGGTATAAGCTGACCCCAGTAACAGTTATGTTGCAGAAGTGTAGGGAGACCCCAGTAACATTTCTGTACTAACAGTACAGACAGACCCCAGTAACATTTCTGTAGTAACAGTATAGGCAGACCCCAGTAACATTTGTGTAGCAGCAGTATAGGCAGACCCCTGTAACATTTACAAGGCAGAAGTATAGGCAGACCCCAGTAACATTTTAGTAGCAGAAGTATACGCAGACCCCCTAGTAACATTTCTGTAGCAGCAGTATTGGCAGACCCCTGGAACATTTCTGTAGCAGCAGTATAAGCAGACCCCTGGAATATTTATGTAGCAGCAGTATAGGCAGACCACAGTAACATTTCTGTAGCAGCAGTATAAGCAGACCCCTGTAACATTTATGTAGCAGAAGCATAGGCAGACCTTAGTACCATTTTTGTAGCAGCAGTATAGGCAGACCCCAGTACCATTTCTGTAGAAGTAAAGGCAGACCCCAGTAACATTTCTGTCACAGCAGTATAGGCAGACCCCAGTAACATTCTTGTGGCAGCAGAATAGGCAGACCCCTGTAAAATTTACGTGGCAGCAGTATAGGCAGACCCCTGTAAAATTTACGTGGCAGCAGTATAGGCAGACCCCAGTAAGATTTTTGTAGCAGAAGTATACACAGACCCCTGTAACATTTCTGTAGTAACAGTATAGACAGATCCCAGTAACATTTCTGTAGCAGAAGTATAGGCAGACCCCTGTAACATTTACATGGCAGCAGTATAGGCAGAGTCCAGTAACATTTTTGTAGCAGAAGTATACGCAGACCCCTGTAACATTTCTGTAGTAACAGTATAGACAGATCCCAGTAACATTTCTGTAGCAGAAGTATAGGCAGACCCCTGTAACATTTAAGTGGCAGCAGTATACGCAGACCCCAGTAACATCCTTGTGGCAGCAGTATAGGCAGACCCCTGTAAAATTTACTTGGCAGCAGTATAGGCAGACATGTGTAACATTTACGTGGCAGAAGTATAGGCAGACCCCAGTAACATTTAAGTGGCAGCAGTATAGCCAGACCCCTGTAACATTTAAGTGGCAGCAGTAAAGGAAGACCCCTGTAACTTTCTTGTAGCAGAAGTATAGGCATGCAGACCCCAGTAAAATTTCTGTAGTAATAGTATAGGCCAACCTCTGAAACATTGGGGTACCATGAGCGTAGGCGAAGGCCGGAAAAATTAGATGGATAAGAGTGTAGGCGTGGGCCCGAAAAATAAGTGTACCAAAAGTACAAGTGTACCTCTGAAAAATTTATCAACAGATAGTGCAAGTGAAACCCATAAATATTTTTTGAAAGATACAGCTCACTGTTGCTTAATTTGTAACAGTGCCTGTAGGCAGCCCTGTTGAAAAAATTGGTTCATGTTAAAGTATCAATACTTTTGAAACTTTGAAAAATTGTAAAAACATTGGTAGATGAGCCTTTTGGGCCGCAGAAAAATTGGCCGTTCAGCGCGATGACATGTTGTTTCTGGAGGAGAAGTAGCAGGAGGAGGACTAATGTCAGAGACAGATTGACAAAGCTAAATGCCCCGTTTTCCCGGTGATAGAGAAGAGTGCTTTTATCTGCGTTTGCAGCAAAAAGAATCTTCAGGTTCCGCTGCTCTCCGCCGGTGGAGAAGAGAAGTCTGGGGAAATCCAGGCTTTGTTCATCTTTATGAGTGTAAGCATGTTGGCACTGGCAGTTGACAGGCGAGTACGCTTGTCCGTGATGATTCCCCCAGCTGCACTAAACACCCTCTCTGACAAGACGCTAGCGGCAGGGCAAGCAAACACCTCCAGGGCATACAGCGCAAAGTTCGTGCCACGTGTCCAGCTTTGACACCCAATAGTTGTATGGAGAAGAGGCATCACGGAGGACAGTGTTACGATCGGCTACATACTCCCTCACCATCTTTTTACAGTGTTCCCTCCGACTCAGTCTTGACTGGGCAGTGGTGACGCAGTCTTGCTGGGGAGCCATAAAGCTGGCAAAGGCCTTGGAGAGTGTTCCCCTGCCTGCGCTGAACATGCTGCCTGATCTCCGTGCTTCCCCTGCTACTTGGCCCTCGGAACTGCGCCTTCTGCCGCTAGCACTGTCAGATGGGAAGTTTAGCATCACTTTGTCCACCAGGGCCCTGTGGTATTGCATCACTCTTGAACCCCTTTCCTCTTCGGGAATGAGAGTGGAAAGGTTCTCCTTGTACGGAGAAGGGTGTACACCCAGTAATCCGTAGTGGCCAGAATGTGTCTAACGCGAGGGTCACGAGAAAGGCAGCCTAACATGAAGTCAGCCATGTGTGCCAGGGTGCCAGAACGCAAGATATGGCTGTCCTCACTAGGAAGATGACTTTCAGGCTCCTCCTCCTCCTCCACAGGTCATACACGCTGAACATATAAGAGGCAAGCAGCATGGGAACCTTCTGCAGTGTGCCCAGCTGTCTCTTCCCCCTCCTCCTCCTCCTGCTCTTCCCCCTCCTCCTCCTCCTCCTCCAAAATGTTCTGAGATATAGACATGAGGGTGGTCTGGCTATCAAGCGACATACTGTCATCCCCCGTCTCCTGTTTCAACCGCAAAGCGTCGGCCTTTATGCCTTGCAGCGAACTCCTCAGCAGGCATAGCAGCGGGATAGTTACGCTAATGATTGCAGCGTCGCCGCTCACCATCTGGGTAGACTCCTCAAAGTTTCCGAGGACCTGGCAGATGTCTGCCATCCAGGCCCACTCCTCGGTAAAGAATTGGGGAGGCTGACTACCACTATGCCGCCCATGTTGGAGTTGGTATTCCACTATAGCTCTACGCTGCTCATAGAGCCTGGCCAACATGTGCAGCGTAGAATTCCACCGTGTGGGCACGTCGCACAGCAGTCGGTGCTCTGACAGAATAAACCGATGTTGCAGGGTCCTCAGGGTGGCAGCATCCGTGGTGGCCTTGCGGAAATGTGCGCAGACGCGGCGCACCTTCCGAGCAGGTCAGACAAGTGTGGGTAGCTTTTCAGAAACCGCTGAACCACCAGATTGAAGACATGGGCCAGGCATGGCATGTGTGTGAGGCTGCCGAGCTGCAGAGCTGCCACCAGGTTATGGCCGTTGTCACACACAACCATTCCCAGTTGGAGGCTCAACGGCGAAAGCCAGAGGTCGGTCTGCTCTGTCAGACCCTGCAACAGTTCGGGGGCCATGTGCCTCTTGTCACCTAGGCTGAGGAGTTTCAGCACGGCCTGCTGACGCTTGCCCACCGCTGTGCTGCCGTGCCGCGCCACTCCGACTGCTGGCGATGTCCTGCTCACATTTCTTAATTGTGAGGTAGAGGTTTCGTAGGAGGAGGAGGAGGGGGAGGGTTTAGAGGAAGTAGCATAAACTGCCGCAGATACCAGAACCAAGGAAGGACCCGCTATTCTGGGTGTGGGTAGAACGTGTGTGGTCCCAGGCTCTGACTCGGTCCCAGCCCCCACCAAATTCACCCAGTGTGCAGTCAGGGAGATATAGTGGCCCTGCCCACCAGTACTTGTCCACGTGTCCATGGTTAAGTGGACCTTCCCAGTAACCGCATTGGTGAGGGCACGATTGATGTTGCGGGAGATGTGCTGGTGTAGGGCTGGAATGGCACACCGGGAAAAATAGTGGCGACTGGGGACCAGGTAGCGTGGGACCGCCGCCGCCATCATGTTTTTAAAAGCCTCCATTTCCACAAGCCTGTATGACAGCATCTCCAGGCAGATCAATTTGGCAATGTGCACGCTTAAAGCTTGAGTGTGCGGGTGCATGGCGGCGTATTTGCGCTTTCGCTCCAACGCTTGTTTTAGCGACAGCTGGACGCTGCGCTGAGAGACATTGCTGGATGGGGTCGAGGACAGCGGAGGTGAGGGTGTGGGTGCAGGCCGGGAGGCGCTCGTGCCTGTGTCCTGAGAGGGGGGTTGGATCTGAGTGGAAGGTTGGGGAACAGGGGGAGAGGCAGTGGTGCGACCCAGAGGCGGTGAACGGCCTTCGTCCCACCTTGTGGGGTGCTTGGCCATCATATGCCTGCGCATGCTGGTGGTGGTGAGGCTGGTAGTGGTGGCTCCCCGGCTGATCTTGGCGCGACAAAGGTTGCACACCACTGTTCGTCGGTCGTCCGCGCTCTCACTGAAAACATCCACACCTTTGAACACCTAGGCCTCTGCACGGTGGCTTGGCGCGAGGGGGTGCTTTGGGAAACAGTTGGGGGATTCTTCGCTCTGGCCCTGCCTCTACCCCTGGCCACCCCACTGCCTCTTCCAACCTGTCCTGCTGCTGCACTTGCCTCCCCCTCTGAAGACCTGTCCTCAGTTGGCTTAGCAAACCAGGTGGGGTCAGTCACCTCATCGTCCAGCGGCTCTTCCTCCGAATCCTCTGTGCGCTCCTCCCTCGGACTTACTGCCCTTACTACTACCTCACTGATAGACAACTGTGTCTCATCATGATCGTCCCCCTCACCCACTGGAAGCTCTTGAGACAGTTGCCGGAGGTCCCCAGCCTCATCACCCGGACCCCGGGAACTTTCCAAAGGTTGGGAATCGGTCACGACAAACTCCTCAGGTGAGAGAGGAACCATTTTTTCCCAATCAAGGCAGGGGCCCGAGAACAGTTCCTGAGAGTCTGCCTACGCATCAGAATGTGTCATTTTCATGGAGTGAGGAGGCTGGGAGGAAGGAGGAGCAGCAGCGAGAGGATTCAGAGTTGCAGCAGTGGACGGCGTAGAAGACTGGGTGGTCGATACATTGCTGGATGCATTTTCTGCCATCCACGACAGGACCTGCTCACACTGCTCTGTTTGTAATAAAGGTCTACCACGTGGACCCAAAAATTGTGATATGAAGCTGGGGACCGCAGAAACTTGCCTCTCTCCTAATCCCACAGCAGCCTGCTGCGATTCACCTGCACCAGGAACTCGGCATGTGCCCACACCCTCACTTGGACCTCCGCGTCCTCACCCGCGTCCACGTCCTCTAGCCCTACCCCTACCCTTCAGCATGGTGGATTACGAATAGAACAGACACAGAGCGGTGTAAATAATTATGGAATTATTGGTGTACAGTTGGAGGCTGACAGCGGTATTGTAACGCTAACTCCAGGCAGAAACAAAGAATATGGAAGGCTGCAAACAGGCCTAGCTGTGCAATACTAATGCACTGCAACTCCCACCAGACACCCAGTAAATTTCAGACGGTCAGAGGTAGCCGTAAGAAGAAGCTTTTATTTTAATTTTTTTGAAAAAGAATACAGGCTATATAGCGTGTATATGACTTCCCCTCTATCAGTGGCTATGGCCGTACGCTGTGCGTGAAGTTGACGGCAGACAAAGAGCGGTGTAAATAATTATGGAATTATTGGCGTACAGTTGGAGGCTGACAGTGGTAATGTAACGCAAACTGCAGCCAGAAAAAAATTATACGGAAGGTTGCAAAAAGGTCTGGCTCTGCAATAGTGATGAACTACAACTCCCAGCAGCCACGCAGTAAAATGCACATGGTCACAGGTAGCCGTAAGAAGGAGCTTTTATTTAAAATTTTTTTGAAAAAGAATACAGGCTATATAGCGTGTATATGACTTTTCCTCTACCAGCGGCTGTGGCCGTACGCTGTGCGTGAAGTTGACTGCAGACACAGAGCGGTGTAAAAAATTATGGAATTATTGGCGTACAGTTGGAGGCTGACAGCGGTATTGTAACGCTAACTCCAGGCAGAAAAAAATTATATGTAAGGCTGCAAACAGGCCTAGCTGCGTAATAGTGAAGCACTACAACTCCAAGCAGCCACGCAGTAAAATGCACACGGTCACAGGTAGCCCTAAGTAGCACCGTTGGGGTTCTTGTAGACAGGATTCTACACTACCACTGTCCCTGTCTCACCAGCACTGTCCTTATACTCTGTATAATTGACTGCAGACTGAGAACGCTATAGCTGTAAAAGCCTGCACAGCCGGAGATGAAAAAAAAAATTTTTTTGTGCAAAACTGCTCCCAGCAGCCACAACAGTAATGCACACGGTCAGATGTGGCCCCAAGAAGGACCGTTGGGGTTCTTGAAGACAGGAACCTACACTAACACTATCCCTGAATGAGCATCAGCACTTTCCCTGATCTCTGCCAGCGTGTGTCTGAAGCGAGCCGTGGGCGGGACCGCTTTAAATACTCGGCGGTCAAAAAGAACACCGGCAATGGAGCCGGTCATGTGTTCTTTCTTCCGGCGGTGCGCAGAGTCGTCTGCACCTGCAGTGCGGCCGTCTTATCATGCAGTAACACGGGCCCATCGGCGCCCGTGTGACTGAGCCCTTAGCCTTGTGTTTATAAAATGTGAAATTATGAAGAGTTGCTTCTTTTGTTTAAAGAACAAAACCACAAATAATTTCCCTTTATGTAAACAGAATATTAACAAACATTATATGCCACAATCGACTTAGTGGATGTTTGTTAAATTAGTAGGGGCCATAAAAGATGTAAATTGTTTTTTTTCTGCTTAGCTTCTAGGATAGCTTATAGATGATCAAATGTTTGTATGCTTTGACTTCCATAATTTTGCTGACTTACCTAGTCATTTTAAATGATAAAATACTTTATTTATATGCAATTGCTTTGAAAAAAGGTGCAATGCTTACTGAGTAGCAATACAAAGCTATTATAAGACAGTGAATATAAAGCTGCATGGAATTTTTTTCCTGCAAGCGGTTTAAATCCCATTTTGCAAGACCTCTTTCAATTTTCTATCAAAGACAAATGAGAGAAGCAAGAAGATTCAGTTAGCGGCAAAAGCAGTTTGGCACTGCTTTAGCAAAAGGGATTACATATTTATGCCATAGAGAAAACTAAAATAATACAGCCTTATATTTTATGCATATACAGTTCTACTGTGCAGTGTGAAAGTCTACATGCTTATACATCACAAGAGGATAAATAGTTACTGTTAAATAGTTACTGCAAACACCAGAAAAAGAATCTCAGTGACATCTTTACCAACCTTTGGGGCAAAATCAGATGAGCGTTTTTTTGCGCATGCCAATGAGCGCAAAAAAAGCGCTTCTGATAGAACCATTGGTTTACTATGGCATGTTCAGATGTCTTTCTTTTACAGGCGCGAAATACTCGCAACCTTCAATGAATGGCTGAACGCTGCCTGTGACTGGCTGAGCGCTCAGTCAATCAGACTAGCACTTTCAAGAGGCGGGGATTTTTAAATCCCTGCCTCTTGAAAGTGCTTTAGATCAGTGCGGGACTGCAGAGAGAAGAGGCGCCGGAGCCCGGACAGCACTGCTAGCTGAGTGATATATATATTTGTTTCTATACCTAGGAATTATTTTCAGGGAAGGGCTTATATTTAAAGCTCTTCTTCAAAAAATCACTGCAGGGGTTGCCTGTATCCCATCGCCTTTAATGGGGCTGGTGGCAGCAGCGCTGGCCCCATTGAAAGCAATGGGCATGGAGCCATGGTCAGGCGCATTTTGCTAATGCGTGGAACCCTTTTTTTTTGCGCACATAGGCAAAAAACAGCGCTCATCTGACTGAGCCTTTACTATACAATTTTAATTTACTTTTTGTCAGAAAAGGCAAAATTTGTAAAAGTAAAATATTGACACAAATTGTCTTACATTTTATTTAAGATATAAATTACTATGAGTCATGCAAACAGTGCTTATTGAAAAAATGATTTGTTACTATACTATAGCCATAGATTGACCGCCAAATGGAGGAGTATAACTTCACAAATAATGTTAGTGTGAATAGAAATATTGAACTCGGATATATTTTCTTCCCTAATGTCTTGCTAGGCCATCCCCTTCCTTAAAGTCACCAACAGGTGAGATTACTCTGAATGTTAAAGATATTCCTAATAAGAGATGACCGAGCACCCAAATGCTCGAGTCCACGTTATTCGAGTCAAGCTTTTCGTAAAATTCGAGAGCTCTACCCGAGTTACGAACCCCATTGACTACAATGGGATACTCGAGCACTTTTGTATGTGGGACACCGTGTCCCAAGCTTTTTTTTTTTCCCTTTGGTCATGTGTTTCTCTCTCTCTCTCTCTCTCTCTCTCTCTCTCTCTCCCTCTCTCCCCCACCCGACAAAACAATTGCCAATGACACACGCTGCGTTGCGGCAGGGAGGGGCCAAAACAGGCACATCACAGTGGGGAGGAGCCAAAAACTAGGACGGGGTCTAACACAGCTTGATGCTCGTTCGAGTAACAAGCACCATCGAGTACGCTAATACTCAAACGAGCATCAAGCTCCGCAGAATTTGTTCACTCAACTCTATTCCTAATATATTTCATAATTTCTATAAACAAATATGAGTCAAAGCTTCGAATGAGTTCAGACCAAATAGTGGAACACTGAGAATCTGTGACTTTCCCGACTCTGTCTTCATCGCACGAGACTTTTTGACTCTCCACTACAACTGAAGGAACTACAGAAAATTACAGTGACTCTGGTGAATAATAAATCACCTGGTTTGCATCGGCTGCATGTTTATAAACATTTTGTGGACGTTTTACTTCCAGAGCTTCAGAGAATTTTCCACAGTGCCCTGGAAATGGGTCAACTGTCACATTCTAAGCAAAAAGCTGTCATTGTTACACTTCTGAAACGTAGTCTAGAACTGGACTCGTATAGGCCCATATCTTTACTTCCTTTGGACATCAAAATGATTGCAAATACCTTGCTGTGCACTTATCTGCTGTAGTTTTAATCCTTATCCGTTCTGACCAAACCAGATTTATGCTGGCTAAATTTTACAGCACTGAATTTACGGAGGCTCTATTTAAATTTGCAATCACCAGTAGATCACCCTGGGCAATATGTTATTTGTTTGCTAGATGCCACTAAGGCATTTAACAGCATTGAATGGTGTTTTTTTTTTTTTTGTGGGTTAACTAAAATGGCTTTGAGGCATACATTTATTTTGTAGATTTGTTTATTATATGACAATCGCTTTTGGCTTAATGAGATAGAATCTTCATCTTTTGTACAGAGTAGGAGTACTAGGCAGGGCTGCCCACTATCGCTGCTGCTATTCACAATCACTATAGATCCTCTTGCAGTACATGCGGGTATAGTGGTATTTCATTGAGGAGACGTAGGAAAAGATTCCACTCTATGCAGACAACTTGCTTCTGTATCTTGCAAATGCTAAAGAGTCTTTCCAGAACTCTATGACTACCACTCAGATTGTCAGATGGTACTCTGGACTATCAATCTTGCAATTACGAGTGCTGGCTACTACACAGGGATCAGAGCAGCACTTGTGTTCTGACCCTAGTGTATCACAGTGGATGCTGCCTGGATAACCCCTTTTAAGCAATTTTTCAGACTGATGTTTGGAATTCAATTTTTCCACAGACTCAATATTATCTGTATCTGCAGTTACGGCATGCCTTGAACAAGGAACGTGCAAAAGGTCCTATCTCAACCTTTACGGTTGTGAATAATGCTATACTACAATATTTAGGTGATGTAACAACTTTGGCAGGTCTGATTTCTAAACTATATCAATATTTGCTCTCTAAAATACATGAGACAGTATTATTGTTCCTAAGGCATATATGGGAGACAGATTTGGGCCCTATAGAGGAGGGACATTGTCAAGAAGTATTAAATAAGATTTCACATTGTTACTTAGTAAGATTCATTGGCTATCAAATATCTATATGATCCATAGAGCGTATTATACCTCTCTGTTTCTGCATAAGATTTGCATGCATGCTTTTCCAATGTGTAACTGCTATAAGATCCATAGTGCAGATTTACTGCATAAGATGTGGTTGTGTCTGTGTGCAGAACGATTCTGGAGGCGAGGGGGGGGGGGGGATGTGGTGGGATCTGTATATGGTATCTCTCTTGGTCTTACACCCTTTTTATGTATCCTAATTAGAGATGAGCGAGCGTACTCGTCCGAGCTTGATGCTCGTTCGAGTATTAGGGTACTCGAGATGCTCATTACTCGAGACGAGCACCACGCGGTGTTCGAGTCACTTCCATTTTCTTCCCAGAAACGTTTGCACCGTTTTCTGGCCAATAGCAACACAGGGAAGGCATTACAACTTCCTCCTGTGAAGTTCCAGCCCTATCCCACCCCCCTGCAGTGAGTGGCTGGGGAGATCAGGTGACACCCGATTATTTAAATCTGCCCCGCCCGCGGCTCGCCACAGATTCACGCTGAGAGACATTAGGGAAAGTGCCGTACTGCTGTAGCTGCTATAGGGAGAGTGTTAGGCTGTTATCTTCGTCTTCAAGAACCCCAACGGTCCTTCTTAGGGCAACATCTGACCGTGTGCAGTACTGTTGAGGCTGCTTTTAGCAGTGTTGCACTTTTTTTTTTTTTGTATATCGGGCATGCAGACCATAGCGTCCTCAGTCTGCAGTGATTTTACTGAGTATAGGGGCAGTACTGGTGAGGCAGGGACAGTGGTACAGGGAAAGAGATATACTGGCTATATAGGCAATGGGCTTTTTAAAAAAAAATTGGAAAAAAATCTTTGGGCTGCCTGTGACCGTGTTCAGTTTACTGCATGTCTGCTGGAGGTAGTAGTCGCTCATTAATACCCAGCTAGGTGTTACTGCAGCCTTGCGCATAATTTTTTCTGGCTGCACTGTGCTTTTAATAACCACAGTCATCCTCCAACAGGGAAATCCATATACAGGCTATATAGGCAGTGGGCTTTTTCCCCAAAATTGGGAAAAAATACTGTATTTGGGCTGCCTGTGACCGTCTTCAGTTTACTGCGTGTCTGCTGGGGGTAGTAGTCGCTCATTAATACCCAGCCTTGCACATAATTTTTTCTGGCTGCACTGTGCTTTCAATAACCACAGTCATCCTCCAACAGGCAAATCCATATACAGGCTATATAGGCAGTGGGCTTTTTCCCAAAAATTGGGAAAAAATACTGTATTTGGGCTGCCTGTGACCGTCTTCAGTTTACTGCGTGTCTGCTGGGGGTAGTAGTCGCTCTTTAATACCCAGCCAAGGCTGTGACCGTGGACAATTTACTGTGTGTCTGCTGGGGGTAGTAGTCGCTCATTATTACCCAGCTAAGCGTTACAGCAGGCTTGCGCATAATTGTTTCCTGGCTCTGCTGTGCCCGTTACATGACTGCTGTCATCCCGCCAGAGGGAAATATATACGCTGCATACGGTGTCTGTCTGGTTTTTTTACCTCACCATTTTAAAAAATTGAAGCAAAATACTTAAGGCCTACCACTGGCCTTTGGCCACTTGACTGGTTCTGCGCTGTGAATTCCAGTAGCTCAGTCATACGCACCTAGGTCTCACTTCAAGCTTGCGCATAATTGTTTCCTGGCTCTGCTGTGTCTGTTACATGATCGCCGTCATCCAACCAGAGGGAAAGAGTATACATATATACACTGCATACGGTGTCTGTCAGGTTTTTCACCTCACCATTTTAAAAAATTGAAGCAAAATACTTAAGGCCTACCACTGGCCTTTGGCCACTTGACTGCTTCTGCGCTGTGAATTCCAGTAGCTCAGTCATACGCACCTAGGTCTCACTACAGGCTTGCGCATAATTGTTTCCTGGCTCTGCTGTGCGTTCCGTAAGCGAAGTCAGCCTCCAACCACAGGCCAATAAGCGGCACATTTAATTGCAGCGTTCTGTTTCTGCTCTACTCGTAATACACCATGCTGAGGTGTAGGGGTAGGCCTAGAGGACGTGGACGCGGGTGAGGACGCGGAGGCCCAAGTCAGGGTGTGGGCACAGGCCGAGATCCTGATCCAGGTGTATCGCAGCCGTCTGCTGCGGGATTAGAGAAGAGGCAAGTTTAGGGGTCCCCAGATTCATCTCACAATTAATGGGTCCACGTGGTAGACCTTTATTAGAAAATGAGCACTGTGAGCAGGTCCTGTCGTGGATGGCAGAAAGTGCATCCAGCAATCTATCGACCACCCAGTCTTCTACGCCGTCCACAGCTGCAACTCTGAAGTCTCTGGCTGCTGCTCCTCCTTCCTCCCAGCCTCCTCACTCCATGAAAATGACACATTCTGAGGAGCAGGCAGACTCCCAGGAACTGTTCTCGGGCCCCTGCACAGATTGGCCAGCAATGGTTCCTCTCCCACTGGAGGAGTTTGTTGTGACTGATGCCCAACCTTTGGAAAGTTCCTGGGGTCCGGGGGATGAGGCTGGGGACTTCCGGCAACTGTCTCAAGAGCTTTCAGTGGGTGAGGAGGACGATGACGATGAGACACAGTTGTCTATCAGTGAGGTAGTAATAAGGGCAGTAAGTCCGAGGGAGGAGCGCACAGAGTATTCGGAGGAAGAGCATCTGGACGATGAGGTGACTGATCCCACCTGGTTTGCGAAGCCTACTGAGGACAGGTCATCAGAGGGGGAGGCAAGTGCAGCAGCAGGGCAGGTTGAAAGAGGCAGTGCGGTGGCCAGGGGTAGAGGCAGAGCCAGACCAAATAATCCACCAACTGTTTCCCAAAGCGCCCCCTCGCGCCATGTCACCCTGCAGAGGCCGAGGTGCTCAAAGGTGTGGCAGTTTTTCACTGATAGTGCAGACGACCGACGAACAGTGGTGTGCAAGGTTTGTCGCGCCAAGATCAGCCAGGGAGCCACCACCACCAGCCTCACCACCACCAGCATGCGCAGGCATATGATGGCCAAGCACCCCACAAGGTGGGACGAAGGCCGTTCACCGCCTCCGGTTTGCACCACTGCCTCTCCCCCAGTGCCCCAACCTGCCACTGAGATCCAACCGCCCTCTCAGGACACAGGCACAACCGTCTCCCGGCCTGCACCCACACCCTCACCTCCGCTGTCCTCGGCCCCATCCAGCAATGTCTCTCAGCGCAGCGTCCAGCCATCGCTAGCGCAACTGTTTGAGCGCAAGCGCAAGTACGCCACCACGCACCCGCACGCTCAAGCGTTAAACGTGCACATAGCCAAATTGATCAGCCTGGAGATGCTGCCGTATAGGCTTGTGGAAACGGAGGCTTTCAAAAACATGATGGCGGTGGCGGCCACGCGCTACTCGGTTCCCAGTCACCACTACTTTTCCCAATGTGCCGTTCCAGCCCTGTACGACCACGTCTACCGCAACATTGTACGCCCCCTCACCAACGCGGCTACTGGCAATGTCCACTTAACAACGGACACGTGGACAAGCACAGGCGGGCAGGGCCACTATATCTCCCTGACGGCACATTGGGTGAATTTAGTGGAGGCTGGGACCGAGTCAGAGCCTGGGACCGCTCACATCCTACCCACCCCCAGAATTGCGTGCCCCAGCTCGGTGGTGGTATCTGCGGCGGTGTATGCCACCTCCACTAAACCACCCTCTTTCTCCTCCTCCTCCTACGCAACCTCTGTCTCGCAATCAAGATGTCTCAGCAGCAGCACGTCGCCAGCAGTTGGTGTCGCGCGGCGTAGCAGCACAGCGGTGGGCAAGCGTCAGCAGGCCGTGCTGAAACTACTCAGCTTAGGAGAGAAGAGGCACATGGCCAACGAACTGCTGCAGGGTCTGAGAGAGCAAACCGACCGCTGGCTTTCGCCGCTGAGCGTCCAACCGGGCATGGTCGTGTGTGACAACGGCCGTAACCTGGTGGCGGCTCTGCAGCTCAGCAGCCTCACGCACGTGCCATGCCTGGCCCACGTCTTTAATTTGGTGGTTCAGCGGTTTCTGAAAAGCTACCCACGCTTGTCAGACCTGCTCGGAAGGGTGCGCCGCGTCTGCGCACATTTCCGCAAGTCCCACACGGACGCTGCCACCCTGCGGACCCTGCAACATCGGTTTAATCTGCCAGTGCACCGACTTCTGTGCGACGTGCCCACACGGTGGAACTCTATGCTCCACACGTTGGCCAAGCTCTATGAGCAGCGTAGAGCTATAGTGGAATACCAACTCCAACATGGGCAGCGCAGTGGGAGTCAGCCTCCTCAATTCTTTACAGAAGAGTGGGCCTGGTTGGCAGACATCTGCCAGGTCCTTGGAAACTTTGACGAGTCTACCCAGATGGTGAGCGGTGATGCTGCAATCATTAGCGTCACCATTCCTCTGCTATGCCTCTTGAGAAGTTCCCTGCAAAGCATAAAGGCAGACGCTGTGCGCTTGGAAACAGAGGCGGGGGAAGACAGTATGTCGCTGGATAGTCAGAGCACCCTCATGTCTATATCTCAGCGCGTTTTGGAGGAGGAGGAGGGGGAGGAGCATGAGGAGGAGGGGGAAGAGACAGCTTGGCCCACTGCTGAGGGTACCCATGCTGCTTGCCTGTCATCCTTTCAGCGTGTATGGCCTGGGGAGGAGGAGGAGGATCCTGAAAGTAAACTTCCTAGTGAGGACAGCCATGTGTTGCGTACAGGTACCCTGGCACACATGGCTAACTTCATGTTAGGATGCCTTTCTCGTGACCCTCGCGTTAGACGCATTCTGGTCACTACGGATTACTGGGTGTACACACTGCTCGACCCACGGTATAAGGAGAACCTTTCCACTCTCATACCCGAAGAGGAAAGGGGTTCGAGAGTGATGCTATACCACAGGACCCTGGTGGACAAACTGATGGTAAACTTCCCATCCGACAGCGCTAGTGGCAGAAGTCGCAATTCCGAGGGCCAGGTAGCAGGGGAGGCGCGGAGATCAGGCAGCATGTACAGCGCAGGCAGGGGAACACTCTCCAAGGCCTTTGCCAGCTTTATGGCTCCCTAGCAAGACTGTCTCTCACCTCCCCAGTCCAGGCTGAGTCGGAGGGAGCACTGTAAGAAGATGGTGAGGGAGTACGCAGCCGATCGTACCACCGTCCTCCGTGACGCCTCTGCTCCGTACAACTATTGGGTGTCAAAGCTGGACACGTGGCCCGAACTCGCGCTGTATGTCCTAGAGGTGTTGGCGTGCCCTGCGGCTAGCGTCTTGTCAGAGAGGGTGTTTAGTGCGGCTGGGGGAATCATCACGGACAAGCGTACCCGCCTGTCAACTGACAGCGCCGACAGGCTTACACTCATAAAGATGAACAAAGCCTGGATTTCCCCAGACTTCTCTTCTCCACCAGCGGACAGCATCGGTACATAAACAATATGTAGGCTGCACCCGCGGATGGAAGCATCATTCTCTATCACCATAAAAAACAGGGACCTTTTAGCTTCATCAATCTGTGTATTATATTCATCCTCCTCCTCCTGCTCCTCCTTCTGAAACCTCACGTAATCACGCCGAACGGGCAATTTTTCTTAGGCCCACAAGGCTCAGTCATAATACTTTTGTAAACAATGTTTATACATTTCAATTCTCATTAAAGCGTTGAAACTTGCACCTGAACCAATTTTTATTTTAACTGGGCTGCCTCCAGGCCTAGTTACAAATTAAGCCACAGTAACCAAAGCGATTAATGGGTTTCACCTGCCCTCTTGGTTGGGCATGGGCAATTTTTCTGAGGTACATTAGTACTGTTGGTACACCAATTTTTTTGGGCCCTCGCCTATAGTGTAATCCTAGTAATTTTTATGGGCTTCGCCTGCACTCATGGTATAGCAAGGTATGTGGGGTTGGCCTACACTTTTGCTACATAAATGTAACTGGGGCCTTGTCTATACTGCAACTACTGAAAACTTGCAAGAGACTGTTATCTCCCTAAACTGCTGCAACGGGAATGTTACTGTGGCCTGTCTTGACTGCTACTACTACTAAAATGGAACTAATACTGTGCTCCCCCTATACTGTTGCTTCGGAATTGTTACTGGGGCCTGTCTTGACTGCTACTATTACTGAAATGGAACTAAGACTGTTCTCCCCCTATACTGCTGCTAGTGATATGTTACTGGGGCCTGTCTAGACTGCTACTACTACTGAAATGGAACTAATACTGTGCTCTCCCTATACTGCTGCTTGTGATATGTTACTGGGGCCTGTCTAGACTGCTACTACTACTGAAATGGAACTAATACTGTGCTCCCCCTATACTGCTGCTAGTGATATGTTACTGGGGCCTGTCTAGACTGGTACTACTACTGAAATGGAACTAATACTGTGCTCCCCCTATACTGCTGCTTCGGAATTGTTACTGGGGCCTGTCTTGACTGCTACTACTACTGAAATGGAACTAATACTGTGCTCCCCCTATACTGCTGCTAGTGATATGTTACTGGGGCCTGTCTAGACTGCAACTACTACTGAAATGGAACTAATACTGTGCTCCCCCTATTCTGCTGCTTTGGAATTGTTACTGGGGCCTGTCTTGACTGCTACTATTACTGAAATGGGCGGTTGGGCAGCATGTTACCCAGGAGAAGTGGCGGCGGAGTGTCATGCAGGCAGTGATTGTGCTTTGTTGGAGGTAGTGTGGTGCTTAGCTAAGGTATGCTTTGCTAATGAGGGTTTTTCAGAAGTAAAAATTGTTGGGGGGGCACTCTTGCCGCTATTGTGGCTTAATAGTGGGACCTGGGAACTTGAGATGCAGCCCAACATGTAGCCCCTCGCCTGCCCTATCCGTTTCTGTGTCGTTCCCATCATTTTCTTGAATTTCCCAGATTTTCACAAATGAAAACCTTAGCGGAGCATAGGTCCCATACAAAAATGCTCGGGTTGCCCATTGACTTCAATGGGGTTCGTTACTCGAAACGAACCCTCGAGCATCGCGGGAAGTTCGACTCGAGTAACGAGCACCCGAGCATTTTGGTGCTCGCTCATCTCTAATCCTAATATATATTGATGATTTGTTTACAGAAGAGCCCCATAAACTAAACACCACAGTGCATGTTATACCAGGAAGTTGATTGTGCAAAGATAGATACAAGACTTCATTGCAAAACTTAACTGGAGTATAACAGTTGAAAAACCTATATATTTGAAACATGGAGATATTCACAAATTTGAGGCTTTGGGGTTGCTAAGTTGGCTGGGTTAGTTCTCCATTTAGTCTTGGTAGGTATAGGATCTTCAGTGTCTGAGAGGGAGAAAGTATTTTAACCAGGTGGTTACTGTCTCTTATGCTCATATTTAGTGTTTTCGAAGGAATCCAAGCAGTCGTGTCTAAATTGTTTATGTTGTGGCGGTCCTGTGATCGCATTCCTCCTAGATACTCTAGTGCAGGTTTTGAGCGTGTTTCTGTCTTCTGGCTCTGGTGACAGTGGTATTAGATCAGACATGCTTGATTTCACCTGTGGATATTTTGTCAGGGCTATTTAGCCTGGCCTAGGGCTTGGCTTGGGTACGGTTTATTGTCAGTCATCCGCTGGCTCTATTAACCTGTGATCGGGGAAAAATGAGTACAACAGTTTATTTTTATTCTGTCTTGTTTTTCATGTTATTCCCTTATCCCTCATAAGCTTAAATAGTGGTCAGGGTACGAGATCAGATTCATCCTTGTCAGGACGGGTTATCAGCTGGTTAGGCAGGTCCGTTCCATGGTTTAGTTTATTAGGTAAAGTGTGTTTCCTTTATGCAGTTGTCATTATTTTGTACTGTTTGGTGTGTAGCAGCACAGTGTTTTCAGGTCATGTATCCAGTGTGTCCCGTGCAGATGTGACAGTTTATTATTAGAGATGAGCAAGCACCAAAATGCTCGGGTGCTCGTTACTCGGGACGAAATTTTCGCGATGCTCGAGGGTTCGTTTCGAGTAACGGACCCTATTGAAGTCAATGGGCGACCCGAGCATTTTTGTATATCGCCGATGCTCGCTAAGGTTTCCATTTGTGAAAATCTGGGCAATTCAAGAAAGTGATGGGAATGACACAGAAACGGATAGCGCAGGCGAGGGGCTACATGTTGGGCTGCATCTCAAGTTCCCAGGTCCCACTATTAAGCCACAATAGCGGCAAGAGTGGGACACCCCCCCCTCCCAACAATTTTTACTTCTGAAAAGCCCTCATTAGCAAAGCATACCTTAGCTAAGCACCACACTACCTCCAACAAAGCACAATCACTGCCTGCATGACACTCCGCTGCCACTTCTACTGGGTTACATGCTGCCCAACCCCCCCCCCCCCCCTGCACGACCCACTGTCCACAGCGCACACCAAATTGTCCCTGCGCAGCCTTCAGCTGCCCTCATGCCACACCACCCTCATGTCTATTTATAAGTGCATCTGCCATGAGGAGGAACCACAGGCGCACACTGCAGAGGGTTGGCACGGCTAGGCAGCGACCCTCTTTAAAAGGGGCGGGGCGATAGCCCACAATGCAGTACAGAAGCAATGAGAAATCCAATCCTGTGCCACCTCCATCTGGAGCTGCACACGTGGGCATAGCAATGGGGAACTTATGTGCCACACACTATTCATTCTGTCAAGGTGTCTGCATGCCCCAGTCAGACCGCAGTTTTTATAAATAGTCACAGGCAGGTACAACTCCGCAATGGGAATTCCGTGTGCACCCACAGCATGGGTGGCTCCCTGGAACCCATCGGCTGTACATAAATGTATCCCATTGCAGTGCCCTGGACAGCAGAGCTAACGTCAGATTAAATGCAGGTGGGCTTCGGCCCGCACTGCATGCCCCAGTCTGACTGGGATTCTTTAGAAGTGGACACATGCAGTTACAACTCCCTGTGGACCGACAGCATGGGTGGCTCCCTGGAACCCACCGGCGATACATAAATATATCCCATTGCATTGCCCATCACAGCTGAGGTAATGTCATGTTAAATACAGGTGGACTCTGTCCCAGCCTCCACTAAATTCACCCAATATGCCGTGAGGGAGATATAGTGGCCCTGCCCGCCTGTGCTTGTCCACGTGTCCGTTGTTAAGTGGACCCTGGCAGTAACCGCGTTGGTGAGGGCGCGTACAATGTTGTGGGAGACGTGGTCGTGCAGGGCTGGGACGGCACATCGGGAAAAGTAGTGGCGACTGGGAACCGAGTAGCGCGGGGCCGCCACCGCCATCATGCTTTTGAAATCCTCCGTTTCCACAAGCCTATACGGCAGCATCTCCAGACTGATCAATTTGGCTATGTGCACGTTTAACGCTTGAGCGTGCAGGTGCGTGGCGGCGTACATGCGCTTGCGCTCAAACACTTGCGCTAGCGACAGCTGCACGCTGCGCTAACAGACATTGGTGGATGGGGCCAAGGACAGCGGAGGTGAGGGTGTGGGTGCAGGCCAGGAGACGGTAGTGCCTGTGTCCTGAGAGGGGGGTTGGATCTCAGTGGCAGGTTGGGGCACAGGGGGAGAGGCAGTGGTGCAAACCGGAGGCGGTGGACAGCCTTCGTCCCACCTTGTGGGGTGCTTGGCCATCATATGTCTGCGCATGCTGGTGGTGGTGAGGCTGGTGGTGGTGGCTCTCCGGCTGATCTTGGCGCGACAAAGGTTGCACACCACTGTTCGTCGGTCGTCTGCACTCTCAGTGAAAAACTGCCAGACCTTTGAGCACCTCGGCCTCTGCAGGGTGGCATGGCGCGAGGGGGCGCTTTGGGAAACAGTTGATGGATTATTCGGTCTGGCCCTGCCTCTACCCCTGGCCACCGCACTGGCTCTTCCAACCTGCCCTGCTGCTGTACTTGCCTCCCCCACTGAAGACCTGTCCTCAGTAGGCTTAGCAAACCAGGTGGGGTCAGTCACCTCATCATCCTGCTGCTCTTCCTCCGAATCCTCTGTGCGCTCCTCCCTCGGACTTACTCCAATTACTACTACTTGAGTGATAGACAACTCTGTCTCATCGTCATCGTCCTCCTCACCCACTGAAAGCTCTTGAGACAGTTGCCGGAAGTCCCCAGCCTCATCCCCCGGACCCCGGGAACTTTCCAAAGGTTGGGCATCGGTCACGACAATCTCCTCCGGTGGGAGAGGAACCACTGCTGCCCATTCTGGGCAGGGGCCCGAGAACAGTTCCTGGGAGTCTGCCTGCTCCTCAGAATGTGTCATTGTAATGGAGTGAGGAGGCTGGGAGGAAGGAGGAGCAGCAGCCAGAGGATTCAGAGTTGCAGCAGTGGATGGCGCAGAACTCTGGGTGGTCGATAGATTGCTGGATGCACTTTTTGCCATCCACGACAGGACCTGCTCACACTGCTCATTTTCTAATAAAGGCCCAACGCGTGGACCCATTAATTGTGAGATTAATCTGGGGACGCCAGAAACGTGCCTCTCTCCTAATCCCGCAGCAGTCGGCTGCGATACACCTTGATCAGGAGCACGGCCTGTGCCCACACCCTGACTTGGGCCTCCGCGTCCTCGCCCGCGTCCACGTCCACGTCCTCTAGGCCTACCCCTACCCCTCAGCATGTTGTATTACCAGTAGTGCAGAAACAGAACGCTGTAATTAAATGTGCCGCTTATTGGCCTGCGGTTGGAGGCTGACTTCGCTTACGGAACGCACAGCAGAGCCAGGAAAGAATTTTGCTGAAGCCTGCTGTAACACTTAGCTGGCTGCGTATTAAATAGGACTACTACCCCTAGCAGAGACGCAGTACAGTCAGGACAGTCACAGGCAGCCCAAATATATTTTTTTGTCCCAAATTTTTTTGGAAAAGCCCACTGCCTATATAGACAGTATACGTCTTTCACCTTTTTCACTGTCCCTGCCTCAGCACTACTGGCCCTATACTATGTAAAATTACTGCAGACTGTTTCCCTCTGGACAGGATGACAGCGGTGATGTAACGGCCAACGCAGAGCCAGGAAAGAATTTTGCGCAAGCCTGCTGTAACACTTAGCTGGCTGCGTATTAATTAGGACTACTACCCCAAGCAGAGACCCAGTACACTCAGGACGGTCACAGGCAGTCCAAATAGAATGTTTTTTCCCAAATTTGTTTGGAAAAGCCCACTGCCTATATAGACAGTATATCTCTTTCACTGTCCCTGCCTCACCACTACTGGCCCTGGACTATGTAAAATTACTGCAGACTGTTTCCCTCTGGACAGGATGACAGCGGTGATGTAACGGCCAACGCAGAGCCAGGAAAGAATTTTGCGCAAGCCTGCTGTACCACTTAGCTGGCTGCGTATTAATTAGGACTACTACCCCCAGCAGAGATGCAGTACACTCAGGACGGTCACAGGCAGCCCAAATAGAATGTTTTTTCCCAAATTTTTTGGTAAAAGCCCACTGCCTATATAGACAGTATATCTCTTTCACTGTCCCTGCCTCACCACTACTGGCCCTGGACTATGTAAAATTACTGCAGACTGTTTCCCTCTGGACAGGATGACAGCGGTGATGTAACGGCCAACGCAGAGCCAGGAAAGAATTTTGCACAAGCCTGCTGTAACACTTAGCTGGCTGCATATTAATTAGGACTACTACCCCCAGCAGAGACGCAGTACACTCAGGACGGTCACAGGCAGCCCAAATAGAATGTTTTTTCACAAATTTTTTGGGAAAAGCCCACTGCCTATATAGACAGTATATCTCTTTCACTGTCCCTGCCTCACCACTACTGGCCCTGGACTATGTAAAATTACTGCAGACTGAGGACGCAGTGCTCTGCACGGCCGATATACAAAAAAAATAAAAAAATGTACAACACTGCAAAAAGCAGCCTCAACAGTACTGCACACGGTCAGATGTGGCCCTAAGAAGGACCGTTGGGGTTCTTGAAGCCTAAAATAACTCCTAACACTCTCCCTATAGCAACTCCAGCAAGACAGCACTTTCCCTGAACTATGTCAGAATGCATCTGTGGCGAGCCGCGGGAGGGGCCGCTTTATATACTCGGGTGACACCTGATCTCACCAGCCACTCACTGCAGGGGGGAGGTATAGGGCTTGAACGTCGCAGGGGGAAGTTGTAATGCCTTCCCTGTCTTTCTATTGGCCAGAAAAGTGCGCTAACGTCTCAGAGATGAAAGTGAAAGTAACTCGAACATCGCATGGTACTCGTCTCCAGTAACGAGCATCTCGAACACACTAATACTCGAACGAGTATCAAGCTCGGACGAGTACGTTCGCTCATCTCTGTTTATTATTCTTTGCTCTCCTTTCATACAGCCATACCGATATGTATGCAGTCTCTTACAAATCATTTGCAACTTTCACCTGCATATGTAAACTCATATTCATTTTGGTGTACAGTTTATGGTAGTGGGGGGGATTTGCATTTCTGTTTGTTGTTGAACACGTTGTAAAAAGCAAATAAAAATGACTTGATATGAAAAGTTTCCTAGTTTCAACTTAATCAATAAACCATAATAGTTTATATAAAATCAGATAAAACCTCAGCAAAATTCTTATATCTTATTTGCATTTCTCTAGTTTATATTTTAACACAAATAAAAATGTATGACTGGGTATTCAAAAGGGCAGCATTTCATTCAACAGCAATCTCTACTTGTATCTCCAAAGTAAACATTAACAAGCAAATTATGTAAATGAAGAGGTTAATATTTTTAGGTTTGTGATGTTCTGTCTTTGCTTATGGAAGAATGTTAGAAAAAAAGAGCAACACCATACAACAAATAGTGTGCATCTTAAGATCTAAAGAGATTCTGTGAGTTCTTCAGAAATATTAGTCTTAGTAAATACTTGTAAACTCGTAAAAAAAAATCTAGCACCTAGAAGGAGTTGTCAGAGGCTCCAATACCCTGTTGAGCTGCATCTAGCGTGGATGCAAGATGTAAAACAGGTTCTGTATGGTATCCTGTGGCATATGGGTTCACATTTGCTGTAACTAAACCTCTAGATTGTGCAAACTCGTAAGCCACTGAGGTTGGTTTCCAAAATGGTCCCATAATGTTCTATATAAATCTGGTGACTGGGCAAGCCACGGAAGTGTAGCAAGGTTGTGGAAGCATTCCTGTGACACTTTCTGTGTGTGCGGCCAAGCATTATCCTGCTGGAAAATGCCTCTTGGAAGCCACCATGAGAGGAACACATGTGGCTGTAGGATGTCCTGAACATATCGCTGAGCTGTCATTGTCCCTTAGACCACTACTAGGGGTGATCGACTCTCATATGCAATGTCTCCGCAGACCATCACACCAGCAGTGGAGTCAGTGTGCTGCTTCACAGCAAAGGTAGGATTAAGGTGTTCACCTCAGGTCTCCAGACATGAACACAGCCATCACCAGTGCCCAAACTAAACCTAGATTTATTGCTGAAGACAACCTGATTCCACTCCATAGCATTTCAGTTTCGTTATTCATGACATACCTCCACAAACAGAGCTGACAGTGGGTGTCAAAGGCAGCACACATAATGGGCGCTGTGAGACCAAATGTCTATTCAGACTTGGAAATTGTTCCAACAGACACAAGAGTCTGTAACAATGGTGCCACCTACCTCTAATGAAACAATTAGCTGCTAGTGCTTGTCGGACGAGCAGATGATCCTCTCTACTGCTGATCTGTTAAGGGTGTTCTGAGCCAGGTCAACTTGTGTGCATGCTCTCCTCCATTCACTGGTCTCAGCACCTCCTAACAGTCTTGTCAGAATGGCCCAGCTGGGTGGCAATTCATTGATATGAGCCTCCAGCTTCTCGCATTCCAACAATGCACCCTTCTCAAACTCTGTTAAAGGGGTTGTCCCGCGAAAGCAAGTGGGGTTATACACTTCTGTATGGCCATATTAATGCACTTTGTAATGTACATCGTGCATTAATTATGAGCCATACAGAAGTTATTCACTTACCTGCTCCGTTGCTAGCGTCTTCGTCTCCATGGTGCCGTCTAATTTCAGCGTCTAATCACCCGATTAGACGCGCTTGCGCAGTCCGGTCTTCTCCCTGGTGAATGGGGCCGCTCGTGCCGGAGAGCTGGTCCTCGTAGCTCCGCCCCGTCACGTGTGCCGATTCCAGCCAATCAGGAGGCTGGAATCGGCAATGGACCGCACAGAGCCCACGGTGCACCATGGGAGAAGACCCGCGGTGCATCGTGGGTGAAGATCCCGGCGGCCATCTTGCTAAGGTAAGGAAGAAGTCGCCGCAGCGCGGGGATTCGGGTAAGTACTAAACGTTTCTTTTTTTTAACACATGCATTGGGTTTGTCTCGCGCCGAACGGGGGGCCTATTGAAAAAAAAAAAACGTTTCGGCGCGCGACAACCCCTTTAAGTAAGCAAAATCTCTTTGATTGCATTGTAGAGGTGTCTAGTGGTCAACAAGCTATACACAAGTGAAAAAAGAGGTCACTACACACAAGGAGCCTCTGAGAGCCTTGTTATAGGCCAAAGGTCGACCCACTTATAGGTCGTTGGGTGGCAAGATCATTCATCTAATCACATCACAACTCCAATTATCTGTATAGCTGCCTGAGATGTAACTGTATGCTGGGTTTTGCAGCAAAATGACAAGTCCTTATAGGTGCCTGATTTTTTTTTTACAAGGAGTATATTAAACATGAAATAATCATTTTGGAGCACCTCATCTTTAGCTTTGAGTTCTCTTGTTCCTCTGCCATTCCTATAGCTAAATATGCTAAATAAGTATTCAATAATTCTTTGTAATAATATATCCTCAGACAAACAACAATGTCCCATAATATGATTTAATATATTACTAGCTTACCCGTCGCGCGTTGCTGCGAAGACAGACAGACATACATTCATTCGTTTTTATATATCTAGATAACAACCAATCACAGCACAGTTTCATGTTACCTCAGTGGTATAATATATAACAACCAATCACAGCGCAGCTTTCATGTTACCTTAGCAGTATAAAATATAACAACCAATCACAGCGCAGCTTTCATGTTACCTCAGCAGTAAGAGAAATAACAACCAATCACAGCGCAACTTTTATTCTGCCTCAGCAATATAAAAAATAGCAACCAATCACAGCGCAGCTTTCATGTTACCTCTGCGGTATTATATATTGCAACCAATCACAGCGCAGCTTTCATGTTACCTCAGTGGTATAATATATAACAACGAATCGCAGCACAGCTTTCATGCAACCTCAGTAGTATAAGAAGTAGCCACCAATCACAGCACAGCTTTCATGTTACCTCAGCAGTCTCAATATCCAGCAATTGTCTTGCGAAACATTCGGCAGATGCATCATTTTCCGGTTGAACACTCATCCCGTTGCTCGTAATGCCTTTTGCTTTCGTGCTTGAGATGGAAATCAAACGATCTTTGTCTGGGGGGCATAACTGTCGACGATGCTCGCACGTGCGCCACCTATCGTAGGATAGTTGTACTATGCCTATAATCTTCCCAGGAGTGTACTCAACAACTTCCCAAAGTCTCATGGCAATTGGATGAATGGTGTAGTAATGCATAAAGGACAAACAGACAGACATACATTCATTTATATATATCAGGAAGTGAGAGAATTAGATTCCGTACGTAAAATTTGGACGCTAATTGTTTTGCGCTTAGAATTGAATAATCGACTTGGGACCCATTAGCTTTTCCTATTTATGACATATTCAATGTCCGTGCCAAATTTAATGTTTATATGTGAGAAAATTACATTCCGTACGTAAAATTTGGACGCTAATTCTTTTGCGCATAGAATTGAATAATCGAGTTGGGACGCAATAGTGTTTCCTATTTATGACATAATCAATGCCCCTGCCAAATTTCAAGTTTCTATGTGAGAAAATTACATTCCGTACGTAAAATTTGGACGCTAATTCTTTTGCGCTTAGAATTGAATAATCGAGTTGGGACCCATTAGCGTTTCCTATTTATGACATATTCAATGCTCGTGCCAAATTTCATGTTTCTATGTGAGAAAATTACATTCCGTACGTAAAATTTGGACGCTAATTCTTTGGCGCATAGAATTGAATAATCGAGTTGGGACCCATTAACTTTTCCTATTTATGACATATTCAATGCCCGTGCCAAATTTCATGTTTCTATGTGAGAAAATTAGATTCCGTACGTAAAATTTGGACGCTAATTCTTTGGCGCATAGAATTGAATAATCGAGTTGGGACCCATTAGCTTTTCCTATTTATGACATAATCAATGCTCGTGCCAAATTTCAAGTTTCTATGACATTGGGAAGCGAGAAAATTAGATTCCGTACGTAAAATTTGGACGCTAATTCTTTGGCGCTTACAATTGAATAATCGAGTTGGGACCCATTAACTTTTCCTATTTATGACATAATCAATGCTTGTGCCAAATTTCAAATTTCTATGACATTGGGAAGCGAGAAAATTAGATTCCGTACGTAAAATTTGGACGCTAATTCTTTGGCGCTTACAATTGAATAATCGAGTTAGGACCCATTAACTTTTCCTATTTATGACATAATCAATGCTTGTGCCAAATTTCAAGTTTCTATGACATTGGGAAGCGAGAAAATTAGATTCCGTACGTAAAATGTGGACGCTAATTCTTTGGCGCTTACAATTGAATAATCGAGTTGGGACCCATTAACTTTTCCTATTTATGACATAATCAATGCTTGTGCCAAATTTCAAGTTTCTATGACATTGGGAAGCGAGAAAATTAGATTCCGTACGTAAAATGTGGACGCTAATTCTTTGGCACTTGCAATTGAATAATCGAGTTGGGACCCATTACCTTTTCCTATTTATGACATAATCAATGCTCGTGCCAAATTTCATGTTTCTACAACATCGGGAAGTGAGAGAATTAGTGGCAATGATGGAAATCGAACGATCTACGTGGGGGGGGGGGGGGTCGTAACTGTCGATGACGCACGCACACGCGCCATTTATCATAGCATAAATGTACTATGCCTATAATCTTCCCAGGAGTGTAGTCAACAACTTCCCGAAGTTTCATGGCGATCGGATGAATGGTGTAGTAGCGCATAAAGAACAAACAGACACGCACACAGACAGACAGACACACACGCATACATTCAATTTTATATATATAGATGTGGGGATAGACATATATTTGACACTTCCTTAGTTGCCATTTATCGTAGAATAAATGTACTATGCCTATAATCTTCCCAGTAGTGTACTCAACAACTTCCCAAAGTTTCATGGCGATCGAATGAATGGTGTAGTAGCGCATAAAGGACAAACAGACAGACATGCACGCAGACAGACACACGCGCATACATTCAATTTTATGTATATAGATTAACAGAATTGCTTTTTTTTACAGTGAGAGTTATCTGAAAATACATCAAAGTTTCCGTATCATTTAAATTCTTTGTAGTTGACTTGAGTATCTTTATTTAGAATCTAAGCTGCTTCTTGTTAAATTCTATAGTATCCAAATATGATGCAAACCAAATACTGTCCTAAGACTGCTTGTAGTCTATTCACAGCTGAGGTGCCTCAAACAATTTTATAACTTTTAACACTTCTTCATCCTGCCGATATTTCTCAAACCACTCCTCACGTTTTTTGGAACAGATGCTTAGCTAACATTATATAAGACCACTACAATTTCATAAAATATTCTGGAAAGTTCCAACTCGGAAATTTCATCTGATTTTTTTTAAGTTCAATTGCAAACATTGAAGTAGTATTCGATTTGCCATGTACAAGGTAAAGCAGATATTAGAACAGGCAAGAGAAATGCAGTAATAATCTCTAGTATCCCACCATTATGTATGGGCGTAGCTATGAGGAGCAATTGCACTGTATACTCGTAGAAGAAAAGAGATAAGATGTATAGTAAGAAAATGGAAGAGAATACGGAGAAAAGTACCAAGGAATGTAAATAATACAGGCTATGTAGGGTAGACCATGATATCCATGATATTTTCATTTCTTACATTTACTATTTGCTGATAGTTGCAAGGGGGGTGGGCTTCTTGATAACCTGCTACTATTAATGTACCTGTCTCAAAGGGAAACACAAATGGAATCCATGATTTTCCATGTGAATTCTCACATCTAATAATGATGTCTGATGTTAATGCTGTGTCTTGTAAAGTTCTGGATAATAAACTTGGACCCGTGCACAGCAATAATTAAGGAGTGTGTTTGGTGACTAGTACTGTTAAGGACTAGAGATGAGCGAGCACCAAAATGCTCGAGTGCTCGTTACTCGAGTCGAAGTTTCAGTGATGCTCGAGAGTTCGTTTCGAGTAACGAACCCCATTGAAGTCAATGGGCGACTCGAGCATTTCTGTATATGACCGATGCTCGCTAAGGTTTTCATTTGTGAAAATCTGCAAAACCCAAGAAAGTGATGGAAACGACACAGAAACGGATAGGGCATGCGAGGAGCAATATGCAGGGCTGCATTTCAGGCTCCGAGGTCTTACTATTAAGCCACAATTGTGGCAAGAGTGAGACCCCCCCATCCCCGCACTGTCAGCATAAAGATCGTTCTCCTCTGCCACAGCTGTAACAGCTGTGGCAGAGAAGAACGATGTTAGCGCATTGAATTCAATGAAGCCGGCAATACAGCCGGCTCCATTGAAAGCAATGGGCTGCCGGCGAGCGCGGGATGAATTTTCTGGAAGGGCTTAAAAATATAAGCCCTTACCTGAAAATCATCCTAAAATGTGTAAAAATAAAAAAAAAATGTATACTCACCTTTCCGCTGCAGCCGGAGTTCAGCCGCGTCTGGCCGGCAGTTCTCCTGAACTGCTCTGAGTAGTATTCAGCAGCTGGGGATTTAAAATCCCCGCCTGCTGAATGAGCTGCCTCTGATTGGTCACAGCCTCACCAATCAGAGGCAGCTCTCACTCACACCCATACATGAATTCATGAATGGGTGAGTGCTGCCTCTGATTGGCTCAGCGCAGGGACCAATCAGGGGCAGCTCTCAGCTGTCATTCAGCTGAGAGCTGCCCCTGATTGGTCCCTGCGCTGAGTCAATCAGAGGCAGCACTCACTCACCCATTCATGAATTCATGAATGGGTGTGAGTGAGAGCTGCCTCTGAATGGTGAGGCTGTAACCAATCAGAGGCAGCTCATTCAGCAGGTGGGGATTTTAAATTCTATCATACCTGGGTGCACCTTAGAAACCAAGAACTAAACTCAGAGACAGTTATTGGTTTCCTCAGATGCGCGGAGATGAACCACAGCAAGTATACTGGTTCTCTCCTGGCATAAGGCGAGTGCGCACTGAGCATTTATTCAGTCTTTTATAGCCTTCAGTACTGGAGAGGAATGATTCATTAGTCACAGCGTTAATCTCATTGGGTTAGACACAGATTATGAGTTATGCATTGTTCGGCAATCGCATAGCGTGAGAGTCTATGAAATGTCCTTCAAAATATCTGTTTATCCGGCGTGTCTGGTGCTTCCCTTGTGATTGAGATAGTCAGCAAAGCCAGTTCCTTTGTTGAAAGCTGGAGGCATAGGGAGGCTTCTTCTGATAACAATTGTACATCAGGCACCCAGACTTGGTTTCTCAGAAAAAAACAGAAACAAATCATTAGACACTGTACCGTACCTCCTGCTCTAAACTTATTTCTGCTTTGTATTATTGTTCTACTACACACAAGCTTATTCACGTCTTATAATGCTCCATTTTGTATCTAGCGGCCATTTTGAGACAGATTCTTCCATGTTATGAGCCTGTACCTTCTCAGTACTATCATAAATCTTCTCAGGTCTGTGTAGTCTGTTGTTGTCATTGAATCTCCCCCAGGCTTCTTCCTGTTTTCTGAAGTTAATATAAGACTTTTGCTTTCAATCAACTCTACCCTTCCATTTAGGGGGCTAAAGTTTACATACTGTTTGTAACACACAGATTGCTGCATAGCACATAGATAATAGTAACTTCTGGCCACACCCTTAAGTGATAAATTTGTTGTAAACACACCCTCACCTCCTACATTGATAATTCAGCTCCTTGAGGGATCAGGTTTCATGTCCATAGAAGTCTATGGGGAGAAGAGCTGCAGGCGGAAGAAGCTATGGAGTGAAAAAGAGAGACACAGAGATGCTGCTGCTTATGATAGTGGTTTACTTCACCACAGTACTGGACTCATAGCTCCACTGCTTGATGCTGCACAATGGCAACAAAAAGTGTAAACCATTTGGAATGAACTGGGTTTATGCATTGATTGCTAATGCAGTGTTGGTTTTGTTGCCTTTCTAAATGTCAGGCATCTCTATAACATTTCTAAGGGTGGGTTCACATGAGCGTGTTTTTGTGTGTACATACATACGCACATAGACACGCTTCTATTTGCAACAATGCATTCCCTATGGTGTGTGCACATGTCCGTACTTTGCAGGTGCTTGCCTGCAAAGAGAGGACATGCGTGCACCATAGGGAAGACACGCATTGTTTTTAATGGTCTGACAGCACCCCTGCATTCCTTTTCAGGGAAGGGCTTTACATATAAGCTCTTCCCTGAAAAAGAAACATTTTAGCGTGAAAAAAAATGCAGGCATTCTCTTCAATGGAGCCGCTGCTGCTGCCGGTGGCTCCATTGAAGACAATGGTCTGCTGGCACACCTGAATTATTTTTCAGGGAAGGGCTTTACATATAAGCTCTTCCCTAAAAAAAGAAACATTTTAGTGTAAAAAGAAAAAAAAAACTTACCTTTTTTTACTTACCAAATGAATGATGGGCAAGAGCTGCCTGTGATTGGCTGAGCACCTCAGCCAATCACATTCAGCTCTTTCAGCAGCCGGGGATTTAAAATCAGCTGAAGGGAGGTGAGTATCTATTTCTTTTTTTTTTTTTTTTAAACCACTTTTACTTGTGTGACAGCCGCGGTAGAGAATTTAAGAATTTCTCTGCTGCATCTGGCACAGATGTGGCAGATGTAACAGCAGAGAATTCTTTTAACTAGCAGGGATGAAGGAAACATCTGCCGCATAGAGATGTGTTCTTCATGCCCGCGGGGGACACAGCAGCGGCCGACAGGTAAGTAATTTAAAAACATTTTTTTAACTACTTTTAATTGGCTTTTCAGGGAAGGGCTTATGAAGCCCTTCCCTGAAAAGCCATTCACGGCTGCCAGGGCTCAGTGGCGACTTCTGCCGCTGTCCCCGACTCTGCACTGCTCTTTTGAGGTATCAGCAGCCGGGATTTAAAATCCCCGCCTGCTGGTAGCTCTGATTGTGATTGGCTAAAGTGCTCAGTCAATCACAATTAGAGCTACTAGCAGGCGGGGATTTTAAATCCCCGTTTGCTGAGAGCTGCAGAGTCGGGGACAGCTGCAGAAGCCGTGGCTGAGCCCCGGGAGGTATTATTTTTTTTTGTTTTTCACACTATTTTAAAAGACTTTTCAGGGAAGGGCTTATATAGCCCTTCCCTGAAAAGCCATTGACAGCTGCTGGGGCTCAGCGGCGACTTCTGCCGCTGTCCCCGGCTCGGTAGCGCTGCTGAGCTATCAGCAGATGGGGATTTTAAATCCCCAGCTGCTGATAGCTCAGTACTACAGAGCGGGGACAGCGCCGGTAGCTGAAGGGAGGTGAGTATTGATTTTTTTTATACACTTTTTTAAATGGCTTTTCAGGGAAGGGCTTATGTGGCTTTGTTTACCAAAATAATGGGCGTTTTTGAGGGGTGGCTTAGGGTATTGTTCTACCCAGGGGGAGTAACCTTGTATGCTATATAAACTGGGCTTCTGAGATCTGCCCTTTATTCCCTGACCTACCTTCAGGGCCATGGGCTATGCCTCTTTTTTGTTTTCGTCTTCTCTAACTAGGGACACTAGTCTGTAGAGGAAATCTCCATCCCTCAGCCATCTATATAGTAATCGAGACAGGACTTAATAGTACAATAGTCAGGTCCTTATCTTCTTAGGCTAGCAGGGAAAGATGTGAACGGCGCTCTTAATAAAATCTTTTAAACGTTAGGAGCGCATCTGGGGGTTCCAAGAAACAATTGCCTGCCACAATGGCATTTGGTTCACCTTACTCCTGAGCCGGCTTACGGACTGTCCCGGTTTTACGGGTATAGCCAGTCTATTTGCTCTGGGGGGTATTGCATGATACTTAACCCCAAGGCGCCCACGAAACTACAGAGGCTTCGTACCTTTAAGGGGAGAGATCCTATTGACAACTGTAGTAGAGTGAGAGGCAAAGTGTGGGACAGACAGTACATATCGCAGAGACTACTAACATCTGTGATGTAAATCCAGTCCGTCTCTCACTCCAGTACTCAGTTGCACCTGGCCCAGACAGGTGAGGTGCATAAATGGGTGCAGGTTGCAGTGTGAAGGAGGTGTGTCCTGTGTGAGCAGCAGAGGCTCACATAGAGTGCTGAGCTGGAGACACTGCACCACACTGCTGGGAAGGTTTGCTTTACTTTGCCCTAGTGTAGTTTACAAAGACTTTTGTGTTACTATTGCTGGACTGCTTATTTAAAAGGACTTTCCTTGAACTTTCTGTTATCTGGAGTACTTTTTGTTTTGTTCATCAAGTCTGAATAAAGACAAGACGCTCAGCATTTGGTCGTGGTCTGGTGTGTTTCCCTCTGCATTGCTACAATTGGTGGAGGATGCGGGCAGTAAAAGACCCACAGGTACATGTCCTGGGTGAAAGCTGCAGTAAGAAAGCAAGCTGCCACAACAACTATGGAGGAGTTGGTGAAGCAGCTGGTGCAAGTGAGTGTGCAACAGCAACAAATGCAACAGGAGACAAACCAACTCATGGTAAAGCAAATGGGCATGCTGACTGAGGCCATTCAGACTAAAGAGACTGTAGATCCCTCCAGGCAACAGGCCCAGATGGACGCTTTAAAAACAGTAAGAGGGACATTACAAAAAATGACACCACAAGATGATGTGGAGGCCTTCCTCGCCATTTTTGAGCGGGTGGCATAGAGGGCGCAATTGCCTCAAGAGCGGTCGACGGAGGTGTTGGCCCCGTACTTAATTGGTGAACCCCAGAAGGCGTATTATGATTTGGCGCAGCAGGATGCCCGGGAATACTCCAAGTTAAAAGCCGAAATCCTTGCTCGCCTGGGAGTCAGCACAGCAGTCAGAGCACAGCGGGTGCATACTTGGAAGTATTCTCTGGAGAAGCCACCCTGGTATCAAATGTTTGACCTGCTTCATCTGGCTAAAAAATGACTACAGCCAGAGACCTCATCACCTGCTCAGATTGTCGAAAAGGTGGTGATGGACTGATTTGTGCAGTCCCTGTCTAGGCCCATGCAGCGTTGGGTTGTCCAAGGAGATCCCGCAAATGCAGATGAATTGGTGGGCCTTGTAGAGAGATATCTCACAGCGGAGGAGGTGCTTCCCACTGCGAGAGCTGGATCTCGTGGTGTCAACCCTGGGTTGAATGCCCGGAGGAAGGAATCCTAGGTCAGCATGGAGGAGAAGCCACAGAATCCGCGGGGGGCGATGCCAGTCAGGAGGAGCCAAGTCACCCCGTTGCGGTGCTGGGAGTGCCAGGAGCCAGGGCATGTTGCAGCCCACTGTCCAGCAAAAACAGAGCCCATGGACTGTACATATGGTCAGCGATGTTCGTGGTTTGCACATCCGATATGCAGTGCGACGCAGGCCAAGGACCCACAGCTCCAGAGGTGCCAGGTAAAGGTGAACGGGGTCAAGGTGTCAGCCTTGCTCGACTCTGGGAGCTTGGTCACGCTGATCAGGGCCTCCCTTCCCCATGTGTTACTCCAGGGGGAAAAATGGGGGTTATTTGCATACATGGTGACACAAAAGGGTACCCAGTTGCCCAGGTATCCATAGACACTGACTCTGGAGTGTGTGCACACAAGGTTGGGGTAGTGAAAAATTTGATCCACCCGGTTATCCTTGGGAGAGACTCCCCCTCTTCTGGAACTTATGGACCAATTTGTTACCACCGGGTAACTAGGACAGTGGAGTCCCTAATGACGAGTTGCCTTTTGCAGGGGTAACTGAGGACGAGGAGCTATCAGAACCTCAGATGATTGATCTTGAGGTGGCACCGGGTAGTTTTGGATCTGCTCAGATTAATGACCAGACTTTGAAATATGCATTTGAGAATGTGTCTGTTATAAATGGTGCACTGCAGAGTACAGGGGTGACAGAGAGCTTTCCTTACTTCACCGTTAAAAATGAGTTGTTGTACAGAGTGGCCAAAATTAGTGATGAGGTAGTGGAGCAGCTTCTAGTACCTGGTTCCTATAGACACACAGTCTTACACTTGGCACACACGCACATATTAGGGGGCCACTTGGGGGCTGAAAAAAACGCAGGAGCGCATCTTGCAGAGAATCTACTGGCCAGGCTGCTACAAGGAAATAGCAGAGTTTTGCCAATCCTGTCCCACTTGCCAGGTGACAGCTCCTGCTCCACATTTTAAGAGCCCGTTGGTCCCGTTACCAATAATTGAACGCCATTTGAACGGGTTGCCATCGACCTTGTAGGGCCTTTGGTAAAGTCGGCTAGGGGTCACCAGTATATTTTGGTAGTAGTTGACTACGCAACCAGGTACCCAGAAGCAGTTCCACTGAGGAATACTTCCTCCAAAAGTATTGGGAAAGAATTGTTTTATATATTTTCCAGAGTGGGTATACCAAAAGTAATACTAACGGACCAGGGGACTCCATTTATGTCCAAAGTGATGAAGGAACTCTGCAAACCGCTGAAAATCAAGCAGTTACGTACCTCTGTCTATCATCCCCAGACCGACGGGTTGGTAGAGAGGTTTAACAAAACCTTAGTAGAGTGAGAGGTAAATTGTGGGACAGATGTTACATATCGCAGAGACTACTAACATGTGTGATGTAAACCCGGTCCATCTCTCACTCCAGTACTCAGTTCCACCTGGCCCAGACAGGTGAGGTGCATAAATGGGTGCAGGTTGCAGTGTGAAGGAGGTGTGTCCTGTGTGAACAGCAGAGGCTCACAGGGAGTGCTGAGATGGAGACACTGCACCACGCTGCTGGGAAGGTTTGCTTTACTTTGCCCTAGTGGAGTTTACAAAGACTTTTGTGTTACTATTGCTGGACTGCTTATTTAAAAGGACTTTTCTTGAACTTTCTATTATCTGGAGGATGTCAGTACTTTTTGTTTTGTTCATCAAGCCTGAATAAAGACAAGACGCTCAGCATTTGGTCGTGGCCTGGTGTGTTTCCCCCTGCATTGCTACACAACACTGTCTAAGGTCATTTCCCATATAACCAAATAGAGGTTTCATCTCAACGACCTCTAGTTGTACGATTACCTTGCTACCATTGATTCCACTTTTCTCATATTAAAAGCTCTCCTTATCTCCTGAAGATCCACTATAACTGTGGTGAAACGCGTAGAGTAGTGCATATGGAGCTTATGAGTTAGTACACAGCAGTACATTGAGCTTATATAATTGTGGATCGGAGATTAGCATATAGTGTGAAATAGTGTGGATGTACAGTTCACTTGGGGTTCGACATACCCGATTGCCCGATCGTCTAGATATACTGTACATATTCACACCTTACACACTCCTATCTCTGAGATATTAATCTTCAGGGTATTAATGTGACACAACCCTGATTTGTCGGGCATCAACTTGGCCTGTTAGTAGGACCTATATACGGGTCCTTCTCTATTGAAGAATTAGTGTTTGTCTTTTGTAGTACGTGGAAAGATACTATATCAATAATCACATCCACTGTACGCGTCTTGTGCCCGTAGTGTTCTTGTTTTTAGAGAGTATTTTTCAATAAAGTTTTTTATTTTAAAAGAGTCTTCTGTGAAAGGGCATACCTACTTTGTAGACTTTTTTGCCGCGGTCTGTGAAGTAAAGTAATGTACTTTCAGTGCAGGACATTTGCATCTAGAAGATTTCTACTGTATAAATAAACTTTAAAACGGAGCTCAAAATTGGACACTTTTACATTTTATTGTGATTAAGCAAAACTTGGGACAATCCAGAGCTTAACTTTAACTCAATTCTAATCAAATACTGTCATAAATTTTACCTTTATGAATGAAACAAAAGTGAATTTTATTTTACTTTTCTATTAAATGCAAAAAAGGTAAAAACGGCTTCAAGGTAATTTTCTCCAGCTGCAGTTTCTCATTAAAGAAAGAATATGCCACAGACTTTTGCTTGAATGTAAGATGCTTCACTGATTTTGCCATTTGTCATGAGAAAAATGAAAAGATATCCTCTGGATTTTGATGTAAAAACGCAAATACTTTTCTTCTGACTTTATTGTAACCATTCAGCATTTTTCTTACTGGAGACATAATTGGTTGTTTCAAGACTGCTTTAGCTACATGGGTATTATTGTATCTTGATGCCACCGGAAGCTAGGGGTTTGACAGGAGTAACGCCCCTCTCAGACCCCTAGCTCCCAATTGGCTCAAGCCAAGGTCCTTTATTTTCAGTCTCACTGCTGGCCTCCAGCCTCCTGTCAGCCCCGCAGGTCCCACACTCCCTCTGTGTCCGCGGAGTGCAGAGTGCAGGAATGGTGACAGGGAAGCTGCTCTGGCGCCCCCACCACTCCCTCAAAAAGTGTGAAATTAAAAAAACAAAAACAGGTAAATGTACCCCAGGGGACATATATCATGTCAAGGGGGACATAGATGATAAAACAAAATATTTATTTACGTTTTTACACTGCCCAATTTTCATGAAAACCACATGCTAGATCAAGCAGTTTACACAATAATTGATATTTGTAAATGTATGGAATGAAAGAATGATCAGTGATAAATTGCTGCTCCAATCTTTCATGCAGACCTAAAAATCCCTATTGGTCTGCCACTGCATTGCTTCATCCAAACAGGCAGTTGTTCATTTAGAAATCACAGCCTGTTTACTGTGAATGGAGGCCGGTGGGATGATTGCTCCTGTGTGGAAGCACAGGAACGATTATTGCTGGGACAGCTTTTGGGCACTGAAGCAAAGGGCCTTTAATGTGACATGTGCTATCATGGTGTGCTGTGCTATCAGAGTGTTTTATTACACTCTGAATTGCTTTTACAATGAGTTTTGTTGTATTAAGATAAGAGAATAGCCTTTTAATGGGTTAAGGTAACTTAAGCTTCATTTACATGGGACGAAAGTCGGGCAAACAATGCCCAACAGTCGTCCCTGTGTGTACTCGCTCCCATGCTGTTACACAGAAGCGCGCTCACAGAGCATCCAGCAGGGGGGGGGAGCGGCGAGAGGAGATTTCTCTCCCCGCCCTCCCCGCCCCTCTCCATTCATTTAACACAGCGGCAGTTCAGTGCTGAACAGCTGTTGTTTATACTGAACGATCGTCTTTCAGGATCATCGCTTATCGTTTAGGTTGCATAAAATCCTAAGGCCTCATGTCCACGGGGAAAATCAGGCCCGCTCCGGATTCTCCATGGAGAATCTGCAGCGGGTCCCTCCTGCCCCGCGGACATGAGCGCTGAAAATCAGAATAAATGAGAATAAACTTACCTCCCATCCGCTCCGTTTCTTCTCTTCGCGGCGGCGCCATCTTCTCTGCGTCGCGGCCGGATCTTCTTTCTTCGGCTCGGCGGAAGCGCATGATGACGTCGGTGACGTGCCCCGCGCATGCGCCGTCTCGAAGAAAAAAGATCCGGCCGCGACGGAGAGAAGATGGCGCCGCCGCGAAGAGAAGAAACGGAGCGTGTGAGTAAATTCCTATTTTAGGTCTCCCGCGGATCCGGACGGCTTCCATAGGCTTCAATAGAAGCCCGCGGGAGCCGTCCCCGCGGGAGACCCGCATGAAAATGGAGCATGGTCCAGATTTTTTCATGCTCCATTTTTTTTTAAATCCCTTTTATTGACCATCCGCGGGTATTTATCTACCCTGCGGGTGGTCAATGCATCCCTATGGGGTGCGGATCCGCGGGCAGGAGAAGAGTTAAAATCCGCTGCGGATTTTAATTCTTATTTTGCCCGTGGACATGAGCCCTTAATGATGAACGACGAGTGTAAACAGCAGCAATTCAGTACTGAACGGCCACTGTGTTAAGTGAATTGAGAGGCACAATATACGACGGAAGGATCCGGAATGGAGAGGGGAGGAGGAGAGCGAGGAGTGAAATGAGGGGTGGGGGAGAGCAAGGAGTGAAATCCCCTACAGCCGCCCCGCTGCACGACAATGATACTCGTTCCTGTGCAACAGCATGTGGGCAAGTACATGTGGGGATGAGTGGCAGACATCTTTTACTCAACATTTGTCCCATGTAAATGGGACTTTACCGCACAGTGTTATCACAATCAAGATAAAATTTGCTGCATCTATACATTATTTTAACAACTAAGCAGACATTTTTTACTCGTTGAAAAATCTGTAAAGATATTATAAAGAGCATTTTTTTAACTCCTAGTAGATAAATAAAATAACTTAGAAAGTAATCAAGCATCCTTTAGGGAGGTTGGAAAAAGGGGCTCTATGAAGCATATGCAAGAGTTAGCTGAACTATTGGGAACCGTTTTCTTTTTAGGTGGCAAATATGAAGTGATGCATATTAAGGAACATAAATTGGTGCAACATATTTTATAAGCTGTAAAAGTCTGGCACTAAATTAGAAAGGTAACAATAAGGGCTTAGTCACACAAGCGCATCGGCACCCGTACACGGCCGTACTTCAAGACGGACGACTCCCCTTAGCGCTGAAGAAAGAACACATGACCGGCAATGTTCTTTCTCCCGGCGCTGCAGAGAGACGTCAGTCCTGAAGTGCGACTGTCTTCTACCTGCAGTAACACTGGCACCAATGTGCCCGTGTAACTAAGCCCTTAAAGAAAGCATTGAGAAAGTGGTTAATAGGATACATTTAAGCATGCATAGTAAATAGCTGTAATTAATTAGATTTGATAATAGAGTGAAATATGAAGAAATAAAGAAACTATAGATTCATTTTTAAATGATACAGCTTAAGGAAAACTAACAATGTTATAAATACTAATGCTGTGAGGAGAGGAGAATTTGATTTTTTTATCATTTTTTGGTTTTCTATTTTTTATGTACATAATTGTTGATTTGGCATGCAGTGAAAGGTAATTATTATGGATGAGCGAGTATACTCGCTAAGGCACTACTCGCTCGAGTAATGTGCCTTAGCCGAGTATCTCCCTGCTCGTCCCTAAAGATTCGGGGGCCGCCGCTGCTGACAGGTGAGTCGCGGCGGGGAGCAGGGGAGAGCGGACGGGAGAGAGAGATCTCCCCTCCATTCCTGCCCGCTCTCCCCCGCAGCTCACCGCCCCGCGCCGGCCCCTGAATCTTTTGGGACGAGCGGGGAGATACTCGGCTAAGGCACATTACTCGAGCGAGTAGTGCCTTAGCGAGTATACTCGCTCATCCCTAGTAATTATACTTCTGGTACTTATAAAACAATAAATATTTGGAAATAAAAGGGGTATACACTCCCTAAAAATTATTTGAAACCTGCCCAGGGGGGTAGAAAAAACATTAACCCTCTAGCAGTTCATGACGAGCTCTGTTAATTCTGCAGGGTAAGGACATTGCAGTTTTAGATGAACAGAGCTTGTTCTGTTTAAAATGGTGGTATCTCTGGTTTCATCAGGGATAACAATAAGTCTAAGATACTTGGCTTTAAAATCACATGTCCATTGCTCTTACAGGAGGCCGGATTTATGAATTGGCTAAGCCAAAGCATTGATTGGCCAATTCATAAATCATGCCTCCACAATGCGCTGGCTGTTGATTGGTTCCTCTGCCCAATCAATGCAGCACTGGATGAACCAATCACAGCCATCACATTGGTCTATCGAGCGCCGCCTTGATTGGCTGAGCAGCGCTTGATGAACCAATCAGAGCCATTGCTTCCTGGAGGCAAGATTTATGAATCATGCAACCAGGAAGTGATCTTCTATGCGTAAACAAGGACTGCAGGATGCACAGCGGAGCTCTGGACAGCAGCAGGAGAAGCCGGACCGAGCCTACTAGGTAAGTATTCTTTTATTTTATTATTTTTTCAGAGAATGCAGCTAGGGCTTATTTTCACGGTAAGGAATGTTAAAAATGTATCGCATCACATAAAAATTGCTATTTCGTGTGATGCGATAAACACGTAGGCTCCATAGGGAAACATGGGTTACAAAAAAAATCACATATCGCTCAAATATAGAGCATGCCACAATTTTTTTTTCTCGCAGCATTGCATCAGTGAAAGCATTGTTAATGTATGTTTCACAAACATGCATCTTCTTGCATCGTGGAAGAATCAAGCTATTTTGTTGCCCGTGTGAATGCAGCCTAAGGCGACTGAGTTCTGTGCAACATATATTTATACACAGAAATTGTCACGTGTCCTGGACTGCTAACAAAACCAAGAGGTGTTTAGGTACTGGAGCAGTCAGGACAGGCGTGTATGCTTGCTACTCGGGTGGCTAGACACATGAGCTAACAAGACCAAGGAATAACAAAGTAACTGGGCACTCTGAACCCTCTCCGACAGAACCCACCTCAAATTTTACAACCCAGGAAAATGAAGTATTGTACACATTCTATGGCCTAGTTGTCTATTTTGATTTGAATTTGGCAATTTTTTTACAGTCGTCATCATTTTTGTCGTCTTTAAATTCAGGTAGAGACTCATTTTTTCACTTTCAGTTTTAATCTTCCATAGCAGCTGCTTTAGACCTGCTTTTGTTTCTGCAAGCAGAGTTGTGTCATCCATGTAACAGATTTTGATGTTTCTGCCACTTATTTTCACTTTGGTTTCCAATTCATCTAGATCCATTTTCTGCATGATTACTACCACATATAGGTTAAACAAGAAGGGTGAGAGGATGCCTTTGCCAATGGCAAGCCAGTCTATATCTCCATACTGTGTTCTCACAATTACTTCCTGATTAGTATAAAGTGATTTTAACATGTTCACTAGATGCGCCAGTACATCGAGCTCTTCTAAGATGTGCTATAGCTTGTCATGGTCGACGCAGTCCAAGGCCCTGATGTAGTCGATGAAGCACATGTAGATATTCTTTTCATATTCTTGGGCTTTTTCCAAGGATTTTACTTGCATGAGGAATGAGGGCTATTGTTCAGTAGTTGGAGGTGTTTACAATGCTCATTCCATTTCCTTGTCTTTCCTTGCTGCTCACTAAAAAACAGCATTTAGTTGCCGAACTTCATGTTTGTTGCCAGCTGCCTTTGCTGCTCTTCTTTTATCTGCTATTCTGAGGGTTTGCTCGGACTACCAATAGCGTCATTTTTCCTGCATTTTATAGGTGAGATGCTTACTGGCTGTTTCAATAATCATGGATTGTAGTTATAAGCTGTCAATAGGGGAGATGTACATGCTGGGAGAGCAAGAGCTTGTCAAGTGTGGACTAGTGCCACAGTTGTGTGAAGAAGGAGAAACTGTTACCAGAATGGTGGCAAAAAGGAGAGGACAGCCACAAAACTGAACGGTAACTCAAGAGAAAGCTGGACTTATACCAGAGAGTACGTCAATGATAAGAAACAGTGTGAGTCTAGCAAAGCAAGGGCAGCTGGTATAAGAAGTGACCAGAGGCATAGTCAGCAGGGAGAGTGAAATCCCCAGGCCCACTTACATTGAAAGACCTACTTCCCTGATGATTGGGTTTTGTGTCTCTAACTGAAGCACTCCCCCCCTGTTCTGTCATGGAGGCCATGCAGCAGTTAGTCATTGGAGTCTGAGCTGCTTTGCTGTGAGGATTGCTACAATCTCCTGCAGGCGGCGTGTGCTTTAGCTGTAGAAGCCAATTGGTTGAAAACTGCATTGTAAAAGCGCTGCATTTCACAGTAACCTACATGAGTTTTTCAGCAGTGTTTTGATGTGCAATTAACATGCATATCATAAATACTATAGAAACACCATATAAATGCCATATAAAGGCAATATGGGCATGCAGCTTTTGTTTTGGCCCCTCTGCTGAACCCCTAGCTATGCCTCTGAAAGTGACATATGAAACCAGACTTACTAGCAACTTTGCCATATTCCAACTGGCATTATACAAAGACTGATGAACTCTATATATTTCTGCATTACTGTCCAATCTACAATAAAGAAACAGTTAACTGTAAGAACTGCTTCAGTGATTTTGTTACTTGTCTTCCTGCGCTCATTACACTTCTATAAATGAACTGCTATTTATGGAATACAATTCATTTTTTTACAGTTGAACAGCATTGGTCTTATGTCGGTCTCACCCAGGATGTAGAGAGCGCATGCATTATTGTGCAGAATGCTATGCTCATATCCATTAATATTGTCATATGATACTATAATCAGAATCAATGGATAATCATATAGCAGCAGTACAGAACCTGGAAAACATACTGTTCTCTACAGTGTATTAGAATTAAACATTGTTAAAGACTTTTGGCTATAATCCATGTAGTGTAATATTATAGTCTTAACATATCTATATTAAAACAGTTTTCTAGTTATTTTCTCAAAATTTCTTTCCGTCATTTGTCACAGGTTGTAAGAGAGTTAGAATTTGAATGTGGCCTTTGATCATTAACATGGCACCCCACTTGAGGATGGTGGAGTGGCTTACATGGATTCAGCAAAGTTCAAGTTGAACTTGATTATGGTCTCTCACAAAGGGTGCAATCTTGGTGGCTGCACACAGAATTGACACACAAAGCTTGGGAGTTTCACATAGAGCTTGGCAGTTGTCAGTGGGAACAGAACAGTCTCTCAATATAACTTCAACAGTTGCCCACAGAAATATAAACAAGGCTGTTTGGGTTTTAATGGGAACAGTCAGTGGCTCCATTGGCTCTAGTTATTGTAACTCATAGTAGACATTCAGAGGGCTACCATAGAAAGTTCAGAGTAAAATTCACAACAGCCACTACTTATAGTGTCCAGGGCCACTGTTACTCATGGAGCTCTCACCGCAGTAAACGCAATATAATACAGCAGCCCAGAGCAAAGTTCACAGCATATGTAGTGGTCTGCAACTGCTCCATCAGATTTCAGGGTTACCACTCATAGTTACATTGTATGTAAGGCCGAAAAAAGACATATGTCCATCCAGTTCAGTCTATTAACCCCCAATGGTGATCCAGAGGAAGGAAAAAAATCCCCAATGAGGTAGAAGCCAATTTTCCCCATTTAAGGAAAAAAAATCCTTCCTGACTCCAATCTGACAATCGGAATAATCTCTAGATCAATCGGGACCCAGCGATTTGTCTATTTTTATATTTTAAACTTGTTTTATTGAACAATAAATATACCATACAGTATATGAAAAGAAAACTTGACATACATCATAAACTCCTCAAAATTAAAGGAAAGATACACAAATACATTGCGCAAAGCACACATATAAATACAGTGCATTGGTTCATTTGTCTTTAGTATCAGTAGAAATCGATAATTAGTGCCCACGTGCCCAAAGAGATAAGTAGAATGAACATCACTCTCCCTGAAAAAGAGCTAGACTACGGACGAAGTGATAGCTTAAGTCAATATATTTTGACCATGACTAAAGAAATTAGGTGAAAGGGATGCCCCGCCTACTGTGACAGACTAGGACGGTGGCCTGAAACTGGCAGGCAACATGGGGATCACAAAACCTCCAGTCATACACACTGAGGGCTCAGTCACCCTGGCGCATCGGTGCCCGTGTTACTGCAGCCAGCAGCCGGCCGTACCTAAAGACGGACGTCTCTCTGCAGGAAGAACATGTGACCGGTTTCATTGCCGGTCATGTGTTCTTTCATCAGCGCTGGAGAGAGACGGCCGTCTTCAGGTATGCCCGTCTTCTAACTGTCAGTCACACGGGCGCATCAGTGCCGGTGTATGGGTGCCGATGCGCCCGTGTGACTGAGCCCTGAGTCATGCAGTATATTCATGCACTTTCATACACATGGGAGCATTTTTTAAATTAAGCATTATTTACTTTAAAGGGAATAAATTACTTCTTTTTTTAAAATATTAAGCACATTAAGATTACTTTAAAGTGACAAGCATAATAAAATTACTACCTCCTGTACATGACTTGAACATTTTTCTTCTTAAATGATGCATAACAAGAATAACGATAACTTTTCAATATGAAAAACATTATTAGAAAACTATGAAAAAGGGAAATAACTTTGGAGTCCTTTTTATGAAAAGGGGCTTAACAGAGTCTTTTACGTAAAGAGTCCTTGATTAGAACTGAAAACAGTTCTTACGCTGCTGTACGCTGCTCAACTGGATTTCTTCTCTGTCCTCTGATCCAGTGGTCCACCCGGTAGGCGTGGGGGTGCTACACCATGAGCTGATGCCCAATGATGCAACCAAAGAAGGACTGTCTGGATCCCGGAGTGGTTGGATCACCATTCCCATGGCCGTAGTAGCACCAGCGGGGCAAGTTTCCTCCGGCAGGGCTGGTGTGCAACAAGGAGCGCACAGCTTCTTCCATAGGTGCAAACATTCTCTTTGATGAAACAGGATCTTTACCCCAGGGTCCTCAAAGTCCCTGATGAAGGAACGCAACCCTGGGTGTATAGCTGCTTGGGCCATTTTATTGACCTGGTGGATGATGATCCCCAGAAGAATAGGGTCCCTCCCTTGATCGGGCAGCAGCTGTGGTACGAGTCTTTGGGGCGGCTCAGTTTTGGGGACATCGGGCAGGATCCATGTAGTGTAATATTATAGTCTTGAAGGGGTTGTCCCGCGCCGAAACGTTTTTTTTTTTTTTTTCAACCCCCCCCCCCCCCCCCCGTTCGGCGCGAGACAACCCCGATGCAGGGGTTAAAAAAGATCACCGGACAGCGCTTACCTTAATCCCCGCGCTCCGGTGACTTCTTACTTACCCGGTGAAGATGGCCGCCGGCATCTTCTCCCTCCGTGGACCGCAGGGCTTCTGTGCAGTCCATTGCCGATTCCAGCCTCCTGATTGGCTGGAATCGGCACGTGACGGGGCGGAGCTACACGGAGCCCCATTGAGAAGATAAGAAGACCCGGACTGCGCAAGCGCGTCTAATTTGGCCATTAGACGGCGAAAATTAGACGGCAACCATGGAGACGAGGACGCCAGCAACGGAGCAGGTAAGTGAAAAACTTTTTATAACTTCTGTATGGCTCATAATTAATGCACAATGTACATTACAAAGTGCATTAATATGGCCATACAGAAGTGTATAGACCCACTTGCTGCCGCGGGACAACCCCTTTAACATATCTATATTAAAACATTTTTCCAGGTATTTTCTCAAAATTTCTTTCGGTCATTTGTCACAGATTTAAGAGAGTTAGAGTTTGAATGTGGCCTTTGACCATGGCAACCCACTTGAGAATGGTGCAGTGGCTTACATGGATTCAGCAAAGTTCAACTTGAACTTGATTATGGTCTCTCACAAAGGGTGCAATCTTGGTGGTTGCACACAGAATTGATACACAAAGCTTGGGAGTTTTTACATAGAATTATGGCATGGAGCTTGACAGTTGTCTGTGGGAACAGGGCAGTCTCTCAATATAACTTCAACAGTTGCCCATAGAAATATAAACAAGACTGTTTGTGTGTTTTATGGGAACAGTCAGTGGCTCCATTGGCTCTAGTCACTATTTTCCTCTGTGAATACGCTGGAGAAAAAGACAATTTATTAGATTTCTTTTCTTCTCATCGCCCTCTACAATTTATCATACATTATTTAAGGGCCAACACTTTCAGTATTAATCTTTTTACTATTTATATAGTTAAAGAACAGTTTAGAGTTAGTTTTACTCTTTGGCAATAAGTCTCTGTCTCCATCTTTGCTTCTTTTATCTGATTTTTGCCTAATTTGTTTTTTTCCATATAGGTTTTTAGTGCTTCTTCACTGCCTTCTTGTTTAAGCAGTTTAAATGCTTTCTTTTTACTGTTTATTGCCCCCTTTACATCTTTATTAATCCACATATTTTCCTATTCTCCTCTTAGCAAGTCCAGCTCAAACCATGGTTCATCTTCACTGCTCACTAACTCAAGACATTTGCACAATAGCTTTGCAGCACTCCACCCAAAATACACTCTGACTGTCTCACTAACTTACCACAAGTCACTTTGAGCTGCTTCCTTAATGGAAGAACAGCAGATGTGGACCAACTGTGCCACAAGCCAATTTGGCAACCTGAGGGCAACAATTGGGGTCTTCTAGTATACACTCTTTAACCCCACCAATTATGATTTGGTCTTCACTGCAGGGAACAAAAGACCATTACCTCAGAAGTAGTTTTAGTGTTGTGGCAGCTGATGCAAACTGGTCATAAAAACCTTAGAGCAGTATCAGAGGAGCAGGCAGAGCAGGCAAGCAATGGACAGATGTGTAGAATATGGGAAAACTGAGTAGAACAGGATCATCTCAAATCAGCAGTCAATCAGAATCAATACACACCCTTTCATTGTACACATAACTCATTTTTCAAGCACTCTTTCTTCAGGGATGGTGCTTTACATAAACAGGAACTTGTCTGGATTGGTTGGTGATGGAAAAACTGGTGTATATGCTAGTACTTTAAGAGGCAGGCTGGCTATCTGTACTCAGCTTATGGACTAGAAAAATGACAGCTGATGAGTTGTTTGCCACAAATGACATAGGAAACATGGTGCTGGCTATGACCAATGAGTGGAGGAAGTAGGGAGCACCGTTGCTCAGCCGCCATAATACTTATATAACTCGGCCACAGAACAAATAGAAAATGAGCTCACCAATACATTGCTGCAATGGAAAACCTAGCGTTGCAACTCATGGAGTGCACAGACAGCTGCTGGTGATCAGCCCAGCAGAATAGGATAAAGGGGAAATTCTGGCACCTCTGTAAATACAGTTAAATCTTTTTTTTATTTCAACATTAAAATGATTCAGGATAAAGTCCAACAACTTGGCTGCACTAATCATGCAGTCAATGCAGTGCAACATTCAGCATCCACACACATAGCTTCTGACCCAGCCAACTTACATGACCATCATAACAGTACACTAAAGGTTCAGAGATTACAACAAAGTGCATGTTAAGCAGTAACACATATACATAACATGGGATTTCAAAGCATAGCACTGGTAACCAGCTAATGCTTTTGGTATACCATTGCTCAAGATATTATGTAAGAAGAGGTGGATTAGTGCTTGGACAGTCCTTGCCAGTGCACTCCCTTACAAGGATGAACTATTAAACATATATTATCGAAAATCTTTTTTGTCCATTAGCCTATTTTTTGTGAAACTAGTGCAGATTTTGTCTGATATCCACGGGCCACAGGCATCTACTTGGCTTTAGTTTGGCTTAATATCTTCTGTTAATGGTAACTCCTAACCAAGCCATAGTCATGGTTTATCTAATGAACATACTAATGAAACATGGTTTATCTAATGACCATACTAATGGTCAGGATTTTACATCAGTATTTGAAAGCCAAAAAAGGGTTGTGTGTTAGAAATGGAAGAGGTACAAATCTTTCAATTATATATGTTCACTCTTTATGTTTCATATCTGGTTTTGTCGTACAAATACTGGTGTAAAACTCATAAGAATGCTCTTGTGTGAAAGTGGCCTAAAATTGTTTTCTCTAAAACATTGCAGCATTTCAAAGTAAATCATAGTTCTTTGTAAATAAGGAGCCTGTTGCTGTTTACGCTGCCCATGTTTAGGGCAGCATCAAAGTGATGAGAGCTTTTCTTTAATCCTCTAGAACTTTTGCCTACTGTAATAGATATTTCCCTGTGTTAAGTTTTATTATAATGTATCATACTTGGATTAGGTAAATCCTTTTATAATTCAAAAATTCCTCAGTACCATATGCCAATTTATTTCATGTGAACAAAGAAAATTATAGCTTTACATAAATCCATAGGGATAATTTAACAATAGCTTTGCATCGGTTTTCTTAATAATTAGCAGTAACAACTTTTGCATTTATTGTAGTACAGCTGATAAATGTTGAATCACAGTTGCACTACATGTAAATTTTAATTGGCTTCATTACTTTATACATTTCAATGTTTCAAATGATGATTATAGTGATATAAAAGTATTGAGGATGTTCTTATTTTATAGACTATAGGTACTTTTACATGGGATGAGACTGTCGAGTGCCTAAGCGCCGTATCATGGACTATCGCTAACTATTGCTCTTGTGCTTTATACAGGAGCAATAATTGTTCTGTAAATGGAGGTGGAGTGGACCGGAGAGCATTCCGGCCTGCTTGCCTCCATTCACAGTAAATGGGCAATCATTCATAGTTGGACGACTGTCTGGCAGTTGCTTGGTTTTTGATTCTGCTAAAAGCCAAGCTACTCCAGCCATGCATACATGGGACGATTAGCATCCTAATTTGCTTTTTACATAATTCGGGTGATTGTCACTCCATGTAAAGCTATCTCATGACTCAAGAGATTCAAGTGTTTGTTTGCATGCATCACATCCATACATATTTCCTGTTTATGGGAATTATGAATGCAAAATCCTCATTCGACTTTTGGCCCCTAAAAATCAGGACTTGGGGACTAAATTTAAGTATAATTACATTTATACCTTTTAAAAAGAATTATTAAAGGGGTTCTCCAATGAGCAACATACACTACAGCAGAAACATCATAGAATGGGAGTCCTGTGATAAGGCCCAACTCTGTTAGCTAGAGTTACTGAAAACAGTAGTTTCTACTCTGAAAGTCTGAACATGACCATAAATTAAATAATCCCCCATCCATTTCAATAGAATTTCCTCTTCAGCAAATGCTGTAGTGGCTATGTACAACTGCCCTCAATTATATCCCAGTGATCATGACTAATGCTAAACCTGTGGAGATCAAATGTTCACCAGCAGGGTAAAAATCAGAAAACCGATGGGACATCCCTTTGGAAAAGTTAGAAAAGGGGTTGTGCAGACAGGATAACCTGTTTAACTCACTGAAGAATTACTTTACAGGAATCATAATGTTGATTGAATTGTATAATCAGGACTGACTAAAATCTTAAAGTTTCATGCTTCACTGTCTTCTAGGCACTAGTATTTTTTTTAATGTCTAAATTTTATTGAACATTTTTGTTAACAGTAGGTACACTTTTATAGTAAGAATAGTAAAAATACATAAAAGAAGTGCAATAAAGAATAATAATACAATTTCAAAGGTATGCCAAAAGATGGAAATTTAGCAGGAAAGTATGCAAACCCATTGGAAAAAAATCAATCTAGTGAATTATTAAGAGAAAGCAGTGAAGAAAGTTGTCCAAACCGCCAAATCTTTAGAAAGGCTACTCTATTAGAGCTGGTAGCTACCATAAGTTTCATTCTGTAATTAGAACTAACTAGGCCTTGTAGCTCTGAGGTTGTAAGTGTGGTAGTAATTTTCCAGGATCTGGGTGTCAGTTCTAGCTGCTATGACAATATGTGAGATAAAATCGGGCGGAATGAGAGAGGCCTGTATAAAACGAAGGGCAAAGGCAAGGTTAGGGGTTAATGAAACATGGAAAAGGTAATTGATAAATTGAAATACAGCCAGTCAGAAAGCATGAACATAAGAACAATGCCAACAAGCATGGAGGTACATTCCATGGAAGCCACAACCCAGCAATATGTATGTTTATGCAATATGTGCCAAACAAGTTGGGGTAAGATGCCACCAAAGGAAAGGTTTGACTGAATAGAGATACGCCTGGTCCAAGAGATAGCTGAGATTCAATCTTGCATAGAATACATAGACCTTAAATCTGATTCCCTTCTTAACATAGTTTTTTTTCGGTGATCAGGTTGTGAGAAAGAAAATCATAAAAGCACAAAACTGAGGAAAAGGATGGAATGTGCGCCATAAGGTCCTGTTGTGCCCTTCTCAAATCACCAATCTCCAATCACCTAAGTTTAGGGAGAGCTGCAGAGTAAGAGAGGGTTCTCTCACAAGGAGAGCCCCCAAAGACAAAGAAACAATAAACTATTAATACAAAAAGCTCTGCGCTGCCAGATATGGTGAAAATAAAGATTTGCCTGTGTTTTGTAAATGGAATAGCAATCAAACACTTACTCTGTAGGAGGGGGGTGTGTGATGCAGAATCCCACTTCTTGCAGTGAAGACTCCAAATGCTTAAAACCAATCTTCTCACAACCGATGTGATAGAGAAAATCCTTTTAGGTTTATTTTTCCTTCTTTAGACAGATATACTGTATGCGCCCAACATACATGTATAGAACGGACAACGCATTTTGGTACCACCTGCTTGGTACCTTTCTCAAGTCATATATGATACGGTATAGTATCATAGTATCAAGAGTAAGTGTTTGCTTGCTATTCCATTTACAAAACACAGGCAAATCTTTATTTTCACCATATCTGGCAGCGCAGAGCTTTTTGTATTAATAGTTTATTATAAAAGCACAAAATACCTTTACTTCTCCGTATGAAGTTGTGGAATCTTATAGCTACTGAGGGGAAATAGGGTTTAGTTTTATTCATACTTGATAGAAAGTGCCTTATTCTTCTAGGTACTTCTAGAAATGTTTATTTGAAATACCGTATTTGTAAACTAATTGCTGAAAAGGAAACAGTTCTATGTTTTGAAATAAATCCTTTGCCCTGCATATCCCCTGTTTTACACAGTAAGATAAATTAGTATCTCTCCAATCTCAGTATAGCGAATGTAGAGGTAACTCTAGTTCTACAGCATTGTGTAAAAGTTTTACGCAGGTGTGGAAAAACTGCTGCAAAGTAAGAATTTTTTTCACAAATAGAAAGTGACTGATTGACTCTGAATTTATTTTGTAACAGGAGAACCACCACAAACATACAGCCAATCTCATTAAGGCCTCATTCACACAAGCATTTTAATGCGACTATTCAGTTGTGTCAATACATGGACCGAGAATCGCGATCATGTGAAGCATTGGATTCCAATTCATACACATGAGCGATTTTTGGGTACATGCAAAAATCATGCCGTCAAAAAGAGAATATCGGCAAGCTTTTTTTTATATGTCGATTTTTCTTGCCGAAAAATGCTGGAAGCTCCCATAGACTCCTATGAAAGCTGAAAATAAAAGGGAAGGGGAGGGAGTTTACCTGTGTCCAAAGTTTAGAAAAGAAGACAGCTGGCTCTATTCATGCTATTTAGGCTACTAGAAGTCATTCAGAGGATTTCTGCCGATCGAAGGAATTCCACGCTACAGGGTATGTCTCCTGCGATACGTCTGTATGAATGAACGAGAAAATGCTAATTAAGCTTGGTTACTCAATTGTGGGTATTCTTCATTAATGCCGTTTTACTGCGTGCAGACAGCCATAAAAACGCATATGCTCATGTGAAGGAGGCCTAACAACCAACTTCAGTGTAAAAAAGAACAAGAAGTCTTGGAAGTAATGATTTGGCCCCCACAGAGCTCTGATCTCAACATCATTGAGTCTGTCTGTGATTGCATGAAGAGACAGAAGGATTTTAGCAAGCCTCCATCCACAGAAGATCTGTGATTAGTTCTCCAAGATGTTTGGAACAACCTCCCTGTCCAGTTCCTTTAAAAACTGAGTGTAAGTATAATTAGTCCCTGGTGTTATTGATTAAGACTGCGAAACCATGCAGTTCAGTGCGCAATTTCGTGTGGATGGGGACTCCTATGGGGTTTTGGATGCACAAATGTGCACAAAAATAGAGCCTGACATGTATATTTTCACATGGGAAAATATAGTGCAATAATACTGAATGTGAGGTAACTCATTGTGTGAGAAGATATATGACAGCTGGACCCATAAACAGATGCTTCCACCAGATGCCAAGATGTTAGGCTCCTTAATTGCCTTTATGACTGCTTTCTGATATCAGTTTATCCATCAGATTTCCTCATTACAGATCAATTTAAAATACTAATGATCATTACTGACAGTGAAAGTTGTAGTTTATTATTAATTGTTTAAAGGGGTTGTCCCGCCATGCAGGGTGACATTTTTTTTATAATAGCAATGCTGTCCCTTAACTAAGCATTGTAATACACAGCATACATGGGCTCAAAATGACATACAGATCAGCTGCAATGTATTTTTCTTACTTTGTAATCTGATGTGGAAAGCAGCTTTCAAAATGGTGCCGTTGTGCTGCCTTCCCACAATGCCCTGTGCCTCTCCCCTCTGTGTGCCTGCTCCCGATGACAGGAGAACAAAAAAGCAATCTTTTCCACCTCCATTGAACTCATTGGCAGTGCCTTGGCCCCGCCCACCTCCATTAAACTCCTTGGCTGTCTCTTCGGGCCCCACCCATTGCAATGAATGGGCAGCATTAGCAGCAGTAAAGAAAAACGTTAAAGCCATGCATCTTGCATCCAAGCTAGAGGTGGTACAACAGGGTACTAGGGCTTCCCTTCAAGTTTTCAGTTTTCCACAATAAATTATCCTTTTCCTCTAATATTGTAATCAATTACATATATCAATGTTGAAATCACACATAGAAAATTTAATTTCATTACAACTCCTATGTGATGGATTTATTTTGGCAATGAGTGTAGATCATCATGATTTAAGAGTTAGTTACATGACCTGCATGTCATGTATTCTGCCTCCACTTGGCAGTGTTTCATCCTGTGAAGCGACAATACTTTTTTTCTCTTTTACATTGCAGTTAAAAATGGAATAATAATTTCGTTTGAAGGGATACTGTTTGCATTCATATTATAGCATGTATCAGGGTAGAAATAGACAGACAGAGAACTGACCCTAAATCATGTTACCGAAAGCAGTTGCAGTTTCCATCTTTAACGGAACTTTAAAAGGGCTAAAAAAAAGTGCAGGAAATTTTAAAAATATTGGTGATACTATCCCAAAATTGAGCATACAGAGATCGGTTTATTCACTGTCTGAAATTCTCCAATTATAAGATATCACTTGAGTGCAATTGGTATTAATACTTGGCACAACTTGAAACATGACTGGCCAAGATTGACAATGAATGTGATATCCCTCTAAACTGTTCTTGAACTTTAAATGACCTTATTGCAATTAGGCAGCTGTCATTCTGCAAAAATATCAAGTATTGTATCTTCAGTAAATGTTACTAATCAGATTCCTCAATCTTATGTGCTTCATAATTGGTAAATGGTAATAAATTATTTGTAAAGGCTCATTAATTTGTCCCTGAAATAACTTATAATGGTTCTCCATGGATGTTCTCATGCTGCAAAATAGTATCTGTGACTGAAAATGGATCTGTAATAAAGAGAGGAAAAAGTTTACTCTGTCATATAAAGCTACATTGAACCCTTTTATTTACAAATTGGAAGTATTAGGCTGGGTTTACACAGGGCGGATTTGCCGTGAAATTTCCCTGTGGAATTTGGCTGCTGGGGATCTGCCTGCGGCCGCTAATCCCGAGATTGGCCAGCCATCTCATCCACATGGGGCGGACAATCCATCGCGGCAAAGCCAGCATTAGATGGCGCTGCAGCGTGGATTCCGAACACAGCATGTCCGTTCTTTTTTTTTCCCATTGCGACCTCGCTCCTCTCTATGGGAGAGCCGTCCGCCACTCAAAAACCCATGGCTAAGTGCTGCGGGTTTTGGAGCTGCGCTTATCCCATGGAAATCTCTCTGTTTTTTGCTGTGGCAAAACCGCGAGATTTACGCTGGGAAAGCGTCCCTTGTGAACCTAGCCTTAGACAAAAGGAATAACCAAAAGAAACACATGGAAAATCAGCTACATGTATCATAGATTGTAAGCTCTTGTGAGCAGGACCCTCTCTGCTGTTGCTAAAATTGTCCATTGGGCCTCTTTCACACAAGCACTGTTTTCATGCATTAGAGGTGCATGAAAAGAGCGTATCTATAAGAACCAATAATTTCTTATGGAAGCGTTCACATGAAGGAATTTTAGAAGCGCTAAATACTCGCACTAAATCAAAGATAGGACATGTGACTGCAAAGCTCCCATCTAAGGTCCGTAGTGTGAGAAAAGATAAAACCTAACCTATCTTTGGTGCGTGATGTGCAGGAGTTTTTATAGACTCTATGGGAGTGTCTATGGGAGCTGGAGTCTATGGAAACACCTGTGCAGGAAAATAAGATTACAAATCTCATTAGGATTTCTGCCGATGGAAGGAATTCCCAGCAGCTTGCAGCAGGACATTTAAATATCCTGCTGTAAACTCTTGTTAGTCCCCACGGGGATAAGGGGACAAACAGGAATTTACAGTGGGACATTTAAAATGTGCTTCTGGGCAGCAGCAGGTCTTAAATGTCCTGCTGTAAGCAGCCAGGAATTCCTCTAGCCCTGCTGCTGGGAAATTCCCCAGCAGCAGGGGGCAGAGGGGATTCCCTCCCCCATTCTCTCCAAGGGATTTAGCGGGGAGATAAAGGGGGCAGGGTTATAGGGCTTCCCCCATCTAGCCTTGCTCCTGTCTCTTTGCTATGGGAATCCCTGTGAGAAGCCATATAGCCCTGCCCCCTCTATCTAGCCCCACCCATTCTCTAATTAAAAAGTTACAGATGAAAACTTCAAATCGTTTCACAATAAACAAGCCTTCATAAAGTTATGCCAATGGAAAAATAAAAATTAAATTTGTCTTGGAATGCATAAACAGAAACAAATCATGTGGTAAAAATAAATGTTTTATTGTGCAAAAGTAGTAAAACATAACAAAAAGTCTATAAATTTGGTATCATCGTGATTATAACAACCCATAAATTAGGAACAATATATAATTTATACTGCACAGTGAACACTGTAAATATAAATCCTAAAAAAGTGGCAAAATTGCAGTTTTTCTTTTATAACATTGAAAAGTTATCTAATACATCATATGTACACCACAATGGCTCCTATAGAAACTACAACTTGCCCCACAAATAAAAGGTCTGATACAACTACATTGAATTAAAATAAAAAACATATGACTACTGGAACACAGAGGGAAAAACAACTTTTTACTGGCCTTCAAAGTAAAAATTTGTTATGTCAATAAGTGGTTAAAATGCACTTAAGACAGCTAATTTATGTGTCAATTATATTTACTTGAGGCATAAAATAAAAATCGAATAAAAAAATGGAATTTTGAAGAGCGCTTTTTTAATTTCAGCATGAATGGGTTACGCCCTCGTTCAGACAAGTGTGCTTTACGTGCATTATAGGCGCGTGAAAAGATCGCTTCTAATGGAACCAGCGGTTTCCTATAGAACCATTCAGATGAAGAAATGTGACTGCAAAACTCGCAGCTAAGGGCTTCTTTACATGAACATTTTATTGCGGCTATTTTGCTACAATAAAAGGCTGGCCAGAAATCGTGACCACCTGAAGGATTGGAGTCCAATGCACTTGTTCAGATGGGCAATGTTTTGGTGCTTTAAAATCAACTGGCCAGAAAAGATAGCGCACACGGTTGACCTGTGTCTGGACCTATCTTTTGCTGGAATACGCTGACCAGTCCCATAGACTCTTATGGGACCCCATGAGAGCTGCCAGAAAAGTTAGATGGGAGGGAGTTTAGTAAGGGCTCTACTAAACTCCCTCCCCATTGCCTCCCCCTCTCCACTCCTTGCCAGCTGCCGGCAAAGGGAGGGGGTGGAACGGGGCGAAAGATTAGTGCACTAGCTCTGCTAAGCTCCTGTCCTGCCCCCCTCCCCTTGCTGGAAGCTGGCAAGGGGCGAAGAGAAGGTAGGAGTTTAACACACTAGCTTCTGCCCCGTCACACCCCTTCTCTTTGCCGGCAAGAGGCGGCAAGAGGCGCAGAGGGGGAGGAAGTTTAGCAGAGCTCTCTCCTCTCACTCGTCGGTATTCCGGCCTGTGGAGTATGCATGCCGCAGCCCAGCTGTCTGAATGGGCATTAAAACGGGACTTGGTCATGGCTCCCTCTTGTTCATGCCATTTTCATCTGCTATGTGGCTGCGACACGGGCGCCCGAAAATCACAGTGGCCGTGTGAATAAAGCCTAATGTCCGTGGTGTGTGAAAAGATAGGACCTGACTTACCTTTTGTGCGTGATGCGTGGGAGTTCCTATAGACTCTTATGGGAGCTGAATAACACGCACCACTCACCTCTGATCATGTGAACGGGCAATTTTTTAATTAAACTCCAGACTTAATAGCTGGAATCACCCATTCATTCAATCTTTAGTGCAGTATAGCCAAAATCTTTTCAAGAGCCTATGCTGCGCTAAAATCATGCTCATCTGAACGTAACCTGAGAGAGGAATTGCTGCTACGTTTTTTGTATATTTTATGAATTTGCTATGTATAGTGTTTCGTTAAGATTTTTGTACATAAGCCTATTTACATGCTACATCATAATTCTTCAGCCTCATCATGAATGATCATAAGCTTTATCATTATACATTATCCTTTGCCACTAAGTATTTATTAGAAAGGATGCCTATTAAGCAAAAAAAATGTAATTTGCAAAATGAATGATAAAGCAAATTAATTGCACCTTAATAGCACATTGTAGCACAGCTCTATGACAGAAAGGCTTTGTTCATTAAATCACATTTAAGAAGCTGAATAATTCATGCAATTATTGCAATCATGTTGATTACTGACCCTATTAATCTATTTTCTGTTGTTACCTGTGATTCTAATGTTAATTGCTTGCAGTGAATTGTACAAAAACATAAATATATCTCAGTTTTAGATTTTTTTGCCACACACAATATTTCTGATTGAGGAATAATTGGAAATACGTGTGCCGTGTATTACAAGAATATTAGTTGAAATTATAAATAGACAATCACTATGGAAAATTTATATACATGACAAAAATATAAACTGATGCAGTGAGGCACCAAGCAGCTAAAAGTGATCTTGTTTACTGGATCCAATGTACAATGGATACCATGAGTGCCCAAGGGACCACACTGACCTATAGTGGTGTCCATCAACTTTTACTGTGGTGTTCATCACTTTGTCTGAAAATATATTGCTACTAGAGATGAGTGAGCACCAAAATGCTCGTGAGCTAGTTGCTCGATGCTCCAGAGTTCGTTTCGAGTAATGAACCCCATTGAAGTCAATGGGCGACTCGAGCATTTTTATATATGACCCATAATCCACTAAGGTTTTCATTTGTAAAGATCTGGAAAACCCAAGAAAGTGATGGAAATTACACAGAAATTGATAGGGCAGACGAGAGGCAAAATGCTGGGCTGCATCTCAGGTTCCCAGGTCCCACTATTAAGCCACAATAGCGACAAGAGTGGGCCCCCCCCCCCCTAACAATTTTTACTTCGGACAAACCCTCATTAGCAAGGCACACCATAGCTAAGCACCACACTACCTCCAACCAATCACCGCCTGCGGGACACACCGCTGCCTCTTCTCCTGGGTTACATGCTGCCCAACACCCCCCCCCCCCCCGCTGTCCCTGCGCAGCCTTCAGCTGCCCTCATGTCACACGGTCACTTCATAGCCACACCACCCTCATGTCTATTTATAAGTGCGTCTGCGATGAGGAAGAACCAGAGGCACACACTGCAGAGGGTTGGCAGGGCCAGGTAGCGACCCTCTTTAAAACGGGTGGGGCGATAGCCCACAATGCAGTTGAGAATCAATGAGAAATTGACGTTCGATCTTCATTCCAATAAAGTGCCAACCTCCGTCAGGAGCTGCAAACGTGGGCATGAGTTACATAGCTATGGGGAATCCATGTGCCCACACAGTATTCATTCTGTCTAGGTGTCAGATAGCTCAATCGACACCACAAGGGGAAAGCCTTCTGCACTCTGCCTCCTACCCAAGTCAGTCAGTGTCTTTGTCCCAGACAGGTCACACACCGCGATGGGAAATCTGTGTGCACCAACAACATAGGTGGGTCCAACGCAACACAAGACATGAACAATAAAAAAATCATAGTGGCCAAACATGGCAGACTTACACTGCACCGACGACATAGGCCTCGGGCAACATCTTCAGCAATCGTAGACATGAAGCGGACTTCAATGCTAGTACACCTTTTAAGGTCTCATTAAATCACTTACGTTTTCCTTCACCGCACCAAAGACTGGATTAGCCAGGAAAAAGTTCCATAGGCCCAACCTGGCGCCGTTGCAGTTCCCCCGGGACATAGGCCTCGGTCAACAGCTTCAGCAATCGTAGGCAGGAAGCGGACTTCGATGCTAGTACACCTGTGAAGGTCTCAGTAAATCCATTATGTTTTCTTTCACCGCTCCAAACACTGCATTAGCGAGGCAAAAGTTCCACAGGCCCAACCTGGCGCTGTTGCAGTTCCCCCAGGACATAGGCCTCGGTCAACAGCTTCAGCAATCGTAGGCAGGAAGCGGACTTCGATGCTAGTACACCTGTGAAGGTCTCATTAATGCAGTTATGCTCCTCTCCTGTGGCCCAAACAAGTTTCTCAGATAACTGTGGTAATACGAGAGAAAATACATGGTGCGCAATGCTGACCCCCTGACCCCAAGCAGGGGGAGGAGGTGGCCTCACAAGGCCAAGAAACCATGACCAGGACCCGCTGTAGCCTGTGCTGAAAGGATGTGAGCGGGCCCTTGGCCAGGCTCGGTCCCAGCAAACACCTTGTGTGGCCCAAGGTGCTGCGAGTGACATAGCAATGGGGAATCCATGTGTCCACACACTACTTATTCTGTTTGGGTGTCGGATACCTCATCGAGAATGCAAGGGTTAAACCATCTGCACTCTGCAACCTACCCGAGTCTGTCAGTCTTTTGAGGACAGACAGGTAAAACACCTCTATGGGAAGTCTGTGTGTATCCACAGCATGAGTGGGCCCAAGGAACTTAAAGACAGTACACATAAAGAACTCAGAGTGCCCAAACATGGCAGACTTTCACTGCGCCCAGGACATAGGCCTCTGCACAAACCCTCAGCAATGGCAGGCATAGAGCGGACTCCGATGCTAGCGTAGCTGTGAAAGTCTCATTAGCGCTATATCGCTGCTCTTGTTTGTCCCAATGCAGTGCCCCAGCTAGCTGTGGTAACGTGAGAGAAAATGCATGTTGGCTTCGGCCCAAACTCCATGCCCTAGTCAGTCTGGTTTTTTTGGGGGGGCCAGATAGGTAGAACACCGCGATGGGAAAACTTAGTGCACCCATAGTATGCACAGACCCCTGTAATATTCCTGTAGCAAAGGTATAAGCTGACCCCAGTAACAGTTATGTTGCAGAAGTCTAGGTAGACCCCAGTAACATTTCCGTAGTAACAGTATAGACAGACCCCAGTAACATTTCTGTAGTAACAGTATAGGCAGACCCCAGTAACATTTGTGTAGCAGCAGTATAGGCAGACCCCTGTAACATTTCTGCAGCTGAAGTATAGGCAGCCCCCGGTAACATTTCTGCAGCTGTGCGCTCCTCCCTCGGACTTACTGCCCTTACTACTACCTCACTGACAGACAACTGTGTCTCATCATCATCATCCTCCTCCTCACCCACGAAAAGCTCTTAAGACAGTTGCCGGAAGTCCCCAGCCTCATCACCTGGACCCCGGGAACTTTCTAAAGGTTGGACATCGGTCACAACAAACTCCTCAGGTGAGAGAGGAACCATTTTTTCCCACTCATGGCAGGGACCCGGGAACAGTTCCTCGGAGTCTGCCTGCTCAGAATATGTCATTTTCATGGAGTGAGGAGGCTGGGAGGAAGGAGGAGCAGCAGCCAAAGGATTCAGGGTTGCAGTCCCTAGGCCGGGAGTAGTGGACTGCATAGAAGACTGGGTGGTCGATACATTGCTGGACGCATTTTCTGCCATCCACGACAGGCCTGCTCACACTGCTCTGTTTGTAATAAAGGTCTACCACGCGGACCAATAAATTGTGATATGAAACTGGGGACCTCAGAAACTTGCCTCTCTCCTAATCCCGCAGCAGCCGGCTATGATTTACCTGGACCAGGAACTCGGACGGTGCCCACACCCTCAGTTGGACGTCCGCGTCCACGTCCACGTCCTCGACCCTTACCCCTACTCCTTATCATGGCGGATTAAGAATAGAGCAGGGACCAAATAAATTACCCCACTGTACAGTGCTGACAACTGTGCCTTAATTCACCACACACAGAAACTTGTAGATAGCAAAGGCTGTATGCTGTGACTTGAAAAAAGTTACCTGCTGTCTAGTGCTGATACCTAGGGTAATTTACTGCTCGCAGAGACTTGCAGATAATAGTGGCTGTGTTGAGTGGGAGAAGACTCTAAAGCCAGTGGATAGTGCTGGTAACTGCGGCTATCTCAACGCCACCAAGGAAAGGGTATTGTAAAACGCTCTGCACAGGGGCAGAGCTGAAATACTTTGCCTCAGTAATATTACAGTACTGTTTAGCGGTGAGACCTTTGTGTAATGCACTGCAGACACAGAACAGTATAAACGAAGTCGTTCGCAGTAGGCTAGGAAATGTTTGAGTGCAGTTTCACGGTGAGAGCTGGTTGTACGGCACAGCAGCCTGAAAACACTATTACTGACAGGCTGCGAACAGGCCTAGATGCGTAATACAAAAATGGATGCACTACTACTCCCAGCAGGCCCCAATTAAAATGCACACGGTCAGATGTAGCCCAACGGAGGAGCTTTAGGGTTTTTGCACGGAGGATATGGACTGTATAGTGTATATTACTTTCCCTATAAAAGTGGCTGTGCCCCAACACTCTGTGTAATTCACTGCAGACAGACAACGGTATAAATGAAGTCGTTCGCAGCAGGCTAGGAAATATTTGAGTGCAGTTTCATGGTGACAGCTGGTTGTACGGCACTGCAGCCTGAAAAAACTATTACTGAAAGGCTGGAAAAAGGCCTAGATGCATAATACAAAAATGGATGCACTACTACTCCCAGCAGGCCCCAACTAAAATGCACACGGTCAGATGTAGCCCAACGAAGGAGCTTTAGGGTTTTTAAAGACAGGATCCTATTCTAACACTTTGCCTATATTAGCAGCAGCTCTTTCCCTAAACTCTGTATAATAAACTCCAGAGTGAGAACACTATAGATAAAATGCCCTGCACAGCCATGAAAAAAAATGATAAAAAAAAAAAATGGTGCACAACTGCTCCCAGCCAGCCACAACAGTAATGCACATGGTCAGATGTAGCCCTAAGAAGGACCGTTGGGGTTCTTGAAGACAGGACCTATGCTAACACTTTCCCTATATCGGCAGCAGCACTTTCCCTAACCTCTGCCAGCGTGTGTCTGAGGCGAGCCGTGGGCGGGACCGCTTGAAATACTCGGCGGTCACTTGATCTCACCAGCCACTCACTGCTGGGGGGTGGGATAGGGCTGGCACATCACAGGAGGAAGTGGTAATGCCTTCCCGGCATGTCTATTGGCTAGAAAATGGCGCTAAACATGCAGGGAAGGAAATGGAATTGACTTGAGTACCGTGTGGTGTTCAACTCGAGTAATGAGCATCTTGAACACCCTAATACTCGAACGAGCATCAAGCTCGGACGAGTGTGCTCGCTCATCTCTAGTTTTAACGCATGTAACCTTGGGGACCATAAAAAAATAGAGAACCAGGAAGTGCAGAGCCTGTACACTGATGCAATTTCTTTAGGCCCATGAAAAATGAATAGAAATCGTGCATGAAAATAGCAAAAGTACATGAAAATCTCCAAAAAAATCTGAACGATTTTTCAGGACTGAAAAACAAAAAAAATGCCCATGTGTATATAGCCTCAGGGCATCTTCAGGTGGGTATGATTTAGTCCTGTTATGCAGTTGTGATAATCACGGACACATAACGGGTTGAAATGAAGCCAATGGTTTGATTTTTATTAATGATATTCTCGGCCATTAATACTATGTGCAAGAAAGATAGAGCAGGATGTATCTTTCCGGTTTTTTTTTTCAAACTTGCACAGAATAGCGCACAGTTTTAAAGGTAAATAAAAAAGAATTTTTACCTTCTTCAGGCACAACTATGCTCCATAGCAGAGAGTGTAGTGGTGCTCACGTCTATCTAAGTTCTCAGACTGCAGTATCTATATACGGTGAAAGGTGGAAGCTGCGGAAGACATGCAGCGCAAAACTTTTAATTAAACTGTATTGTAAAAGTGATTGTCAGACCAAAATACATGTATTTAATGGAAAAAAAACGCCCCCCTAAGGTGTTTAGTCTTTAAGTGGTTAAATAGGTGTAATAGAAAAGCAATTCAATATATGGTACTATATATAAAAGTAATAACACAATATTTGAAGTATTTGAAACAATAAATGGAACTGAAAAAAAAAATCTTACAGAGAAAAGATTCTCTTGAACGGAATGCTAGAAAAATGCTGCAGACTTCTTACCACCCATGGAATTCTATTTAAAAACATGAAATACCTTTAGGTAAATTACTACCTGCAGTGTACAATCATGGGCAAGGTAAATTAGTTCCTCAGTAAAGCTAAATAAAAGAAATTAGTTGTCAGCAGCCACAGGCATTTTAAAAAGCAAGGGCAATAGATAAAGATTAGCAGACCAGCAAGCAGTGCATCAGTCTGAAAATGAGTCATTTGGGTATGGTATAACTGTTACATTCTGACAAAGTGAATTATGTAAATGAATCAGAAGATTCTAACAGAGTCTCCGAATGGCTCATTTAACAGCTCGAAACTACCCACACTGACTACTGACTACATGGTTAAAAGGGACCTTGGGCTGTTTTCTGCTGCATCCAATTTGTACAGCTTTGTCCATGATTTTTGAACAGTGCTAGCATGTTCAATAGAGAATGCACATATTATAGAATATAAGATATCATGTTGTAACAAGTAACAAAGGAGCAGAACTTGGAAAAAGGCCCCATGCCAGCATTGGCAGACATGCAAATCGCAGAAATGGAAAATTTATGACTATTACCTTCATCTTTTCCTCCAATCCTTGGCTTCTCATCTCTCTGCATTTAATTATACATTGCATCTCTACCCCCTCCATAAGGGTGGGCTCACACATTCAATTTTTGCTGCTGTTCTCAAACCTCTTTTTGGCCAAAACAGGAGTGGAACCTGCAGGGAGGAAAAAATATAACGTAAAGAGTTAAAGGGGTTGTCCCGCGAAACAAAGTGGGGGTATACACTTCTGTATGGCCATATTAATGCACTTTGTAATGTACATTGTGCATTAATTATGAGCCATACAGAAGTTATCAGAAATTTTTCACTTACCTGTTCCGTTGCTAGCATCCTCGTTTCCATGGAGCAGTCTAATTTTCAGCGTCTAATCGCCAGATTAGACGCGCTTGCGCAGTCCGGGTCTTCTTCTTTTCTCAATGGGGCCGCTCGTGCCGGAGAGCGACTCCTTGTAGCTCCGCCCCATCACGTGCCGATTCCAGCCAATCAGGAGGCTGGAATCGGCAATGGACCGCACAGATCCCGGCGGCCATCTTCAGCAGGTAAGTAAGAAGTCACCAGAGCGCGGGGATTCAGGTAAGCGCTGTCCGGTTTTCTTGTTTAACCCCTGCATCGGGGTTGTCTCGCGCCGAACGGGGGGGCTGTTGAAAAAAAAAAACCCGTTTCGGCGCGGGACAACCCCTTTAAGGCCTTGTACCCACAGCAGTGTTATATGTTATATGCATGGCACAACATGAAATCACTATGCATGCTGCATCATGGTGCCTCCATATTACACTGCATTATAGAGGTATTCTTTTAAGGGATCTAATATATCTACATAATGCACCATATGGTCAAAGGTATGTGGAAATTGGATTATCACAGCTAATATAGTATAGGAGCTTGTTGGACATCACATTACCAAACCATAGTGTTAGTGTTAGAGTTGATCCCATTTTGAAATGTGTCTCTGGTTGTGCTTATGCAACCAAAAGAGATTTGCGACATCAGGCACTGGTGTTGAATAGAATTGTTTGGCTCACAATTAGCTTACAATTCTTTTCAAAGCCATCAGATGGGGGTGAGACCAGAGCTCTGTGCAGTCCACTTGAGATGAAACTTATCTGGCGATGCCTTTATAGCATCCCTTTGAATACATGTGATGAACGTAGGAGGACAATGACAAAATCTTTGAAGCAGTGGTTGCTATTAGTGTTGAGCGATTATTGAAATAAATAAGTCAGGAGTGACCGACCCCATTTTATGTATTAAAATTCCATTAAAATCAATATAAGTTAAAAATTGGGTTCTCTAATTTGGCCTCCAAAATGTTCCTTGAACAAAAATGCAAACGGTGGTGGTCAGCACTTCTGCATTGCAATCCCCATCAAGTTTAGATTCAAACTTGGAACTCCAGCACCACAAGCAAAAATCAACCAGATTTCATTGCCTGGCCAATCACAATGAGCAATACTAGTCGCAGTCAAATTGGAACTGGGTGTTTACTGAGAATTGGGTATAGCAATGAACACAAAGGTGAAACAGATACTGTGGAATGTATACAGTACTATATGTAGGTCAAGTTTAGCAGTTTATGAATGTTGCAGCTCGCAGATATGGCAAAATTCCTGGCAAGATTTGGGTCCACAACTCTGTAGCATTCTCAGGAGTTATCTCGCTTTTCTCTTTTCATGGATGCATCTTATAGCAGACGCTTTTGGTTTGTTAAGAGCAAACAAAAAGACAGTGGTAAATGTGCTGAGGTTAAATTCGTAATTGCAAAAATGTGCCAAAAGCACTGTTCAACTTCTAAAGCTTCATTCACTTAAAACGTAACTTTTATTGACATATTCAAAAATCATTGTCTATTAGCAACCGATTCTGCTGAAAACATATGTTGACAATGTTAATGAAATATTGCTAATTGGTATGTTCTAAGTATCCAAATTAACTGTCCAATGCTCGAGCATCGAGGAAGCTTGCAAATCACACACACTAGGATGTGATTGGAAATCATTTCCCCTTTATTAGAGCTGGTATGTCAATTTATAGGGCAAAGTAAAACAGAGCATATTCTATTGTGCGTAATCTATATATATAAAAAATTAAATGTATGCGTGTCTGTCTGCGTGTCTGTCTGTTTGTCCTTTATGCGCTACTACACCATTCATCCGATCGCCATGAAACTTTGGGAAGTTGTTAAGTACACTCCTGGGAAGATTATAGGCATAGTGCAACTATCCTATGGTAAATGGCGCGCGTGCGAGCGTTGCCGACAGTTATGCTCCCCTCACGTAGATCGTTCGATTTCCAACATTGCCACTAATTCTCTCACTTCCCGATAGCGTAGAAACATGAAATTTGGCACGAGCATTGATTATGTCATAAATAGGAAAAGCTAATGGGTCCCAACTCGATTATTCAATTCTAGCGCAAAAGAACTAGCGTCCAAATTATACGTACGGAATCTAATTCTCTCACTTTCCAATGTCATAGAAACTTGACATTTGGCACGAGCATTAATTATGTCATAAATAGGAAAAGGTAGTGGGTCGCAACTCGATTATTTAATTCTAAGCGCCAAAGAATTAGCGTCCAAATTTTACGTATGGAATCTAATTTTCTCATTTCCCGATGTCATAAAAACTTGAAATTTGGCACGAGCATTGATTATCTCCTAAATAGGAAAAGTTCAAGGGTCCCAACTCCATTATGCAATTCTAAGCGCCAAAGAATTAGCGTCCAAATTTTACGTACGGAATCTAATTTTCTCACTTCCCATGTCATAGAAACTTGAATTTTGGCATGAGCATTCATTATGTCATAAATAGGAAAAGTTAATGGGTCCCAACTCGATTATTTAATTCTAAGCGCCAAAGAACTAGCGTCCAAATTTTACGTACGGAATCTAATTTTCTCGCTTTCCAATGTCATAGAAACTTGAAATTTGGCACGAGCATTGATTATGTCATAAATAGGAAAAGCTAATGGGTCCCAACTCGATTATTCAATTCTAAGCGCAAAATAATTAGCGTCCAAATTTTACGTACGGAATCTAATTATCTCACTTTCTGGTGTCATAGAAACGTGAAATTTGGCACGAGCATTGATTATGTCATAAATAGGAAAAGTTAGTGGGTCCTAACTCGATTATTCAATTCTAAGCGCCAAAGAATTAGCGTCCAAATTTTACGTACGGAATCTAATTTTCTCGCTTCCCAATGTCATAGAAACTTGAAATTTGGCACGAGCATTGATTATGTCATAAATAGGAAAAGTTAATGGGTCCTAACTCGATTATTCAATTCTAAGCGCCAAAGAATCAGCGTCCAAATTTTACGTACGGAATCTAATTTTCTCGCTTCCCAATGTCATAGAAACTTGAAATTTGGCATGAGCATTCATTATGACATAAATAGGAAAAGTTAATGGGTCCCAACTCAATTATTCAATTCTAAGCGCAAAAGAATTAGCGTCCAAATTTTACGTACGGAATCAAATTTTCTCGCTTTCCAATGTCATAGAAACTTGAAATTTGGCACGAGCATTGATTATGTCATAAATAGGAAAATTTAATGGGTCCTAACTCGATTATTCAATTCTAAGTGCCAAAGAATCAGCGTCCAAATTTTACGTACGGAATCTAATTTTCTCGCTTCCCAATGTCATAGAAACTTGAAATTTGGCATGAGCATTGATTATGACATAAATAGGAAAAGTTAATGGGTCCCAACTTGATTATTCAATTCTAAGCGCAAAAGAATTAGCATCCAAATTTTACGTACGGAATCTAATTTTCTCGCTTCCCAATGTCATAGAAACTTGAAATTTGGCACGAGCATTGATTATGTCATAAATAGGAAAAGTTAATGGGTCCTAACTCGATTATTCAATTCTAAGCGCCAAAGAATCAGCGTCCAAATTGTACGTACGGAATCTAATTTTCTCGCTTCCCAATGTCATAGAAACTTGAAATTTGGCATGAGCATTGATTATGACATAAATAGGAAAAGTTAATGGGTCCCAACTCAATTATTCAATTCTAAGCGCAAAAGAATTAGCGTCCAAATTTTACGTACGGAATCTAATTTTCTCGCTTCCCAATGTTATAGAAACTTGAAATTTGGCACGAGCATTGATTATGACATAAGTAGGAAAAGTTAATGGGTCCCAACTCGATTATTCAATTCTAAGCGCAAAAGAATTAGCGTCCAAATTTTACGTACGGAATCTAATTTTCTTGCTTCCCAATATCATAGAAACTTGAAATTTGGCACGAGCATTGATTATGACATAAATAGGAAAAGTTAATGGGTCCCAACTCGATTATTCAATTCTAAGCGCAAAAGAATTAGCGTCCAAATTTTATGTACGGAATCTAATTCTCTCACTTCCTGATGTCATATATATATATATATATATATATATATATATATATATATAAATGAATGACTGTCTGTCTGTCTGTTCTTTATGCATTACTACGCCATTCATATAATCGCCATGAAACTTTGGGAAGTTGTTTAGTACTCTCCTCCGAAGATTACTGGCATAGTACATCTATCCTACGATAGGTGGCGTGCGTGCGAGCATCGTCGACAGTTATGCCCCCCAGAAAAAGATCGTTTGATTTCCATCTCAAGCACGAAAGCAAAAGGCATTACGAGCAACGGGATGCGTGTTCAACTACAAAATGATGCATCCGCCGAACGTTTCGCAAGACAATTGCTGGATATTGAGAATCCTGAGGTAAAATGAAAGCTGTGCTGTGATTGGTTGCTATATATTATACTGCTGAGGTAACTTGAAAGCTGCGCTGTGATTGGTTGTTATCTAGATATATAAAAACGAATGTATGTATGTATGTCTGTCTTCGCAGCAACGCGCGACGGGTAAGCTAGTAAGCTTTATAAAACAAACATGTACAAAATAAGATATAGCTTTTTTCTTGGATAACTGGTGTTGATAACATCAAGGCTAACTGTGACAAGGTACAAAACATATTGGCATATGCCACTCTTGGGCAACTGTAAGATAATCTAGCACTATTGTGTGTTGGTTAGTAACAACAATAAATGAAGCTTGAATTGCATTAGTTTGATTAGCCTGCCCTATTACTGTGAAACTTTGATAAGCTAGACAGTCTGTAGCTTTCACTAACTAATCCCTCATTTGTGGTATGAATGGGCTAATAAACCATCCTGTTAGCCATGCCCATATACACTACCCGGGGCTTACCATTTGTCCTTGGCCAATTATCCGCAACTCTATTGAAAAGTGTGTGTTCAGGCAAGTCATCATGCAGTAACACAAAAGAGGCATGGCTACTACCATGTGATGTAGGACTGTAGACAACTTGTCATCCAAACAGTAGGACATCCTATGATCTCCCCCGATTTTCTTCATTTTACTATTTATGTTGCCTTACACATTGTACGCATTTAAATTGTGTAACTCATTGCAATCTCCATATGGGGTGTGATTTGAAAACAGAGTCGCTAGTTTATTTGTGACTTCTACACATGCACGTTTTGTCCAGCAGGGACAACAGTCTGTAGTGGCATTTTCCTGGGCAAATGGCAAAGAAGAGTAGATAAGAGCAGCACTCAGGGGTTAATTCCATGTGAGGGTAAATCAAACACTATGGTTGTATTGATTTTGATTATGCTGCACCGGTGATGTGAAACTGATTCACCCAATGGAGGTGGACATGATGTAATGTGATGTTGTTTCTATGTATGTGATTGGTGGAGGCGGAGTTATGGTAACTATTTAATGTTGGCATGTGTGTATGTAACCCAGCACTTGACAAAGACTCTTCTGAGTTGAAACGTTGTGGGCAATAAAGTTTCTCTGGAATTAACCCCTGAGTGCTGCTCTTATCTACTCTTCTTTGCTATTTGGAATACGGTCCAGGATCCAGGACTTTTGAGAGCGAGCACCTCTTGGAGTGGGATATCTTCCCTGGAGATACACAGGGTTTACGTGTGCTGTGATCCATTTACTATTTGAAATTCCTGGGCAAATGGGATGGCATGAAGATCCCCAGTCCATAAGCAATTAACCCTTTGCAATCCAATTTTGGATTCAGGGTTTCCTAGGGGGTTTTCTCTTTCTGCTATTATACAATGACGCCATCTGCGGGCTAGAGTCAGTACTGTGGTATGGGACATGCTGGAGAGGCCCCCGAAAACTGAGTGGCCAGTAATATACAGTAAGAATACCCTGCTGGACATATTCCGACATCGGAGCTGTACAGGCTTCAATTAGAATGTCTTCAGAAGTCAGACAGTGGATTGGAAAGAGTTAAGAACTAGCAATGGGTCACCAAGCCATGCTCCAATTATTACTGGGGCAATTGTGTTCTGGTGTTTTTGCAACAACACAGGGGTACCAAGAATGTTATTAAATCATGAGCTAATCTCCTTCACAGTGAGTGGTATAGCCCCAAGGGCATAGAGGAATATGCTGTAGGAGCAAGAGTACATATCCAACTATTTTTTCATTTTTTCTGCATCATCAAATGCTACGACAAGCACTTTATGATTTTTAACAAACTTATTGTCCCAATCATCTTTCAATACATTTTTAAGTCTGTGTGTTTGCAGCAGCACATAACAAGAATGACAATATGCGACTCCTTTTTTTAAATTCTGGATCTGAATGACAGTTAACTCCTGATATAAAACACTCACATGAGAAGTGAGGTCCTCATGCTGGGAATAAAAAACGTATAGGCCTGTTACGTGGGCCATATCAAACAAACCTTCATAGGGGCTCATCTCAGTTTTACGATTAGGCACAGGTCTGACTGAGTAGTGGGCTAATAAAATGTGTACCTCTATTTGACAGTCTCTTAGCCGTTGTTTTGGCATTGGTATTTTTATTTATTTTACAAGCCATGCCTCTAGCTGACATGAGAAGAGGTCTATGCAAACCGACATGAACTCCAAAACACCAACCTTTGCTAGCTGTATTCAATCAATCTGCAGTAACTGAAACATATAATCTGGACTTGAAGTAACAGCAAGGAAGTACTTTGACCAATTGGTCTGGATTGTGATGGGTACATACTATGCAGCTCTGTACAAACTGAGTTTCAGCAGTGTTTAACCTTGGGGTAAATCAAACAGAAGACACTATACCACACACTACCTCCTTAGATTGATGGGTTAGCTCATGGCTCAGCTGTGACGTCATGGAGTAGAGTGTGCGGGGAGGCACAGGAGATGATCCTTCCTTCAGATCTCATTAGTGTTCTGTTTGTTCCTTTCATTTGTCAGTCTTCCTTATCTCTCTTTGAGGCCTGTTCCTGCAATTTAAGCAGCAGAGTGATATCCACACCCATTTCAGTTGCAACCAGGTTAACAGCTTTTATCTCAGTCAAGGAGAGTCAGGTTGCTGTGTCTACTCTTCGGTTATTTAGAGCCTTAGGAGTTATTTTCTTGGTGTGAGCCTGGACCTTGATGACAACTACCTGTTTGGGAAGAGCTAAAACCTTGTACAACAAAGAAACTGCTTCTGCGCTCTGGATTGGTTTACCCGATGATCCAACAAATTTCCACTGCTCCACAAGGTTGTGAAATCGAATGTGATTCCAAGAGCCTACCTCAAGTCGGTACCGACACTATGTCTTACCTTCCATCTTTATGATATCAGGAACAATCTAGAAAAAAAACCTAAAAATCTGTATTAGCAATTGGTTCATCTTTAATGTTTAAATGCAACCATGATGACATAGGACATCTTTTGTGAGCCCTAGTGATTTAAAATACAAAGTATTTTCTGGCTGCTCAGTGGTTATTGTGTCCATTTCTCCTCCTTTAAATCCAAGTAAAAGTAATATAGCGGGATTCAATGTAGCTTGTTTAATGGCCCCGGCCTATAGTGAGGTATAAATTATTACTTCAATGGCTGCCTCTTGCACGAGGCTCAGGGAATACTGAGGTGTGCGAGGAAGCTTAGGCCCTTCTTTCAGCTTAACCAAGACAGGTGGGACCAGAAGCTTCCCAATTTCTGTCTTGCTAGTCTCCCATAGCATCTTTAGGACCTGAGTAAGCTGTGCTATAACTGCAGGGGGTATGGACTTATTAGCTTTTCATAAGAAGATGAAAACTTTTAACAATCAAATTAACTGTTCATCCACCTCAGAGCTGAGGGTAACAGTACCGTTGGGTGAAAAGTGGATAGTGGCTTGCAAGGCCTGTAGCACATCTGCCCCGATTTACAGGTGCACTGTTGCTAACTAAAAAAATTGTTAGTATCTTATGCATCAGGGAGACAATTTTGTGACCCCAGTAAAAATCTGCATTAGGAATAGGAGTTAAAACAACATTTTTAAAACCTAGAGTTTCACTTCCATTAATGCCAGACAATCATAAGCTTAAAATCTGCTCCTGCCACCCCTACCTTCCCCCCACCCTTTCCAAACTCAGCAGAAGGAATGTATTAAGAACTATTGGGATTGGGATAAGAGGGTGCTGGCAGGGAAGTCTTTTTCACAGTCAACCGATATATGCTATGATCTGATGCATTGGATTCCAATGCATCAGATCACATGGCCGTATTCTCGAGACATAAAAGCGCAGGGCCGGGCCAATATAGCGCTAGGCTGGGCCAATATAGTGCCAGGCGCTTTTATGTCAGGCCCAAAAGACAGTCCTGGAACTATCTTTTGGCCTGGAATACGTTGGCAGCTGCATGGGCTCCTATTGGAGCCAATGACATCGGCCGGAGAAGGTAGGTGGGAGGGAGTTTAGCAGCGTGACTGCTAAACACCCTCCCTCTTCTCTCCTCCTTTCTGGCTGATTGCAATAGGAGGGGCATAACGAAGCGCCACCCTGTCCCACCTCCTCCCATTGCCTGCTGCAGACAAGGGGAGTGGGGGTGGCAGGAACTTAGCTTCACCCCATCCCACCCCCTTCCATTGCATAAAGCCAGAGGGGAGGAGAGAGGAGATGAGCCGGTGAGGGGGAGGGAAGGGGCAACGGCATGGTGGCCTTGAAGTATATGCGTCGAGGCCCATGCTGTCTGAACGGGCACACAAATATTAGATTTGTTTCCCTCCTTCACGAGTTTTTACTTCTCAGATTGTAGCGTATATCAGACAGCCATATACGCTCGTGGGAATAAAGCCTAACTGTGAATTAATGTATACTCACATCTTTAGTGATGCTTTTGTAGCCTTTTCCAGATACTGCATAACAAATATTCTAAGGGCTTTTGAAAGTTGTGTGAATAAAGGTATGGTTCAAACTAACCATTCTGAGAAGAATAGATTTGTCAGTAACCAGGCTTTGCGTAGCTTTATTTAAGTGGCAAGGCACCTGTGAAATTCGCACTTTCAATCTAATCTCCCTAATTGAAATCCTTTTTCCAATTATGTGTTGGAGAAGTCATTAACACAGGGGTTCACTTACCTTTTCCTCTCTGCTTTAGGGATGTTTACTGAATGTACTCAAGGAAAAAATGAATGGTACAACTGTTTGTGTGTTACTAGCTTAGTTAGAATGTGTTTGTCTATAATTGTGACTTCGGGTCCTTTTAGACTGAACGATTATTGTTCAGCTTGTCGCTGGATTGTGGAAATCTGAACAATAATCATTCAGTGTAAATGCCTGCACAATCTGAACAACGAATAATTTACTTGTCGCTCAGATTGTGCAGACCCCAAAATTAAACTGCAATTTTCCTTCATTTATGAACGACTGCCTGCTTGCTGTGAATGGAGTCAAGTGGACTGGAATGATCCCCGGCTCGCTCTACTTCTATTATCTGAGCAATGATTGCTCCTGTGTAAAAGCTACTACGCCTGACAGTTGGCCCATATAGAAGGAGCCTTAGATAACAATCAGATAATATTTGATTTGTAATCAATCCAAAAATCCAGATAATTTTCAGATTAGTTTTACTTGCAACTATAAATAAAAATAACTAAAATAAAAATTACAATTGTTGTTATTTTTTCCCAAGTATATTGATAGAGAATATTTTATTAGTTCAATAAATTGCTATTATAGCGATTGTTACATTTTCTAGTGCTGTAATTATCACTGTTGTTTGTACTTTATCATAAATGTTAAGTTTGAAGCATTTTATAACACTGCAAATGTCATAAATAGAACAATAGCAATGTTTTCTACTTGCTGTATAATCAAGATTTAAACATAACATATATTCTTGAAAAACAAAGTCCTTATGACTATTCTATTCCTGACAATAACAGTCTAGGAAATAATGTAATGGCTTGCTCAGTATGGACTCTTAATTATATTCATTATTTGACAAAAGAGAATATGATGCAAAAGAAGACTGTAAAATCCACAGTAAAAGGAGCAGACAGTTAAACAGAGACAGCTGCAAAGTAATTACATGTAAAGCAAATTACACACGTTTCTGAGTGACTACTTAAAGCTATGTTCACATCTTTTTGCTGCATTTCCCTTCTTTTTGATTCTTTTTTTCTTTTGACAAATGATTGGTAACTGGTTCATAAAATGGGATATGATATCCATTTGCAACATTAAATAAAAATATAGATATCAGACAGACAGATAGATAGATAGATAGATAGATAGATAGATAGATAGATAGATAGATAGATATTAGGGTGCGGGCAGACGAGCGTAGGCGTATTTACGTTCGCACAAGTGCAACGTATAATCGCCCGAGCGATCGTTTTTCACCGATCACGACCAGAGCTAGAAAGCGTATTTTCGTTTGTTCCTACTTTGCAACCGGTCTTTTCGGCTATCGAATATGCGTTGGCGCGTATTTCGGTCGCATATGTTCCGTTATTTTTCGAATTGCCGTTTTTACGCGCCGTAAAATCGCCCATGTGAACGAATACATTCGAAACCATTGCCTCAGATGGTCACGTATATACGTTTGGTCGCAAAAACGCGCCGTTTATGCGCTCGTCTGCCCGCGCCCTAAGATATATATGACAATTCTATCTTTTTTAGCTATTTGTGTACATGGATGCACAGTCTTCCATCTGGTGAAATAATTTTTGTTTCTGCTCAGTGGTTGATTTAAATTAACTTTAAAAAGTTTTCCAGATTTTATTTTTCATTAGCAATTGTATTAATTCCAGCAATGGCAACAGATAGATAGATAGTCAGGTTATACTGCATTGGATTCTTGATTTATGGCCAGGCCTGCTCTGGGGCTTTTAAAAGTACGTTTACATAGGTGGAATCCTTGTCAGATTTGTGCGAATTTGATGTGGACTCCACACAGAATTAGGGGTAAATCTGTGGCAAAAAACGGCTGTCTGAACATATCCTCAGGGCAGCTTCCCATGACCATGTTTGTGTGAGTGTTTGTGCATGCAAAATTTGGGCTTGCGATACACAGAGAATATAACCCATTGATTTCAATGGGTTCATTCTCATTACAATTTTTTGTGCGTGCACATCACAAGCGTGAAAGAGAACACAGCTCTATTTTTGTGCAGCAGAGGACCTGTAGAAGTCTATGGGAGGGGTGCAAATCTCAAAACATGCACAAATGGGCCATTTGCTACACAAAACCATGGGGAAAAGAACACATCTGGACCTCATTAGGCTAAATGGCCTTTTAAACCATGGAAGGGGTATGGTATGTCGCATGTGAGTGTAAATTGGCCCAGCTTCTGCAAAAAGTACAGTACTATGCACAGACCCGTGCAAAAATCAACCTCAACAAGCTCGTTTATACGCAAATATATTGCAGTGAGGTGAATGTATTTACACATACAGTCATGTGAAGAAACCCTAAGGGCAGCTTCAGATGGCCCTAATTGCATGCAAAATTCGCCCATGCCCATTGCTTTTAATAGGTTTGTTGCCAGTAACGTGTTTTGTGTGCATATTTTGTGCACACGTAAAAAAAATTAGGACCTGCTCTATTTTCCTGTGTATTTGCACACCAAAGGCCCCATAGAAGTCTCAATACCCACGCAATTGCGCAATATGCTGAGCAATTCTGAGGGGAAAAAGAACACTTCTGGATCTCATTAGGCTAAATAGCCTTTTAAATCCCAGAAGGGGTGTGTCATGCATGCATGTGAATTGGCCCTTTGTGCGCAAACATTGACATCAATAAGTTCTACTCTGTGCGTATTGTGTGCATAAATTTTACGGTTACAAAAATGCGCACCAATACGCCAGTGTAAGGCCTTTTTCACAGGAGCGAAACATTTTTACTCAGATCATATCACGGCAACGCTGCACTGCCACAATCTAATTCCAAAAGTATTTAGCGTTTTCTCGTCTATTCACATGGCCTCATTGTGTGAAAAGGACGCTGCAGCGGTGGTTGGCAGAATGGCTATCTTCTTCAACAAGTGCTGGATACAGGTAAACTCCCTTCCTCCCCCTTTTTTTAGCTACCCTAAGAATTTATGGGAGCTCCCTTTGATTTTCGTCAAAAGATAGGTCATGGCTTATCTTTTGACGCTACAAGGAGAAATCGTGGCTGAAAATGGCTAACGATTTGGCGATTTTTAGTCACAATTTTTTTCTCATGACTAAAAATCACCCATTTAAATTAATTCATTGGAATTCCATGCTTTACATGGTCACGATTTTCCGGCGACGTTTTCTCCCGGGTAATAGCTTCGAGAAATTGCTTGTGTGAAAGAGCTGCCCTTAGACATGTTAAACATTTCTTCCCCATATCAGTTTTTAGTTGACTTACTTCACGCCAAACTACAGTATTAGAGCTTATTATGACGCACGTATATCAGCCGGGTTTTCCCGCCTGGCCAATATACACTGTCTCTCTCTGCAGGGAAAGGAGGCGGGCTGGGCAGGGAGCAGTGTACTGAGCTCCTGCCCCCTCTACGCCCCCACCACTATTTGCAATGGGAGGGGGCGAGGTGGGACTTAGCCCCACCCTATCCCGCCCCTCCCATTGCAGACAGTAGCGAGGAGCGGACAGAGAGGCAGGAGCTCAGTGCACTGCTCCCGGCCCGTCTCCTTCCCCCGCAGAGAGGGACACCGTATATCGACTGGGCGTGAAAAGCTGGCCGATATACGCACGTCAGAATAAGCACTTATACCCAAATTGCAGCCCAAGCTTGTGCATTTAAGCCACACACCTTTCTCTATTCTAAACACTGTCTAGTGAAGGGTAAAATTATGTAAAAATTTGGCGTAAACTGAGACAGAATTCTGGCACATTTAGCTTAGTAAATCTCTCCCATTGTTATTTCCAAGTTCTCTGTTGTAACTTTTAATAAGAAAGTCTTACTATTGTCTTTCTCTATAATGTTTGCTTCCCAACAGACCTGAAAGTCAGCAGGTGACCTTCAACATATCTCCACGCTCCTGCTGTGGAGTCCAGCAGTATCAAAATGACTGAAGATCAAATACTAAAACAGCATTTTATTTAGCTTTCCCTCTCTTGTTAGATGCAATTACTGTGCTGTGTACAATCATTATCTCTCAGCCACTAATTTCTCTCTATATAATATCTGTTTAGTATTTACTATTCAGTCCTAGTGGCACTACTGGACTCCACAGGAGCAAAAAGGCATAGTGGTGTTGCCTGCTTGGCTGCAAAGTCTGTTGGTAATCAAACAGTACAGAGAGTTATTTTATTAGCAAGTTTGAGGGAATCCTGAATTAACCCCAAAAGGACACAGCCTTTTTTGGCTATATGGATGCGACGATTTCTGGGGGATTTTCACATTTTAAAAGCATTCACTTTTTTTTTTATTTTTCCACTGACATGGCCATATGAGCACTTGTTTTTGTGTAGCAAACTGTAGTTTTTATTGGTACCATTTCTGAGCACATATAATGTATCGTAAAACCTTTATAACATTTATTTGTAGGACATGGATTCAGCGTTTTTTTTTATTATTATTTTTCCATTTACAGCATTCCAAAAGCAGGACTGGATCCAAAAAACGGAATTAATGCAAATCTTTCTAATGTACTTTTTGTGTTTCACTCCGGGTTTTGGCTCACAAAATATTGATGAAAATACGTCCATGTGAAAGAGCCCTTAAACAAACGGGGAAAATTGTGCAAAAAAGTTTGGGTTTTTCTTACATAATTTTTTTTAAACATTTTTTATGTCCCTGGGGGAAACTTGAACCATAAAAGCTCTGATCACTATGATAATGCATTGCAGTAATTCTAGTTCCCCTGTATATATAAATTAGTTAGTTATTTAATTAGTTATTCCTTTTTATCTGAAACTTCCTGGAGTCTTTATCTTCAGGTAGGTCATGTGATCTCATTCTAACTAGCTTAGCGTTACTTGGGTTTGTGGGTTCTTAAATTAGTAAGTTTTTCAGTCAGTCCTGTGTTACAGACTCTACCATGCAAACCTTATATAGGGGGACACAGAAACTCCTATCATAGTTACTGCTGATTATTATACAGCTTCTGTCATAGAATCATAGAATGGTAGAGTTGGAAGGGACCTCCAGGGTCATCTGGTCCCATCCCCCTGCTCAGTCACACTGTTATAATGAAGCATATGATAATTCAGCTTCCTGACTGTATACTTTTGGTCTGTAGCTTACTTAGATAAATATACATAGCAGCAATGATTGCAGTATCCTTCCTGCAGGCAGAGATGGTACAGGCTCTATCTGGTCATGCGATGATGTGCTGAGCACAGAATAGTGAAAGAGAAAGCAGAGAGAAGATGGTGCCTGATAAGCTTTAGACATTAGGCTGTACTGCATGGAAGTGACTGCAATATACATACAAGACATCCAGTGTGTGAGAATCAGATTAGGGGTGTACTCATGGAAAAATCTGTTTTCCAGAGTGGCCCTTGAAAAACATGAACTTCTGGTTTATTGAATACTTATTATGACATATGCAATGTGTACCATATTACCATAGCATTGTGGTTATGGTTATGAACAAGGGTTTATATGGTCATATTTTATACAGAACCATAAACGAGGCTTCAATACTGTAGTTTTATATGCCTCCAATTTCTTCTGGAGGCATACAGAAGTTTTTTTTTCTCTTGGCTATGCTATAAATCTGGCAGAAAAAAAGCAGTGTCATGGACTCCATATGTAAAAAGACGCAAAATATGCCCATCCTCGTCAGTCTATTTTCCCCTGATCCAGAGCAAGACAAAAAAAAACAATGACATAACATAGTACTGTATGTAACTCGAGTAACTGCATTCTCATCCAAGCAGGCTTAGGGGGGCGGCGGGGGACAGAGAGAGAGATCTCTCACTCTTCCCCCCGCTTCCCCCGTCACCTCCCCGAGCCTGCTCAGACGAGAATGCAGTTACTCGAGAACAGAGATGCTCGCTCGAGTAACTGCCTTATCCAAGCGTGCTCACTCATCTCTAATTATGTTCTATCTTTTGGTGTTCCACCGGAATGCTTTGTCCATTGTTTTTGAATGAACCTTAAAAGATATCGCATGGTATTCACATGCTGTGCGATGTGATGTTTCCCATTGAAATAAATGGGAAACACTTGAGATTTTCTAGCACACTTAAAATCCGTGCCTGAGGATTGCAATCTCACAGAAGCGATGCAAGGCATTTTTGAATGAAAAACACCTCACATCAGCGGAAAAAATGTACATTGGCAAGCACAATATCAGACCATGTTTCTCAAACTGATATTGCGTTTGCCTATGTGAATGTTGCCCAATACACATTCTCACCCAGACCAAGCATTCTCATTTTATATGTCAAACTTTTATGCGGCACAGTATCAAATGCTTTGGAAACATTCAGATACACAAGATGCAATGACTCTCCTTGGTCCATTCTAGAACTTACCTTCTTGTAGAACAGTGTTTCTCAACTCCAGTCCTCAGGACCCCCAACGGGTCATGTTTTCAGGATTTCCGCAGTATTGCACAGGTGATGTAATTATTGCCACAGATCTTCTTGCTATAGGATATCCTGAAAACATGACCTGTTGGGGGTCCTGAGTACCGGAGTTGAGAAACACTGTTGTAGAAGCTGATCTGATTGGTTTTACAGAAGCAAGCCCTCATAAAGCCATTCTGATATGGAGTTTATAAAAGTAACCTAGAATAATGTTTTATTACATCCTTCCTTCAGCCAGTTTTTATCATTCACAAAGGGACGGTCAGCAGTGAAAAAAATACAGTTTCTAATGAATTGTTCTTTTTAACAAAAGTCCTTTTATTTGTAATTATGCCTCCAGATCTTTTGGCATTGTTCCTAGCTTATGTACTGGATGTGATTTCCAAGGCTTTCAGTCCTTACAGTAGAACATCTTGTATAAGAATTATCTATTTTTTGCAGCTACAGATACATGAATGTACATGAGCCATACATTTACTATAATTCGCTGTGAAATGCTTATTGTGTTATGATTGAATGCTCACAGGGTGATGCAAGCTCGTGATGAGTTCCTGTTACTACCAAGCTTACTATATAAGATGTACTTAATAAATGTGCTTCAGAAGAGAAGCTGGAAATGCCATCTTGTCTATTTCAAATGTATTCTTCTCCGATGCATCATATATGCAATTAGGCATACCTGATTGACAAGGTTATAATACCCTTTGATTATCACCTAAATTAAGTCATTACTCCAAAGGGTTATACAGCTCTTTTCCTTGGGGTACTTTCCAGGATAGCATCTCAAACATTTAACATACAATACAAGTAAGACTTACTGGCCTGTAGTTTCCAGGCTCACTTATTGACCTCTTTTTGAATACTGGTACAACATTGGCGATGCATCAGTTCAGTGGAACAGACCCTATCACAATAACGTCCTAAAATATAAGCAACCATGGTCTGTCTATCACATTGCTTAATTCCTTTATAAACCAGGGGTGTATGCCATCAGGATCTGGCAATTTGTCTATTTAAATCTTTTTAAGGCGGGTCTACACTTCTTCCTGAGTTCAACTGGTGACATTTATTGGAGAGTATACTTGATCACTCTGCATCTCATATGACATTTTATTTTTTACTGTGAATACACCAGAGAAAAAAACTATTTAAAAGATTATCTTTCTCCTCATCCCCCTCTTAAATTTTTCCGACATTACTTATTAAAGGGCTAACACTTTCAGTATTAATCTTTGTACTATTTATATAATTGAATAATATTTTAGTCTTAGTTTTATTTTCCTTCACAATAAGTCTCTCTGTCCACCTTTCTACTTTTATCTGACTTTTACATAATTTATTTGTTTCCTAATAGTTTATTAGTGCTTGTTTGCTGCCTTCATGTCTTAATAGTTTAATTGTTTTGTTGTGTATTGCCCACCTTACATCTTTATTGAGCCACATTGGTTTTCTCATATTCCTGCCCCCTTTATTCTCATAAGGTATGAACCGCTCACAGTACATATTTAAAATGTTTTTAAACATTTCCCATTTCCTAGGTAGCTCATATTTTTTTCAAAAAACTTTACTTAATGGAAATCTAATTTTCAATCGATAGGAGGCCACAAGTACTTGAACGTTGCATAAAATGTCACACAAAATTATAACAAATTTTCTGGTTCAGTAGATGCCCCATAATAAAAATGAATATCCTTCCCAGCATTCTGTATTTTTTTCAGGCACTTCTATTCTGCATTTCTCATGCTTTTTAAAGTCCTTGCTTGCTATAATAAATAAGTTCAGTTGGGCGAGAGAGCTGATAAACATCGATTCCACCACACTCTTCAGGCGTAAATTGGTGAGGGAGCTTGGTCTTCTCTAATCATCATGCTTCCAATTTATAGTGGGCTTTTGATTTGTGGAAGCATGGAGACTATAAATTGTGGGTGTTGATAGTTCAGGCGTCCCTTAATATATCACGTGCCACCCTTCTGTGGCTTCATAACGAGCTTCCTCATGAATTAGGCATGCACCCTATTATTGGTCTGACTCTAAGGGTTATCTCACAGATTTTACCTATAGCTGACATTGCTTCCTCTTTCATATCCTGGGAAATCTGCAATTTCTACCAAATACGGGAGTAGGACTTTTCCATCAGTAGCTCAATAGTGAAAAAAAATTGTGTTTGTTATATCACCCAGAACAACTTCTGGCTATCTTACCAGATGTTAATGGATAGTGTAAAACCTGTCTCGCTTTCAACCTGGCAGATCTATCAGTTATAACACATCTTGTTGTCCCTACCCTCTCCATCAAGCTTTTCACTCTTATTTTTGGGGTACGGCTTATATTTCAAGAACACCCCCTCCCCCGAAAATTCTCACATGTGATGCTACAAAGTTGCGTGACTTTGTAGCATCACATGCAACTTTGTGGTGCTACCAAATCGCGGTATTGCTGCGAGAAGACATAGCGATATCGCACGGGCTAGCAATGCAATATCGCTGCGATTTTCTCGCTGCAATGCCATGTTGCCCATGTGAAGGAGGCCTAGAGTTCATGGATTACCCTGTAGCTAAATCACCTGCACTGTTCCTGCCAAATCTCAGTGACATACAATTTTCAGTAAGCAGACAGTTAGTGGTTTGTCATCTGGTTAATGCTGTGAGGGCTTATTTTTCCACCTTATGGAGACAGACCTCTCTCCCTTGGATAGTGATGTGGTTCAATAAAGTACAGGATTCCATGAGGATGGAGGAGCTGACAGCCTCAGTTAAGGATACTCATGACAGGTTTCTAAAATCGTTGTTTTACTGGATTTAGTTTCAACATTCCTCCAAATATAGAGATATACTTTGTCAGTGAAGGTGGTTGATGGCATATTAGTCAGTTTGTGCATTGTATTTACTTTCTTTTGCAGCCTAACTCTATGCATGGATCTTTGGGAGGCAAGTTAATTGTGTATGACAACTTCATGGGTACAGAGTCTTGTAAAAGGGCACCCAGTAAGTGTGAAACACACCTCCCCCGACTTACCATTCCCTCTCCTTTTAGTTCTATAACAAAGTTTATGAGGCTCAAAGGTGATGATAGTGTCAATTTAAACATAGATGTGAGACCCTTATTTAGGACTCCTATTCTGAATTTGGAGAGAGAAAGACATGCTATGCAAAATGACCTATAAGAGCTGTGCAGTAGTGACTGTGTTGCACAAAAGGGTTAGAGATGCACCTCCATTTGTGAAGTTTTGGGTGCTAGGCCTCACGTTAGAGTTAAATTGCTAATGTTTAGAACAAGGTCAGATAGACGGAATTTGTGTTTCTGCACTGTAAATATGTAAAATATTTACCGTGAATAACCTGGCTAGTAGGAGCCAGATTAAAAGGAAACTTTGATGTGCAAGTAAATTTATGCTGTGTGCCAACCATCTTCTGTAATAAAATGGCAGTCTAAAGAAGCAACTAATCCCCAAGATGTATAGTCATGTGTCTATATGTCTAATATAAAAAAAGCTTACAGGCTTTTTCTTGCACCACACTTTGACCCCTGTTCATGACCTTTGGTGGATAATTTTGATGTCATGATATGTGTTATATCCTCACCACCGCCATAAAATCTGAGTTTGATACATCGAGTGACCTGTCAGCCAATGTCAAAGTTGCTATGCTAAGTCTCACTCGCTGCAGCCAACAGTACTGCTAGGTAAAGTCAAGTGTTGCTAAGTGATGTTCTTATCAAGTGCTTACCAGTTTGACTGTTGCTATCTCCCCAAAACGTGGAAGACCAAGCCATGGCTGGCAAACAGTTCCTCGGCTCGACAATTCTTAATACATTTCAAAACATTTTATGTTCTTGTAGCTAATATCGGGTCAATCTAGTATGGATAGATATAACACTGATTTAATGAAATCCAATTTACCCAGTACAGTTGAAATCTATCTGGGTTTTATGAAAGTTTTTGGTGCAATGTTAAAATTGAATTCTAAACACCCTAAATAAAAACGTGGAAAAGGTTTTATTCCCATACGCAGTTTCTTAGAGCAGTTTTTCTTATAGTTTTGATGCAATGGTGAAGTCAAGAGTGGATCCATAAAGAAGAAAGACGTTAAAGGGGTTGTCTCGAGGCAGCAAGTGGGGTTATACACTTCTGTATGGCCATATTAATGCACTTTGTAATGTACATCGTGCATTAAATATGAGCCATACAGAAGTTATTCACTTACCTGCTCCGTTGCTAGCATCCCCGTCGCCATGGATCCGTCTAATTCTGATGTCTTCTTGCTTTTTTAGATGCCAGCTTCTGGCTGGTGAATGGGGCCGCTCGTGCCGGAGAGCTGGTCACCGCGTCGTCATCATAGCTCCGCCCCATCACGTGTGCCGATTCCAGCCAATCAGGAGGCTGGAATCGGCAATGGAACGCACAGAGCCCATGGTGCACCATGGGTGAAGACCCGCGGTGCACCATGGGAGAAAACCGCAGTGCATCAATGGGAAAGGACCAGCGGCCATCTTAGGGAGAAGATTTTTATAACTCCATATTTCGTCGGATCGATGAGTAGCAAGCGGTTTAAAAACCGCTTTAAATTGCTATTTTATGCCAGGGGGTGACAGGGGGAATGGGGTAATGTAAAATTTTGATGTTTGCCACGAGACAACCTCTTTAAGGAAAAATTGATATCCTCTTTTATATCCAATCCTGCTTTTATTTAAAAAGCAATATTAAAAAAAAGGCATTTGTATGTCCAAAACTGAAGTATACAACCTTTAATTTTCATGTTCATTTTAGGTCCAATCATCTGTGCTAGTAAACTTCTTTATATAGTTTTATGCTGATTAGGGGTTTGCTTATCTGATACACAGCTCAAATGTCTCGTCGCCATCATTAGAGGTACATGCATACACAGTAAGCTCCTAACCTCCCTCTAGCTGTGGCTGCAGCCAACGTGTTATCTATTAAATCTCTCTCTATGCAGGGGATTTAGAGCTCTGTTTCAGAAAAAGGGATCTGACTGTTATAAAAGTAGATAAAGACATTAAGAAACTAGAAGATTATACCTATTTCGATTAATAAATAAAAAGAAAGCAAAATAGAATTTGAGTGGAAATTTATTGAAAGTTTTATTGTTTATTACCAGAAAGCGTATCTACTAGAGATGAGCGAACGTACTCGTCCGAGCTTGATACTCGTTCGAGTATTAGTGTGTTCGAGATGCTCGTTACTCGTAACGAGTACCACGCGATGTTCGGGTTACTTTCACTTTCATCTCTGAGACGTTAGCGCGCTTTTCTGGCCAATTGAAAGACAGGGAAGGCATTACAACTTCCCCCTGTGACGTTCAAGCCCTATACCACCCCCCTGCAGTGAGTGGCTGGCGAGATCAGGTGTCACCCGAGTATAAAAATCGGCCCCTCCCGCGGCTCGCCACGGATGCATTCTGACATAGCTGAGGGAAAGTGCTATCGTGTTGGAGCTGCTATAGGGAGAGTGTTAGGAGTTATTGTAGGCTTCAAGAACCCCAACGGTCCTTCTTAGGGCCACATCTAACCGTGTGCAGTACTGTGGAGGCTGCTTTTTGCAGTGTTGCACTTTTTTTTTTTTTTGGTATATCGGCCGTGCAGAGCATTGCGCCCTGCAGTAATACTCCAGAGACAGAAGTGCTTAGGCAGGGAGAGCGTTAGGAGTATTTTAGGCTTCAAGAACCCCAACGGTCCTTCTTAGGGCCACATCTAACCGTGTGCAGTACTGTGGAGGCTGCTTTTTGCAGTGTTGCACATTTTTTTTTTTGGTATATCGGCTGTGCAGAGCATTGCGCCCTGCAGTAATACTCCAGGGACAGAGGTGTGGAGGCAGGGACAGAAGACACATTATTGATTGAATATAGGCAGTGGGCCTTTTCTAAAAAATATTGGGCAAAAAATCTATTTGGCCTGCCTGTCACTGTGCTCAGTGTTCTTGGTCTGTGTGTGCTGGGTGTAGTAGTTCTACAAAATCATACGCAGCCAGCTAAGTGTTACAGCAGGCTTGCGCCAAATTATTTCCTGGCTCTGTCTGGGCTCTGAAATCACCGCTGTGTTGCAGTTAACAGTGCAACACTCTGCAGTTCTGTGACATAGTCCAGGGACAGAAGTGTGGAGGCAGGGACAGAAGACACATTATTGATTGAATATAGGCAGTGGGCCTTTTCTAAAAAATATTGGGCAAAAAAATCTATTTGGCCTGCCTGTCACTGTGCTCAGTGTTCTGGGTCTGTGTGTGCTGGGTGTAGTAGTTCTACAAAATCATACGCAGCCAGCTAAGTGTTACAGCAGGCTTGCGCAAAATTATTTCCTGGCTCTGTCTGGGCTCTGAAATCACCGCTGTGTTGCAGTTAACAGTGCAACACTCTGCAGTTCTGTGACATAGTCCAGGGACAGAAGTGTGGAGGCAGGGACAGAAGACACATTATTGATTGAATATAGGCAGTGGGCCATTTCTAAAAAATATTGGGCAAAAAATCTATTTAGCCTGCCTGTCACTGTGCTCAGTGTTCTGGGTCTGTGTGTGCTGGGTGTAGTAGTTCTACAAAATCATACGCAGCCAGCTAAGTGTTACAGCAGGCTTGCGCCAAATTATTTCCTGGCGTTCCGTAAGCGAAGTCAGCCTCCAACCACAGGCCAATAAGCGGCACATTTAATTACAGCATTCTGTTTCTGCATTACTGGTAATACAGCATGCTGAGGGGTAGGGGTAGGCCTAGAGGACGTGGGCGCGGCCGAGGACGCGGAGGCCCTAGTTCGGGTGTGGGCACAGGCCGAGCTCCTGATCCATGTGTATCGCAGCCGACTGCTGTGGGATTAGGAGAGAGGCACGTTTCTGGCATCCCCACATTCATCGCACATTTAATGGGTCCACGCGGTAGACCTTTATTAGAAAATGAGCAGCGTGAGCAGGTCCTGTCGTGGATGGCAGAAAGTGCTTCCAGCAACCTATCGTCTACCCACAGCTCTGCGCCGTCCACTGCTGCAACTCAGAATCCTCTGGCTGCTGCTCCTCCTTCCTCCCAGCCTCCTCACTCCATGAAAATGAGACATTCTGAGGAGCGGGCAGACTCCCAGGGACTGTTCTCAGGCCCCTGCCCAGATTGGGCAGCAGTGGTTCCTCTCCCACCAGAGGAGTTTATCGTGACTGATGCCCAACCATTGGAAAGTTCCCGGGGTCCGGGGGATGAGGCTGGGGACTTCCGGCAGCTGTCTCAAGATCTTTCAGTGGGTGAGGAGGACGATGACGATGAGACACAGTTGTCTATCAGTGAGGTAGTAGTAAGGGCAGTAAGTCCGAGGGAGGAGCGCACAGAGGATTTAGAGGAAGAGCAGCAGGACAATGAGGTGACTGACCCCACCTGGTTTGCTACGCCTACTGAGGACAGGTCTTCAGAGGGGGAGGCAAGGGCAGCAGCAGGGCAGGTTGCAAGAGGCAGTGCCGTGTCCAGGGGTAGAGGCAGGGCCAGACGGAATAATCCACCAACTGTTTCCCAAAGAGCCCCCTCGCGCCATGCCACCCTGCAGAGGCCGAGGTGCTCAAAGGTCTGGCAGTTTTTCACTGAGAGTGCAGACGATCGACGAACAGTGGTGTGCAACCTTTGTCGCGCCAAGATCAGCCGGGGAGCCACCACCAGCAGCCTCACCACCACCAGCATGCGCAGACATATGATGGCCCAGCACCCCACAAGGTGGAACGAAGGCCGTTCACCGCCTCCGGTTTGTACCGCTGCCTCTCCCCCTGTGCCCCAACCTGCCACTGAGATCCAACCCGGCTCTGAGGACACAGGCACTACCGTCTCCTGGCCTGCACCCACACCCTCACCTCCGCTGTCCTCAGCCCCATCCACCAATGTCTGTCAGCGCAGCGTCCAGCCGTCGCTAGCGCAAGTGTTTGAGCGCAAGCGCAAGTACGCCGCCACGCACCCGCACGCTCAAGCGTTAAACGTGCACGTAGCCAAATTTATCAGCCTGGAGATGCTGCCGTATAGGGTTGTGGAAACGGAGTCCTTCAAAAGTATGATGGCGGCGGCGGCCCCGCGCTACTCAGTTCCCAGTCGCCACTATTTTTCCCAATTTGCCGTCCCAGCCCTGCACGACCACGTCTCCTGCAACATTGTACGTGCCCTCACCAACGCGGTTACTGCCAAGGTCCACTTAACAACGGACACGTGGACAAGCACAGGCGGGCAGGGCCACTATATCTCCCTGACGGCACATTGGGTGAATTTAGTGGAGGCTGGGACAGAGTCAGAGCCTGGGACCGCTCACGTCCTACCCACCCCCAGAATTGCGGGCCACAGCTCGGTGGTGGTATCTGCGGCGGTGTATGCTTCCTCCACTAAAGCACCCTCCTCCTCCTCCTCCTCCTCCTCCAACGCAACCTCTGTCTCGCAATCAAGATGTGTCAGCAGCAGCAGCACGTCGCCAGCAGTCGGTGTCGCGCGGCGTGGCAGCACAGCGGTGGGCAAGCGTCAGCAGGCCGTGCTAAAACTACTCAGCTTAGGAGATAAGAGGCACACGGCCCACGAACTGCTGCAGGGTCTGACACAGCAGACCGACCGCTGGCTTGCGCCACTGAGCCTCCAACCGGGCATGGTCGTGTGTGACAACGGCCGTAACCTGGTGGCGGCTCTGCAGCTCGGCAGCCTCACGCACGTGCCATGCCTGGCCCACGTCTTTAATTTGGTGGTTCAGCGCTTTCTGAAAAGCTACCCACGCTTGTCAGACCTGCTCGGAAAGGTGCGCCGGCTCTGCGCACATTTCCGCAAGTCCCACACGGACGCTGCCACACTGCGCACCCTGCAACATCGGTTTAATCTGCCAGTGCACCGACTGCTGTGCGACGTGCCCACACGGTGGAACTCTACGCTCCACATGTTGGCCAGGCTCTATGAGCAGCGTAGAGCTATAGTGGAATACCAACTCCAACATGGGCGGCGCAGTGGGAGTCAGCCTCCTCAATTCTTTTCAGAAGAGTGGGCCTGGTTGGCAGACATCTGCCAGGTCCTTGGAAAGTTTGAGGAGTCTACCCAGGTGGTGAGCGGCGATGCTGCAATCATTAGCGTCACCATTCCTCTGCTATGCCTCTTGAGAAGTTCCCTGCAAAGCATAAAGGCAGACACTTTGCGCTCGGAAACAGAGCCGGGGGAAGACAGTATGTCGCTGGATAGTCAGAGCACCCTTCTGTCTATATCTCAGCGCGGTGAGGAGGAGGAGGAGGAGGAGGAAGATGAGGAGGAGGAGGGGGAAGAGACAGCTTTGCCCACTGGTGAGGGTACACATGCTGCTGGCCTGTCATCCTTTCAGCGTGTATGGTCTGAGGAGGAGGAGGAGGAGGATCCTGAAAGTGATCTTCCTAGTGAGGACAGCCATGTGTTGCGTACAGGTACCCTGGCACACATGGCTGACTTCATGTTAGGATGCCTTTCTCGTGACCCTCGCGTTACACGCATTCTGGCCACTACGGATGTAAGGAGAATTTATGTGTTTATCAAAGAGAAGATGATCCCAGATCTCGTGCAGAAGTCTGGGCCCAGGAGAAATACATATCACACCAGCCTGTGCGGTATCAGATGATTTCTAATTTATTCTAAGGTGGTCAGAGCATATATAGCATAAATGACATCACAGCAAAAGTATATACCTCCAATACATAATAGGCTGAAACAAAAATGATTAACATAAGTTACACCTCTTAAGGTGTATCTATTACATACAATGAGACCGTTATGAATTCAGGAGGAAGGAATGCATGTAATGCCTTACAGTCCTACCCCCTGTAGTCTTATAGTTTCCTGTCTATAGATATGCACACATGGGGGGTCTAGTAGACTCTCATCTTTAATCTATTTTCCTGAGAAGACATGGAGGCCTATAGAAGGGTTTAGTTTAACCCCTTCACTACTCATACTAGTATCATGCTCTACAATGCAATATAGAATAATTAACTGATACATTGATCTACAATTTTCTTAACATTCCCCACTTTAGATCAATACATCAACACAGTATAACAGTAATACACATATATAATGACTCTACTACAGACCCCCTGGCTCAGGCCCGAAGCTTTATTACCAGGACGCCTGGGTTTACACTTCAAGACTAAGTATATAATTATTTCATATAAAAGTATTACATTGATGCATATATATATATATATATAAAGTCATTCCACCAATTGTACCCTAAATTAGGCCCGCCCCCAAGAGAAGCTTGGCCTTGATTTATTATGAGATTGATGTTCCTTTCTTCATATATAAATGATTGTCCATCAGGATATAAAATCTTACTTATCGAAGTGTCCATCAGTTATTAGAGCGATCCTGCGGTACAATCAGGACACACTGGAATCAAAATGTCACACTTCAAAATCATCAAAGTAAAATGGCGCTTCCTTCATACAACTTTTACCCATCACTTGTCAGAAAGAGGTGGTCACCTGACCCAGTAAATCATCCTTTTCTTCGTCATCTTGTATATTTTGAAACATAGTTTTGGTGATGGAAGTGTTAATAATAATAATATTTTGTAACAGTCCTCGGATACAGCAGCAACCGCAGAGTACTAGAATGGAGGCAAATACTGACATAGAGACTAATGTGGAGTATATGACTTGTGACCAGTGTCCGAACAAGTTTTCCAACCAGTCCCTGAATGGATCGTCTATGCCAGAGTTATCAGCTAGTTCATTTTATTATGCATTTAACCCTTCCAGTGCTCAGGTATCATCTGGTGCCGTGTTATTAGGAATGAAAGTACAACAATATCCTCCAATCATTTTACAAACTCTGCTAGTAACATAACAAGAGCCATTCTATTTTGCCATGCTGTCGTAGAATTCCTTTGCGGGAATCACGGCTTACTCAATTTGGAATGTTTACAGCCCTCCATATTAATTCTGAATTGATAATGCGCATAAGAAGTTTTTCACACTGACACGAGGTTCAGCATGCATAGCTTCCTCAATTCTAACTTTAATGATCGGCGTGTAGCCTATTTTAAGAGTTTAACAAATCCGCCCATCTGGGCAGGTCAAAGATTACATAGATACAACGTATTGTTTAATTATTGGATAAGCATCTTGCAATTCTTCCATCCTCCGGTCATCTGTGATTGGCCATCAGGTGGTGGATGAAATGAGTGGGTTGTCTTGGAGCCACGTGGGGTTCCTTCGATATGATTGGATGTTACATCATGAACTATAAATTGCACAAACCTCCCATGTTATTTGCATACGTTTCCAGTAAAATTGCTTGGGTAATTGCTGCGGTTGTCCATGTCTGGGTTACTGTCCTCCAAAATTGCAAACAGATGGAAAATGTAACGTGTTTATACTATATATTATCTTGTCAGCGTTTTGAGAACAGAAGTTTCATGTTGGCTTCCCCATGTCAGCAGAGTTATGAGAAAACAGATACTTCATTGCCTAATAGTATTGTGTAATTGTAAGAATATTGTATTTATAGCAAGCCAGAAGCAAATATGTGTATAGAATGTTAAATTGACAACTGTCTACTGCCAAGGCCCACCGATCCAAAATATAGAAATACTGGACTTCCACCACAGACCCCCCTTGAAACTATCTGTTTCACTAAACTCGCCCTGCTCCGTCCCACCCCAATTCCCCACCGCTGACCCTAGACTCGCATTGTGTTGTACATTGGAGCTATTGCTGTCATGGGGGTATAGGATGGTTCGACATCATCACATTCTGGATCCATGATGACGACGGTTGCGCTGACAGTGGGCTTTTTGTTGGACGTCGTAGTGGGACAGGTGGACCAGGTAGTCATCAGGGTCGGAATACACTGTATGCAACAACAAACAGAAATTAGGATGACTATAAAGGTGACAAATATAATCAGGTTAGGAGAGGTGCGACTTTCACTATTTCAGGTAAACTCTGCATAACTTGTATAGAACCCCGCCTTCTTGACGTTACCTCGATTCATCAACAAGAGTGCAAAGTCAGGACTATCTAATGACTGATCAACATGACTGAACCCCTGTCTTATTAGTAAGTGCATGATCATATATATTAGTCTGGAAGGAAAGAGCTACAAGCTGATTATTCCCACTTCCCTTTTCCAGAGGCGGCAAGGTAACAGGACCAGGGGCGTTGTAACACCGGCATGTTGCGTGGACATAAGCAGAGTGCACTGCAGATGAAATAAAGTAAAATCTTAGCAAAAACCTATCACAGTGTTCTAAATACACAATGTTTCAAAACTTATTTTATATATATTTTTCCCTTCTCCTGTTAGGTACCTTACTGAGGAAAACAGACTAAGGTTAGCTCTATTTAGTTCGTGCGGTCAGCTTCTTAATGGCAACTGCGTTTTTTTCCCTGCGGGTCACGTTTTGTCTGGAAGGTACAAGTCTCCCCTATCATCTTACAGACACTCCCTTTTTTGGCTAAAATCGTACCTAGTGCCATTCTATTTTGAAAAGTCGTAGTCGAGGTAGGTCCTATTGGTCGACTATAAGGCGTCTCTAGTATAATTTATAAACCGCTGTTAATTGTAATAAACATAATTAATCCAGTCAACATTTATTTACCCTAATGATCGGGAAAATGGACTCGAATGTAGTTTTAACTTGGTCTCTAATTTTTAAAACTTGTCAGGTACCCCCCTGGGCTATCATATGATGTCAATGTATACGTGTAGATCAAAACTATCACCAGGAGCCTCTCTTCTCACTCTAATGTGTTGTACTAGAAGTACATACTAGTAGTGTGCACAGGTACGCACGGCGTGGGACTCCCTAATCTTCACCCACACCATTGTCCCTCCTGGAGATAGTCCTAATGGTGAACACGTCCAGGTCGCCTCACCCTTGCGTCAGGGTTTTCCCACTGCCCGTAAGTCCCTACTCCTAAAAGGGGAGGGATCCCTACCTCACCTCAGAAGGAGGCCATGGATTCCCTGGGCTCATTTCCGGGCATCCATACCCTCTATCTGTACAAGTTAACACCCCACAGGGTGTGCCCTCGCCGGAACCTAAGGTCTTCTGCACTATCCCTTGGCAAATGGGAATTCCACTGACAGTCCATCTTATGAGACTGAGGCAGGCGCAGTACTGGTACATTTCTCCATTCTTCTGGTAACGTACCTGGTTGGCATTATCAGAACTGGCTCTTCATCTTTTTCAAACAAGGGAAACATTGGTCACATTAAAGGGAGAATACACGTACAGGAAATTACATACCCCACCTCTTTCTGCGAAAATCATATCCACGGCCACTCTATTTTGGAACGCCATGGATGCAGTGGGCCCTAATTGGTCAGCTAACCCTTGCAAAGCATATCTGGTGTAGTTTACAAACCTCTGCTGATTGTACGAGATATAATTCATCCAATCTACATTATTATTAACAGTGACAAAAGCAAATGAGGAATCAAAACCTGCTTTAACCTGATCTCTAGAATTAAATTAATCTCGCTCCCCCTTGGCACTCCTATTACATCTATGTGTACATGTGGATCAAAGTTACCACCTGGAGCGTCAACGTCTCTCTTAGCACGATGCGGTGTTGGATTCTCACCCTTAGTGTAGGCTTCATATTGCACATTTGATTGTATTAATTTGTTCTGAAACAGGGGGCTAGTGTACAGTAGTCAAAGGTGTGTGTTAGAGGAATTGTACCACATTATAGCATGTAAAGGATATGCAGGATCATTAGTTTTTTCAGTGCGAAGTGTGGATCCAAGTGGGTCCAAGTGGGCTTTCCTTTGAGCTTGACTGCAGTTGGGGTGGTGAACAACATCTGGTAGGGACATTCAAACAGGGTTTCTCTCTTAAACTTTTCCACATAGACCCTGTCACCTGGTTTTAGATTGTGACATTCATCTGTAGGACCTGGGGAAAAGCAGAGACTGCAGAATGCATTACTAACAATTCCTTGGAGAGACCTATGACAAAATTAACAAGAGAATCATTCCCCAAATTCAGCTACTGTGGCATGTACCCTCCTGGGAAAAAGAAAAACTAATGAAAGACACTCAATTCAAAATTTACCCATTTTCTCTATTGCCTTTTGTATCTACTTTCCCACTACCCCGTGGATGGTAGGGTGTGTGAAAAGCCTGAAATATACCCAAAACAGACATGATGTGTTGCATTATTACACCTGTGAAGTGTGTACCTTTGTTTGACTCAATCACTTCTGGTACCCCATATCTGCAGATTACCTCATTCATGTATTTCTGTGTGGTTATCTGCTCATTTACCTTAGTATCCGGGTGGGCCTCCAACCTGAAAAAGACTCGAGCAACAACAAGCACATATTCATACTCCCCAACAGGTGTGAGCTGAATGTGGTCAAATTGGCAATCTCTGAAATGGGTAGAGTGGTCAAGGCAAGTGTTATATGGCCACCTTACTTCTGTCCGGACTCGCATATGGCAAAGATCATGCTAACTGGACAAATGATGCAGCAGCTACAGAGAACCCAGGTGTCACCCATTCTTGTTCAGTGTCGCCGTCATCGCTGCTTTCGATTCTGTATACCAGCTGGGCCATCATGGGGAACAGGGACCTCTGTAGGCAAGTTCTGTTGATTGTTCGCCATACGCCGTCCTGTGCTGTCGCTCCCGTATTTTAGCCCATCTGCTTTCTTTCCTCGTTGACTTGTAACTGTAAAGTCCTTGACATATCAAAGTCCAAAGTCTTATCAAAGTCCAAAGGTTTTATCAAAGTCCAAAGGTTTTATCACTGACTCATGCTGTCAGTATCTATTCTTCTTTCTTCCACGGCTTGAGGGCCGCTGCCTTTGCTGTGTTGTCGGCGAGGGTGTCATCTCTCGCTTCTCCGTTGTAGAAATCGGTGTGGATTCTCCATTGCCAGGTAGTAGTAGTAGGGTTTCCATGAGACTCTGCACCGCTGCACCATTCTTAATTGGCTGTCCTACTGAGATAACAAGCTGTCTGGCCTTCCATATTGGGCCATAATCATGAGCTATGCCAAATGCATTGCAGGAGTCAGTGTAAAGAGTTGCCGACTTACCTTCTACCACTCCACACGCCTCAGTGAGGGCCTTCGGTTCCGCTTCTTGCCCTGAGACATGCGGAGGCAGAGCTTCTGCGTTTAGGACATCTTGTTGTGTGACCTCTGCATATCTGGTTCGGAATCATCAATCCTCACCCTGATACCATCTACAAAAGAAAACTCAAAATACGCATCATTAACAGTGTGTACATCACTACAATAATGCTATTAAAAAAAATAGCTGATCTGCCATACTCAGATCACCTATGCCTCCCCTCCCCCGTTTGAACCTGAATACCTGATTAAAAGAAGAGTGGCCGGATTCAAGGTATTACAACATTGGGAAGAAATATTGGGGGAGGCATGGAAAGGGCACATTGTAGCCGGATCTAATAGGCCAGAGATAAGTGCTTGGGTTGCACTTGCATGAGTATGTTCTGGGTGTCATTTGGGGTGTGGACCACTAGGGGGTAGTCCAATACCATCTTAGAAGATTTTTCAACCATTGCCTGTACTGCTGCCACCGCAAAAGCAGATGAGGGAGCTCCTCAAGTCACTGGATCCACCCTCATGGCTGTGGTTGTCCTCCGTGCTTTTGTGTCAATACTGTCATATGGCCGGCAGTATGAAACAAGGCCCAGAAAGGTGCGGAATTTGGCAACGGGTGTATGTACAGGTATGGCCTGCAGAACTTGGTTAGTCCTTGGAGGCCTCCAGGCCTTACAGCCTTCTGCAAGAGAAATTAACAGTGAAATTGTGGCCGGTTGGCAGTTTTTTTTGTTTTTTTTTATCTAGGGGGATACTGTTTGACCCAGGGGTGTGTATCTGGGTCTCGTATATATTATCATGGTCGATACATTCAATTTTCCTATGTCTGTCTTGTGGGTGTCCCATAATTTGTCAGGAACCGTGGAAAGCTGAGTTTGAGACAGGAGGAAAAAACAAAAAACTTTTTCTTCTGGCTATCTATGATTCTTACCCCCTCCTTGGATAAGAGACGTGTTCTTGCATCATCTAGCTCTACCCCTCTGAGTGTGGCTAATCACTTACTTCCTTATTCCCTCATTCAATGTTTGGCAGTCCTTGGGTACACATCACAACTCAATAAAGATAAAGTCTTATGCACCACACCATTTACATTTTACAAATTACGGGTCAATCTGCCCCGTTCCTCCTGTGGATACCTGGCCTTATCTTTACCTGCTTGTTTCCTATTCCTTGGCTTCTCTACCGTCTCTTACTCCCTGTAGTTTATTTTATTTATTTTTATATTGTCTGTGAATATACGTTACTTGTGCTGGGACTACAGGGCAAGTAACTTCCTCTTTTTGAGTCTCTCGCTTATGTGACAGCCCAGCGACAGGGAGAACGGCTAATTTTTACTTCTACAACAGTAGACAGTTGTTGTCCCAGACCTCCGGCGACTGGGCAGATGCAGTCTTAGATGCCGGGCATCTCCATCTGATTGGTAATGTACTGCAATTCTCTCTATTCACTAAAATGGTGTCTTTGTGTATTAATACAGACGCCATTGCAGCCCACCTTCACTTCCTCTTTTTAAGTCTCTTAGGGAAATTCTAACGTCTAATGCATAAATCACATATATTATGTTGTAACTACTGTCACAGCGGTGACCACCTAACATTGTATGTGGTTACAATTGAATTGGGGACTGCTAACATGTACGCTGTTGGGGACTTGGCAAACATAGATGTATTTTCTTGTGGGCATGGTGGGGCTACGCAGTCTGTATTCTTAAGAGCCCCCTCAGGATGTGAGTGGCATATAACTTTTTACATTTATGACGGGCGTATGACAAAGATTAGATTCCATAACAAGACATACTAGTAGTTTCAACATCCAATATTAGTTAAATAACTAACAAATGTTACAGCACAAGAATTGCTCCGCTTCTATTAAGAGTTCCACTTCCTCTTTTTAAATGAAGTTAGCAGCTTTTTTTTTTCTCTCTAAACAATTACGGGCACAGTTGAGCAGGACTGATACTACTTCTATATGACAGACAAACAAACTATTCCTATATAACAACATGATTATAAAAGTCTCCTCAGACGCCGGACATAATATGCCCCGCCCTAGAGTCTCTAGCATTTCTGTCGCTACACAGTTTATCAATCTACCCTCAGACGGAGGGATCTACTCGTGGACATTTAAACAATAAACAAATATTTGTGGACACACACAAGTAGACAGACAATTAGACGGAGCACCAGTACGGCTGGTTTGGTCTAAACTGCCCCTCGGGATACTGTCTGGCAGCCCCTCTGTCCTAGATCTTTTTACCAGACTTTACCGGAGCATCGGTGCCTGTCCAGACGTTTGACCGTTTCCTGACTCTAAGGTTTTAGACACCAAACCTGACCCGAGCAAGGACCTCCTAGTCAAACTACCCCGTCAGGTCCCCCTGACTCTAAGGTTTTAGACACCAAACCTGAACCGAGCAGGGGGCCCCTGCGGGGGCTTCCTCTCCCTCAAAGCAATTCACTGACCTTGCCAACCGACCAGTACTCTCAAAACGACAGGCATGTAAACATTCCTTTATATCTTATGACAGGTTCTTATCGAGTGATCGAGACTTAAAGAAGTACCTGTCGATCGGGTCCAAATCATTCGGCCTTGACACAGCACATAGGCGAGCCTGAACTTAGCCACACAGGTATAGATAATTAATTTATCTCACCGTGTTCTGATGATATTTTTGGGCCCACCAAGTCCAAGGTCGCGTATGTCCGTGTCTTCTGTCCGAATTCTATGGAACCTGTCGATCACTCCCCGTACGGGCCACCAGCTGTCGTAGAATTCCTTTGCGGAATCACGGCTTACTCAATTTGGAATGTTTACAGCCCTCCATATTAATTCTGAATTGATAATGCGCATAAGAAGTTTTTCACACTGACACGAGGTTCAGCATGCATAGCTTCCTCAATTCTAACTTTAATGATCGGCGTGTAGCCTATTTTAAGAGTTTAACAAATCCGCCCATCTGGGCAGGTCAAAGATTACATAGATACAACGTATTGTTTAATTATTGGATAAGCATCTTGCAATTCTTCCATCCTCCGGTCATCTGTGATTGGCCATCAGGTGGTGGATGAAATGAGTGGGTTGTCTTGGAGCCACGTGGGGTTCCTTCGATATGATTGGATGTTACATCATGAACTATAAATTGCACAAACCTCCCATGTTATTTGCATACGTTTCCAGTAAAATTGCTTGGGTAATTTCTGCGGTTGTCCATGTCTGGGTTACTGTCCTCCAAAATTGCAAACAGATGGAAAATGTAACGTGTTTATACTATATATTATCTTGTCAGCGTTTTGAGAACAGAAGTTTCATGTTGGCTTCCCCATGTCAGCAGAGTTATGAGAAAACAGATACTTCATTGCCTAATAGTATTGTGTAATTGTAAGAATATTGTATTTATAGCAAGCCAGAAGCAAATATGTGTATAGAATGTTAAATTGACAACTGTCTACTGCCAAGGCCCACCGATCCAAAATATAGAAATACTGGACTTCCACCACAATGCAATAAGTGTGAGGTAGGTCCTAGTTGTCCCTCTAGGCCCTTGATTGCATCTCTTGTATAATTAACAAATCTCTGTTGGTTATAATATATATATAATTAATCCAGTCTACATTTTTATTCACTGTTACCCACCATACAAGAAGAGACTCAAAGCCCCTGCAGCCATCCGATTTCTTGCCCTACACTCGTCCGGTACCCCCCTTGGGACCCCGATAGGTCAGAGGAACCTTTGGGAGAGGTGTTCCTAGTTCAGTTAAGAAGCTTAATCACACATTTTACGTTCATCACAGCTTGAAGACTTGTCATTAACTTTTATCTATCGTGGGGTCAAGTCTTCCTATCTCATATAATTATTAACATTCTCTATACACAATATTTACTGCATAACATTAAGATTTACACAAGTACTACTACTCCAATCATCTGCAGTCGCTTGATCCTCCAACGTTAACAACCCCCCCCCCCCCTCAGGAATTTCTCTTATCAGGGAGAGGTGATGGAGTAAGATGAACAAAGCTTTAGCTGTATCTGGACTCCTACAGCTAACTGCAGCATCCTTGTGCTATCCTTCCCGTAATAGGGACACTCAGCTCTCACATTATCAACAACTTCATTATTATTTTTCTCTTAATGACATTATCACATTGAGAACACCATTTAACAATCAAACTCACTGCAAAACAATCACAGAACTGACATATACAAATAACAGCAAGAATGGACGTTCCCTATTCACACAGGTTTATACTAAACTTCATTCCTGATCATCCTCATTACAGGTCTATTCATATCAAGCAAGCAGAGCATTGCTAGTCAGTCACATACCCCCTCCCCCTCCCTTTTTCTCACAGAACTCTAAAGCTGAAAAGTGGGGGCGAGGGTGAAAGAAGCATTCCAATGTAACATATGATTTAACCATTTGTGAGCTGACCCCACCACACAGAGCAGCACTCAGGCCATTGTCTGTCATCTAATACTACTGTAAACTTTCATTCCCTCACTGTCTGATCCCAGGACTGTCTGCATCATGTAATCATCCCTTCTGTCCTGCTGCCTACTATCCCTGATCCTTGTCAGCAATACCGTCACCCATAGCAACCTGTCACCTCACTACCGTCACCCATAGCAACCTGTCACCTCACTACCTGAAACTTATCTGAAGGAGACCTTACATATTCCTCTGCTACGACTAAATATCCCGCAGTATCATACTGACCCTATCTTATAGCACACACCTCAGGTAGACAACATATCATCAACACACAGAAGACAGTGATGGAGGCTTCTGACTATTCCTATACAATTCAGAGAAGGCACTAATCACTGGTGTTGTGTACTACAAGTGCAAGCATTGGGATGCCAGGTAGAAGGTACAGCTATGGGATGTAAGGAGCCAAGATGGCGCCTGGGCGGCGGCTGAAGGTCTTACAGCAGGTACTAAAATGGCCGCAGGCCATGACTAGCACTAAGATGGCCGCCAGGGACGTGGCCTGACTAGGAGTACGATCAAGCCAGGCAAGCATCTAGCCACGCCTTACCCCTTTGTGTGCAATGCCAACAAGTCCCTCATCTGACACACATCTATAATAATCTTTGTGTATAGCGCCAACATATTCTGCAGCGCTTACATAGATGGGGATACAGAAAGACAAAAGTACAAACATTACAGAACCACGGTTACATAGTAATCAGCTGATGGAGACAATAGGGGTGAGGGTCCTGCTCCAACGAGCTTACATACTACAGATAATGGGGTGATACAGAAGGTAAAGGGGCTGGAGATGTGCACGGTATGGCGGACTGGAGATGTGCACGGTATGGCGGACTGGAGATGTGCACGGTATGGCGGGGTGGAGATGTGCACGGTATGGCGGGGTGGAGATGTGCACGGTATGGGGGGTGGAGATGTGCACGGTATGGCGGGGTGGAGATGTGCACGGTATGGTGAGATGTGCATGGTATGGCGGGGTGGAGAGTGAGGGATGTTATACACATAGACAATGGTCAGACATTTAGCCGTGTGACGGCAGAAACTGTGTGACTGCAGGAGCGGTTTATGATGGCTAGCAGGGATTGCAGTCAGTAGGTCAGGGAGCAGATCTACCAGTATGGCACTCGTCACTCCTTCTATAGAAGTTACACCCAGAGCTCTCCCAGCATCCCCTATGTGTAGGACGGCGCCCCCTCCTGGTCTTATACTCCCTTCTGCATTGTTTAGCACAAATAATACAAGACAAAAATTTTTTTTAGAGTAGTTTGTAAACCCCTAGGCTGCGAATACTGTCCATATGAGTGCTACCATCCCCCCTGTTGAGACATGACACAGGCCATGGCTCAAAACTGCTGCACATCTGAAGAACGATTTAGGTAAGATAGCTTTTTTTTTTTTTTTTTTAAAGAAGATGTACAGTCCATCTACAAAGAGTGTATTCAGCATCTACAAGAGATACCTCCTGCAGATCTGGTCTGAGTAACACCTCATGTGCCATCTCTCCTAGACAGTTGTATGGAGGACCGTCTGAAGAAATAGGCAGTAAGGTAGATGGATGCAGCGCAGTACATCCCATATGGAGGACCGTCTGAAGGTAGATGGATGGAGCGTAGTACATCCCGAGGTTGTCAGGTGTGGCTGTGAGAGCAGTAGTGTCCTGCAGGGGGATGTCTAGGAGGACTAAGATATAGAGTATAACTAACTGCGTGCGGTACTCAGTGTGTGGGGGGACAGCACTATAGTGGCAGAAGGTCTGACTACCACTTGTACACAGGGTGGGAGCGCTCGGCCACTGGATCTAGTCTGCAGAGTAGTATGCCAGCGGTCTGCTCCCCACCGTGTTCCTGAGTTAACACAGAGGTCATATATCCTTCCCTTGAGTCAACAGTTTGCACAAAGGGCTTGCTGTAATTTGGGAGGCCCAAGACAGATGTGCCCACCAGAGTCTGTTTTAATGTAACAAAGGCTTCTTCAGAGGACCCATCCCACTGGATCTTATCAGCTGCAGCCAGAGGTTCATCATAGATGAGTCTGGTAAAAAGCGCTGTTAGAGATGCAGAATTTGAGATCCAGGAGCTGCAGAAGTTTGTCTGTTACGATCGTGTGGGCAGGCAAAGCACGGAACCCACATGATCATGACCAAAGGGGACACATACTGGTACTATCAGGGTCACACGGGACTCACACCGGTTTCAGGCAACTGACCCTGTGCTACAAGGGAGGATGACAGTGGCCCTACCTAAGCGGGGACATTGCCCTAATAAGGGCAGCCCAGCGGTCTTCGGATCTGGGCCCTAGCTGATCCTAGGAGCCACGCACCAGAACAGGACGCATTCACATGCCACATGACAGACCCAGAATACACCGCACACAAAATGCAACCACTAGTAACAGATTGGAAGCTGAATATAAATACCAGGTATTTGTTGACATGTTGTACAATATGTTGAAAGCTAGTAGGCCACTTCACGGCTCCTAGTTATACTGCTAGTCCCTACACTAACCAGGAGTCCAGCAGAACCAGACACCGTTCACACCGCACGCTGCAACAGGACAGGACACAGATAGCAGGACACACAGCAAGCTAACACAAAACTGACAGAATTTAAACGTACAAATGGACATGAACCTGATCACACTGCAACCCTCACCAGACAAGCATTCATGACTGCTCGCCTGAGGGGCCATACAGACTGACCAGGGGATTGGCTAGCAGACAGTACCACACCCAGCCAGCTCAATCATTAACCCTGTGAGTGCTGTGCTGCTGGAAACACAATAGAACAACATATCTCAGCAGCACACGTAACATTGTCATTCCCAAAGAGGACATCATTTGCTCAAGGTTTTGGGACCTCCAGAATTGCTTGCCTACCTTCATCTGACAGGTTATACCCCAAATATTTAACTGTTTGCTGACAATATTGGAGTTTCTACCTGTTTACTTTATGGCCTTGCTCATAAATAAACCTCAAGAGTGTGACTGTGTCCCCCCCCCACCCCCCCACAATTCTCTCCACTGTCTGCTGCTGGCTACCAACATACAGTAGTAGCTGACTACCTCTAAGAGGCTGGAACTGGGCTAAGTGTACTGACATAGCCTGGGAGAAAATTGTTGGAGGTTCACAGCAGCCCCGATGTACTCTGGTGAAGGTATACCTAATTCTATCATAATATCTCATCTCAACACATTTACTGGACATATTCAAGACTACATAATTTGACATTTCACAGGCTTATTTGTCTCTAGGTCTGTTATAACTGGTTCAGAGAGGGATTCCCTGTGGGTCCGGCCATTAACCCCTCTTACCAGGATATGACTATTACTACATTTAACATTGGCTACATATTGGGATGTATTAATGCCCTGGTGGCTCCTGAGCCCACCAGGAAAGTAATCATCCGCCCATTCACCTGGAGATCTATCTCAGGCAGTGGAAATTGCCATGAGATCCTCCAAGTGTTGTACATCGACCCCTCCTAGTCATTTTTCCCCAAGGTGGCTGAGAACATTGTTTCTCAGGGCACTCTCGGGTAAAATCACTAGACTTCCCATAATTCCAACACACATTTAAATTCCCGAGCTGCATCCCACCTCTGCTTCTTCCTCTGTCTCTGCTTTCACATCCTCTCGCTGTCCAATGACCTCTCTGACTTTCTTTAACCATCATATCACATTCTTCTCCCCATATAAAAAAAAACTCACTTTCTCACCCTTTTCTTTGTAACACTTTTCTGCATGTTTTGCATATTGCAAAACATCCTGCAAGGATCCCATCCTCAGGGTAACCATGTACCTCATTATATAACCTCCTATTCCCTTCTGATTATACTATAGAAGGGATCTACCATCTCCTCCTCACACGTTCGCTTCATGCAATATAAGACAACAATACAAATAGTACATTATGTTAGTAGGCGGCCGCCCTCTTTATATTCTTAGTTACTCTATAACACAATATCAAAGAGAAAGTAATAGAAAGATAAGAAGTAAAGTTCCTGGACACCCCTGTGTCCCATGACGTCATCTAACCGCTTTTTACGTGTCGCACGGAGTTAATTCTTTCCTGTAGCCTTCTCACAATGGCTATGGTCTCACATAGACTACTGCTATTGCCCCTTTGGCAACCCATTCGTCTATACTTCTCATTTACCTTACACATTTCACATAGACTACTGCTATTGTCCCTTCGTCTATGATTGCCTCTCATTTACAATACACATTGTAAATTCTACTAACACTAAAGTATACAGAAGAAGAAGAAGAGAGAAGAGAAGTTTAACCATTGTTATACTTACTACACGTTATCTGGGAGGCTTCTAAATTCTCCGGCTAGTTCGGAAAAACGTCACTGTTTCAGACAGGATGCCCGACTGGCCTCTAATGACGTCTAATCAAGACGGAGGTCTTTTAATGATCGGAGAGTACTTCAGACCCACCTTTTCACAGCCAGGCTGTCCTCTCCCTCTGCAGTGAGTGATTCCGGCTCGAAGGACCAAAAATGTAAGGAGAATTTATATGTTTATCAAAGAGAAGACGATCCCAGATCTCGTGCAGAAGTCTGGGCTCAGGAGAAATACATATCACACCAGCCTGTGCGGTATCAGATGATTTCTAATTTATTCTAAGGTGGTCAGAGCATATATAGCATAAATGACATCACAGCAAAAGTATATACCTCCAATACATAATAGGCTGAAACAAAAATGATTAACATAAGTTACACCTCTTAAGGTGTATCTATTACATACAATGAGACCGTTATGAATTCAGGAGAAAGGAATGCATGTAATGCCTTACAGTCCTACCCCCTGTAGTCTTATAGTTTCCTGTCTATAGATATGCACACATGGGGGGTCTAGTAGACTCTCATCTTTAATCTATTTTCCTGAGAAGACATGGAGGCCTATAGAAGGGTTTAGTTTAACCCCTTCACTACTCATACTAGTATCATGCTCTACAATGCAATATAGAATAATTAACTGATACATTGATCTACAATTTTCTTAACAACGGATTACTGGGTGTACACACTGCTTGACCCACGGTATAAGGAGAACCTTTCCACTCTCATACCCAAAGAGGAAAGGGGTTTGAGAGTGTTGCTATACCACAGGACCATGGCGGACAAACTGATGGTAAAATTCCCATACGACAGTGCTAGTGGCCGAAGGCGCAGTTCCGAGGGCCAGGTAGCAGGGGAGGCGCGGAGATCAGGCAGCATGTACAGCACAGGCAGGGCAACATTCTTTAAGGCCCTTGACAGCTTTATGGCTCCCCAGCAAGACTGTGTCACCGCTCCCCAGTCACGGCTGAGTCGGCGGGAGCACTGTAAAAGGATGGTGAGGGAGTACATAGCCGATCGCACGACCGTCCTCCGTGACGCCTCTGCCCCCTACAACTGGGTGTCGAAGCTGGACACGTGGCCTGAACTCGCGCTGTATGCCCTGGAGGTGCTTGCTTGTCCTGCGGCTAGCGTCTTGTCAGAGAGGGTGTTTAGTGCGGCTGGGGGAATCATCACAGATAAGCGTACCCGCCTGTCAACCGACAATGCCGACAGGCTTACACTCATCAAGATGAACAAAGCCTGGATTTCCCCAGACTTCTCTTCTCCACCAGCGGACAGCAGCGATACCTAAGCAATACGTAGGCTGCACCCGCGGATGGAAGCATCGTTCTCTAACCCCATCAAAAACGGGGACCTTTTCGCTTCATCAATCTGTGTATAATATTCCTCCTCCTCCTCCTGCTCCTCCTCCTGAAACCTCACATAATCACGCCGAATGGGCAATTTTTCTTAGGCCCACAAGGCTCTGTCATATAATTTTTCTAAACAATTTTTATACGTTTCAATGCTCATTAAAGCGTTGAAACGTTCACCTCAACCAATTTTTATTTTAACTGGGCTGCCTCCAGGCCTAGTTACAAATTAAGCCACATTAACCAAAGCGATTAATGGATTTCACCTGCCCTCTTGGTTGGGCATGGGCAATTTTTCTGAGGTATATTAGTACTGTTGATACACCAATTTTTGGGGGCCCTCGCCTACAGTGTAATCAAATTAATTTTTAGCCCACCTGCATTACAGCTGACGTTACATCAGCTGTGTTGGGCACTGCAATGGGATTTATTTATGTACCGCCGGTGGCTTCCTGGCACCCACCCATGCTGTCGGTCCACAGGGACTTCACAATAGCGAGTTGTACCTGCCTGTGTCTATGAATTAAAAACCCTGCTCCGGTTGGGGCATGCAGTGTGGGCTGAAGCCCACCTGCATTTAATCTGACGTTAGCTCTGCTGTCCAGGGCACTGCAATGGGATACATTTATGTACAGCCCGTGGGTTCCAGGGAGCCACCCATGCCGTGGGTGCACACGGAATTCCCATTGCGGAGTTGTACCTGCTTGTGACTATTTATAAAAAACCGCGGTCTGACTGGGGCATGCAGACACCTTGACAGAATGAATAGTGTGTGGCACATAGGTTCCCCATTGCTATGCCCACGTGTGCAGCTCCAGATGGAGGTGGCACAGGATTGGATTTCTCATTGTTTATGTACAGCATTGTGGACTATCGCCCCGCCCCTTTTAAAGAGGGTCGCTGCCTAGCCGTGCCAACCCTCTGCAGTGTGTGCCTGCGGTTCCTCCTCATGGCAGACGCACTTATAAATAGACATGAGTGTGGCGTGGCATGAGGGCAGCTGAAGGCTGGGCAGGAACAGTTTGGTGTGCGCTGTGGACACTGGGTAGTGCGGGGGGGGGGGGTAGTTGGTCAGCTTGTATCCCAGGAGAAGTGGCAGCGGAGTGTCATGCAGGCAGTGGCAGTGATTGTGCTTTGTTGGAGGTAGTGTGGTGCTTAGCAAAGTTATGCATTGCTAATGAGGGCTTTTCAGAAGTAAAAGTTGTTGGGAGGGGGGGGGGGCCACTCTTGCTGCTATTGTGGCTTAATAGTGGGACCTGGGAACTTGAGATGCAGCCCAACATGTAGCCCCTCGCCTGCCCTATCCGTTGCTGTGTCGTTCCCATCACTTTCTTGAATTGCCCAGATTTTCACAAACGAAAACCTTAGCGAGCATCGGCGATATACAAAAATGCTCGGGTCGCCAATTGACTTCAATGGGGTTCGTTATTCGAAACGAACCCTCGAGCATCGCGAAAAGTTTGTCTCGAGTAACGAGCACCCGAGCATTTTGGTGCTCGCTCATCTCTAGTATCTACACAATGTACTGTGAATATCTAGCTTGGTGAATTCATTCCATAAAACCCTATCCCAATAAAATATAAGTCATTATATTATGATGTTGGTTTTGTTTATTTTTTATTATAAAAGTGATTTATTTCCTAAAACAAATGCAAATGATGAACACAACACTGATATTACTGGTGTTATTTTGCCTACTTACATAGTAAAACAAACTATCAACAGATAATTGTTGAAATGTTTAACAGAAAAAGAAACAGTTTTCTCAATGACAATAACAGCACGTAAGTGAAACTGAAATGACATTTACATTTGTAATGTAGAGAGAAGTTTGATTAATTTCCTCACAATGATTTTGTTGACTTCCAATTACAGAGATTCATGTCTTTGCAGTTATGACACGACCATATCAATCTTCGTAAGTGCTTGATATGAAGCCTTTAATTATTGAATACAAAAAGATGTGACTTAAAGGAAAGCAAAGTCTACAGCTGAGAAGGCAGTCAGTTATTTCTTGGAAGAAGATCATAGGAAACATTTGATAAAAAAAGCAACACATTCAAGCATATTTGAAATTGCTACTTTTTTAAAATAGAAAAATAAAGCTTCTGTATAGATAACAATTTGAACTTAACAAAAAGAAAACTAAATACACAACTTGTGTTAATCATATTATGGAAGTGTTACATGAGGAATTATTAACACTTAAATGTGTTTCTTACCATGATTAAAGTAAAAATTTATATCCCAAACTTCAACAAATAAATGTCCCAACTTGTCTCAATATAGTATGTTGAGTTGATCTTTGTGATTCCTAGCTGTTTCTAATTCGATATCTGTGATTTACCATTAATGGGTCACAGTAATGAGAGTCTTTCTAAAGGCCAATTTACACGGAAAGATGATCGCTCCAGAAACACACGTGCCTTCAGCCAATCACAGCCAATGACAATGATGTCATTGAATGGCTGTGATTGGCTGTGTTTCTGGAGGCGGGGATTTCAAGCCCTGCGTCCAGAAAGCAATGCTCTGCCGTGGACCAGGAGGGAGCGACAGCCTGCAGGAGCACCGCAGAACGTCAGAAGAAGTGAGTAATGATTTTTATTCTTTGCTCCACTGTATTGCCGGCGTATAAGGTGACAGTTGGGGGGTCGTCTTATACGCCCCGTCGCCTTATACGCCGGTATATATTTTTATTGTAACACATTTCTGGATGAATTGCAGGGAAGGGCTTCTATATTTAAGCCCTTCCCGACAATTCATCCTGCGATCGCCGGCAGCCCATTGCTTTCAGTGGAACCTGCTGTATTGCTGGCTCCATTGAATTCAATGGGCAAACATCGTTCTTCTCTGCCACAGCTGTTACAGCTATGGCAGAGGAGAACGATCTTTACGCTGACAGTGTGGGGGGGGGCACTCTTTCCGCTATTGTGGCTTAATAGTGGGACCTGGGAACTTGAGATGCAGCCCAACATGTAGCCCCTCGCCTGCCCTATCTGTTGCTGTGTCGTTCCCATCACTTTCTTGAATTGCCCAGATTTTCACACAAGGAAACCTTAGCGAGCATCGGCGATATACAAAAATGCTCGGGTCGCCCATTGACTTCAATGGGGTTCGTTACTCGAAACGAACCCTCGAGCATTGCGAAAATTTCGTCCCGAGTAACGAGCACCCGAGCATTTTGGTGCTCGCTCATCTCTAGTTGTGGTGCATTCAAATAATGTAAATCATGTTCAGCAAGTAGTCAATGATGTTAACACATCTTATTTAGCTAACCTCAGGGTCAGAGGGTTAGTTAAGTCTGTGGGCACACAGAACTTGAAACAATATTGTTTATCAAAGGCCTTTATTGCCAACAGTCTTGCTTGTTAAGATTATGTATGACATAGTATTTAGCATTGTCTTTGACTATGTAATGTCCCAGCTCTTTGAATGTTTTTTGTTCATTTACATAGCATTTTTACAACCTCTCATGGTTTGGAATCTGAGGACTCTCTGTTCACTTACATGTCAGCAAAAATCTTGTTACGTAAGACTTGGGGCATAAGCTTAGGGCAAGAGCCTCTAATGCAGTAGTACTTGTACTACATGCCACTCCAAAGAGACAGCAACAGATCAGATAGAGACAAGTAGCCCAAGAATTGATGTAAGAAAGAGGGATTTAGGTTATTGGAGAAATGGGCTGACTTTCCTGTTGACCACAGGTTCTACGGCATGGATAGGGTGAGTTATTTGATGTCATATAGTACATCTTGATTTTTTAAAGCATTAAATACTATACCCAATAAACACTCATTACATAAAATGAGAGTGCTTGAACTTGGGAAATATGTGTGCAAATGAATAAATAACTGCCTCAGTAATAGAAAGCACAGGGTTAGTATTAATGGTACTTATTTGTACTGGGTCACCATTACTAGTGGGTACCACAATATTCTGTTACAAAAGAATCTAAATAGGTTGGAGGGTTGGGCAGAAATGTGGCAAATGATTGCCTATTGTGTACATTAAAAAAAGATATTGAAATGACAGTTACACTTTAAGGCAAGAAAATGGAATATTCTTCAATGGCCGAGTCAGTAACCTGGTCTCAACCTAATTGAGATTTTCATTTGTGTAGGACAAAACTAAAAGGATGAAGACATACAAATATGCAACAACTGAATATGGCTGCAGTAAAAGCCTGGCAAAGCATTTAAAGGGTAGAAACTCAACACTTGTATTACAGACCTCCGTTAGTCATTGACTACAAAACATTTGCATCCATGTATTACTATAATCTGTATATTTATGTTAATTTGTTACTCCATGGTTCAGACTTGTTTTTTCAGCATGTCCTACAGATGCTTGTTCATATTAAGATATGGGGAATTTGGAGGCCAAGTCAACACTTTGAAGTCTTTCTCATCTTCCTGAAATCTTTTTGAAATGAGGCAGGAGGCATTATCCTACTGAAAGAGGCCACAGCCATTAGGGAATACTGTTGCCAATAAGGAGTGTACTTAGTCTGCTGCAGTGTTTAGTTACAGTAGGTGGTTTGTGTCAAAGTAACATGCACAGGAATGTCAGGACTCGAGGCTTTGCAGCAGAAAATCGCCCAAAGTATCACACTTGCCTTCTTCCTATGGTGCTATCCCTGCTGATTCACTAATACATGGCAACTTTTTGAGATTTGGTTGGATACATTTTTAAATAAAACATCAATTTCACACAGTCCAGTAATATATTTCATGTGGTTTTACATATTATTTGATTTCAGAGCTCAATTGGCTGAAATCAGCAAAAACCCAAAAGTTATTATAAAATGTAGTTTGTTGGTCATGGAAACATGAAGTTACAAAACAATAGCAGCTATCTTCTCTTCCCAAGCCAAATAATTTTGAAGTGCTAAGATGATCCTTTAATGGCTTTCTTGATTGGATGATGTGCAGATAATGAAGTGTCTCCGATTTAGAATAGGTAATTTACAATTCAAGTGGTTCATCAGCATCTCATAAAAAACATTTTATGCAAACCTCACCATAAGAATAGTACTTTTCCATGTGTTTTCTCAGATTCCGACTGTAATGTGTCTTCTATAATGAAAGCTTAATGGTAATTAGGTCCACCAGGTCTTTACTAGAGAATGATGAAGTAGAACATAGAAATGTAGCAAAGTATAACTTAATAAGCCCATATGGAAGGAATAGTTTAACCTCTAAATGCCCAATAAATTTTGAGAGGTTATGCTTTATTCAAGTATGGCATGTTGCTAAAATGCACCATATACCATGATTGTACAAACACTCATGTAGCCACATATTGGTATCCGTGTTGTCAGTGATTTTGTATGCTTCTTGAGCGTTACCTGACTATTCAAATAACCCACAAAGTATTGATGCTATATGAGAGCTGTTGTATCTTAAGATTTCAGATGTCATATTATAATGCTATGTCAGTGAAGTAGAAAAAAGATTGGGAATATGGAAGTGGAATGATGAACATTACAAGTTTGACATCATGAGCACCACAGTCTGTACAGTAATTTAATACTCGCATGTCCTTTCTTTCGTTAGGTGTGTAGATTTCGTGTACCTTGCAACCTCCAAGTAAACGCTTCGATAAGAACCTATTGGTTCCTATTAGAGGCGTGGTCTGTGTGCTGCTAGCAGCGCAGAATTTTATGTTCATGTGAGAAAGCCCTAAATGTGAGCAGGTAAGAAAGACACTAAGGCTCTGTTCACATTGATGTCTGGCCACTCCCAGCCATAATTTCTGTACAATGAACAGCATGTTGCTAAGCCAGATTTACCATAAGGTCTGGAGCTGTGTAATATCTGCGATCTGACAAGGATAGGCACATTGAGCTTAGAATAACACCCCAGTGTTTCCAGTATATATCAGGCATCCACCCCTTGTGGACGGTGGCTGCATTTTAGGTCCTACTGGCCTGCTCACTTCTCTTCACACCCTCAGGTACCACGACTAAGCCTTAGGTAGCGTCAACTCGTGTGGAACTGAGACCAATTCCTGAGTAGTTGCTTGGTGACCCTGCCGCAAAGCCTACATTCCAACTGGCTTGCTCAAAGAGCTTTTCAAATTGTGCTTACTCCCTGCTTTCCTGACATTTGACTATTCCTGTAAGGAGAATTTATGTGTTTATCAAAGAGAAGACGATCCCAGATCTCGTGCAGAAGTCTGGACCCAGGAGAAATACAAATCACACCAGCCTGTGCGGTATCAGATGATCTCTCTTTTATTCTAAGGTGGTCAAAGATTATATACCATAAATGACATCACAGCAAAAGTATATACCTCCAAGATTAATAAGAATACATAATAGGCTAAAACAAAAAATGATTAACATAAGTTACACCTCCTAAGGTGTATCTATTACATACAATAAAACCGTTATGAGTTGAGGAAAAAGTAATGCATGGGAGGCTTATAGTCTACTGCATTTCCTGTATACATTGTCTATAAACATACATACATGGGTGGTCTAGCAGACTGTCTAATCTCGTCTGTCTGTCTACCTCAGAAGACATGCAAGCCTATAGAAGGGTTTCGTTTAACCCCTTCACCACTTTATACTAGTACCATGCTATATATTTCTAGCCTACAATGCAATAAAAGAACAATTAACTGATACATTGATCTACAATTTTCTTAACATTCCCCACTTTAGATCAATACATCAACCCATTATAATAGTAAATACACATATAAAATGACTCTACCATAGACCCCCTGGCTTCATCAGGCCCAAAACTTTATTGCCAGAAGATCCGGGTTCACACTTCAAAACTAAGTATGTAATTATTTCATATAAAAATATTTCATTTATGCAAATATATCTTTATAAAGCTCTTCCACCAATTGTACCCACAATTAGGCCCGCCTCCAAGAGAAGCTTGGCCTTGATTTATTATGAGATTGATGTTCCTTTCTTCATATATAAATGATTGTCCATCCTGATATAAAATCTTACTTATCGAAGTGTCCATCAGTTATTTAGAGCAATCCTCCGGTACAATCAGGACACACTGGAATCAAAATGTCACACTTCAAAATCATCAAAGTAAAATGGCGCTTCCTTCATACAACTTTTACCCATCACTTGTCAGACAGAGGTGGTCACCTGACCCAGTAAGCCATCTTGTTCTTCGTCATCTTGCATATTTTGGAACATAGTTTTGGTGATGGAAGTGTCAATAAGGTTTTGTAACAGTCCTCAGATACACGGAATACAGCAGCAACCGCAGAGTACTAGAATGGAGGCAAATACTGACAGACTAGTGTGGAGTATATGACTTGTGACCAATGTCCGGACAAGCTTTCAACCAGTCCCTGAATGGATCATCTATTCCAGAGTTATCAGCTAGTTCATACATTTAACCCTTCCAGTGCTCAGGTATCATCTGGTGCTGTGTTATTAGGAATGATAGTACAACAATATCCTCCAATCATTTTACAAACTCTGCTAGTATCATATAACAAGAGCCATTCTATGTTGCCATGCAATGAGTGTAAGGTATGTCCTAGTTGTTCCTCTAGGCCCCTGATTGCATCTCTTGTATAATTAACAAATCTCTGTTGGTTATAATATATATATAATCCAGTCTACATCTTTATTCACTGTTACCCACCATACAAGAAGAGACTCAAACCCCCTGCAGCCATCCGATTTCTCGTCCCATACTCGTCCGGTACCCCCCTTGGGACCCCGATGGGTCAGAGGAACCTTTGGGAGAGGTGTTCCTAGTTCTCCAGACACGGCCCTTGCTGTTGCCCTCGGAGGTCATGAGGTACATAGGCATTATAATAATAATAATAATAATCTTTATTTGTATAGCGCCAACTTATTCCGCAGCGCATTATCAGTTGTACCAAGCACAATCCCGTTAGGGCCTGTACCTGGCACCTGTTCTAGGCCCTGTCACCACACAACCATCACACGTCTGTGTGTGCTCTCTGTAGCTCAGGCCATATCCCAGAGACAGCGTGCCCTTACGGTTCTCCTCTCCATACAGCATCCCTCAGGAAGTCTCCCGTAGTCTGCCTTAGCCCCATTACCAGGTAGCGCGAAGCAAGTATAACCCCAGCATCAGAGGCAACAGCAGGTATTTGGTCCCTGATCACAGGTGGAAACAGCAAACTCAATGTATAACATGGATCACTTATCTGTGGGGGGTAGGTAGAGTTAAGAAGCTTAATCACACATTTTACGTTCATCACAGCGTGAGGACTTGTCATTAACTTTTATCTGTCCTGGGGTCCAGTCTTTCTATCTCATATAATTATTAACATTCTCTATACACAATATTTACTGCATAACAAAGATTCACACAACTACTACTACTCCAATCATCTGCAGTCGCTTGATCCTCCAACGTTAACAACCCCCCTCAGGAATTTCTCTTATCGAGGAGAGGTGATGGAGTAAGATAAACAGAGTTTTAGCTGTGTCTGGACTCCTACAGATAACTGCAGCATCCTTGTGATATCCTTCCCTTAATAGGCACACTCAGCTCTCATATTATCAACAACTTCATTATTATTATATCTTACATGACATTATCACATTGAAAACACCATTTAACAATCAAACTCACTGCAAACCAATCACAAAACTGACATGTACACAAATAACAGCAAGAATGGACGTTATCTATTCACGCAGGTTTAAACTCTTCATTACAAGTCTATTCATTTCAAGCAAGCAGAGCATGGCTAGAGTCAGTCACACTCCCCCCTCCCTTTTTCTCACTGAACTCTAAAGCTGAAACGTGGGGGTGAGGGTGAAAGAAGCATTCCCATGTAACAGAGGATGTAACCATTTGTGAGCTGACCCCAGCACACAGAGCAGCACTCAGGCCATTGTCATCTTCATCTAATACTACTGTAAACTTTCATTCCTTCACTGTCTGATCCCAGGACTGTCTGCATCATGTAATCATCCCTTCTGTCTGGCTGCCTACTATCCCTGATCCTTGTCAGTACTACCGTTACCCATAGCAACCTGTCGCCTCACTACCGTTACCCATAGCAACCTGTCGCCTCACTACCGTCACTTATCTGAAGGAGACCTTACATATTCCTCGCTAGACTAAATATCATACTGACCCTATCTTATAGCACACACTTAATAAGATAGACAACATATCATCAACACACAGAGGACAGTGATGGAGGGTTCTGACTATTCCTATGCAGTTCAGAGAAGGCACTAATCACTGGTGTTGTATACTACAAGTGCAAGCATTGGGATGCCAGGTAGAAGGTACAGCTATGGGATGTAAGGAGCCAAGATGGCGCCTGGGCGGCGGCTGAAGGTCTTACAGCAGGTACTAAAATGGCCGCAGGCCATGACTAGCACTAAGATGGCCGCCAGGGACGTGGCCTGACTAGGAGTACTATCAAGCCAGGCAAGCATCTAGCCACACCTTATACCTTCGTGTGCAATGCCAACAAGTCCCTCATCTGACACACATCTATAATAATCTTTGTGTATAGCGCCAACATATCCCGCAGCGCTTACATAGACAGGGGGGATACAGAAAGACAAAATACAAACATTACAGAACCACGGTTACATAGTAATCAGCTGATACAGACAGTAGGGGTGCGGGTCCTGCTCCAACGAGCTTACATACTACAAATAATGGGGTGATACAGAAGGTAAAGGGCTGGAGATGTGCAAGGTATGGCGGGGTGGAGATGTGCACGGTATGGTGGGGTGGAGATGTGCACGGTATGGCGAAGTGGAGAGTGAGGGATTCTATACACATAGACAAATGGTCAGACATTTAGCCGTGTGACGGCAGAAACTGTGTGACTGCAGGAGCGGTTTATGATGGCTAGCAGGGATTGCAGTCAGTAGGTCAGGGAGCAGATCTACCAGTATGGCGCTCGTCACTTCTTCTATAGAAGTTACACTCAGAGCTCTCCCAGCATCCCCCATGTGTAGGACGGCGCCCCCTCCTGGTCTTATACTCCCTTCTGCATTGTTTAGCACAAATAATACAAGACAAAAAAAAATTTTTAGAGTAGTTTGTAAACCCCTAGGCTGTGAACACTGTCCATATGAGTGCTACCATCCCCCCTGTTGAGACATGACACAGGCCATGGCTCAAAACTGCTGCACATCTGAAGAACAATTTAGGTAAGATAGCTTTTTTTTTTTTTTTTAACGGAGATATACAGTCCATCTACAAAGAGTGTATTCAGCATCTACAAGAGATACCTCCTGCAGATCTGGTCTGAGTAACACCTCATGTGCCATCTCTCCTAGACAGTTGTATGGAGGACCGTCTGAAGAAATAGGCAGTAAGGTAGATGGATGCAGCGTAGTACATCCCTAGGTTGTCAGGTGTGGCTGTGAGAGCAGTAGTGTCATGCAGGGGGATGTCTAGAAGGACTAAGATATGAGTATAACTAACTGCGTGCGGTACTCAGTGTGTGGGGGGACAGCACTATAGTGGCAGAAGGTCTGACTACCACTTGTACACAGGCTGGGAGCGCTCGGCCACTGGATCTAGTCTGCAGAGTAGTATGCCAGCGGTCTGTTTCCCACCGTGTTCCAGAGTTAACACAGAGGTCATATATCCTTCTCCTGAGTCAACAGTTAGCACAAAGGGCTTGCTGTAGTTCAGCAGCCCCCCAGACTGATGTGCCCACCAGAGTCTGTTTTAACCTGACAAAGGCTTCCTCAGAGGACCCATCTCACTGGATCCGGTCAGCTACAGCCAGAGGGTCATCACAGATGAGTCTGGTAAGAAGCGCTGTCAGAGATGCAGAATTTGGGATCCAGGAGCTGCAGAAGTTTGTCTGTTATGATCGTGTGGGCAGGCAAAGCACGGAACCCACATGATCATGACCAAAGGGGACACATACTGGTACTACCAGGGTCACACGGGACTCACACCGGTTTCAGGCAACTGACCCTGTGCTACAAGGGAGGATGACAGTGGCCCTACCTAAGCGGGGACATTGCCCTAATAAGGGCAGCCCAGCGGTCTTCGGATCTGGGCCCTAGCTGATCCTAGGAGCCACACACCAGAACAGGATGCATTCACATGCCACATGACAGACCCAGAATACACCGCATACAACATGCAACCACTAGTACCAGATTGGAAGCTGAATATAAATACCAGGTATTAGTTGACATGTTGTACAATAAGTGGAAGCTAGCAGGCCACTTCACGGCTCCTGGTTATACTGCTAGTCCCTACACTAACCAGGAGTCCAGCAGAACCAGACACAGTTCACACAGCACACTGCAACAGGACAGGACACAGAAAGCAGGACACACAGCAAACTAAAACAAAACTGACAGAATTTAAACGTACAAACGGAAATGAAGCAAGTCACACTGCAAACCTCACCAGACAAGCATTCATAACTGCTCACCTGAGGGGCCATACAGACTGACCAGGGGATTGGCTAGCAGACAGTACCACACCCATCCAGCTCAATCATTAACCCTGAGAGTGCTGTGCTGCTGGAAACACAATAGAACAGATCTCAGCAGCACACGTAACATTGTCATTCCCAAAGAGGACATCATTTGCTCATAGTTTTGGGACCTCCAGAATTGCTTGCCTACCTTCATCTGACAGGTTATACCCCAAATATTCAACAGCTTGCTGACCGTATTGGAGTTTCTACCTGTTTACTTTATGGCCTTGCTCACAAATAAACCTCAAGAGTGCGACTGTGTCCCCCCCACAATTCTCTCCACTGTCTGCTGCTGGCTACCAACATACAGTAGTAGCTGACTACCTCTAAGAGGCTGGAACTGGGCTAAGTGTGCTGACATAGCCTGGGAGAAAACTGTTGGAGATTCACAGCAGCCCTGAGGTACTCTGGTGAAGGTATACCTAATTTTATCATAATATCTCATCCCAACAATTTTACTGGACATATTCGAGACTACATAATCTGACATTCACAGGCTTATTTGTCTCTAGGTCTGTTATAACTGGTTCAGAGAGGGATTCCCTGTGGGTCCGGCCATTAACCCCTCTTACCAGGATATGACTATTACTACATTTAACATTGGCTACATATTGGGATGTATTAATGTCCTGGTCGCTCCTGAGCCCACCAGGAAAGTAATCATCCGCCCATTCACCTGGAGATCTATCTCAGGCAGTAGAAATTGCCATGAGATCCTCCAAGTGTTGTACATCGACCCCTCCTAGTCATTTTTCCCCAAGGTGGCTGAGAACATTGTTTCTCAGGGCACTCTCGGGCAAAATCACTAGACTTCCCATAATTCCAACACACATTTAAATCCCTGAGCTGCATCCCACCTCTGCTTCTTCCTGTCTCTACTTTCACATCCTCTCGCTGTCCAATGACCTCTCTGACTTTCTTGAACCATCATATCACATTCTTCTCCCCATATAAAAAAACCTCACTTTCTCACCCTTTTCTTTGTAACACTTTTCTGCATGTCTTGCATATTGCAAAACATCCTGCAAGGATCCCATCCTCAGGGTAACCATGTACCTCATTATATAACCTCCTATTCCCTTCCATCTCCTCCCCTCCCATTCTAATTTCCTTCTACAGAACTCCAATCTGGCCATAGAATTATTCTATCTGCTCTCTCTATTTTTCATTCAATTGGAACTCCTCATTAACCCTTTGAATTGTTCATCAAACTGTCAGGGGTCTATTTTTATATGGGCGTGACAGTTTGGGACTTCTTTTAACCAGACTTCAGCAGCGGATAATCCGTATTTCTGCTAATCTTTTAGCTGATTTTGTCCGTATTTTATCACATAATTCTTTACAACTAGGAACTTTTAATTAATTAATTTATTTTTTTTTAAATCCTTATTTTTCCCACTTATGTCACAACATTTGACATAGTCAGGATCTAACTTGTGTATGTACTTCTTATCCCCTTCAAGGACTTCCTGTCGTTGACAACAACAACATAGACATGCACAGGAAAATGCCTTACAGTTTGTATTTCCCATTGTCAGTAATTATGTTCTTGGCGCCGATTTACAAGACAAACGACACAAAACAAGCCTCTGGCCACTAAAATGTTTAGTGAAAACGCAAAGGTCCCTTACTAGAATCGCTGTTTCGCTATATACACGAAGACCCCTTATAATTTCACCGAGTAGGGCCTGTGAACATCGAACACAACAAGGGGCTTGTCCGAAAACAACCTGCACAGCGAGGTTGGTCCTTAATGTGTCCTAGAGGTCAGTGCCCACGTATCGGATCCACTCATCTCAATCACTCACACATTCGCTTCATGCAATATAAGACAACAATACAAATAGTACATTATGTTAGTAGGCGGCCGCCCTCTTTATATTCTTAGTTACTCTATAACACAATATCAAAGAGAAAGTAATAGAAAGATAAGAAGTCAAGTTCCTGGACACCCCTGTGTCCCATGACGTCATCTAACCACTTTTTACGTGTCGCACAGAGTTAATTCTTTCCTGTAGCCTTCTCACAATGGCTATGGTCTCACATAGACTACTGCTTTTGTCCCTTGACAACCCATTCGTCTATACTTGCCTCTCATTTACAATACACATTGTAAATTCTACTAACACTAAAGTATACAGAAGAAGGAGAGAGAAGAAAAGTTTAACCATTGTTATACTTACTACACGTTATCTGGGAGGCTTCTAAATTCTCCGGCTAGTTCGGAAAAACGTCACTGTTTCAGACAGGATGCCCGACTGGCCTCTAATTACGTCTAAGAAAGACGGAGGTCTTTTAGTGATCGGAGAGTACTTCAGACCCACCTTTTCACAGCCAGGCTGTCCTCTCCCTCTGCAGTGAGTCTTTCCGGCTCGAAGGACCAAAAATGTAAGGAGAATTTATGTGTTTATCAAAGAGAAGACGATCCCAGATCTCGTGCAGAAGTCTGGACCCAGGAGAAATACAAATCACACCAGCCTGTGCGGTATCAGATGATCTCTCTTTTATTCTAAGGTGGTCAAAGATTATATACCATAAATGACATCACAGCAAAAGTATATACCTCCAAGATTAATAAGAATACATAATAGGCTAAGACAAAAAATGATTAACATAAGTTACACCTCCTAAGGTGTATCTATTACATATAATAAAACCGTTATGAGTTGAGGAAAAAGGAATGCATGGGAGGCTTATAGTCTACTGCGTTTCCTGTATACATTGTCTATAAACATACATACATGGGTGGTCTAGCAGACTGTCTAATCTCGTCTGTCTGTCTACCTCAGAAGACATGCAAGCCTATAGAAGGGTTTCGTTTAACCCCTTCACCACTTTATACTAGTACCATGCTATATATTTCTAGCCTACAATGCAATAAAAGAACAATTAACTGATACATTGATCTACAATTTTCTTAACAATTCCCTGACTTTGCCCCGTCTGCACTCCTGACCCCAGCTTGTTTAACTGACTATGCTTCTGTTTACAACCTGCCCTGATCCCGGCTCTCAATTCTGCACCAAAGCTGTTCCCTTCACCTGACCTCTGACTTTGTTGCATCTGCAAAGCTCACATTCCAACTGGTGAGGTTAAAGTGTGAATACTCGGGTACAAGTGCAGGTAGCACCTCAGGACTTGACTCAAAGCCAAACTAGTCTGTGGTTTAGCGGATGCACATCTGCTGATCCTAACAATTTATCTGGAATAAACCATAGAGATCAAACAGGCTGATAGTTATTTTTCTACAAATAGAAGACTGAACAAGGCATATTGTAATCAAATGTGTAAATAAAATACTAAATGAGGTAATTCGTACAGATTTTATTTAAATATATTATTTCACAGCGCTTTCAAGAATACATGTATAAAAAGGCACCAAGTCATTATATTAGTTACATGGTTAACACATTTTAATGTCCCTAGTATTAATTTTATGTTCTTAAACCCGTTGGTTTTCTTTGATTGCAATCATTCCATATGCTCACATGCTGTTGTGCCCAGCAGAATATTAATAATATGTTCAAATTATTCAAGTACTAAGCAGAGAAACAAAATGTAATGATTTCTAATGAAACAATATTTTTTCTGTGGTCCATTATATTCTAATCTTTTGCCTACCAATTATTCTTCATTGACGATCACCATAGGGAGTTCAGTGGGTATTTCACTGATCCACCTTCACAAAAGGAAATAGAACAAAATGTGTTATTCTGATATGAACCACAGAACAATTCAAAAGAAAAAAGAACAATTCCTAATGCTAATTTACGTTTGTAACAATTACATTGTTTTCAAAAGACTTTTATGCATTTCATTACATTAAATGTGTTATTAGTTTATTTATTGTATAGTTGCACTTACAGTATGTGATAGTGCTAAAATAGGTTGTCTAACCACTAATAATCCTTCCTCCTTCAGATGGATGTCATAGAGTGAAATACCGCTCTGAGGAACCTCCTCTACTAACAAAGAATAGCCCTATTACTTGAGAATCCCGATCCATTATGCATACATGGTCAACATTCATTTGTATCATAGTACGACTAGCTGTAACTTCCACAGGGTATTTTTACTGGGAGGCTCATAGAAACTAGACATAAGGCAATTTAGATGGAAACCCTATTCGCATGTGTATTCTGCAGGACCACTGCAAAACATGCAGGGCTTGTTACATCTAGGAATATATACAGCATACATAGTGATTGTAAATAAACTAGAATTGATCAAAGGAGAACCCAATAGAATCCAATAAAAGTTGGTGTGCATACTCTATGGGGTGCGAAGTTTCGATTTCTCAAAAAAAAAAAATAATAATACTGCATATTATCACCAGGGGAATATTTGATTCCATATTTGAATAGTATGGTCTATATGGTGCAGCTATTGAAATAATTCTGTCAAGCTGTTATTCGGGTTGGTACAGTACAACTGAAGTGCTATGACTCACATTCTCTTGCTGTTAAAACTGTATTATCAGCAAGATGGTATCAAATTTATGAAACATGTACAAGAATCATACTCTGAAACATATCTTTAGATTTTTCCAACATGAGAATTCACTGACCCATCACACAGTAATCATAATCCATAAGCCACAAGAAGGTTCAACTTGTATAAATCCACTTCTGGCTTTGGCCCATAACTCAGGATCCGAGATAACTCTGATCCTGGCTATTTAACCCTTTAGATGTTGCAGCAATAGCCAAAACAGTACCTAGGGAGGGGTTCTCTCTGCCATACAATCATGGGGTGCCAAATAGTTGTCATGGAAAGCCCGAGCCTAGCAATGGCCTCCAGAACTGGAATGCATGACAGCCTGCTAAGGCCTGCTGGAAGCAGAGCTTAATGGGCTAACACTGACTAACAATGATTGCGATAAATAGATATATACTAAAAAGCGTAATCGTTTTTAAATGTACAAAAAAAAGCAAATAGTAAAAGATAAATCTCCCCTTTTCCCATTGATCACTTAACAAAATGTATAACTAGAAAAAAAAAAGTAAATAAACATATTTGGTATTGTTGTGGCTGTAATGGTCTGGGGTATTGAAATATTGCATTATGCATCCCGCATAGTGAAAGCCGTAAAATAATATGCAAGAATTACTGTATTTTAGTCACCTAAAGGAATGGCAACTTGTTAATAAAAATAGAAAAATCTCCTTTACACTATAGTTCAGTATGCAATGTTAACTCTACTATACTCTATGTTTTTCAATCATATATTTAATTGAAGTCTGTTATAGAATCACTTTTAGTAATACATGTTCTAAATTCAAGGGCTATGAGCACTTTATTACTGCAGGATTATGATTTCTTACAAAAGAACACTTATTGTATTTCATTATTCTGGAAGAGCTTGTAGGAATCTTCCATGAACATTGTTAGATTAGTCAAAAAATGTCTGTGACTAAGCATGAAAGCAAAACAAAAGCTGATGATTAAAGACTATGATCTTCTCCACTATAGACAGACAGTAGAAACAAAAATGTTGCAATCATTAAAAACTATTAATATTGCCCAGAATTTCCTTCTTTTAACATGGGGAAATTGCTGTGTGGAAAGCAGCAAAGAATTCTTATGGTAAGTATATTATATAGTTGATGGTGAGTGCCTCTTTGTTGGGCATGCATTCCTCCAACCTGTCCAAGACTGTGTTTAATTAGAACAGTATAAGGTTCCTTTTAAGCTTTTATAAAAAGTTCTAAACTCATGCTCTCTACTAAGTATAGTATCATATTGACCTACAGCTAGCATCTGGCCATGCCACTTTTTACCTGGGCCAGTTTCACATGAGCATATTACGGCTGCATTATTGTGTCCATAAAAAAGATGTGGATCTTGGCCAAAATGTGGGGTTTACTCGAACTGTCACCATGAAAGGAATCTAGGATGGTGATAATTTGAGTCAGTAAACCCCACAGTCAGGCCAAAACACATATCCGTATTACCTATGCAGAAATGCTGTATTTTCCCATAACGTACTATGAGGGATAAGCTGTTGCACACAACTTTTTTTGGAAATAGCATATGTTTTTAGTGGTGCTTAATACTCATTTTTGGGGGTAAACAATGCCACAGTCTGATGTTAGCTGCAAGTCAATATGGAAAAATTAAGTTCATTATAAATAGTGTGTTTTTGGTGGCTCCTTTTTGACTGGTGATACTTTTTTGGGGTGTCTTATTTGCAAACACAGCACATTGTAGTTTTGGTATATTTATGAAGGTGTTATGCCATATGTGTTTTTATATGAAGAAAACAATTTAAAAATGTGGGAGCAAAAAGCCTATATATAATGTGTGTACATAGCAAACCAAGTTATATAGAGAGTACATAAATTCGGAAGTAGCCTTTAAACTTATCCTTGCATTAAAAAGAAAAGTTTTCTTTTTGGACATCTGAGCAATATCACACAACACTGGTGATTTCAGAATCTGTTTTTCAATGCATTCCCAAAGCACATAGACATTATGCATATATAAAATGAGGAATCGGATGTGATTAAATAACCATTACATTAAATAGAGAAACAAATGTGGCTGTAGATTATTTAAAATAAAAGACAGCAAAACAGACATATGCAGGTTTTGTTTGCCAGCTTTCCAAAATCATTGGAGTGTACATGGTGCAACTGAGATAAAATGTAAAATAAATTAATATTTTTTTTACATTTATGCACTGCTGCAGAAATACACTTTGCCTTAAAATACCTATTCACCCTGTTTTGCATATTATCCAAAACATTTCTTTGTAGCAGCTGGGTACATTTAATGTTTTCAGCACAAAAATATGCTGCTCTCTGTTCCACATCAATATTGAGAGGTATAGAAGCAGAACAAAGACAAATGAGCTAGTTCAGTAGCACAGAAAACACAATATTCAAGTAAATTATGTGGTAGTCTATTTCAAGCTGCATTTTCAAGTGTTATTGTGCCTGATTGATATGGTTGCTCGATATTGTTTAATACTTAGATGCTCATGTATCAGTACGCTGCTATTGGCATTATCTCATTGGGAAGTAGATTTCTAAGCTTTTTAATTTGAAGAAGGGCTAATACTGGATTCACATACACTGCTGTGAGTTATGATGTTTTTTTCCCCCATATTTCTTGTCATTTTATTTTTGTAGTTCAAAAATGTTCTTTATTTTTTTTATTTTTTTGCAATTTCAAAGATAGTATGGCCAGCCAGCAGTTTATAGCTAAGTATTGCAAACTCTCCATGCACAGTAATTTGATTTTTGATAGTTTTTTTGTGTGCCTTTGAAGTCAATGGCAGCATGCTATAGATAAGGAAGTTTTATTGGCATGTTTTTGAATTCTCTATACAATGTAAAAAAAACATCAGGAACAAACACACAAGATGTTAAAAAAAAAAAGAAAATGCCAAAAAAGCTCTGGAAATGCATCCTATTTTTGTATAAGCAATGTGAAATGCTAAAAGAAAGGTACATGTGATGGATCCCTAAGACTAATGTTCACACTGGCGAGTGCTATATATGGCCGTGAATCCCGCCCCCATATTGCGTTCCCCAACATGTGAATTCCCTGAGGATGTGAGGCGTTTTCATGTTAAAATAACCTTGCATCACTTGAGGGAAGAAGCAACCCTCTGCCACGGCTGTCACAGCCGCGACAGGAGGATCACGGAGTTTCTCCCATTACTTTTAATGGAAGACCTCGCGATGCTGCCAAAGGCCCCATTGAAAACAATAGGCAGTGCGATGTGAGAGCATGCAGCCAGATAGAACATACCTCAATTTGTTTCCTGCATCGTATAGCGGTGCCATACAGGAAAACATCGCTCATGTGTATGACACCATTCAAAAGAATGGGATTCATATTTGTACGAGATTTGCACAGCTCACATCTTACAAATCTTGGGCAATTTTCACACCTGTGTTATGGCAGCCTAAAGGACCTTTCACACAGGACGGAATTAGTCCACATGGATAGTTCTGCATCATAATGTTATACCTATGGGGCTTCCGCACCTGTTAAAATCCGCTAGTCTTTACTTCAAAACTATGAGAATAAACTCTGTAGTCAGAAAACTTTCTGCTACAGAATTAAAGACGTATTGTAAAATTCTTGTTGCTGCCCTATCTGCCCCTATTACTGTGCCTGCTATGTGGTACAGTGCCCCCAAATACTCTGCTTCAGAAAAAAATAAACCTGTCATAGCCATAGTTACTAACTAACTTAAATTTAGTGCTACGCAGACAGCACCCCTGAGAATAGTGGTGCCAGTTAGTGCCAAACGGATAGTGCTCATAATTGTGCCACAAATGGTAATAGTGCCATTTTCAGTAATAGTGCTTCTCTAAGTGCCCTACACAGTAATATTTCCCCATTTTTGCTTTCACATCGTAATAGTATCCCTTATGATGTCATTGCATTGTAAGTCCTGAGCTCAGTATTTCTTTGCACTTCTGCAAGCTGCAGGGTTTCCTGTTGTCCTCTAACTCGTGATGTGGCTACTTTTCTCTGAGAGTAAAACTGCTGCAGTGCAAGTCTAGACATCAGCAGAGAAAGCAGCTGCAACTAATTGTAAATAAAGGTTGGGTGGCCCTAAAACATCTGCCGAAGGAATGTCCTAGGGGCAACTGCCTCCCTATCCCTCTGAACCCTTACATCTTTGCAGAGTAGTACTTTGGTAACCAAGGACATGTGAGAAATGTCCTTGCTTTTAATGGCTATATCTCAGGCTATATTGCAGACAGAGCTTTGGTTACGTTCTTGATTTAGGGTTAAGAATCTTGGTTTTGAAAATGCTTTTCGGTAATACAGCCTGAGATATAGCAGGTTGATGTGGGTTTTACACAGAAATGTATATTAGTGCATTAAAAAATATATTTCTGTTTGTCAAGTTACATGGAGGTGGACATAGCTGTCAACAATCAGTAAAGCAACTGACATGAGTACTGTAGTTTGTGTACTTTCCGGTTTAGGGGTGTGTTTAATTTTCAAGCTGTTTAAATCCTGTATTTAATAGGTTTTGTTTTTTTTTTAATTTCCAGCTTTAAACCAGATTTTTGGCCTTTCCAGTTCTAATAATTTTATGAAGAAATGTATATACAGATGCAAGAGGTAGATATGTGTCTGTGATTTTTTTGCTTAGGTCACACTTTTAGCCTCCAGCATCAATTTTTAAGTAGAGATGAGCGAACGTGTCCGTAACGGACACATCCGCACCCGGACACCGGCTTTAGCGAACACTGGAGTGTTCGCGCGTAAGTGTCCGGGTGCCGCCGGGGGGCGGGGAGATGCGCGGCGGCGCGGGCGGCAGTAGCGGGGAACAGGGGGGAGCCCTCTCTCTCTCCCTCTCCCCCCCGCTCCCCGCCGCACCCCCCCGCGCTGCCACGGCGGCCCCCGAACTTTTTCGCCCGAACACCGAGGTGTTCGCAAAGTTCGGTGTTCGGGCGAAAAAGGGGCGGGGCCGAACGTGTTCGCTCATCTCTATTTTTAAGCTTTTTCCTAATAAAATTATGCTTTGGTGCAAAATTACATGACAGTGCTTATTTATATGAAGTTCTGAGTGCCATTTTTATAATGTGCAAGTTGTCTGCTTTCAGAAAATATATCGTCACGGGCAGGTTGTATTATTTTTTTCCATTTTGTAATTAAGGGCTTAACTATAGCTGTCAAAAGTGTGAAAATTGTCTTGGCTGCTAAAGGCTAAATGTCCATAAACCTTTGGCAGCAGTAAATGTACAGAATGGATAATAGCACCATATACTGTATATCAGAGAACCTACATAATAATGATAAATACTAGAAAGTACAGTAACTTATTACCGACAAAAAAGTACAATGTTTTTGCACCTGAGTGGACCCCCCTAACATCTGAGCCCCACAGTAGGGGCTGTGGCTACAGTTGCATCCATGAAATTGTTTTTGTGGGTCAAGCCCTTTAAATCTTGGTAGGACTTCAGTAGATGTTTTAGGGCTTGGTCAGACGAGCGGAGATCCGTGCGTTTTTCCGCACAGAAAAAAAAATGCACTGCGTGCGGAAAAAATCCACATGACCACATCCATTGCCACACATATATTCTATCTTTGGTAGGTGCGGATTTTTGTCCACACACGTGGTGCATTTTATTTTTGCGCGCTGAAAAATGCTTGGATCTCCACTCGTCTGACCGAGCCCTTATGGTAAAATATGACAAAAACAGCCTTTTTACTGTCATATACAAGATAGTTTGAATTCTTGCTCTAGAATAATATGAACAATCATTCCAAATATAGAAGAGAGACACATTTGCCATATACAGCAGTAGTCTTCTATGCACTGTAAATGCAATTATGGTTGTCAGCAACAAAGCCATTAGGAAGTTCATTAAGAGACGGCCTTTTCAGATCAGTACATGAAAACATGTGGCTAATGTATCAGTCTACGGACAAGCGCACATTGAATGAATTTATTCTACATTTCGTCTATGAAATCCATTTGGCACACAGGTTTATTTTTGCATTAAGGGGAACATTAGCAAATACATTTGTGTGAATGTGATGAAGTAATTTATTCTTTACTGTCATTTCGTAGACATTATGACTTCATTCTGAGCAATATCCCTTGCAATGGTATTAGGTATGAAAGGAACAAAAACAAGCATGAATATGATCTTCATAGTAGACTTTTCATATGCTGAGAGGGATTGAGTTGTTTAAATTCGGACTATATTTTAAGTTTTATCTTTTTGTATCCTCAGCTCTACGGTCTTGTGTACGGTGCTTGACCCTTATTATGGAGCTCCACTCGAGGATAGCGCAGTGAAGAGGCAAACATAAAATTACAAATTTGAGTTAACTTTAATCCACAGAGCAAGCAAGGCCTTGGCGGTCACCAGCACAGTAGGTACAAAGGTACGCTTAAAGGCGCCTTCACACTGGCGATCGAATCACGCAATTTTCGTGCGATGCGAGAGTGAGTGAAAATGCAAAATTATGAAACGAATGATTTTCAATGGTTTCCTTCACATTTGCGATGTTTTCACTCGTGATGTTGCGTGGAAAAAAATCGTGGCATGCCCTATGTTTCTGCGTTTTGCGTTTTTTTCCTCTCCCATGTTTGTATCTATGAAGCCACCTTTTTATTGCATCACAAGGTACAAACTTGCATTTTTTGTGCAATGCAATGTGGTTTTAACAGTAGAAAGTCCCATTGACTTCCGTGTAAAAATTTGTGGCAAAATCGCTGACACTCAAACATCTCATGAACAAAATTACGATTTTTTTCCACGAGTTTCTGGTGATCGCCAGTGTGAATGAACCCTTATAGAGATTTTTAAGGGGACTAAGCTTAGTGGTTACTAGTAACAGCTAATAGCATCTCAGTAGAGCACACAGTGTAGTGGTTACAGTCTCTCTCTCTGAAGGCACTTGGTTAGAGATGAGCGAGCGTACTCGGATAAGCACTACTCGCTCGAGTAATTGGCTTTATCCGAGTATCGCTGTGCTCGGGGCTAAAGATTCGGGTGCCGGCACGGAGCGGGGAGCTGCAGGGGAGAGCGGGGAGGAACGGAGGTAAGATCTTTCTCTCCTTCTCTCCCGCCCGCTCTCTCCTGCTCCCCGCTGCGACTCACCTGTCAGCCGCAGCGGCACCCGAATCTTTAGCCCCGAGCACAGCGATACTCGGATAAAGCCAATTACTCGAGCGAGTAGTGCTTATCCGAGTACGCTCGCTCATCTCTACACTTGGTGTATTAGTAATAGTTTATTTCAGAGACTCTTTCCTTTACGACAAAGATGGCAAAATCTAAATAGATTGAAGCAAACACAATAAAACATTACACTAAAAATAATGTATTTCAGTAAAGATTTTGTTTATTACAAGATTCTTAAATTAATCTACACAATAATCGTTATTTATTTCCATTCAACTAATACATAAGTACCCTTGCACAAGTTAGTACATAGGGCCGGGCTCACAGGAGCATATGTGGCTGCGTGCCTGCTGTGAGATATATGCGTACGGCACGCAGCCAGTAAGCAATGACATTGCAAACTGGCGGTGTGCTGTCCATCATCATGTACTATATTGGCATGTATGTGCACATAGTAGGTGGCACGATAGAATATGCTGTGATTTTTTCTTATGTAAGCGGTAACATGAGCGCTTATGGGAGATTGGTGTAGCATATTCTGCTCGCAAAACACACGTGGGTACAATGCAGTACTGATACACTTGTGTGTGACAGCCCTTAGTAGTAGTAACTGTAAACATATGTATTGTTGTTTAACATTGCATTGTCTGACATATTTTTTTTCTACTTTAGTTTTATAAATACCTTTTCAAGAGCTATGGAATCCAAATACATATCCTAAACTTAACCCCCCCCCCCCCCCCGCCAAAAAAACGTGTTTTGTTTTTTTTAAAGATGCACATATTTTTGAGAATATTAATGCAACGTGTGCAGAGAAGTGAAAAAGCTACACAAATGAAAGGTTACCCCTGACAAATCATTAATTTTTGAAAGTATCCATGATTAAAATGTAAGGAACATATGGCAATAAATACAGAATTCCGGAATATGGTGATGGCTTGACTATTTCATTATATTTAGATTATTGTAAAGGTCAAATAAATAAAAATAACACATTTATAATTTATTGCAAGTTCAAAATATTTATGTCTAATCAATAAGGTGATAAATGTTTTCTAACTTACAAACTGTTTAATAATAATGTTGTCTGTTAAAAAAAATACAAATATGAATATAATGTGTCTTAAAATAGATCTTCCAGAAATATGGAAGCTCAACAGAATGATACGGAGTCTGAATCTGAACATTATGACTATACAGAAACAGCAGATGAAGACCACATTGGCTCTTCTTCCAAAAAAGAAAATGTGGAAGTTGATGACCAGCCAGGAACCACCAAGGCCACCTGCACCATTCAGCTTCCATGGTATAACAGCCACTATTCATACAGCTGTGTATCACAGTTAAAAATCACAATGTGGTCGCCACAGGGACATATCTACCACACTTAAAAATGGGATTATTCTGACTGCCATTATGGACTTGGGAAGGAATTTATTCCCAAAATGTGCAATTGGCTTCTGCCTCATAGTTTTTTTTTGCCCTCCTCTGGATCAACAAGGGGGAGTGCAAACAGGCTGAACTAGATGAACATTGTCTCCCTTTAGCCTAACATACTATGTTACTATGTAATGCAGAGAGTGCATAGTGAGAACCAAGTTTGCAATTTTGCTTTCACAGTTGCAGACCCCTGTCATGCTCTGTCATCTAAACATTACTCACTTTGCATATCTATAATGCTGGAAATGCTACACATTTATGAAAATGCACCCTCACCACTACTACCCACACACTATTTTACTTCTACCATGCATGTTGCCTTTGGCCATGGAAGACACTCTCAAACATCTACCCCTAACACAACTTCCTCATACAAATCCCATTACCAGCAACCAAGAATAGCACATTCTACTCAAGGCTTTCATCCAATGATTATACTTCCCACTCCGATCCTACATATTGCTATTCAACGTAGTCTTGTTTACCACACACAACATCTCAGCATTATCATTATGCAGAGCCACATCTCTCAGTTCTATAAGCTTCCTTCTATGTGAATTTGTCACATTTGCATTCCGATTCACATAATTCAGGATCATTTCTGGCTCTACTACATTCTTCATCTAACTATCCATCTTCCTTTTTAGAGGCTCCTGAGTGTGCAGCGTTTTTGAGAGGGATCCCGCTGAATACAGGCCCCATCCGGGCCTAAAAACAGCACGCTGGCACCGCGCATAGGAGAGCTTTAAAAAGAGACCAACCCGGGCCTCCTAGCGGCACTTACACCGACGTGGCCTACATCACCAGGTAGATCCCCAGGCTAAAGTGCCGGCCCCGGCCGACCGGAAGTTGTGGCGGCGGCCCGATCGCGTTGGAACCTGGCTGCTGAATTACTCACCAGCCTGTAGCCTTCCCCGGCTGGGAGACAGCGGCGACTAGAGCTCTCCTGCAGGGGACTGAGGAGAAGGAGAGGAGGCAGAAGCGCCGGAGGAGAGAGGTTAGAGCCATCAGAGGGGAGTGGACCTGCGCCTACAGAATAGCAGAGCCCTACTGAGAGCCTGAGAGATCCCTGTGCACAGGGGGATACCCCCATACCGGCCCACTACAAGCCAGCAAGCCCAAAGCTAACAAAACAGCACAGAGAGGCATAACCCCCCCACCCACCCCACCCTCTTTCCTTTTCCCATCCACATACCAAACTGCCTGCAACTGCATGCAAGAGACTTAAACAGAGAGCCTAGCTCTAATTTTTCCGGAACTCCCTGAAGATGAGTTCCAAACTAATAACTGTTGCTAGAAGTCTAAAAGCAGGGGGGGCGGAGCCTGGACGCCGAGCGCAAAGGCGGCTTGAGAGAAGCGCTCCTCTGACCGAGCCCCCACACTGACCCCTAGCAGCAGTCAAACGATGGAACAATGGGCAAGCTATCAAAAGAAAAGAACACTGACCTTCAAGGAACACCTAGAGCTACAAAAGGGCAAGTAGATATGCAGCGATTCTTCAGAGATCGGTCTGCAAAGTCCCCGCGCCCCCCGCCAATATGGCGCCGGCAAGGGAACTCATATCTGCTCCTAGCAAGGGGGAGGAGGAGGAGACGTGCTCTGAAGGTGAAGAAGGGGAAACGGTCTCTAAATCCTTTATGAGAGACCTGATCTCCCATGCCCTGCGCCCCATAAGCGCTGACCTAGCTGAGATTAAGGAGGACTTTAGACAGATGGGGCACAGGGTGGAAGAGCTTGAGACCGCAACGTCAGCCATCACTACCCACTCCCTGCAGTTAGAGCAGGCCTTAAAGGAACAACACAATCACCTCAACAAGACCCTCCTGATGCAGGAGGATCTTGAAAACAGAAATCGGTGCAATAACGTGTGCATCAATGGGTTGCCCGAATCCCACCCCGGCGAAAGTTTACCGAAAATCGCAAAAGAAATTTTCGAATTACTTCTGGGAACAGAGAGGGCCAGCTCCATAATTATCAAAAGAATTCATAGAGCGCTCAGACCCCTGCCGAACGATTCTGACCCTCCCCGGGACATCATTTGTAATGTGCTCGTTTTCCCTGATGCTGCCGCCATACTGAGAGCTGCAAGATTTAACAGAGATCTGAATTATGCTGAGTCTCCGATACAAATCTTTCAAGACCTTGCCCCTTCCACCTTGGCAAAGCGCCGCATTCTTCGACCACTATTGGAGACTCTCAAATCTATGGATATAAAATATTCATGGCTTTTCCCGTTTGGACTGAGCTGCTTCCATAAGGGCAAAAGAATCAATATTCGCACCAACGAAGATCTACAGAATCTTTGGACAATCCTTGAGATCGACCCTATTGAACTCCTTAATTGGCAACCACTCCCGGACCCACCCCAATTTCACCAACTGGAGAATCCGGAAAGATGGCTTCCAACGAGTAGCTCTAAATCCCCCAGAGGGAAAAAGAAGAAACCCAGGGACGACTCGACCTGAGTCCCCCCTCAGTATTGCTGAGTATCATCTGGGGAACCCCGATTTTCGTCTGGCAATTGGACGATCAGACGCTGCCACCGACTTCCCCCCGTCTGCGGCCGCCGTGGTTAAAGGTCTCCTGATCTAGATCTTGGGGCCTTGGCTTCGGCGCCGTGGGATGTGGGGAGGACGGTTTGGAGGCTATGTTCTCGTCCCGGGCCAGACCAAGTGTTCCTTCTATATCCTATGCTATTGCCAGATTCCTATTACATCCGCTTACAGAATTGTTATGTACATTCAAGTTGAAAATTCCATCGAGTTTTGACTGCTACAGTTTATTGCATTCTGGGCTGTTGGCCCAGCTACCCTTGTTTTCTTTTTTCTTCCCTAGGGGTCGTGGGGTTGCTGGTCCGTCCAGGCTGTTATAAAAACTCTGATCTCTCGCTGGGGCCGTGACCCTGCGGGACTTCAGTAGCCCGCCCAACCGTGAGAGGGAGATTTGGGGTATCCCGGACCCCCTCCTCCTCGCCTTCCCATAAAGCATTAAGTTAGTTGTTCAAGCTAGGTTTGTTTGTTTACTGTGCTACTCGTATAGTGCACTCACCGTTTTGTGTTGTCTTCCTCCCTACCCCCTTCTGCCTCCTTACCCCCTCATTCCTCTTGTGCCCTCTCCAATACTCCTTACCCCCTCTGGAACTCCAGGCGCCCAGGCACCCAGACTAACGGCGTCTCTCAATAACTTGTACCGACTGTTAATATATTTTTCTTTTTGGACCTGCTTGAGTTCCCTGTCTAGCTCTCTCACTGGACCGCTCTCTCGTACCATAGCTCAGGATCATCACCATGGTCGGACTTCGCATCACATCTTTTAACATCAGAGGACTTAACGTCCCCCTTCAAGAGACACAACCTCGCCCTCCTCCTGAAAAGGTATGACACCAAAATACTTTTCCTTCAGGAAACGCATTTTACAGGAACCAAATGTTTCTCCCTTCCGGGCAAACATTTTCCCAAAGCGTTTCATAACACTCACCCCTCGTCGGCCTCAAAAGGGGTCTCGACCCTTTTTCACCAAACAATTAATTTTGTTGAAGAGGCCCAATACAAGGACGGCGAGGGTAGAGTCCTTTTTGTGAAAGGTACAATAAATAATGTTAAAATGACCTTCGCAAACATTTATGCTCCTAATGCAGATCAGATACCCTGGCTACTCCAACAACTAGAAGTCTTAAAACACTTTGCAGTGGGCCAAATAGTTATGGCAGGGGACTTTAATGTCACATTCAATCCTTCCTTGGACTCCTCCTCTGGTCGATCTCAGACCTCCCAAAGGGGGTTGAGAAAACTTAGCAAAGCCCTACAGGAACTAGGATTGGTGGATTCCTGGCGTACCTTGAATCCTGCCACCAGAGACTATTCTTACTTCTCGACGGTCCATTCTTCGTATCAAAGATTGGACTATGTCTTGGTCTCCTCCAACCTCCTTACATCCATGATTCAGGCAGACATTGACTCCATGACAATCTCTGACCATGCCCCGATCCACATGACCATAAGGGACCCCCACCCAATCTCCCGGGAGTGGAGGTGGTCTCTCAATGCGTCACTTCTGGACTCAATTGAAGAAAGGGAACTACTATTCAAAGCACTAGAGGAATACTTCTGTGTGAACTCCTCTCACGAATCTAAAGTCCCGATTGTGTGGGAAGCTCACAAGGCCTTCATCCGAGGACTCCATATAGCCCTGGGCTCTCGCGTTAAAAAACGTACCCAAAAAGAAATTGACATGAAACTCTCGCAGATAGCAAAAGTGGAACTAGCTGCGAAGCTTTCCCAGTCAAAACAAAATCTAGATGCCCTTACTGCCCTGAGGACAGACCTGAAGCTTTTGTTAGAATCCAAATTTAATAAAAAACAACTACATCTAAAACATCTGGTCTACGCCCAGGGCAATAGGGGCAGCAAGCTTATGACTTCGCTAATCAAAAAAGCACGTGCAAAAAAACCACATTGGCGCTATAAAAACCTCCACGGGTGGAACTTGCTCCTCAACTACCGGGATTGCAAGAGAGTTCCAGCGTTACTACTCTAGCTTATATAATCTAAAAGATACCTCCATGCCCAACCCGCCGGCTGACCCTTCAACTTTGATAGATAACTTCTTAAGTCAGTTTACCATCCCTAAAATTAATCCCTCAGAAGTCACAACATGTATGGCCCAGGTTACTCAGTCAGAAGTGGAGGAATTAATAACGTCATGTCCGCCCAACAAAAGCCCTGGCTCCAATGGCTTACCTATTCTATACTACAAATCCTTCCTTCCCATTTTAAAACCCAAACTAGCAGAGTTATTCAACAACTTGTTGGGGGGGGGGGGGGCTCCCTGCCGAGACAGTCCCAGGAGGCCCACATTACTGTGATCCATAAAGACAACAAGGATCCGGAGTTGTGTGGAAGTTACCACCTGATATCCCTCATAAATGTAGATATGAAACTTTGGGCTAAGCTCCTAGCAAAAAGATTAGAGCCATTTATGTCAACCCTAATAGACAGGGAACAGGCGGGCTTTGTTGTTGGAAGGGAGGGGAGAGACAACTGCGTCAGATTGCTCCATGCAGCACGCTACACACAACGCCACAGAATACCTCTAGCCTTAGTAAGCACGGATGCAGAAAAGGCATTTGATAGGGTAGACTGGCGCTATATGGAAGGGGTCCTGCACTCCTTTGGCTTCCCACCGGAGTTTATCAGGGCGATCTTCTCCCTATACACATGCCCTTACGCAAGACTTAAAATCAACGACACTCTCTCCCCTCCCTTCGACATAAAAAATGGTACTCGGCAGGGGTGCCCCCTATCACTCTTTCTTTTTATCCTGGCCCTGGAGCCACTACTCCTAAAGGTCAGGCAAGACCCAGAAATTAGAGGTCTCCATTTCAGTGGACAAGTGCTCTCGGTAGCTGCGTTTGCTGACGATATTGTTTTCTTAATAACAGACCCCCAAAAGAGTCTTCCCAGGCTGACGGAAGTGCTGGAAGGATTCGGCCTTGCTTCCAATTTCAAGATAAATTACACAAAGTCGACTATCTTGAATATCTCTATCCCGAAGGCCCAGACAGACGCATTGAGAGCCAACTCGCCTTTCACATGGTCGATTTCCTCAATTGAATACCTAGGCATTAAACTATCTCGACAAGCTGAAGACCTATACAGCGTAAACTTTATCCCCCTGTTGGACCAGGTCAAACGTCTTTTAAAGAAATATGATATCCCATTTGTGTCCTGGTTCGGTAGAAAAAACATTATCAAATAATACATCCTACCTTCCATTCTGTATAAAATCAGAATGCTCCCCATTCACTTGCCGACTAGTTTCTTTAAATCACTACGTACTGCGTTTACGGGATTTGTTTGGAGGAAGAGGAGGCCAAGACTAGCTTACTGCCTGCTGACCAGGAGGAGATCCGAGGGTGGTATTGAGCTCCCAAATTTATTCGACTTCTATCGGGCTGCCCAGCTTCGATACTGGGTGGACCTAACCCAACCACACGGTGACAAACTGCTGACCACATTAGTGGAAGGCTATAACAGGGATCAATTAACCGAAGATTTGTGGCTCCCCTCTAAGACCAGATACACTGCTAAGTCTTTTAATCCACTGCTTAAGGGCCCATGCGCAGTCTGGGATGATCTTGGAAAGGACATGTCCCCGTCCCCCTCTCCCATACTCCCACTGCGTTCTATCACGAAAATACTTGATCTGCCTTCGGATCCGTCCTCATCCTCGGTCTGGAAAAAGCTTTCTCCTCTTAAGTTGTCTGACCTATACCCCCTAGCACATCTACCACCGGCTACAATACTTCAGAGACTTCTCCCTGAGGAAAAGCTGTCTTTCCTACAGCAAGCACAGTTAGAGAGGGTATTAAAGATATTCCTTAATAGATATAAATCCACCAGACCATCAACCCCATTTGAGAAAGCACTACAAGACAATAAGCCACCCCTCCGAAAAATTTCCTACCTACGTAAGAATTTTGTTGCTCCTCTCCTCCCCTACAAACCAGCTTTTTTGTACTCTTGGGAGAAGGACGATGGACTCACTGACGATGGCTCTTGCTGGAGATGCGGCAACCACCTAGGCTCGTATCTTCATCTCTGGTGGTCATGCCCGACGCTCGCACCCTTTTGGAAGGGAGTGGAAAAAATAATACAACAAATCTCACCGAACTTAAAAGTAACACCGGAATTGGTTCTTCTTTGGAAGCCCTCCAAACATTTCCACAGAGAAATAAAATGTTAGCCATGATATTAGATACTGCCAAGTCCCTGATCCCTTTCCTGTGGAAACAGAAGGTGGCCCCCTCGTTGAGACAGTGGAGAGAGAGAGAGTAGACAACCTCTATAATTTAGAGGAACTATACAGCTGGTCCAAAAATACACATGAAAAATTCAGTCAAACTTGGTCCATTTGGTGGACAGTGAGATCCTCACCAATATGGTACAAATGAGACAGTATCTATGGTACTTTGCGCCATTCTCCCCGCTCCCTCCCATCTCCCCTTCCATTCTCCCCCCCCCCCCCCCACCTCCCATACCACCTCCCATGCCCCCACCCCCTTGATTTCTTGTCTACTGGCAAAGATGGTTTTCTTACTCTGATGCTAACAATGAAAGTCAATGTCTTCGGCCGCTTAAATATTGGAGTATTATATACGTGTTCCTAAGAAGCCTTCTCCAGCATAGACCCAACGGCGACAGCATCAGAGTGTTCCTGAGTTAATGAGTTGCTTATTCTTTTTCTCGGCTATCAGATCCTCATTATGTCAATTTTGTATGCCAGCCCTGTCCCTTTCGCTAGTTGATCTTCCATCACGACCATCTGTCACTGAAAATTGTACCCTGCATTTGTTGTCTAATTGTCCATGTGAAAAATAAAACTAATAAAATTTGATTTAAAAAAAATAATAATAATAATAATTATCCATCTTCTTCTTTCCCTACTCATTCTTCTTCATTCCATTTCAATCATCAATCCACTTATTCAGCATATCCAAACACCTCCTCTTCCTATTATAGAGACAGTGTTGCATCCCATGTTCCTGGACAATCCTCTTCCTCAAGTATTCCTCGGTCAGCTTCTTCTTCAGTTCTACCTCCTTCTCCTCATCTGTATTCTCAAAGTTCTAGTTTGTCAACTACAACTACCTATTATTATATGTTTTTTTTTTATTTGGCCCATGTTATCCAAATTTCAATTTAAGGAAAAGATGACATGTTTGACATCTGACCAGGCCATTCTATATGGGAGTATGATAAGGATACCTTAGGCTAAAATATAGAAATGTAATAACATTTAGGAGGTATGTGTTATCCTATGTTAATAAATACACTTGTCAAGAAACAGAAACATATGTTGGATATGTGAACATTTTTTATATATACTGAACACATGTATTTAATTTCTACAGAGTCTCCATACTGAAAAGCATATGTTATTGGCAAGGACAGACACAAGTAATTTAATAAATTACTCATTTGAATAATTATCAATCTATGATATCTAAAACATGTAACTGGCATTGTATACATTACATTTTGTTTTATATAGAAACTCTGAATGGATATTGTAGCACAAAACAAAAATATCTGGCCTGTGAGAAATATTTCCTTTAACCCCTTAATGGTGCTGATCTTTTTTTTCATTTTCAGTTTTTCCTCCCCACTTTCAAAAAATCATAACTTTTTATTTACCCATTGACATAGCTGAGGGCTTCTTTTTTTGTGGGATGAGTTGTATTTTGCAATTCTACTATTTAATGTACCATATAATGTACTGAGACACTTGTAAACATTACTAAGTGGAGTGAAATGGAAAAAAATCTATATATTCTTTTAGGGTTTTTTGTTATGATTTTTGTATTATAAATATGAGAAGGAGGCGTTAAACTCTCAATACCTTTTATTTTTTCTAAAAATAATACAATTTTTTTTTACTCATCTTTAGATTTTTTTTGTTCCCCTAGGTGACTTGATCTTGCAATTATTTGAGAGCTCATAGAGTATAATGTGATTGTTCCCAGCAAGAGAAACCACATAATTTTGTAGATATGATACCTTTTAATGGCTAACAAAAATATATAATGTTATAGTGAGCTTGTGAACATTTCGGGTTCTTCTTCAGGCTAAAATGGAATAGATCCGAAGAGGCATGAATATTTATACAGACACACATACTTATGGCAAGGCACAGACATTGATGTGATTGGTTTGCACCTAAAAAGAATACTGCAACTGAAACATAAACATTTTTAACTAGGCACTGATAAGAGAGTGAAAGTTTTATGGTCCCTGAATTACTGTTGGGGGACGCCAGGCCAGGAACACTGCAACAGGTACACAAACATTCTTAACTATACACTAATAAGGGAGTAAATATAAGAGAGTGAAAGTTTTATGGTCCCTGAATTACTGTTGGGATGGTGGTTTCACCAGGCCAGCAGTTTTATCTGTGCTATAGATCTCTTACACACCAAAATGAGTTCATCCCTGCAATGTAAGGAGCTGCAAGACCTGCTGACATGTACTGATTGTGGACAGGATACAAATCCCTAACACAAAGCTGGACTATAAGATCCATGGGACGTTCACATGTTCCATGTCTGATGTTGTGTACCTGATCATGTGCAGTAAATGTCCTGTTGGTGGCCTTTATGTTGGGGAAACAGGACAGAAACTGAAAGCCAGGATGAGATCACATACAATTAAACAAAAGAAGACAGAATTACCTGTGGCTGAGCACTTTTCTGACCATGGACATGACATAGCAGATATGAGAGTTATGATATTGAAGGGTGGTTTCAAGTCACAAAGCCAAAGAAGAATTTGGGAATATAAATTTATAACAACTTTTGACATGTTCAATAGAGGGCTAAATTATTCATGAGGATTAATGGGTAAATGGGAGGTATGAGACATTTATAGCACAGATAAGACTGCTGGCCTGGTGAACCCTGGTGTCTCTGTTGCAGTATTCCTTTTAAGTTCTAACCAATTACATCCATATCTGTGCCTTGTCATAAGTATGTGTGTCATAAGTATGTATAAATATTCGTGCCTTTTCGGATCGATTCCATTTCATCCTGAGGCCTCAGTCACACGGGCGCATCGGCACCCATACACCAGCGCCGATGCGCCCGTGTGACTGACACCAGCAGATGGACGTACCTGCAGACGGCCGTCTCTCTGCAGCGCTGAAGGAAAGAACATGTGACCGGCTCCATTGCCGGTCATGTGTTCTTTCCTCCGGCGCTGCAGAGAGATGGCCGTCTTTAGGTACGGCCGTCTCCTTCCTGCAGTCACACGGGCGCATCGGCACCGGTGTACGGGTGCCAATGTGCCCGTGTGACTGAGGCCTGAAGAAGAACCTGAGAGGTTTGGAAGCTCGCTATAACATCATGTATTTTTGTTAGCCATTAAAAGATAATATATCTACAAGATAATGAAAAAGTGGTTTCTTTTGCTGGGAACAATCACCTTTTACTCTAATGGCTAACACGGTACCAAAACTTTGTTTTCATTATACCTAATAGAGTATAATGCAACACTATTGTAATGATCAAATGCATTCTGACAGGCAACCTATCAAGCCAAACAACAGACATGGCTTGATAGGTATTCAGCCATGACAGCCATGGGGGCTACATAATACCACCATCGTATTACTGAATGAAGAGCATTACAAAGATCACTATTACCAATATTAACACTATATAAGGGCCAAATATTACCCCCAGACTGTGACCACATAATAGTAACACTGTATGAGGGCTAAATAATACCCCCAGAATGGGATAACATTATATTACCATACTGTTGCAGAAAAAATATATACAAAGGGCGATATAACCCCTAAGAATGAGCAAGTAATGGTAGATACAAACACACATGATTACTGAAGTCAATTTCCAGCTTCACTAATGCTGAGGGGGCGGAATGTCCACAGTGATGATGTGTGTTTGTCACATAATTGCACAATTCAAAAGTTAGTGGGGGGCAGTGGCGCCAACTACAGCAGTTGGGAGCGATAGAGGGGATGAGTATGGCCTGTTATTTTATTATATACACTTTAAAAGAAATGAAAATGAGCATCCAGCTGGTCCACTGTCACCCCACCCCACGCACCTGCAGCTGGTGGCAGGTGCCCCGTGCAATCACACAGGTTGCACATAGCGAAGGCTGGCGATGACAATGAACACCATGGGGATAATTGTGTAAATAATGTAGAAAAATCCTTGCTTTTTGATTCAATTGTTGAATTCATTTGCTCAAAGTTGGCTGAATACCAGATAGAAGATATAAAGCTGTACTTCCTCTCACTTTAAGTTTCACTTCTGCTTTTCATGCCTTCAAATTTGTTTCATTAGCATAGACATGTGAGAGACAAATTCAAGCATCTTCTATGGATATATCTGTGTCTCGGATTTAGCTCTGCCCGTCTGTGCAGCGAAGGATTGCATTATTTGGAGGAGTGGGTGAGTTGATCCGTTTCTTTTTAAGTTGCTTCAGCCTATTGTGAGCGGCCAGGAGTTAGTGTAAAAGCTACAGTTTCAGGATTTTTTTCATTTAGATAGTGGCATGAAAATAAAAAAAATGTAACATAAAAGGTTAAATTTAACAATTTTCTGAATAGATGTTTTTTAATGATAAGAAATTCCATTTCATATCAGGGTTTCTCAATACCTCATTGTAGATACTGTATGTAGGATTTTCCCTTTCCCTGCTGTCATCTTCAGTTCATCAGTTTTTCTGCACCAGTGATCAAAACTTTCAGAAATAACACTCTGGCAATTTTGCCTTAGGCATGCCAGTAGCATTTCCTAGACACAATTTTATATATATATATATATAATGTGCAACAAATCAAAAATGCGAAAATTCAATTAGTAAGTGTGAACAGAGCCTAAATCCCTTTCCTTTCCGTTGTTATATTTACTTTGTATAATCCCTCTGCTATGATCCACTTCTGGTGTTGGATTAATAAAATCCACAAAAATGGAACCAGAGTGCCCTGTCTTAACTTAGCCTTATGATTACAAATATGACACAAATTATAAAAATGCTTGATTTTTGCACACAAAATACTGTTGCTCAAATAGAAACTGTGGCAACTTGAGGGTTGTTAGCTCATCAGATCGCCATTTTTCCTCCACCAGATGGACGGTCGCACACCAGTAGACCATGTCCCGACCAGAAATTTGGTGCAATCTTAGTAAATCCGTCTTTTATTGTGGTCAATCAACAGAAATCATAACACAATTTCCACACTGTTGTCATTCGTCACAGTGTCCATATGCAAGTCCCCGACCATCTGACTGCTAAATGATATCAGTTTTACTCTCTCTATTATACATACCTAGAGCCTCTAACACATAGGATACAGTCCATCACCTTGCACCTATCTAAGGTGCCAGTCTAAGGGCTGTCCACCCTTGTCAGACTCCGAGTTTTCCCAGGTAGCAGCAGGAGATCCACACCAAACCAATGCTTGGTCTCCAATAGACCAGAATGGGCCTCTTGATTTTGCAACCACATCTGCTGAAAGTTTGTTTCATGTATCTACCACTCTTTCTGTAAAATGAATATTTCCTAACTATTCTTCTGATTTTTCTCCCAGCTTATCTCAGATTGTATCCCCTTGTTCTGGTGTTTAAAACATTATATATGTATATATTAGTGTTTTTTTTTATTCTTGTGTTTCTTTTCATATCCCAACTTTTCAATGCCACCAGATTTGTATAAATAATTTCACCAACAGGATCATTGATTTTTCACTTTTTAAACAATTAGTTTTAAAATGGTCTTTTAAAGCAACCTTTCAGTTCTCCGTGAAAATTTCAAATTAAACACGGAATGGAAAGCTAAAACAACTGGCATACTCCATTTTCATGTTACTACTGCCATACCTCCTTCTCGGCCACAAGCTTCTCAGACTACACTTTATAGTGTGAGTCAATAGTATGAAACAATTTCCTACTCCTGTTCAAGATTTGATCAGAACTTATATCAGCTACCAACAAACTGAGCAGGGCATTTTTTTATGTTTCCTAACAAAGTAAGGTAATTTTACGGTTTTCTAATTCCTATTTTTACTATCCACATGATTAAATATACCACACACGCAAAATAATAACAGGGATGATAGTTAGAAAAATATTAGTGCATCTACTGCAGGCTCATTTCAATACAGCTGAAAATGCTGGAAGCTTGCCAAAATTTTAGTTACAAGTAGAACAGAAATATGACAAACAGAAATTGTGTTCTCAGAAATATATAGTTTATTAAAAAAATGAGAAAAGTAAAATCTAAAAATGTTTTAATATATGCAAGATCCTGCATGCTGACAAATTCTAAAAACCTTATATTTTCCACTTGATGGCAGAAAGAGCTATGGAACTAGACATAGCATATTAAAGGCTGACAGAAGCTTTAATGATATTTGTATTGATGTAATTAGCAGTGATGCTGGCAATGATTAAAGCTGACACATTAACATATTGATAGTGTATTCATATTAATCAAGCTACTATACTAAACTGTGACAAGTCAACCTTTCTAATTAAATTCTAGCAAGAGACTATTGCATTTGAAGTACTGTGTGTCTAGTAGGTAGAGCTCAATTTAAATGCCTTGGCATGAGATCCCCAAATGGAATGCACAGTGCTTTATTTCTAATAACCATATCAGTAAATTATATGTATCAGGTAGATTTAAAGGGTCTTTAAACACCCCTGCTCTGTAAGACGAGAATCACACATGCACTTTTCTTGGAAGATTTCGATGCATTTTGAGCCAAACATAGGAGTAGATACAAAAGAGAAGCATGAGTCTTTCCTTTATAAGTTTCCTTCTTTTTGGACCCACTCCAGTGTTTAACTTAGTAAATTGCATGTGTTATTTCTAGAGATGAGCGAGCACCAAAATGCTCAGGTGCTCGTTACTCGGAACGAACTTTTCGCGATGCTCGAGGGTTCGTTTCGAATAACGAACCCCATTGAAGTCAATGGGCGACCCGAACATTTTTGTATTTCGCCGATGCTCGCTAAGGTTTTCATGTGTGAAAATCTGGGCAATTCAAGAAAGTGATGGGAACGACACAGCAACGGATAGGGCAGGCGAGGGGCTACGTGTTGGGCTGCATCTCAAGTTCACAGGTCCCACTATTAAGCCACAATAGCGGCAAGAGTGGGCCCCCCCCCCCTCCCAACAACTTTTACTTCTGAAAAGCCCTCATTAGCAATGCATACCTTAGCTAAGCACCACACTACCTCCAACAAAGCACAATCACTGCCTGCATGACACTCCACTGCCACTTCTCCTGGGTTACATGCTGCCCAACCGCCCCACCTCCCCCCCACAGCGCACACCAAAGTGTCCCTGCGCAGTCTTCAGCTGCCCTCATGCCACACCACCCTCATGTCTATTTAGAAGTGCGTCTGCCATGAGGAGGAACCGCAGGCACACACTGCAGAGGGGTTGGCACGGCTAGGCAGCGACCCTCTTTAAAAGTGGTGGGGCGATAGCCCACAATGCTGTACAGAAGCAATGAGAAATAGAATCCTGTGCCACCGCCATCAGGAGCTGCACACGTGGGCATAGCAATGGGGAACCTATGTGCCACACACTATTCATTCTGTCAAGGTGTCTCTGCATGCCCCAGTCAGACTGGTAATATGTACCTTAACAGTAACCGCGTTGGTGGTAATGTGGTGGTGACTGCGGACCTAGTAGCGCGGTTTTATTTTGTTGGTTTTCGGAATGTGGCCAGGATTAAGTGGGCCGTGGCGGGGGGATGGTGGGGGGGCTCTCTTGTAGTGTCGGTAAAGGTGAAATTCTTGGACTGCCACCAGACGAACCAATGCAAAGGCATTTGCCAAGAATGTTTGTTTTCCCTGTTGGAGGAGGAGGGGGATGTTTTTGAGGCACTACGTGTCCTCTACACGTGTCCGTGGTTATATGCACCTTAACATTAACCGCGTTGGTGGGAAATGGCCTCGCCGCCATCATGTCTTTGGGAAGCCTCTGTTTCCACACCCCAGAGACATACCATTAGCAGCGGTATAGGCAGAGACCAGAATTCGTAACATTTCAGCCGTAGCATTAGGACAGGCCCCACTAACATATCCGAAGCAGCATTATAGCGGGAGCGCAGTCTTCGTTCCATGTCAGCAATAGTAGCACTCAAGACAGGCCCCAGTAACAATTCCGAAGCAGCATTATAGCAGGAGCGCAGTCTTCGTTCCATGTCAGCAATAGTAGCACTCAAGACAGGCCCCAGTAACAATTCCGAAGCAGCATTATAGCGGGAGCGCAGTCTTCGTTCCATGTCAGCAATAGTAGCACTCAAGACAGGCCCCAGTAACAATTCCGAAGCAGCAGTATAGCGGGAGCGCAGTTTTCGTTCCATGTCAGCAATAGTAGCACTCAAGACAGGCCCCAGTAACAATTCTGAAGCAGCATTATAGCGGGAGCGCAGTCTTCGTTCCATGTCAGCAATAGTAGCACTCAAGACAGGCCCCAGTAACAATTCCGAAGCAGCAGTATAGCGGGAGCGCAGTCTTCGTTCCATGTCAGCAATAGTAGCACTCAAGACAGGCCCCAGTAACAATTCCGAAGCAGCAGTATAGGGGGAGCGCAGTCTTCGTTCCATGTCAGCAATAGTAGCACTCAAGACAGGCCCCAGTAACAATTCAGAAGCAGCAGTATAGTGGGAGCGCAGTCTTAGTTCCATTTCAGTAGCTGCAGTATAGCCAAGGCCCAAGTTACATTTATGTAGCTAAAGTGTAGGCCAACCCCACACACACTTCTGTACCATGAGTGCAGGTGAAGAACATACAAATTGCTATGATTACACTGTAGGTGAGGGCCCCAAAAAATTGGTGTACCAACAGTACTAATGTACCTCAGTAAAAATTGGCCATGCCCAACCAAGATGGCAGGTGAAACCCATTAATCGCTTTGGTTAATGTGGCTTAAGTGGTAACTAGGCCTGGAGGCAGCCCAGTTTAACGAAAAATTGGTTCAAGTTAAAGTTTCAACGCTTTTAAGAGCATTGAAACATAAAAATTGTTTCGAAAAATTAGATGAGTGAGCCTTGTGGCCCTAAGAAAAATTGCCCGTTCAGCGTGATTACGTGAGGTTTCAGGAGGAGGAGCAGGAGGAGGAGGAGGAATATTAGACACAGATTGATGAAGCAGAAATGTCCCCGTTTTGGATGGTGAGAGAGAACGTAGCTTCCATCCGCGGGTGCATAATGCGTATTGCTTACGTATCGCTGCTGTCCGCTGGTGGAGAAGAGAAGTCTGGGGAAATCCAGGCTTTGTTCATCTTGATGAGTGTTAGCCTGTCGGCACTGTCGGTTGTCAGGCGGGTACGCTTATCTGTGATGATTCCCCCAGCCGCACTAAACACCCTCTCCGACAAGACGCTAGCCGCAGGACAAGCAAGCACCTCCAGGGCATACAGCGCTAGTTCAGGCCACGTGTCCAGCTTCGACACCCAGTAGTTGTAGGGGGCAGAGGCGTCACCGAGGATGGTCGTGCGATCGGCTACGTACTCCCTCACCATCCTTTTACAGTGCTCCCGCCGACTCAGCCTTGACTGGGGAGCGGTGACACAGTCTTGCTGGGGAGCCATAAAGCTGGCCAGGCCCTTAAAGACTGTTGCACTGCCTGTGCTGTACATGCTGCTCGATCTACGCACCTCCCCTGCTACCTGGCCCTCGGAACTGCGCCTTCTGCCACTAGCGCTGTCGGATGGGAATTTTACCATCAGCTTGTCCGCCAGGGTCCTGTGGTATAGCAACACTCTCGAACCCCTTTCCTCTTCGGGAATGAGACTGGGAAGGTTCTCCTTATAGCGTGGGTCGAGCAGTGTGTACACCCAGTAATCCGTAGTGGCCAGAATGCGTTGAATGCGAGGGTCACGAGAAAGGCATCCTAACATGAAGTCAGCCATGTGTGCCAGGGTACCTGTACGCAACACATGGCTGTCCGCACTAGGAAGATCACTTTCAGGATCCTCCTCCTCCTCCTCCTCCTCCTCAGGCCATACACGCTGAAATGATGACAGGCAAGCAGCATGGGTACCGTCAGCAGTGGGCCAAGCTGTCTCTTCCCCCTCCTCCTCATCCTCCTCCTCCTCCTCCTGAACACGCTGAGATATAGACAGGAGGGTGCTCTCACTATCCAGCGACATACTGTCTTCCCCCAGCTCTGTTTCCGAGCGCAAAGCGGCTGCCTTTATGGTTTGCAGGGAACTTCTCAAGATGCATAGCAGAGGAATGGTGACGCTAATGATTGCAGCATCGCCGCTCACCACCTGGGTAGACTGATCAAAGTTTCGAAGGACCTGGCAGATGTCTGCCAACCAGGCCCACTCTTCTGAAAAGAATTGAGGAGGCTGACTCCCACTGCGCCGCCCATGTTGGAGTTGGTGTTCCACTATAGCTCTACGCTGCTCATAGAGCCTAGCCAACATGTGGAGCGTAGAGTTCCACCGTGTGGGCACGTCGCACAGCAGTCGGTGCACTGGCAGATTAAAGCGATGTTGCAGGGTGCGCAGGGTGGCAGCGTCCGTGTGGGACTTGCGGAAATGTGCGCAGAGCCGGCGCGCCTTTACGAGCAGGTCTGACAAGCGTGGGTAGCTTTTCAGAAAGCGCTGAACCACCAAATTAAAGACGTGGGCCAGGCATGGCACGTGCGTGAGGCTGCCGAGCTGCAGAGCCGCAACCAGGTTACGGCCGTTGTCACACACGACCATGCCCGGTTGGAGGCTCAGCGGCGCAAGCCAACGGTCCGTCTGCTCTGTCAGACCCTGCAGCAATTCGTGGGCCGTGTGCTTCCTATCTCCTAAGCTGAGTAGTTTCAGCACGGCCTGCTGACGCTTGCCCACCGCTGTGCTGCCACGCCGCGCGACACCGACTGCTGGCGACGTCCTGCTGCTGCTGACACATCTAGATTGCGAGACAGAGGTTGAGGAGGAGGAGGAGGAGGGTGCTTTAGTGGAGGAAGCATACACCGCCGCAGATACCACCACCGAGCTGGGGCCCGCAATTCTGGGGGTGGGTAGGACGTGAGCGGTCCCAGGCTCTGACTCTGTCCCAGCCTCCAGTAAATTCACCCAATGTGCCGTCAGGGAGATGTAGTGGCCCTGCCCGCCTGTGCTTGTCCACGTGTCCGTAGTTAAGTGGACCTTGCCACTAACCGCATTGGTGAGGGCGCGTACAATGTTGCGGGAGACGTGGTCGTGCAGGGCTGGGACGGCACATCGGGAAAAGTAGTGGCGACTGGGAACTGAGTAGCGCGGGGCCGCCGCCGCCATCATAGCTTTGAAGGACTCCGTTTCCACAACCCTATACGGCAGCATCTCAAGGCTGATAAATTTGGCTATGTGGACGGTTAACGATTGAGCGTGCGGGTGCGTGGTGGCGTACTTGCGCTTTAGCTGCAACACTTGCGCTAGCGACGGCTGGACTGTGCGGTGCGAGACATTGCTGGATGGGGCCGAGGACAGCGGAGGTGAGGGTGTGGATGCAGGCCATGAGACGGTTGTGCCTGTGTCCTGAGAGGGAGGTTGGATCTCAGTGGCAGGTTGGGGCACAGGGGGAGAGGCAGCGGTGCAAACCGGAGGCGGTGAACGGCCTTCGTCCCACCTTGTGGGGTGCTTGGCCATCATATGTCTGCGCATGCTGGTGGTGGTGAGGCTGTTGGTGGTGGCTCCCCAGCTGATCTTGGCGTGACAAAGGTTGCACACCACTGTTCGTCGGTCGTCAGGCGTCTCTGTGAAAAACTGCCAGACCTTAGAGCACCTCGGCCTCTGCAGGGTGGCATGGCGCGAGGGTGTGCTTTGGGAAACAGTTGGTGGATTATTCGGTCTGGCCCTGCCTCTACCCCTGGCCACCGCACTGCCTCTTGCAACCTGCCCTGCTGATGCCCTTGCCTCCCCCTCTGAAGACCTGTCCTGAGTAGGCGTTGCACACCAGGTGGGGTCAGTCACCTCATCGTCCTGCTGCTCTTCCTCCGAATCCTCTGTGCGCTGCTCCCTTGGATTTACTGCCCTTACTACTACCTCACTGCAAGACAACTGTGTCTCATCGTCATCGTCCTCCTCACCCACTGAAAGTTCTTGAGACAGTTGGCGGAAGTCCCCAGCCTCTTCCCCCGGACCCCGGGAACTTTCGAATGGTTGGGCATCAGTGACGATAAACTCCTCTGGTGGGAGAGGAACCACTGCTGCCCAATCTGAGCAGGGGCCCGAGAACAGTTCCTGGGAGTGTTCCCGCTCCTGAGCAGGTGTCATTGTAGTGGAGTGAGGAGGCTGGGAGGAAGGAGGAGCAGCAGACAGAGGATTCGGATTTGCAGCAGTGGACGGCGCAGAACTGTGGCTGGACGATAGGTTGCTCGAAGCACTTTCTGCCATCCAGGACAGGACCTGCTCACACTGCTCATTTTCTAATAAAGGTCTCCCGTGTGGACCCATTAATTGGACGATGAATGTGGGGACGCCAGAAACGTGCCTCTCTCCTAATCGCGCAGCAGTCGGCTGCGACACACCTGGATCAGGAGCTCGGCCTGTGCCCACACCCTCACTTGGGCCTACGCGTCCTCGGCCACGTCCACGTCCTCTAGGCTTACCCCTACCCCTCAGCATGCTGTATTACCAGTGATTTGATTTCCCAGGCAGGAAATAAATTGGCGCAAGCCTGCAGGCCAAATATAATGTTTGCGCTTTTTTGCAAAGGGAAGGACCCACTGCGTATATTCAATGAACAATAACTTTTAGAACTGTAGTGTGGCCCTGAAAAAGTGACACACAACTTTAGTGTAGCAGAGTTATTAACTCTAGCAGAGCAGGTATTTGCCAGTCAGGAAAGACAATGGCGCAAGCCTGCAGTAAACCGTAGCTGGTTGCGTCTGATTTTTGTACGTTGTCCACGCAGCACACACGTACACGGAGACCTTAGGACTGACACAGGCAGGCCAAATATAATTTCTTTTCCTTTTTTGCAAAGGGAAGGACCCACTGCGTATATTCAATGAACAATAACTTTTAGAACTGTAGTGTGGCCCTGAAAAAGTGACACACAACTTTAGTGTAGCAGAGTTATTAACTCTAGCAGAGCAGGTATTTGCCAGTCAGGAAAGACAATGGCGCAAGCCTGCAGTAAACCGTAGCTGGTTGCGTCTGATTTTTGTACGTTGTCCACGCAGCACACACGTACACGGAGACCTTAGGACTGACACAGGCAGGCCAAATATAATTTCTTTTCCTTTTTTTCAAAGGGAAGGACCCACTGCGTATATTCAATGAACAATAACTTTTAGAACTGTAGTGTGGCCCTGAAAAAGTGACACACAACTTTAGTGTAGCAGAGTTATTAACTCTAGCAGAGCAGGTATTTGCCAGTCAGGAAAGACAATGGCGCAAGCCTGCAGTAAACCGTAGCTGGTTGCGTCTGATTTTTGTACGTTGTCCACGCAGCACACACGTACACGGAGACCTTAGGACTGACACAGGCAGGCCAAATATAATTTCTTTTCCTTTTTTGCAAAGGGAAGGACCCACTGCGTATATTCAATGAACAATAACTTTTAGAACTGTAGTGTGGCCCTGAAAAAGTGACACACAACTTTAGTGTAGCAGAGGTATTAACTCTAGCAGAGCAGGTATTTGCCAGTCAGGAAAGACAATGGCGCAAGCCTGCAGTAAACCGTAGCTGGTTGCGTCTGATTTTTGTACGTTGTCCACGCAGCACACACGTACACGGAGACCTTAGGACTGACACAGGCAGGCCAAATATAATTTATTTTCCTTTCTTGCAAAGGGAAGGACCCACTGCGTATATTCAATGAACAATAACTTTTAGAACTGTAGTGTGGCCCTGAAAAAGTGACACACAACTTTAGTGTAGCAGAGTTATTAACTCTAGCAGAGCAGGTATTTGCCAGTCAGGAAAGACAATGGCGCAAGCCTGCAGTAAACCGTAGCTGGTTGCGTCTGATTTTTGTACGTTGTCCACGCAGCACACACGTACACGGAGACCTTAGGACTGACACAGGCAGGCCAAATATAATTTCTTTTCCTTTTTTTCAAAGGGAAGGACCCACTGCGTATATTCAATGAACAATAACTTTTAGAACTGTAGTGTGGCCCTGAAAAAGTGACACACAACTTTAGTGTAGCAGAGTTATTAACTCTAGCAGAGCAGGTATTTGCCAGTCAGGAAAGACAATGGCGCAAGCCTGCAGTAAACCGTAGCTGGTTGCGTCTGATTTTTGTACGTTGTCCACGCAGCAAACACGTACACGGAGACCTTAGGACTGACACAGGCAGGCCAAATATAATTTCTTTTCCTTTTTTGCAAAGGGAAGGACCCACTGCGTATATTCAATGAACAATAACTGTGTTGTGGCCCTGCCTACACAATTCTGTCCCTGTAGTATCAATAGAGGGTGCAATGCTCTGCACAGACGATTTTTAGAAAAAAAAAATATGCAACACTGCTAACAGCAGCCAGCACAGTACTGCACACGCTTAAATTTGGCCCTAGAAAGGACCGTTGAGGTTCTTGAAGGCTACACTCACTCCTAACACTCTCCCTGCCTATGCACCACTTCTGTCCCTAATGCCGGGTGCAATGCTCTGCACTGCCGATTTTGAGGGAAAAAAAAACAAAACACTGCTAGCAGCAGCCTGCACACAGGTAGATGTGGCCCTAAGAAGGACCTTTGGGGTTCTTGAAGCCTACACTGACTCCTAACGCTCTCCCTACAGCAGCACCAGCACGATAGTACTTTCCCTCAGCTAAGTCACAAGGCATGTGTGGCGAGCCGCGGGAGGGGCCGACTTTTATACTCGGGTGACATCTGATCGCCCCAGCCACTCACAGCAGGGGGGTGGTATAGGGCTTGAACGTCACAGGGGGAAGTTGTAATGCCTTCCCTGTCTTTCAATTGGCCAGAAAAGCGCGCTAACGTCTCAGAGAGGAAACTGAAAGTAACCAGAACACCGCTCGTGCTACGAGTAACGAGCATCCCGAACACCCTAATATTCGCACGAATATCAAGCTCGGACGAGTACGTTCGCTCATCTCTAGTTATTTCCCCATAATGAAATAGAGAACCCGAGGGAGTTGCATCAGGTTGCTAGTATTCTCATCCTAATTTTCTAATTTTGCCAGAAATGTTATGGTTTGATGGGAGTTTGGGGTCAGCACTGCCATACCTCCAACAGAAACAGACTATGAAGTGGCTGTACAGCTTGTGGGCTAGGGAAATGCGGAGTCAAAAAGCCCTATTAAGTGTTTTATTTATTGTTGAATTGTAATTTTGGAAGACCAATCTTTTCTGTGATTTTGCACAAATTATAGCAAAAAAACCTATTTATTATAGGGGGTAGTGAAGATCTGTCATGTCCATCTAGTCCTGTTGTAACGGGTGAGCAGTAATGCCCGTGTTGCAGGATGTGTCATTGTGCAGCAGTCATAGATAGAGGCAGAGGCAGCACATTTTAAATGAACAGCAACCAAATAAGCAAACTCCGTAAGAGGGTTCAAGATACTTTAATGTTACATAATAATTTGGTATAAACATTCTTAAAGAGAGAGTACTCTAATACCGACAGCAACCCAATTTGTCACATTTTGCTTTAACTGACATCTCTCACTGATACATAACATCTCCTTTTCTTCCTGGCAGCAGCAAGGCACATAATGTTTCACACAACTGTCTTTTGCAACTTCTCTTGTCTGCGGCATAACCACTACATACATCATATTTTAGCCATGGGCCCTGGACTCAAATGCTGCATAGAAGTAGAGTCCTTACACACAGAATGCTATAACACATAGTAGATGTCACTGCATTTTCAGCGGTCATCACGCATTACTTAAAGGGGTTGTCTCGTGAAATCAAGTGGGGTTCAGCACTTCTGTATGGCCATATTAATGCACTTTGTAATATACATCGTGCATTAATTATGAGCCATACAGAAGTTATTCATTTACCTGCTCCGTTGCTAGCGTCACCGTCGCCATGGATCCGTCTAAATTCGCTGTCTTCTGGCGTTTTTAGACGCGCTTGCGCAGTCCGGTCTTCTCCCTGGTGAATGGGGCCGCTCGTGCCGGAGAGCTGGTCCTCGTAGCTCCACCCCGTCACGTGTGCCGATTCCAGCCAATCAGGAGGCTGGAATCGGCAATGGACCGCACAGAGCCCATGGTGCACCATGGGAGAAGACCCGCAGTGCATCGTGGGTGAAGATCCCGGCGGCCATCTTGGTAAAGGAAGAAAGAAGTCGCCGCAGCGCGGGGATTCGGGTAGGTAATAAACTTTTTTTTTTTTAACCCATCCCTTGGGTTTGTCTCGCGCCGAACGGGGGGGCCTATTGAATAAAAAAAAAACCCGTTTCGGCGTGAGACAACCCCTTTAAATTGGTAATACAACTCTATGTCATGGGCTACACTGTGCCATTGTAATCATAGACACGTCATATAATTACACTTCAGCATAACAATTTACATAAAATCACATACATTACATACATGACATAACTTCACATACATAACATCATATACTTTACATTACAATGGCCGCTAACATGTTGCATCAGGCTGTTGCGTGCTGCTGTAAGCCCTCTGCATGATTCAATGACCTGGAGTAGGCTTCTGCCACTTTAAGAATCCTTGCTGGTGACTGCTGCTTGGGCTCTGCTCCACACTGCTGCTTTCTGATGTTTCTCTGGCTGACTTCACTGCTGAGGAGTGATGCAGCCACTTCCCTTATAGAGCAGGAACCTGAGAAAGTTTCTGATAATTCTGGAAGGTGAGCATGGCCTAGCCATGTTTTATGTTGCCTGCTCTCTGGCAGTCATGTAATACGACGGTCGACCAACGTTTATTTCAGTCTACAGCCATAAAATCACAATGTGTAGAATCATGTAAGCTCTCTCTCTAAATCTACTCATGTACAGACAGGCACTTCAAAGGAGTTTACCCCCCATACACTGTCATGGGAACTGACCAATAAACTCTAGAACACGGGCCAAGGATAGACTGGATGACATGAAGAACACAGAGGGTTACTGAGTTGCTAGACGTACAGGACAATACAACTGGCAGTGATAGAAATGGAGGTGAGGCATTAGGTCTTTCTCCCAATGTGCCCCAACTGAACCTGCCAAGTAAGTAGAGCATCCACCTGGAAAAGGGCGACCGCACTTCAGGAACCTGACTAGATTCCCTACACACTCCTATGTGTAAAAAAAAGTAGAAGCAAAATGTAAGGACAGGACAGAATGGAAAAAAGAATAGGATGAGGTTAGAGTATGAAAGCAACCAAATTCAGAACAAAGTCCAAAGTTCCTTAAAGTAAGACACAAGCAAAACACTCAGAAGCACAAGGCAAAACATCTCTAAACACTGAGCTTGACCTGAGTATGGATGTATTACCAGCATCCGCTCTCAAAACAAGCCAGATTAACCCCTTAGTGACCAAGCCTGTTTGCGCCTTAAAGGAGATGTCCCGCGCCGAAACGGGTTTTTTTTTTTTTTTAAACCCCCCCCCCGTTCGGCGCGAGACAACCCCGATGCAGGGGTTAAAAAAACCACCCGCACAGCGCTTACCTGAATCCCGGCGCTCCGGTGACTTCTCTACTCACCGCTGAAGATGGCCTCTTCCTCCGTGGACCGCAGCTCTTCTGTGCGGTCCACTGCCGATTCCAGCCTCCTGATTGGCTGGAATCGGCACGTGACGGGGCGGAGCTACACGGAGCTACACGGAGCCCCATAGAGAACAGCAGAAGACCCGGACTGCGCAAGCGCGGCTAATTTGGCCATCGGAGGCCAAAAATTAGTCGGCACCATGGAGACCAGGACGCTAGCAACGGAGCAGGTAAGTAAAAAACTTTTTATAACTTCTGTATGGCTCATAATTAATGCACAATGTATATTACAAAGTGCATTATTATGGCCATACAGAAGTGTATAACCCCACTTGCTGCCTCGGGACATCTCCTTTAATGACCAGGCCAAATTTTGCAAATCTGACACGTGTCACTTTAGCATGGAAAAACACCAGAAAGGTTTTGCATATCCAAGCGATTCTGACATTGTTTTTTCGCCACATGTTGTACTTCATTTAGGTGGAAAAAAAAAGACTGATAGAGTTTGTGTTTATTTATTAAAAGCGCCAAAATTGGGAAAATTTTGAAAAAAATCGTCATTTTTTCACATTTCCAACTGCAATATCTCAAATATGTGCAAACTAAAGATGAGCGAACACCAAAATGTTCGGGTTCGCATTATTCGAAACGAACTTCCCGTGATGTTCGGGTGTTCGTTTCGAATAACGAACCCCATTGAAGTCAATGGGCGACCGAAACATTTTTGTATTTCGCCGATGCTCGCTAAGGTTTTCATGTGTGAAAATCTTGGCAATTCAAGAAAATGATGGGAACGACACAGCAAGTTCTCCTCTGCACAGCTGTAACAGCTGTGGCAGAGAAGAACGATGTTAGCCCATTGAATTCAATGGAGCCGTCAATACAGCCGACTCCACTGAATGCAATGGGCTGCCGGCGATCGCGGGATGAATTGTCGGAAAGGGGTTAAATATATAAGCCCTTTCCTGCAATTCATCCAGAAATGTGTAAAAATAAAAAATATATATATACTCACCTGGTGCCGGCAGACGGAGTTCAGCGCAGCAGGCTGCAGTTCTCCTGATTTTAAATCCCCGGCTGCTGAATACTACTCACAGCTGTTCAGAGCAGTTCAGGAGAACTGCAGCCTGCTGCGCTGAACTCCGTCTGCCGGCACCAGGTGAGTATATATATATTTTTTATTTTTACACATTTCTGGATGAATTGCAGGAAAGGGCTTATATATTTAACCCCTTTCCGACAATTCATCCCGCGATCGCCGGCAGCCCATTGCATTCAGTGGAGTCGGCTGTATTGCCGGTTCCATTGAATTCAATGGGCAAACATCGTTCTTCTCTGTCACAGCTGTTACAGCTGTGGCAGAGAAGAAGGATTTGTCTTCTATATGTTCTCAATGGGGTTGGCGCTGCTGCCGCCGGCCCCATTGAGCGCATATAGAAAAGATTTCTCAGGGAAGAAAGTTAAAGTAACCCGAACATCCGAACATCGTGTGGTGTTCGTTACGAATAACGAACATCCCGAACACCCTAATATTCGCCCGAGCATCAAGCTCGGACGAGTACGTTCGCTCATCTCTAGTGCAAACATAATATAAAAATTTTTGATAAGATTTATATTTCCATCCGTTTACTTTATTTTGGGCGCACATTGGAAAAACTTTTGGTTTTTTTTAACCATTTAGGAGACGTACAAATGAAACATTACTTTTCAGCATTTTGAGGAACACTTTGTTTTCCTACACCGATCCAAGATTGGAAAGGCTCATAGGAGTCAAAATGATAGATACCCCCACAAGTGACCCCATTTTAAAAACTACACCCCTTAACGTATTCACTGAGGGGTGTCATGAGTGTTTTAACCCCACAGTTTTTTTTCAGGAGTCAATGCAATTTAGAAGAGAAAAACTAAAATTTCATATTTTTGCAAATATGTCATTTTAAAGACAGGACTTTTTTCTATAGTACACATGAAAATTAGGATTTGCACCCCAGAATGGATACCCCTGTTTGTCCCGTGCTCAGAAACATACCCATTGTGGCCCTAATCTTACGTCTGGATGCACAATGGGGCCCAAAATGAAAGGAGCAACCGGTGGCTTTCGGAACAGAAATTTTGCTTGAAGGAGATTTAGGCCCTATTGCACACTTGTAGAGCCATTGAGTGACTAAAACGATGGAGAACGCCCACAAGTGACACCATTTTGAAAAGTAGAGCCCTTAATGAATTTATCTAGGGGTACGATGATTTTTTTCACTTCACAGTTTTTGAATGAATCTAAGCCAAGCCGAAGGAAAAAAAATACGATTTTCATTTTTTTGGTAATTCTGTCAATTCAAAAGCAGTTTTTTTTGTACCGCACATATATGAATGAGGGCTTGCACCACAGAATGGATACCCCTGTTTATCCCGTGCTCATAAACATACCCATTGTGGCCCTAGTATTACGTCTATATGCACAATGGGGCCCAAAATGAAAGGAGCAACCGGTGGCTTTCGGAACAGAAATTTTGCTTGAAGGAGATTTAGTCCCCATTGCCCACTTGTAGAGCCATTGAGTGACCAAAACGATGGAGAACCCCCACAAATGACCCCATTTTGAAAAGTAGACCCGCTAAAGAATTTATCTAGGGGTATGATGACTTTTTTGGCTTCACAGTTTTTTAATGAATCTAAGCCAAGCAGAAGGAAAAAATTATGATTTTCAATTTTTTGGCAATTGTGTCAATTTAAAAACAGTTTTTTTTGGACAGTGTACATAGGAATGAAGACGTTCACCCCAAAATGGATACCCCCGTTTGTCCCGTGTTCAGAAACATACCCATTGTGGCCCTAATCTACTTAAAGGAAACATAGCTAGGCCTATAATGGAAGGAGCACCCATTGGATTTCAGGGTACAACGGAATAAATTCCAGTCCCCATTGCCCACTTGTAGAGCCATTGAGCGGCCAAAACGATAGAGAACCCCCACAAATGACCCCATTTTGAAAACTAGACCCCTTAACAAATTCATCTAGGGGTGTACTGCGTATTTTGACCCCAAAGTATTTGAATGAATCTAAGCAAAGCAAAAGGAAAAAATTACGATTTTCATTTGTTTGGCAATTTTGTCAATTTAAAAACTGTTTTTTTTTACAGTGTACATAGGAATGAAGACGTTCACCCCAAAATGGATCCCGCCATTTGTCCCGTGTTCAGAAACATACCCATTGTGGCCTTAATCTACTTACAGGACACATGGCTAGGCCTATAATGGAGGGAATGCCCGCTGGATTTCTGGGCAGAACTGAATAAATTCCAGGCCCCATTGCCCACTTATACAGAAAAAAAATTGACTTCCTAAAAATAATCCCCCGCCATCCCCATTTTTTTGCATTCCCTAAATATTAGATAAAGGTAATAATATAAACTGTGTTTTATGTCCGAAGACAGGGGTAATTACGGAGGCTGCTTGGGATGGGCACATGGGGCAAGAAAACCGGGTATCCCCCCCCTCCTCTCATGTATTTTGGGGGGTATTTTGTAACCTCAGCAGCAGGTATGGGGTGTAAAAAGTGGCGCTCTGTGAGGCTTTGTAATTTTGCTGCGGTGCGGTGGTCTCACAGAGAAGGCGCTCAACAAGCTGCTCCTGGAACTGCAGGAAGGTGAGCGTTTCCGGGGCTTCTTGTAAATTACGGATTACAGGTAGCGGTCTGAATAACGCCGGGCTCACGCAGCCGTATGTGGAATCTGCTTGCGGAGGCCCGCAGCGGATTCTAGCTGTGAGCCCGGCTGTGACCCTGCGTGCGGCCGCGTAATGTACTGCGCATAACTGCCTACTCACACAGGCGGTTTTTTGTTTATATTTCCCGTGCCGTCACTTAGAGATGACCCGGGTACCCGCAGCCCGTACACAATGTGTTTGTATATGGGCTGCGGGTATATCCGCGGTCATAGAGCACAAAATATAGCATGCCGTATTCTGTTTCTGCGAGTGGATTCCGTAATTCCGACCCGCTAATTGGGTGGAATTGTGTAATCCAATGCATGCGATTGATCCATGGATTACCGCGGATCAAGCGCATGCAGAACCCGTAATTCCTCTCCGGTCATGTGTGACCGGCCTAATCTTAGATCGCTACTTTATCACGTGACCGGGGACCGCTCAATGAGGTCTCCGGTCACTGCTCCAAGCACTCAGCGACCGTTGGTCGCTGGGAGCAAGGAGATTTAAAATTTCCTGGGCTCCCCGGCTCCTGCGAATGTGTCCGGCAGTTTGCCGGCGGGTGCATGCGCAGCAGACGGAAGGGTCCATGAAGGATAATCGCATCTGGATTCAAATACGGAAGCCTCCGAGAAGCTGTTTCATCTTCCCCCACCGATCGCATCGGTGAGGGGAGATGAAACTGCCACTTTTTAAAGAACTTTTACGTGATCGCCATTATGCATTGGATAACGGCGATCACGTGACCAGTAACTGCATACCGCGATCCCCCGTGACATCTCCAGGCTCTTGGCTACCTTTGGTAGCCAGCAGCAGGGAGATTTTACATTTCTTGGGCAATCTTTCACTTTTGCGCATGCGTCCGCCATCATGCTGACGGGCGCATGCGCCGAAGCTGGGGTAAGGTCCACGGATCAACATCCCACCAGGGAACAAATCCGGGACCTTGGGTACGTAATTTCATCCCCCCTTATGGATACGATCCGTAAGGGGAGATGAAACTTTAACTTTTTAAACTTTAAACTTTTTTTTTTCTTTTTTACTTTTTAACTTTATATGATCACCGTTATCTGATGGATAACGGTGATCATATGACTGGAAACCGCATACAGCGGTCTCCGGTCATATCTCCCTGCACTCGGCTATCTGTGACAGCCGGGTGCAGGGAGATTTTGAATTTGCCGGGCCCGCCGGCTTCTGTGCATGCGCGCCACATCGGCACATCGCAGAAGCCAGCGGGGGGTCCCGACACCGGCCGGAGGACATCGGCGGACCTGAGGTGAGTATTTTCACCTCCCCTCATGGATCCGATCCATGAAGGGAGGTGAAACTTTTCTTTTTTTACACTTTTTTGCACTTTTCCGCGATCGCCGTTATCCATTGTATAACGGCGATCGCGGTACCGGGGACCGCTGACATCTCCTGCCTCCCGGCTACCTACAGGAGCCGGGAGCTAGGAGATTTTAAATTTCCCGCGCCGCCGGGCCTTCTGGAAGGACGGCTACGGGGCCCGAAGCATCGGGACAGCAGGGAGCCGTGCCGCGGACCTCGGTGAGTAATTTCAGCTGCTCCGATGGATCCGATCCATCAGAGCAGCTGAATCTTTAACTTTTTGGGCACTTTTATTTACTTTTTTTGCGATCGGCGCTATCCATTGCATAGCGCCGATCGCAATGCCGGGGAGGGGGGGGGGGGGGGGGTCCGAATAGCCCGGGATGACAGCTCCATGCTGTCAGCTACCTGCGGACACTGACAGCATGGAGCTGTCACGTCCACAGCCCGAGGGGCATTATTCTCTGCAGGACACATGTTTTTACGTCCTCAGAGAATAAAGCCCACTTCGGGAGGACGTAAAAACACTATGGGCTGGTCGTTAAGGGGTTAAATACCCTAAGGCTCAGTCAGATGAGCGTTCTTTTTCACACGTTAGGTGGGTTTGTAATTCGCTTCTATTAGAATCAATGCTTTCCTTTTTACATGCAAAAAATTTTGCACTTGCAAAAAATAGGACAGCACTGTCACAGTGTTCAGTAACAAGGGGACTCCCCGCAGGGATGAAGAATTCCCCTGCCACAGCTGTTACAGATGGGGCACAGGAGCGGAATGTTCTCCCATTGCTTGCAATGAGAAAACAATGGGAAGAAGGTAAACCCCCGCAAGGATTTTCAGCGAAGGGCTTTAAATATAAGCCCTTCCCTGAAAATCATCCCTAGCTGTAGAAAAAGTTTTTAAAAAAAGGTAACTCACCTACAAACGCTGTGCAGCTCTTCTCTCTATCCCTGGCAGTCGTCTTCTGTATTCTGGAGGCCGGGGATTCAAAAATCCCCACTTCCAGAAAGCGCTGCTTCTGATTGGTTGAGCGCAGGGACCAATCACAGGCAGCGCTCAGCTGTCATTCAATGGCTAAGCGCTACCTGTTATTGGTTCCTGCACTCAGCCAATCAGAGGCAGCGCTTAGCAGACTCAGATCAGCTCTGTTAGTGACTACTATCACTACATTGGGAATGTTTTCCTCTATAACTGGGGCTCCTATAGATGTTACTTCTATGCATGTCCCAGCTATAGTGGAAAAGTGTGAAATAAAAAAAAAGACAATGTAAATGACCCAGAGGTATTCTATGATGCCATTGAGGACATAGATGTTAAAAAAATAGTTACAAAAAGAAGTTTAAAAAATTACAGAATGAAATAAAAATATATATATAAAAAAAAAGGGCAACCAAAACTGTCTGCGCTTTACAATCCGAGACTATTGAAATTATATATCAAAACATCTGAGACAAAATGAGGAACCCGTTCCTGTACTTTATTGATCTTATAAATAAGCAATTATAAATGACATTTGTTTTTAGCTCCGCATCCATAATATAACTAAAAAAACAGAAAAAAAGTCAGTGAAAAAAGATATTTAAAAAATAGCCCTGTATGGCATGGGAAAAGAATGCAGCAAAAATAATTTTGGTAGCTGAAAAACAAAATATGGCAGTAAAACCACCACATGGGTAAAATCTCTAAAAAGTGTCTGGCCTTTTAGGACCAAAACACTCTGGTCTTTAAGGGGTAAATATAAATACAGAATTAGAGGATTGCATAAATAGTAGAGATGAGCGAGCACCAAAATGCTCGGGTGCTCGTTGCTCGAGTCGAACTTTCCGCGATGCTCGAGGGTTCGTTTCGAGTAACGAACCCCATTGAAGTCAATGGGCGACTCGAGTATTTTTGTATATCGCCGATGCTCTCTAAGGTTTTCATTGGTGAAAATCTGCAAAACCCAAGAAAGTGATGGAAACGACACAGAAACAGATAGGGCAGGAGAGGGGCAACATGCTGGGCCGCATTTTAGGTTCCCAGGTCCCACTATAGCGGCAAGAGTGGGCCCCCCCCCCCCAACAATTTTTACTTTGGACAAACCCTCATTAGTAAGCCACACCTTAGCTAAGCACCACAATACCTCCAGCTAAGCACAAGCACTGCCTGCGGGACACACCCCTGCCTCTTCTCCTGGGTTACATGCTGCCCCCCCCCCCCCACACACACGACCCAGTGTCCACAGCGCACACTAAAGTGTCCCTGCGCAGCCTTCAGCTGCCCTCATGCCACACGCTGGCCCCATAGCCACACCACCCTCATGTCTATTTATAAGTGTGTCTGCCATGAGGAGGAACCAGAGGCACACACTGCAGAGGGTTGGCAGGGCCAGGCAGCGACCCTCTTTAAAAGGGGCGGGGCGATAGCCCACAATGCTGTACAGAAGCAATGAGAAATCCAATCCTATGCCACCTCCGTCAGGAGCTGCAAACGTGGACATAGCAATGGGGAATTCATGTGCCACACAGTATTCATTCTGTCAAGGTGTCACATAGCTCAATCGACACTGCAAGGGGAAAGCCGTCTGCGCTCTGCCCTCTACCCAAGTCAGTCAGTGCCTTTGTGCCAGACAGGTCAAACACCGCGATGGGAACTAAGTTTGCACCAACAGCATAGGTGGGTCCTAGGAAACCCAAGAAATGAACAAAAAATTGATCTGAGCGGCCAAACATGGCAGACTTGCACCGCGCCCACGGCATAGGCCTCGGCCCACAGATTCAGCAATCCTAGGCAGGAAGCAGACTTTCACTGCACCCAGGACACAGGCCTCTGCACAAACCCTCAGCAATCGCGGGCCTACAGCGGACTCCAATGCTAGCATAGCTGTGCACGTCTCATTAGCGCTGTAATGCTCCTGTAGTTTGTCCCAATGCAGTGCCCCGGACAGTAGAGCTAACGTCGGATTAAATACAGGGCGGCTTAGGCCAACACTGCATGCCCCAGTCAGACTGGGGTTTTTTATAAGTATACACAGGCAGGTACAACTCCCTAATGTGAAGTCCGTGTGGTCCCATAGCATGGGTGCGTCCCAGGAAGCCACCGGCGGTACATAAATAAATCCCATTGCATTGCCCAGCACAGCTGAGGTAACGTCAGATTAAATGCAGGTGGGCTTCGGCCCACACTGCATGCCCAAGTCTGACCGGGGTTTTTAATACATAGACATAGGCAGGTCCAAATCCCCTATGTGAAGTCCCTGTGGACCCACAGCATGGGTGGCTCCCTGAAACCCACCGGCGGTACATAAATATATCCCATTGCAGTGCCCTGGACAGCAGAGCTAACGACAGATTAAATGCAGGTGGGCTTCGGCCCACACTGCATGCCCCAGTCAGACTGGGGTTCTTTATAAGTAGACACATACAGTTACAACTCCGTGTGGTCCCACAGCATGGGTGGGTCCCAGGAAGCCACCGGGGGTACATGAATAAATCCCATTGCAGTGCCCAGCACAGCTGAGGTAACGTCAGATTAAATGCAGGTGGGCTTCGGCCTACACTGCATGCCCCAGTCTGACCGGGGTTTTTAATACAGAGACACAGGCAGGTACAAATCCCTAATGTGAAGTCCCTGTGGACCCACAGCATGGGTGGCTCCCTGGAACCCACCGGCGGTACATAAATAGATCCCATTGCAGTGCCCTGGACAGCAGAGCTAACGTCAGATAAAATACAGGTGGGATTCGGCCAAGAATGTTTTCATTGTTGGAGGAGGAGGACGGGGATGTTTTTGAGGCAGTACGTGTCCTGTCCCCGTGTCCGTGGTTATATGCACCTTCCCAGTGACCTCGTAGCTGAAAAGTTGTCGCGCCTGGGGAACCTAGTAGCGCGGCCTCGCCACCATCATGTCTTTGGGAAGCCTCCGTTTCCACTACCCTGTAACATTGCAGTAGCAGCATTATAGGCAGAGCCGAGAATTAGTAACATTTCAGCGGTAACAGTATGCACAAACCCCTGTAACATTTCATTGGCAGCAGTGACGACAGACCCCACTAACATTTCATTTGCAGCAGTATACACAGACCCCAGTAACATTTCAGGAGTATCTGTATAGACAGACCCCAGTAACTGTTCAGTAGTATAAGTCTAGACAGACCCTAGTAACATTTCAGTTCCAGCAGTATTGATAGACCCCAGTAACATTTCAGTAGTATCAGTTGCGACATGCCCCAGTCACATTTCAGTTCCAGCAGGGCAGACAGACCCCAGTAACTAACAGTAACGTAGAAGCAGTATTGGCAAAGCAGCAGATAAACATTTCCCTGGCAGCAGTGTGAGGAGACCAAAGTATTTGTAACATTTCAGTAGTAGCAGTATAGTCAGACCCCAGTAACAGTAACGTAGAAGCAGTATGGGCAGAGCCCACTATTAGTTACATTTCTGTTATAGCAGTATAGACCTGCCCTAGTAACATTTCCATTGAAGCATTATGGGCAGAGCCCAGTATTAGTAAAATTACAGTAGTAACAGTATACACCAAACAAGGTAACATTTCAGGAGCAGAAGTATCGGCAGACCGAAGTAACATTTCTGTTGCTGAAGTATAGTCAGACCCCTGTAGCATTACTGTGGCAGAAGTATAGGTAGGCAGAACAGAGTTACATTTCTGTAGCAAAAGTGTAGGCCAACACCAGACACAGTGCTGTACCATGAGTGCAGGCGAAGCCCATAAAAATTACTTGGATTACATTGTAGGCGAGGGCCCGAAAAACTGGTGTACCGACAGTACAAATGTACCCCAGAAAAATTGCCCATGCCCAACCCAGAGGGCAGGTGAAACCCATTAAGCGTACTGAGCCTTTTGGCCCACAGAAAAATTGCCCATTCGCGATGATTACGAGCGGTTTCAGGAGGAGGAGCCGGAGGAGGAGGACGAATATCATACACAGATTGACAAAGGTCTTTAGGTAGCGCTGCTGTCCGCTGGTGGAGAACAGAAGTCTGGGGAAATCCAGGCTTTGTTCATCTTTATGAGTGTAAGCCTGTCGGCGCTGTCAGTTGACAGGCGGGTACGCTTGTCTGTGATGATTCCCCCAGCTGCACTAAACACCCTCTCTGACAAGACGCTAGCCGCAGGACAAGCCAACACCTCCAGGGCATACAGCGCGAGTTCGGGCCACGTGTCCAGCTTTGACACCCAGTAATTGTACGGAGCAGAGGCGTCACGGAGGACGGTGGTACGATCGGCTGCGTACTCCCTCACCATCTTCTTACAGTGCTCCCTCCGACTCAGCCTGGACTGGGGCGGTGTGACACAGTCTTGCTGGGGAGCCATAAAGCTGGCAAAGGCCTTGCAGAGTGTTCCCCTGCCTGCGCTGAACATGCTGTCTGATCTCCGCGCCTCCTCTTCTACTTGGCCCTCGGAACTGCGCCTTCTGCCACTAGCGCTGTCAGATGGGAAGTTTACCATCAGTTTGTCCACCAGGGCCCTGTGGTATTGCATCACTCTCAAACCCCTTTCCTCTTCGAGAATGAGAGTGGAAAGGTTATCCTTATACCGTGAGTCGAGCAGTGTGTACACCCAGTAATCCGTAGTGGCCAGAATGCGTCTAACGTGAGGGTCACGAGAAAGGCATGCTAACATAAAGTCAGCCATGTGTGCCAGGGTACCTCGACGCAACATATGGCTGTCCTCACTAGGAAGATCACTTTGAGTATCCTCCTCCTCCTCCTCCTCAGGCCATACACGCTGAATGGATGAGAGGCAAGCAGCATGGGTACCCTCTGCAGTTGGCCCAGCTGTCTCTTCCTCCTTAGGCTCCTCCCCCTCCACGCGCTGAGATATAGGCATGAGGGTGCTCTGACTATCCAGCGACATACTGTCTTCCCCCGCCTCCGTTTCTGCCCGCAAAGCATCAGCCTTTATGCTTTGCAGAGAACTTCTCAACAGGCATAGCAGGGGAATGGTGACGCTAATGATTGCAGCATCACCACTCACCATCAGGGTGGACTCCTCAAATTTTTCAAGGACCTGGCAGATGTCTGCCATCCAGGCCCACTCCTCTGTAAGGAATTGAGGAGGCTGACTCCCACTTCGCCGCCCATGTTGGAGTTGGTATTCCACTATAACTCTACACTGCTCATACAGCCTGGACAACATGTGAAGCGTAGAGTTCCATAGTGTGGGCACGTCGCAAAGCAGTCGGTGCACTGGCAGATTAAACCGATGTTGCAGGGTGCGCAGGGTGGCAGCATCCGTGTTGGACTTGCGGTAATGTGCGCTGACCCAGCGCACCTTGCCGAGGAGGTCTGACAAGCGTGGGTAGCTTTTCAGAAACCGCTGAACCACCAAATTAAAGACGTGGGCCAGGCATGGCACGTGCGTGAGGCTGCCGAGCTGCAGAGCCGCCACCAGGTTACGGCCGTTGTCACACACGACCATGCCCGGTTGGAGGCTCAGTGGCGAAAGCCAGCGGTCGGTCTGCTCTGTCAGACCATGCAACAGTTCGTGGGTCCATGTGCCTCTTCTCTCCTAAGCTGAGTAGTTTCAGCACGGCCTGCTGACGCTTGCCCACCACTGTGCTGCCACCCCACTTGACACCGACTGCTGGCGACGTGCTGCTGCTGACAAGTCTTGATTGCGAGGTAGAGGTTGTGTTGGAGGAGGAGGAGGAAGGTTTAGTGGAGGTGGCATACACCACCGCAGATACCAGCACCGATCTGGGGCCCGCAATTCTGGGGGTGGGCAGTACATGAGCGGTCCCAGGCTCTGACTCGGTCCCAGCCTCCACTAAATTCTCCCAATGTGCCATCAGGGAGATATAGTGGCCCTGCCCGCCTGTGCTTGTCCACGTGTCCATTGTTAAGTGGACCTTGGCAGTAACCGAGTTGGTGAGGGCGCGTACGATGTTGCGTGAGATGTGGTCGTGCAGGGCTAGGACGGCCCACTATGAAAAATAGTGGCGACTGGGGACAGAGTAGCGCGGGGCTGCTACTGCCATCATGTTTTTGAACGCCTCAGTTTCCGCCAGCCTGTAGGGGAGCATCTCCAGGCTGATCAATTTGGCTATGTGGACATTTAAAGCTTGAGTGTGCGGGTGCGTGGCAGCGTGTTTGTGCTTTCTCTCCAACGATTCTCTTAGTGACAGCTGGACGCTGCGTTGAGAGACATTGCTGGATGGGGCCGAGGACAGCGGAGGTGAGGGTGTGGGTCCAGGCCAGGAGACGGTCGTGCCTGCGTCCTGAGAGGGGGGTTGGATCTCAGTGGCAGGTTGGGGCCCAAGGGGAGAGGCAGTGGCGCAAGCTGGAGGCGGTGAACGGCCTTCGTCCCACCTTGTAGGGTGCTTGGCCATCATATGCCTGCGCATGCTGGTGGTGGTGGGGCTGGTGGTGGTGGCTCCCCGGCTGATCTTGGCGCGACAAAGGTTGCACACCGCTGTTCGTCGGTCGTCCGTCATCTCAGTGAAAAACTGCCACACCTTAGAGCACCTCGGCCTCTGCACGGTGGCTTGGCGCGAGGGGGTGCTTTGGGAAACAGCTGGTGGATTATTCGCTCTTGCCCTGCCTCTACCCCTGGCCACCCCACTGCATCTTCCAACCTGTCCTGCGGCTGCAATTGCCTCCTCCTCTGAAGACCTGTCCTCAGTTGGCTTATCACACCAGGTGGGCTCAGTCACCTCATCATCCAGCGGCCCTTCGTCCGAATCCTCTGTGCACTCCTCCCTCGGACTTACTGCCCTCACTACTACCTCACTGATAGACAACTGTGTCTCATCGTCATCGTCCTCCTCACCCACTGAAAGCTCTTGAGACAGTTGCCGGAAGTCCCCCGCCTCATCCCCGGACCCTGGGAACTTTCCAAAGGTTGGGCATCGGTCACGATAAACTCTTCCGGTGGGAGAGGAACCATTGCTGCCCAATCTGGGCAGGGGCCCGAGAACAGTTCCTGGGAGTCTGCCTGCTCCTCAGAATGTGTCATTTTCATGGAGTGAGGAGGCTGGGAGAAAGGAGGAGCAGCAGCCAGAGGATTCAGAGTTGCAGCAGTGGACGGCGTAGAAAACTGGGTGGTCGATAGATTGCTGGATGCACTTTCTGCCATCCACGACAGGACCTGCTCACACTACTCATTTTTTAATAAAGGTCTACGACGTGGACCCAAAAATTGCGATATGAAGCTGGGGACCGCAGAAACTGTCCTCTCTCCTACTCCCGCAGCAGCCGGCTGCGATTCACCTGGACCAGGAACTCGTCCTATGCCCACACCGTCACTTGGGACTCCGCGTCCTCGACCGCGTCCATGTCCTTTGCCCCTACCCCTACCCCTCAGCATGCTGGATTAAGAATCGAGCAGAGACAGAGCGGTGTAAAAATGTTTGTGAATTATTACTGCGCAGTTGGTGGCTGCCAGCGGTAATATAACGCTAAATGAAGCCAGAGATAAATTATAAGGAAGGCTGCACTTAGGCCTTGCTGTGAACTATGCAGTTTGGATGGACGTGAAGTCCCACAGGCCACGCAGGCAAATGCACTGGGTCTGCGGTAGCCGTTAAAAAGGAATAATTTTTTTAATCTCCTTATTTTACTATGCAATGCAGGCTGAGGCTCTGCAGTGTGTATTGCACTTTCAATCTATGGGCGTCAGGCAGACCGTGAACTTCTGAGACAGCACACGTATAACACAGAGCGTTGTAGAAAATGTGTGGTTTCTTGGCGTACACTTAGAGGCAGACTGCAGTGAGGCAACGCAAAGTGCGGACAGAAATATGTTTAAATGAAGGCTGCACGCAGGCTCTGCTGTGCAATACAGAGGTACTACAACTCCCAGCAACCACAGAGTTAAATGCACACGGTCACAGGTTGCCCTAAGAAGAACCGTTGGGCTTCTTGTAGACAGGATTCTACACTACCACTGTCCCTGCCTGACCAATACTGCCCCTATACTCAAGTACAGACTGCAGCCTGAGAACGCTACAGCCTACACGCCCGATATACATAAAAAAAAAATTTGCACAAAACTGCTCACAGCAGCCACAACAGTAATGCACTAGGTGAGTTGTGGACCTAAGAAGGACCGTTGGGGTTCTTGAAGACGCTAACACTGTTCCTATAGCAGCAGCAGCATCAGCAGCACTTTCCCTGATCTCTCTTAGTGTGTGACTCTGGCGAGCCGCGGGCGGGGCAGATTTAAATACTCGGGGGTCACTTGATCTCGCCAGCCACTCACTGCAGGGGGGTGGGATAGGGCTGGAACATCACAGGAGGAAGTTGTAATGCCTTCCCTGTGTTTCTATTGGCCAGAAAAGGGCACAAATTTCTCAGGGAAGGAAATGTAATGGAGTCGAGTGCCGCATTGTGCTCGTCTCGAGTAACCAGCGTCTCGAACACCCTAATACTTGAACGAGCATCAAGCTCCAACGAGTGCGCTCGCTCATCTCTAATAAATAGCCATTTCCTAGTACAAAGATAGATGCGTAATATACCTATTCAAATATAATACAAGTTTTATGCTATATTTGTAATATGTATTATCATTGTGCATGCTTGAATACGTTGTATTATGTGTTTTTCTTAAATGATTATACTTAATCATTTTAATTATATAGACTCCTCTGAAGTTACAACTGGTTCTATGCAATTTCTTCCAATCGTCATCTGCAGTGACTTTTTGTTCTCTTTGATTGATTTCATTTATTAGGCTCTAGGGAGTCTTCTCAAGCAGAAAATCTGTAGTGTTACTAGTAGAGATGAGCGAACGTACTCGTCCGAGCTTGATGCTCGGGCGAATATTAGGGTGTTCGGGATGCTCGTTACTCTTAACGAGCACCACGCGGTGTTCGGGTTACTTTCACTTTCATCTCTGAGACGTTAGCGCGCTTTTCTGGCCAATTGAAAGACAGGGAAGGCATTACAACTTCCCCCTGTGATGTTCAAGCCCTATACCACCCCACTGCTGTGAGTGGCTGGGGAGATCAGATGTCACCCGAGTATAAAAGTCGGCCCCTCCCAATTTTTTTGGGCCCTCACCTACAGTGTAATCATTGTAATTTCTATGTTCTTCGCCTGCACTCATGGTACAGAAAGGTGTGTGGGGTTGGCCTACACTTTTGCTACATAAATGTAACTGGGGCCTTGTCTATACTGCAGCTACTGAAATGTGAAAGAGACTGTTATCTCCCTAAACTGCTGCAATGGGAATTGTTACTGGGGCTTGTCTTGAGTGCTACTATTACTGAAATGGAACTAAGACTGCGCTCCTCCTATACTGCTGCTTCGGAATTGTTACTGGGGCCTGTCTTGAGTGCTACTATTACTGAAATGGAACGAAGACTGCGCTCCCCCTATACTGCTGCTAGTGATATGTTAGAGGGGGCCTGTCCCTAATGCTACCGCTGAAATGTTAATAATTGTGGGCTCTGCCTATACCGCTGCTAATGGTATGTCACTGGGGTGTGGAAACAGAGGCTTCACAAAGACATGATGGCGGCGAGGCCATTTCCCACCAACGCTGTTACTGTTAAGGTGCATATAACCACGGACACGTGTAGAGGACACATAGTGCCTCCAAAACATCCCCCTCCTCCTCCAACAATGAAAACATTCTTGGCAAATACCTTTGCATTGGTCCGTCTGGTGGCAGTCCAAGAATTTCACCTTTAACGACACAACAAGAGAGCACCACCACCATCCCCCCGCCACGGCCCACTAAATCCTGGCCACATTCCGAAAACCAACTACATAAAACCGCGCTACCAGGTCCGCAGTCACCACCACATTGCCACCAACGAGGTTACTGTTAAGGTACATATTACCAGTCTGACTGGGGCATGCAGTGTGGGCCGAAGCCCACCTGTATTAAGCACGACATTACTACCTCAGCTGTGTTGGGCAATGCAATGGGATATTTTTATGTACCGCCGGTGGCTTCCTGGCACCCACCCATGCTGTGGGTCCACAGGGAATTATAAATGCATCTGTTTCCACTTCTAAAGAACCCCAGTCAGACTGGGGCATGCAGTGTGGGCCGAAGCCCACCTGTATTAAGCACGACATTACTACCTCAGCTGTGTTGGGCAATGCAATGGGATATATTTATGTACCGCCGGTGGGTTCCAGGGAGCCACCCATGCTGTGGGTCCACAGGGAATTATAAATGCATCTGTTTCCACTTCTAAAGAACCCCAGTCTGACTGGGGCATGCAGTGTGGGCCGAAGCCCACCTGTATTAAGCACGACATTACTACCTCAGCTGTGTTGGGCAATGCAATGGGATATTTTTATGTACCGCCGGTGGCTTCCTGGCACCCACCCATGCTGTGGGTCCACAGGGAATTATAAATGCATCTGTTTCCACTTCTAAAGAACCCCAGTCAGACTGGGGCATGCAGTGTGGGCCGAAGCCCAACTGCATTAAGCACGACATTACTACCTCAGCTGTGTTGGGCAATGCAATGGGATATTTTTATGTACCGCCGGTGGGTTCCAGGGAGCCACCCATGCTGTCGGTCCACAGGGACTTCACAATAGGGAGTTGTACCTGCCTGTGTCTATGAATTAAAAACCGCGGTCTGACTGGGGCATGCAGACACCTTGACAGAATGAATAGTGTGTGGCACATAGGTTCCCCATTGCTATGCCCACGTGTGCAGCTCCTGATGGCGGTGGCACAGGATTATATTTCTCATTGCTTCTGTACAGCATTGTGGGCTATCACTCCGCCCCTTTTAAAGAGGGTCGCTGCCTAGCCGTGCCAACCCTCTGCAGTGTGTGCCTGCGGTTCCTCCTCATGGCAGACGCACTTATAAATAGACATGAGGGTGGTGTGGCATGAGGGCAGCTGAAGGCTGCGCAGGGACACTTTGGTGTGCGCTGTGGACACTGGGTCGTGCGGGGGGGTTGGTCAGCATGTAACCCAGGAGAAGTGGCAGCGGAGTGTCATGCAGGCAGTGATTGTGCTTTGTTGGAGGTAGTGTGGTGCTTAGCTAAGGTATGCATTGCTAATGAGGGCTTTTCAGAAGTAAAAGTTGTTGGGGGGGGGCCCACTCTTGCCCGTATTGTGGCTTAATAGTGGGACCTGTGACCTTGAGATGCAGCCCAACATGTAGCCCCTCGCCTGCCCTCTCCGTTTCTGTGTCATTCCCATCACTTTCTTGAATTGCCCAGATTTTCACACATGAAAACCTTAGCGAGCATCGGCGAAATACAAAAATGCTCGGGTCGCCCATTGACTTCAATGGGGTTCGTTATTCGAAACGAACCCTCGAGCATTGCGATAAATTTGTCCCGAGTAACGAGCACCCGAGCATTTTGGTGCTCGCTCATCTCTAGTTACTAGCAACAAGTCTATTGTTATGGTTTCTAAACACTTATAGAGGACACAGTATTATTTGTGAGAAAATGCAATACAGGATTTTCTTCAATAACCTTGATGTATTTTGAACACTGGCAGTTTGATTCCTGTGAGCTATATCATTTTCTTCCTAAACAATTGATATTTAAGTTTTTGAAAACGACATAATTGGAGTTGTCCGAGATATTTTTCTAAACATAGAGACTATTGTGAAAAAACAATTATATAAAACTCCCCAATTTCATCCCATTTTGATCACGTACTACTGCTCCAATCCTTCCCATTGAGCTTTGATTACATAGCTCTAGGGGTGATATGCCTGCATAAACACATGTGACCACTACAGCCAATCACTGGCCTCAATGGTGCATGGCATAAAATCACTCAGGCCCCTCGTTGGCTGCAGCAATCACGTGTGCATGCAAACAAAGCCCAGCAGGAAGGACCAGAACATTCTGCCTCAAGATTTTCTGATAAAGAGCAGAATTCATGTTTCCATTAATTATGACAAGTCATCCATGTCCTACAGAAACAAAGCAGCCTTCAACCATAGACCTTCACCATGTTTGACTGCCGATATGATGTTCTTTTTGTGGAATGTATCTGAAGCTTTACGCCAGATGCAATAAAATGCATCTCTTATAAAAGGTTCCAATTATGGCTCATCAATCCACAGACTATTATCCCAAATGTCTTGGAAGTAGAGATGAGCGAGCACCAAAATGCTCGGGTGCTCGTTACTTGAGACGAACTTTTCGCGATGCTCGAGGGTTCGTTTCGAGTTACGAACCCCATTGAAGTCAATGGGCGACCCGAGCATTTTTGTATATCGCCGATGCTCGCTAAGGTTTTCATTTGTGAAAATCTGGGAAATTCAAGAAAGTGATGGAAACGACACAGAAACGGATAGGGCAGGCGAGGGGCTACATGTTGGGCTGCATCTCAAGTTCCCAGGTCCCACTATTAAGCCACAATAGCGGCAAGAGTGCCCCCCCCTCCCAACAATTTTTAGTTCTGAAAAACCCTCATTATCAAGGCATACCTTAGCTAAGCACCACACTACCTCCAACAAAGCACAACCACTGCCTGCATGACACTCCGCTGCCACTTCTCCTGGGTTACATGCTGCCCCCCCCCCCCCCCGCCCGCACGACCCAGTGCCCACAGCGCACACCAAAGTGTCCCTGCACAGCCTTCAGCTGCCCTCATGCCACAAGCTGGCCTCATAGCCACACCACCCTCATGTCTATTTATAAGTGTGTCTGCCATGAGGAGGAACTGGAGGCACACACTGCAGAGGGTTGGCAGGGCCAGGCAGCGACCCTCTTTAAAAGGGGCGGGGCAATAGCCCACAATGCTGTACAGAAGCAATGAGAAATCCAATCCTGTGCCACCTCCATCAGGAGCTGCACACGTGGGCATAGCAATGGGGAACCCATGCGCCACACAGTATTCATTCTGTCAAGGTGTCTGCATGCCCCTGTCAGACCGGGGGTTTTTATAAGTAGACACAGGCAGGTACAACTCCCTATTGTGAAGTCCCTGTGGACCCACAGCATGGGTAGCTCCCTGGAACCCACCGGCGGTACATAAATAAATCCCATTGCAGTGCCCAGCACAGCTGAGGTAACGTCAGGTTTAATGCAGATGGGCTTCGGCCCACACTGCATGCCCCAGTCAGGCTGGGGTTCTTTATAAGTAGACACATGCAGTTACAACTCCGTGTGGACCCACAGCATAGGTGGGTCCCAGGAAGCCACCGGCGGTACATAAATAAATCCCATTGCATTGCCCAGCACAGCTGAGGTTACGTCCGATGAAATGCAGGTGGGCTTCGGCCCACACTGCATGCCCCAGTCTGACCGGGGTTTTTAATACATAGACACTGGCAGGTACAAATCCCTAATGTGAAGTCCCTGTGGACCCACAGCATGGGTGGCTCCCTGGAACCCACCGGCGGTACATAAACAAATCCCATTGCAGTGCCCTGCTCAGCAGAGCTAACATCACATACAATACAGGTGTGCTTTGGCCCACAGTGCATGCCCCAGTCAGACTGGTAATATGTACCTTAACAGTAACCACGTTGGTGGGAATGTGGTCGCGACTGCGGACCTAGTAGCGCAGTTTTATTTAGTTGGTTTTCGGAATGTGGCCAGGATTAAGTGGGCCGTGGCTGGGGGATGGTGGGGGGGCTCTCTTGTTGTGTCGGTAAAGGTGAAATTCTTGGACTGCCACCAGACGGACCAATGCAAAGGTATTTGCCAAGAATGCTTTCATTGTTGGAGGAGGAGGGGGATGTTTTGGAGGCACTATGTGTCCTCTCCACGTGTCCGTGGTTATATGCACCTTAACAGTAACCGCGTTGGTGGACAATGGCCTCGCCACCATCATGTCTTTGGGAAGCCTCCGTTTCCACACCCCAGTGACATAGCATTAGCAGCGGTATAGGCAGAGCCCAGAATTAGTAACATTTCAGCGGTAGCATTAGGGACAGGCCCCAGTAACATATCACTAGCAGCATTATAGGGGGAGCACAGTATTAGTTCCATTTCAGTAGTAGTAGCAGTCCAGACAGGCCCCAGTAACAATTCCGAAGCAGCAGTATAGGAGGAGCACAGTCTTAGGGCGCCCACCCACTGGCGTTTGCGATTTTCGTGCGTGAAAAACGCAGCGTTTTCGGCGCGTTTTTGCCGCGTTTTCCGTGTGTTTTTCGCGGCATTTTTTGCGGCTTTTTCGCGCCTTTTCCATTAATTTCCATTGACATTCATGGGTGCATTAGGAGAAAAATAAGGACACATATGCAACTGACTGTTCCTATGTTAAAAATCGCAACGCACCGCAAAAAAACCCGCCAGTGGACAGGAGTACATTCAATTCTAATTGCTCTTGAGAAAAAACGAAAAACGCAAAGAAAAAAAAATCGCCAGTGGGTGGGCGCCCTTAGTTCCATTTCAGTAGTAGTAGCAGTCAAGACAGGCCCCAGTAACAATTCCGAAGCAGCAGTATAGGGGGAGCACTGTCTTAGTTCCATTTCAGTAATAGTAGCAGTCAAGACCGGCCCCAGTAACAATTCTGAAGCAGCAGTATAAGGGGAGCACAGTATTAGTTCCATTTCAGTAGTAGTAGCAGTCAAGACAGGCCACAGTAAAAATTCCGAAGCAGCAGTATAGGGGGAGCACAGTATTAGTTCCATCTCAGTAGTAATAGCAGTCAAGACAGGCCACAGTAACATTCCCATTGCAGCAGTTTAGGGAGATAACAGTCTCTTTCACATTTCAGTAGTTGCAGTATAGACAAGGCCCCAGTTACATTTATGTAGCAAAAGTGTAGGCCAACCCCACACACCTTGCTGTAGCATGATTGCAGGCGAAGCCCATAAAAATTACTAGGAATAGGGCGCCCACCCACTGGCGTTTGCGATTTTCGTGCGTGAAAAACGCAGCGTTTTCGGCGCGTTTTTGCTGCGTTTTCCGTGCGTTTTTCGCGGCGTTTTCGCGGCTTTTTCGCGCCTTTTTCGCGCCTTTTCCATTAGGAGAAAAATAAGGACACATATGCAACTGACAGTTCCTATGTTAAAAATCGCAACGCACCGCAAAAAAAAACGCCAGTGGACAGGAGTACATTCAAATCTAATTGCTCTTGAGAAAAAACGCAAAAGGCAAAGAAAAAAAAATCGCCAGTGGGTGGGCGCCCTCACACTGTAGGCGTACCAACAGTACTAATGTACCTCAGAAAAATTGCCCATGCCCAACCAAGAGGGCAGGTGAAACCCATTAATCGCTTTGGTTAATGTGGCTTAATTTGTAACTAGGCCTGGAGGCAGCCCAGTTAAAATAAAAATTGGTTCAGGTGCAGGTTTCAACGCTTTAATGAGAATTGAAACGTATAAACATTGTTTAGAAAAGTTATATGACTGAGCCTTGTGGGCCTAAGAAAAATTGCCCGTTCGGCGTGATTACGTGAGGTTTCAGGAGGAAGAGCAGGAGGAGGAGGATGAATATAATACACAGATTGATGAAGCTAAAAGGTCCACATTTTTTATGGTGATAGAGAACGATGCTTCCATCCGCGGGTGCAGCCACTGTATTGTTTAGGTACCGCTGCTGTCCGCTGGTGGAGAAGAGAAGTCTGGGGAAATCCAGGCTTTGTTCATCTTTATGAGTGTAAGCCTGTCGGCACTGTCAGTTGACAGGCGGGTACGCTTATCCGTGATGATTCCCCCAGCCGCACTAAACACCCTCTCTGACAAGACGCTAGCCGCAGGACAAGCAAGCACCTCCAGGGCATACAGCGTGAGTTCAGGCCACGTGTCCAGCTTCGACACCCAGTAGTTGTAGGGAGCAGAGGCGTCACTGAGGACGGTCGTGCGATCGGCTACGTACTCCCTCACCATCCTTTTACAGTGCTGCCGCCGACTCAGCCTTGACTGGGGAGCGGTGACACAGTCTTGCTGGGGAGCCATAAAGCTGGCAAAGGCCTTGGAGAGTGTTCCCCTGCCTGTGCTGTACATGCTGCCTTATCTCCACGCCTCCCCTGCTACCTGGCCCTCGGAACTGCGACTTCTGCCACTAGCGCTGTCGGATGGGAATTTTACCATCAGTTTGTCCGCCAGGGTCCTGTGGTATAGCATCACTCTCGAACCCCTTTCCTCTTCGGGTATGAGAGTGGAAAGGTTCTCCTTATACCGTGGGTCGAGCAGTGTGTACACCCAGTAATCCGTAGTGGCCAGAATGCGTGTAACGCGAGGGTCACGAGAAAGGCATCCTAACATGAAGTCCGCCATGTGTGCCAGGGTACCTGTACGCAACACATGGCTGTCCTCACTAGGAAGATCACTTTCAGGATCCTCCCCCTCCTCCTCCTCCTCTGGCCATACACGTTGAAAGGATGGCAGGCAAGCAGCATGGGTACCCTCAGCAGTGGGCCAAGCTGTCTCTTCCCGCTCCTCCTCATGCTCCTCCCCCTCCTCCTCCTCAACGCACTGAGATATAGACAGGAGGGTGCTCTGACTATCCAGCGACATACTGTCTTCCCCCGCCTCCGTATCCGAGCACAAAGCGTCTGCCTTTATGCTTTGCAGGTAACTTCTCAAGAGGCATAGCAGAGGAATGGTGACGCTAATGATTGCAGCATCGCCGCTCACCATCTGGGTAGACTCCTCAAAGTTTCCAAGGACCTGGCAGATGTCTGCCAACCAGGCCCACTCTTCTGTAAAGAATTGAGGAGGCTGACTCCCACTGCGCCGCCCATGTTGCAGTTGGTATTCCACTATAGCTCTACGCTGCTCATAGAGCCTGGCCAACATGTGGAGCGTAGAGTTCCACCGTGTGGGCACATCGCACAGCAGTCGGTGCACTGGCAGATTAAACCGATGTTGCAGGGTCCGCAGGGTGGCAGCGTCCGTGTGGGACTTGCGGAAATGTGCGCTGAGCCGGCGCACCTTTCCGAGCAGGTCTGACAAGCGTGGGTAGCTTTTCAGAAACCGATGAACCACCAAATTAAAGATGTGGGCCAGGCGTGGCACGTGTGTGAGGCTGCCGAGCTGCAGAGCCGCCACCAGGTTACGGCCGTTGTCACACACGACCATGCCCGGTTGGAGGCTCAGCGGCGAAAGCCAGCAGTCGGTCTGCTCTGTCAGACCCTGCAGCAGTTCGTGGGCCGTGTGCCTCTACTCTCCTAAGCTGAGTAGTTTCAGCACGGCCTGCTGGTGCTTGCCCACCGCTGTGCTGCCACCCCGCGCGACACCGACTGGTGGCGACGTGCTGCTGCTGACACATCTTGATTGCGAGGCAGAGGTTGCGTAGGAGGAGGAGGGTGGTTTAGTGGAGGAAGCATACACCGCCGCAGATACCAGCACCGAGCTGGGGCCCGCAATTCTGGGGGTGGGTAGGACGTAAGCGGTCCCAGGCTCTGACTCTGTCTCAACCTCCACTAAATTCACCCAATGTGCCGTCAGGGAGATATAGTGGCCCTGCCCGCCTGTGCTTGTCCACGAGTCCGTTGTTAAGTGGACCTTGGCAGTAACCGCGTTGTTGAGGGCGCGTACAATGTTGCGGGAGACGTGGTCGTGCAGGGCTGGGACGGCACATCGGGAAAAGTAGTGGCGACTGGGAACCGAGTAGCGCGGGGCCGCCGCCGCCATCATGTTTTTGAAAGCCTCCGTTTCAACAAGCCTTTACGGCAGCATCTCCAGGCTGATCAATTTGGCTATGTGCACGTTTAACGCTTGAGCGTGCGGGTGCGTGGTGGCGTACTTGCGCTTGCGCTCAAACTGTTGCGCTAGTGACGGCTGGACGTTGCGCTGAGAGACATTGCTGGATGGGGCCAAGAACAGCGGTGGTGAGCGTGTGGGTGCAGGCCGAGAGACGGTCATGCCTGCGCCCTGAGAGGGGGGTTGGATCTCAGTGGCAGGTTGGGGCACAGGGGGAGAGGCAGTGGTGCAAACCGGAGGCGGTGAACGGCCTTCGTCCCACCTTGTGGGGTGCTTGGCCATCATATGCCTGCACATGCTGGTGGTGGTGAGGCTGGTGGTAGTGGCTCCCTGGCTGATCTTGGCGCGACAAACCTTGCACACCACAGTTCGTCGGTCGTCTGCACTCTCAGTGAAAAACTGCCACACCTATGAGCACCTCGGCCTCTGCAGGGTGGCATGGCGCGAGGGGGCGCTTTGGGAAACAGTTGGTGGATTATTCGGTCTGGCCCTGCCTCTACCCCTGGCCACCCCACTGCCTCTTCCAACCTGTGCTGCGGCTACAATTGCCTCCCCCTCTGAAGACCGATCCTCAGTTGGCTTATCTATCACACCAGGTCGGTCAGTCACCTCATCGTCCAGCGGCTCTTCCTCCGAATCCTCTGTGCGCTCCTCCCTGGGACTTACTGCCCTTACTACTACTTCACTGATAGACAACTGTGTCTCATCGTCATCGTCCTCCTCACCCACTGAAAGCTCTTGAGACAGTTGCCGGAAGTCCCCAGCCTCATCCCCCGGACCCCGGGAACTTTCCAAAGGTTGGGCATCGGTCACGATAAACTCCTCTGGTGGGAGAGGAACGATTGCTGCCCAATCTAGGGAGGGGCCCGAGAACAGTTCCTGGTAGTCTGCCTGCTCCTCAGAATGTGTCATTTTCATGGAGTGAGGAGGCTGGGAGGAAGAAGGAGCAGCAGCCAGAGGATTCAGAGTTGCAGCTGTGGACGGCCTAGAAGACTGTGTGGTTGATAGATTGCTGGATGCACTTTCTGCCATCTACGACAGGACCTGCTCACACTGCTCATTTTCTAATAAAGGTCTACTGTGTGGACCCATTAATTGTGAGTTGAATCTGGGGACCCCTGAAACTTGCCTCTCTCCTAATCCCGCAGCAGACGGCTGCGATACACCTGGATCAGGAGCTCGGCCTGTACCCACACCCTGACTTGGGCCTCCGCGTCCTCGCCCGCGTCCACGTCCTCTAGGCCTACCCCTACCCCTCAGCATGGTGTATTACGTGTAGAGCAGAAACAGAACGCTGTAATTAAATGTGCCGCTTATTGGCCTGTGGTTGGAGGCTGACTTCGCTTACGGAATGCACAGCAGAGCCAGGAAACAATTTTGCGCACGCCTGTAGAGAGATGTAGGTGCGTATGACTGAGCTAGTGGAATTCACAGCGCAGAAGCAGTCAAGTGGCCAAAGGGCAGTGGTAGGCCTTAAGTATTTTGCTTCAATTTGTTTAAACGGTGAGCAGAAACACCAGACAGATACTGTATGCAGCGTATATTATGTATACTGTTTCCCTCTGGCGCTATGACAGTGGTGATGTAACGGGCACAGCAGAGCCAGGAAACAATTTTGCGCACGCCTGTAGTGAGACGTAGGTGCGTATGACTAAGCTAGTGGAATTCACAGCGCAGAAACAGTCAAGTGGCCAAAGGGCAGTGGTAGGTCTTAAATATTTTGCTTCAATTTGTTTAAATGGTGAGCAGAAACACCAGACAGATACTGTATGCAGCGTATATTATGTATACTGTTTCCCTCTGGTGCTATGACGGCGGTGATGTAACGGGCACAGCAGAGCAGGGAAACAATTTTGCGCACGCCTGTAGTCAGACCTAGGTGCGTATGACTGAGCTAGTGGAATTCACAGCGCAGAAGCAGTCAAGTGGCCAAAGGGCAGTGGTAGGCCTTAAGTATTTTGCTTCAATTTATTTAAATGTTGAGCTCAAACACCAGACAGATACTGTATGCAGCGTATATTATGTATACTGTTTCCCTCTGGCGCTATGACGGCGGTGATGTAACGGGCACAGCAGAGCCAGGAAACAATTTTGCGCACGCCTGTAGTGAGACGTAGGTGCGTATGACTGAGCTAGTGGAATTCACAGCGCAGAAGCAGTCAAATGGCCAAAGGGCAGTGGTAGGTCTTAAGTATTTTGCTTCAATTTTTTTAAATGTTGAGCTCAAACACCAGACAGATACTGTATGCAGCGTATATTATGTATACTGTTTCCCTCTGGCGATATGACGGCGGTGATGTAACGGGCACAGCAGAGCCAGGAAACAATTTTGCGCACACCTGTAATGAGACGTACGTGCGTAGGACTGAGCTAGTGGAATTCACAGCGCAGAAGCAGTCAAGTGGCCAAAGGGCAGTGGTAGGCCTTAAGTATTTTGCTTCAATTTGTTTAAATGGTGAGCTGAAACACCAGACAGATACTGTATGCAGCGTATATTATGTATACTGTTTCCCTCTGGCGCTATGATGGCGGTGATGTAACGGGCACAGCAGAGCCAGGAAACAATTTTGCGCACGCCTGTAGTGAGACGTAGGTGCGTATGACTAAGCTAGTGGAATTCACAGCGCAGAAACAGTCAAGTGGCCAAAGGGCAGTGGTAGGCCTTAAGTATTTTGCTTCAATTTGTTTAAATGGTGAGCTGAAACACCAGACAGATACTGTATGCAGCGTATATTATGTATACTGTTTCCCTCTGGCGCTATGACGGCGGTGATTTACCGGGTACAGCAGAGCCAGGAAACAATTTTGCGCAAGCCTGCTGTAACGCTTAGCTGCGTATTAATTAGGACTACTACCCCCAGCAGACACGCAGTACACTGAAGACGGTCATAGGCAGCCCAAATATAGTATTTTTCCCCAATTTTCTTGAAAAAGCCCACTGCTTATATAGACAGTATTTCTCTTTCACCTTTCCCACTGTCCCTGCCTCACCAGTACTGCCCCTATACTCTGTACAATGACTGCAGACTGAGGACGCAATGGTCTGCATGCCCGATATACAAAAAAAAATAAATTGTGCAACACTGCTAAAAGCAGCCTTAACAGTAATGCACACGGTCAGATGTGGCCCTAAGAAGGACCGTTGGGGCTCTTGAAGACTAAAATAACACCTAACACTCTCCCTATAGCAGCAGCAGCATCAGCAGCACTTTCCCTGATCTATGTCAGAATGCATCTGTGGCGAGCGGGGCAGATTTTAATACTCGGGTGTCATCTGTTCTCCCCAGCCACTCACAGCAGGGGGGTGGTATAGGGCTGGAACGACACAGGAGGAAGTTGTAATGCCTTCCATCTCTTTCTATTGGCCAGAAAAGCGCGCAAATGTCTCAGAGATGAAAGTGAAAGTAACTCGAACATCGCGTGGTACTCGTCACGAGTAACGAGCATCCCGAACACCCTAATATTCGAACGAGCATCAAGCTCGGACGAGTACGCTCGCTCATCTCTACTTGGAAGGCATCGAGATATTTTTGGCAAATCGGAGACAAGCCATACTGTTCTTTTTGGTCAGCAGTGGTTTGTTCCCTTAAACTCTCCCATGAATGCTATTTTTGCCCAATGTCTTTCTTATTCTACAATCATGTACAATGACATTAACTACGACAAATGAGGCATTCTTTTCTTCAGATGTTCCTTTGAGTTCTTTTGTGATCTCCTGGATGAGTTGCTGATGCGCTCTTGGTGAAATTTTAGTTGGCCGACACTTTTGGGAAGGTTCACCCCTATTTTCAATTTTCTTGAGATGTGGACAATGGCTCGCACAGAAACAAATTATAATGTTAATTAATAATAGATGTTTTATCATGTGTGCCAACCTGTAGCACTTCAGTAGAGTATTCGTGTTTCTTTTTCTCCTACAAGCATTGCAGCAGAAATTATTCACAGTCATAACAATTTGTAGCATTTTTCACATACTGAAGAAAAACCAAAAGGAGGTTAAAACTGAATTTGTGCCCCCTATTCCACACATAAAAGAAATATCTTAGCTATACCATCAGGAGGGCCTGATCTTCCTACAGATGTACTCCTATCAACCTGAGCAAGACTTGTCGCATTCTTTAGAAAACATTTTAATGCTAGGTATAATAGTTTATCATGTTAGGGCTCATTTACATCAGTGTCTGAGGTTCAGTTTGGAATCACGCAATGCTATCTTGCATGGATGGATGGAAACCGAACAGATCCCATTATAGTCAATGCGCCCTTTCAGTGTCATTTGGTTCCACTATATGATAGTTCCATTAAGCCAGGAATTGCCGTTTTCTTTCTCTGTGAATGGGGCAGGAAAACAGAAACTTCTAGCTCTGATATGAAAGAGCCATAAGCCTGTTAACTTTCTCTAACAGAATTTATGCCTTATGGTGCCTTCACACTGGCGATAAAATTGTGAGGATTTTTGTGCAATGTGAGATTACGAGAAAATGTAGAATTATGAAACTTATGATTTTCAATGGCTTCATTCCTATTTGCAAAGTTTCTTCTCGTGATGTTGCAAGATTTGGAAATCCCTGCAGACCCTATCTTTCTGCGTTTTGTGACTTTTTTTCTTGTCCATGTTTTTCTGTGGAGGCCCCGCTTTATCACATCGCAACGCACAAACATGCATTTTTCACATTAACAACTCCTATTGTCATCTATCACAAAAGAAAATCACAAGTGAACATTGCTGACGCTCAAACATCGCATAAATGCAATATTACCATGATTTTCTCACGGCAATATCGCGCTCGCTAGTGTGCAGGAGCCCTAAGGGCTTCTTCAGATGAACATGTGCAAAACACAGAGAATACAAACCATTGACGCCAATGGGTTCCTTCTCATTTGATTGACGCAATCTCAAATGATGTTGGGTGCCATTAGTCAGCAAGGAATGCCCCATAACTGTGTAGATCTTTGTTCTCTAGTAAGTTAGATTTTTTATGTCAAGTTATTGGAGTATTGATTAGATTACATAGATGCATTCGTTGCAGGCACTATAAAGGACTGTTGACAAATGTGAATTTCAATGAGCTTTTAACTTGAATTTTTAAAGTTCCATTTGCACTACATAATAAAAAGCTTTCCAGTTCTCTAGTTTCTCAAATTTGTTAATAATAGTGCCTTTTCCATTTCCTGGCATTTCTTTTATTTCAATGGCAAACAAGTTGAGAAAATTTGAAAAACAACTATTTTTCTTGAGGTACCATAATACAATTCTGCAATCAAAGCAGTTTATCAACATTTTAAAAAATGCAAATAAAGCTTAAAGGGGTTTTCCAGACAGTGGCCACAAGGATACACTAGGGTTGGAGAAGACACGCTACCCAAACCCTGGTGTAGCGCTTGTAATTGAAAGCGCAGCCCTCATTGAAATCAATGGGAATCAATGGAACCCAGTCTGCAATTTCCAAGTGTAGCTCCCAATGATTTCAATAAGAACTGCAATTATGAGCACTGGCCGATACACAGGGTGAGAGCAGTGCTTCAGCTCCGACTCCAATGTATCCCACTACTTTCAGCCGGCTCTGCCTGGATAAACCCTAAATTAAAAGTTAAACTATTTTACCACATACTTTCTGTACATTTTTCAAGATTTCTACATGCTGTCATTCTGTAAGGACCTTTACTGTTTACTTTCAGTGGGTAAATGTAGCTTTTGTCATGTTTTTAAGCAGTGGTCATATACACATGCTTGTATGATAGCTTGGAAACAAACACACATAAAAGAACAGTGGTAAGATAGGTCCTGCCCTATCTTTCTCACATGTAATATTAACAGGCGAGAATACCATTAAAGGGGTTGTCCCGCGAAACAAAGTGGGGTTATACACTTCTGTATGGCCATATTAATGCACTTTGTAATGTACATTGTGCATTAATTATGAGCCATACAGAAGTTATTCACTTACCTGTTCCGTTGCTGGCGTCCCCGTCTCCATGGTGCCGTCTAATCTTCAGCGTCTAATCGCCTGATTAGACGCGCTTGCGCAGTTCGGTCTTCTCTGTGTTGAATGGGGCCGCTCGTGCCAGAGAGCGGCTCCTCGTAGCTCCGCCCCGTCACGTGTGCCGATTCCAGCCAATCAGGAGGCTGGAATCGGCAATGGACCGCACAGAAGACCTGCGGTCCACCGAGGGTGAAGATCCCGGCGGCCATCTTCACAAGGTAAGTAAGAAGTCACCGGAGCGCGGGGATTCGGGTAAGTACTACCCGTTTTTTTTTTTTATCCCTGCATCGGGTTTGTCTCGCGCCGAACGGGGGGGCTATTGAAAAAAACAAAACCCGTTTCGGCGCGGGACAACCCCTTTAATGAAAAAGAAGCCATTGAAATCAATGGTTTCATTTCGTCCTATTATGCAGCCATGATTATCATCGCCGCATAACGGGACTAAATCACGCCTATCTGAAGAAGCCCTTAAAAGACAGTTAAAGTTTGATCCTCCATTCAGTTTGGGCCCAGTTGTGTATCCAGACAGAAGATTAGGGCCACAATGGGTATGTTTCTGAACACGATACAAACTGGGGTATCCATTTTGGGATGAAAGTCTTCATTCCTATGTATACTGTACAGAAAATAATATTTTTAAAATGACACAATTGCCAAAAACACAAAAATCGTAATTTTTTTCCTTCTGCTTTGCTTGGATTCATTCAAAAAGGTGGGGTCAAAATATGTAGTACACTACTAGATAGATTCCTTTAGGGGTCTAGTTTTCAAAATTGGGTCATTTGTGGGTATTCTCTTTCGCTTTGGCTTTTCAAGGGGTCTACAAGTGGGCAATGGGGCGTATAACGCCTTCAAGCGAAATGTCTGTTCTGAAAACCACCAGCTGCTCCTTTTGGTTTGGGCCCCGTTGTGCATACGGACAGAAGATTAGGGCCACAATGGGTATATTTCTGAACACGGGACAAACGGGTGGATCCATTTTGGGGTGAAAGTCTTAATTCATGTATCTGTTGTACAAAAATACTATTTTTAAAATGACATAATTGCTAAAAAAAATAAAAATCATAATTTTTTCCTTCTGTTTGTTTAGATTCATTCAAAAACTGTAGGGGCCAAAATATGCAGTACACCCCTAGATGAATTCGTTTAGGGGTCTAGTTTGCAAAATGAGGTCAATTGTGGGGGTTTTCCATCGGTTTGGCCGCTCAAGGGCTCTACAAGTGGGCAATGGGGCCTAAAACGCCTTCAAGCAAAATGTCTGATCTGAAAGCCACTGGCTGCTGCGGGATTGTAGTGGTCAGGGAATTTCAACATTGGTTTCTTCCTTCCCATCTCTATTTTAAAGACCACCACCTTTTTAGTATTATTCATTCCAATAATCGGCATTACACTAGTTGCGTTAGCAATTTGTAACCAATCATTGAATTAAATACCACAAAGAGTGCCTGTCTCTGCATTATACATGTTTGTGTTGTGTTGTCTTTGTTTGAAAGCTGCTCCCCCTCAGTTTTTATAAATATCTAAATAAAGGTTACATTTTAAGCCAGTGATAGCGGTCCAGATTTTTCTACTCCCCTGCAACTGTGATTTCTGTGGGGTCATAATACTCCTAACACCCCTCAGTGAATACATTAAAGGGGTTGTCCCGTGCCGAAACGGGTTTCGGCGCGAGACAAACCCGATGCAGGGATAAAAAAAAAAAAACGGGTAGTACTTACCCGAATCCCCGCGCTCCGGTGACTTCTTACTTACCTTGTGAAGATGGCCGCCGGGATCTTCACCCTCGGTGGACCGCAGGTCTTCTGTGCGGTCCATTGCCGATTCCAGCCTCCTGATTGGCTGGAATCGGCACACGTGACGGGGCGGAGCTACGAGGAGCAGCTCTCCAGCACGAGCGCCCCATTCAACACAGAGAAGACCGGACTGCGCAAGCGCGTCTAATCGGGAGATTAGACGCTGAAAATTAGACGGCACCATGGAGACGAGGACGCTAGCAACGGAACAGGTAAGTGAATAACTTCTGTATGGCTCATAATTAATGCACGATGTACATTACAAAGTGCATTAATATGGCCATACAGAAGTGTATACCCCCACTTTGTTTCGCAGGACAACCCCTTTAAGTGATGTAGTATTTTAAATGGGGTCATTTGTTCGGGTATCTATCATTGTGACGCCTATGAACCTTTGCAATCTTGGCTTGGTGCAGGAAAATAAAGTGTTCCTCAAAATGTTAATAATTAATGTTAATTTTGTATGTCTCCTAAATGGTTAAAAAAAACTAAAGTTTTTCCAATGTGCTCCCAAAATAAAGTAAACAGATGGAAATATATTATTAAAAATTTCTATAATATGTTTGCACATATTTGAGATATTGCAGTTGGAAATGTGAAAAACTTTTTTTCAAAATGTTCTAAATTTTGGCACTTTTAGTAAATATACACTAATTCTATCGTCTTTTTCTTCCACCTAAATGAAGTACAAAATGTGGCAAAAAAACAATGTCGGAATCACTTGGATATGCAGCACCTTTACGGTGTTATTCCATGTTAAAGTGACACATGTCAGATTTCCCAAATTTAGCCTGGTCATTAAGGCACAAACAGGCTTGGTCACTAAGGGGTTAATACAGCTGACATCTGGATGTAGAATATTTTACTGCAAAATCTACAACAGAAATGCTTACAAGAAAAATGCAAGCACAGCGTTTTTTTGCAAAAAGGACTGTGCGACCAGCCTAATATTGCACACCATATGCATATGAGCCATACAAAGATACATTAGAGGGGTTTTGTCATTAATAAAAAAATCTATACTCACCTATTTCTTGCCTGTCAGTCTCCTTACCACATATTCTTATTGCTGAGCTTCTGCAGTGTTCCGAGGCACCTCACTGCACGCTGGTCAACTTGTTATGAAGGCTGTATTCCTCACATTCTCTTCCTGCTGGGTCAGTGAAGGTCACATCCCTGTGCTGTAGCATGAGCAGTCTCTGCAATAGCTTGGCACTCCCACTGCTGGCCTGTGAGCTGTGATGTAACATACATTGGCTGGCAGGAAGAAGACTGTCGGCAATGTATGTAATCTCACAGGAAGGAGAGGAATCAGCCAGCTGGAGGTGAGGTGACCCCACGGACTGCAGGAGACAGGAGAAGATGGGTGACGTGAAGATCTGGTAAGCAGACTGACGTGGAAGGAATATGTAAGTCTAGATTTTTTCTTTTAATGACAGAAGCTATTGAATGACAGCTGAGAGCTGCCCCTGATTGGTCCCTGCGCTCAGCCAATCAGAGGCAGCACTCACTCACCCATTCATGAATTCATGAATGGGTGAGTGAGAGCTGCCTCTGATTGGTGAGGGCTGTGACCAATCAGAGGCAGCCTATTCAGCAGGCGGGGATTTTAAATCCCCGCCTGCTGAATACTACACAGAGCAGTTCAGGAGAACTGCCGGCCGGCTGCGGCTGAACTCCGGCTGCAGGGACAAGGTGAGTATATATTTTTTTATTATTTTTACACATTTTTGGATGATTTTCAGGGAAGGGCTTATATTTTTAAGCCCTTCCCGAAAATTCATCCCGCGCTCGCCGGCAGCCCATTGCTTTCAATGGAGCCGGCTGTATTGCCGGCTCCATTGAATTCAATGGGCGGACATCGTTCTTCTCTGCCACAGCTGTTACAGCTGTGGCAGAGGAGAATGATCTTTGTAGTATATGTGCTCAATGGGGTCGGTGCTGCTGCCGCCGGCCCCATTGAGCGCATATATAGAACACAAGGAATCGCAGAACGCAGATAGGCGCGATCTGCGATTCCTCGTGTCCTATAATTTATCGGACATCTGCATAAAAAGCGGCCATGTGTCCGATGCCATTGCGAAGCAATGGTTCTATATATGCACAGATCGCATGCGCAAATCGCACGAAAAAACGCCCGTCTGACCGAGGCCTAAAGATCACAATTTGACAGCACTGATGAGATACGTTTTTGAATCAAAAACACACATTGGAAAGTGCTATATCGGACAGAGTTTCTCAGCCTCATATCGCGCTCACCCGTGTGAATGTAGCCATTAGGAGATATTTTAATATTAACACATTGCTTGCCGAGAAGAATACTTCTTTTTTACTGTCGGAACTTGCAGCTGCTAAAACCATTTATTTTGTATGGTTGCTGTTTATGTTATTATACTTATCAGGTATCTGCTGCATATGTATAAGAAGTTATAATTTGAATGTGTTACTTTTTTCTAGCTTGTTACTAAGCAACACGTTTGACATCTTCCATCCTTTAAAAACAATGCAGCAACATTAACTGAAGGCATAATAAACTATTCTTCACCTTTTTTATGCAACAACTATAAAATTACATGCTATTATCTGATCTCTCAGGCTGTTTTGAAAACCTTCGGACCACTTTAGGTAAATATACCCATAAAAATGATTTACTCTGAAGACTTTTGAGAGGCAATAGCAACAAAGAAGTAATAAAAAACTAGATTTTTTATTTTTCAAAGATATAACTATGCAAAGTAAACACATAAAACACATGTTTAATCCTAAGGGGTTTAGATTGATTTAGCCTGCTATTAATAAAAAATAAATAAATAAATCTCGGATTATGTTATCATCTAGAATAGAAGTATTCACAGTCAGAATCATTTGTAGCATTTTTCACATACTGAGGGTGTGCATGTGCCATACATAGGTGCGCACAAAACCGTGCACCCACATATGTGCACAAACACGTGTGAATGCAGGTCCTTGCCCATTGCCTTCAATAGGGCTGCGGCTGCTGCCAGTGGCCCCATTGAAAGCAATGGGCTGCCGGCAACCATTGGAGTGATTTTTGGGGAAGGGCTTTAAATATAAGCCCTTCCCTTAAAATCATCTCTGTTTGTGTAAAAATAAATAAAAATTATATATATATATATATATATATATATATATATATATATATATATATACATACACTCACCTCTCTGGGGCTGCCCTGTAAATATTCCCCACAGGGAGTCCCCTTGTTACTGAACACTGTGACAGCAATGTTTAAAATCCCCGCCTGCTGAAAGGGCTGTATATGATTGGCTGACCGTTCAGCCAATCACAAGCAGCTCTTAGCCATTTATTGAATGACAAGTAGGTGCTGCCTGTGATTGGTCACAGCACTCAGCAAATCACAGGCAGTGCTTGGCCATTCATTGCTAAACCATAGTAGCCTTTAATAAATTGTTTTTAAACAATGTATACTTTTTATAAAAGTTTACAATGCAAGGTATATACATAACACATTTTTTAACGTTCCTAACCCCTAAGGCTGCCTACACAGGGGCATTAAAATCTTACAAGATTTGTGAGTTGTGCGACACACAAATCTCGCACAAATATGAACCCCTTTCTTGTGAATGGGGTCATGCACATGAGGGATGTTTTCCAGCATACCACCACGATGCGATGCTATGCAGGAAAAAAATCGCAACATGTTCTATCTTCCTGCGTGCTCTTTCATCGCAGTGTCCATTATTTTCAATGGCAGATACTTCATGATCCTCCGCCACTGCTTCTTCACCCAAGTGATGTGACTTTGTTTGGGCATGAAGCTAACCCCTAAGGCTACCTATACACGGGCATTAAAATCTTTCAAGATTTGTGAGTTGTGCGACACACAAATCTCGCACAAATATGAACCCCTTTCTTGTGAATGGGGTCATGCACATGAGGGATGTTTTCCTGCATGCCACCATGATGCGATGCTATGCAGGAAAAAAATTGCAACATGTTCTATCTTCCTGCATGCTCTTGCATCGCAGTGTCCATTATTTTCCTCTAAACGTAGCAGATGCCCTCTTGTTACCGTCGTAGTCCTGGGTATAAACAGATCCTTGGAGAGATCCTTGTATTGTCCGCTCATGTATTTATACATAGTTATTTGGTCGCCCCTTAGCCTTCTTTTTTCTAGAGTAAATAATCCCAATTTGGACAGCCTCTCTGGGTATTCCAGTCCCGTCATTCCATGTATTAGTTTAGTCGCTCTTCTTTGAACGCCCTCCAGTATTGTAACATCTTTCCTGAGCACCGGTGACCAGAACTGTGTGCAATATTCCATGTGGGGGCTGACTAGTGCCTTATATAATGGAAGGATAATGTTCTCATCCTTCGCCCCTATACCTCTTTTAATGCACCCCAAGACTTTATTTGCCTTTGCAGCAGCTGACTGGCATTGGTTACACCAGTTAAGGGCTTAGTCACACGGGCGTTTATTGCTGCGATTTGCGCATGCACATGCATCCGGCGATTTTTTAAAACCATTGCTTTGCAATGGTATCGGACACATGAGCGCTTTTTATGCGCTCGTCCGATAAATTAGAGAACAGAAATCGCAGATCGCACCTATCTGCGATCTGCGATTCCTGTTCTCTTCTCTATATGCGCTCAACGGGGCCGGCGGCAGCAGCGCCGACCCCATTGAGAACATACAGAAGACAAATCATTCTTCTCTTCCACAGCTGGAACAGCTGTGGCAGAGAAGAACGATGTTTGCCCATTGAATTCAATGGAGCTGGCAATATAGCCGACTCCATTGAAAGCAATGGGCTGCCGGCGTGCGCGGGATGAATTGTCGGGAAGGGGTTAAATATATAACCCCTTCCCTGCAATGCATCCTTAAATGTGAAAAAATTAAAAAAAAAGGATGTACTCACCTGCTCCCGGCAGCTGGAGATCCCCGCGGCCGGCCTGCAGTGGGTGTGAAGGGGTGTGACTCAGACTGGCCCCAGATTGGCTCAGCCTGAGCCAATCAGAGGCAGATCTCAGTCACACCCATTCATGAATTCATGAATGGGTGTGACTGAGACTTGCCTCTGATTGGCTCAGCGCTGAGCCAATCAGGGGCAAGTCTGAGTCACACCTCCTTCACACCCACTGCAGGCCGGCCACGGGATCTCCAGCTGCCAGGAGCAGGTGAGTACATCCTTTTTTTTTATTTTTTCACATTTAAGGATGCATTGCAGGGAAGGGGTTATATATTTAACCCCTTCCCGACAATTCATCCCACACTAGCCCGCAGCGCTTGCATTCAATGGCGCCGGCTGTATTGCCGGCTCCATTGAATGCAATGCGCTGGACAGCTCCGGCCCGTTTCTAATGAAACGCGGCTAGGAGCAGATTTTCTGGCGATTTTTGGGCCGATTTTTCGGCGCCGGTCACGCGATTTGCGCATGCGCATCCGTCATGCGATGCGCAAATCGCGTGAAAAAACGCCCGTGTGACTAAGGCCTAAGTCTGCAGTCCACTAGTACCCCTAAGTCTTCTTCCATATCACTTTTCCATAGCAGTACCCCTTTAAGTGTATATTGGTAACATCCGTTTTTGCTGTCCATGTGCATAATCTTATATTTATCAACATTGAACTTCATTTGCCATTTTTCTGCCAAAGCCCCCAGCTTATCTAGGTCAGTTTGTAGCCGTACATTGTCCTCCGTTGCATTAATTATATTGTATAATCTTGTGTTATCTGCAAATATTGATATTTTGCTGTGCAGCCCCTCTATCAGGTCATTGATAAATATATTGAACAGAATGGGGCCTAATACTGAACCCTGTGGCACCCCACTAGCGACTGTGGCCCAATCAGAATATGAACCATTTATTACCACCCTCTGCTTTCTATCATTGAGCCAATTCTTTACCCAATTACACATGTTTTCACCCAATCCGAGCTGTCTCATTTTGTATATTAGCCTATTATGAGGCACAGTGTCAAATGCTTTAGAGAAGTCCAGATATACGAGATCAATAGACTCTCCCAGATCCAGCCTAGAGCTTACTTCGTCGTAGAAACTGATTAGATTTGTCTGACATGAGTGACTTTTTATGAACCCATGCTGGTGAGGAGTTATTCCCTTGTTCTCCTTGAGGTACTCATCGATGGAGTCTCTCAGAATCCCCTCGAAAATTTTTCCTGTTACTGAAGTGAGACTTACTGGCCTGTAGTTACCAGGCTCACTTTTGGTCCCCTTTTTGTAATTTGGAACCACGTTGGCAATGCGCCAATCCAATGGTACAACACCGGTCTTGATAGTGTCTAGAAATATTAGATATAGTGGCCTAACTATCTCATCACTTAGTTCCCTTAGTATCCTTGGGTGTATTCCATCTGGGCCTGGCGATTTATCGATTTTAATCTTCTTTAATCGGTTCCGCACTTCCTCTTGCGTTAGGTATGACATATTTTGTGAGGGATTCATTTTATTCCCCTGCATCTCATGTGGCATTTCCTTTTCGTTTGTGAATACGCTTGAAAATAAACTATTTAATAGATTTGCCTTCCCTCCATTATCTTCAATGATTTCTCCTGCATTATTTGTTAAAGGGCCAGTGCTCTCCCTGCAAATCCTTTTGCTGTTAATATAGTTGAAAAATAGTTTTGGATTGTTTTTGCTCTCTTTGGCAATCAGTCTTTCTGCCTCCTCCTTGGCAATTTTGATCCTATCTTTGCATATTATGTTTTTTTCTCTGTACAATTTTAGCGCTTCTTCGCTGCCTTCTTGCTTTAGTAGTTTGAACGCTTTATTTTTTCGTTTATTGCCTCTCTTACAGTCTTGTCGAGCCACATTGGTTTCCTTTTAGTTGAGATTCTTTTATTTTAAAAGGGAATGAACTGCTCGCATGAGGAGATTAGGATCCTTTTAAACTTTTCCCATTTGTCCTCTGTACTGATATTTTTGAGGATGTTGTCCCAATTAATGTTACCGATAGTAGTTCTAAGCTGATCAAATTTTGCTTTACCAAAGTTTAGTTTGTTTGTCACTCCCTGATAAGGCTTCTTATTGAATGCCATCTGGAAGTTGATTATATTATGATCACTGTTCCCCAAGTGCCCTGCAACCTGTATCCCCTTTATTTGGTCCGGTTTGTTAGTTAGTACTAGGTCCAGAATGGCCCTCCTTGTTGGTTCCTGCACAAGTTGGTTCAGGTAATTGTCTTTAATTACTCTCAAGAACTTATCACCCCTGTGAGATTTGCAGGTTTCGTTCTCCCATGTTATATCTGGATAATTAAAGTCCCCTAAGATAATTATTTCATTGCGGTTTGACACCTCTTCTATCTGCCTTAATAGTAAGTTTTCAGTTTCTTCTGCTACTTTTGGTGGTCTAGAAAACGCCTATCAAGATTTTGTTATTTTTTTCTTCCTTTATTTCTACCCACAGAGATTCCACCTGTTCTTCTCCTACCCCTATATCCTCCCGTAGTCTCGGCTTTAAGTACGATTTAACATACAGACATACCCCTCCCCCTTTCTGGTTCCTTCGGTCTCTTCTGAAGAGACTGTACCCCTGTAAATTCGCCGCCCAATCGCACTTATCATCAAGCCATGTTTCCGTTATTCCGACTATATCATAGTTTTCATCAGCCATTCTTGCTTTAAGCTCACCCACTTTACTGATCAGACTTCTTGCATTCGTGGTCATACAATTTACATTGTTTTTTTTTGTTCTTTAAATTTGTTTTGTTGCTATTCGTACTAATGGCTGATCTAACAGTTCTAACTGTACTAACCCCACCCCTAGCTCGACCCCCGTTCCCCTTGCTTAGGCCCGGGTCGCTAGCTACACTGGGTGCCCCACTATTACTCATTTTGCCCTCCCCCCAGTCCCTAGTTTAAACACTCCTCCAGCCTTCTAGTCATCTTTTCCCCCAGCACAGCTGCACCCTCCCCATTAAGATGCAGCCCGTCCCTACGGTAGAGCCTGTAGCCGACAGCAAAGTCAGCCCAGTTCTTCAGGAACCCAAATCCCTCCTTTTTACACCAACTTCGAAGCCACTTGTTTACTTCCCTAAGATCCTGCTGCCTTTCTAGTATGGCTTTAGGTGCAGGTAGTATTTCAGAGAAAGCTTCACTGGAGGTCCTCGCCCTAAGCTTGGATCCTAAGTCCCTGAAATCATTTTTGAGGGCCCTCCATCGACCTCTAATTTGTTCATTAGTGCCAACGTGCACCATGACCGCTGGATCCTCAACAGCCCCTCCCAGTAATCTGTCAGTCCGATCCGCGATGCGTCGAACTCGATCACCAGGAATACAACACACAGTTCGACGATCTCGGTCTTTATGGCAGATTGCCCTATCTGTCCCCCTTATAACTGAGTCCCCCACCACTAGGACCTGTCTAGCCTGCCCTGCGCTCCCCGTCTCACTGGAGCAGTCATCTCCCTGGCTTTCATAGGGTATTTCGTGCTGCAGCAGTGCTGGCTCTGTAAGACTATAAGATGCTCCCAGGTTTAGACAATAGACAATGGTATAAAAATATTTCATAATAATTAAAACTTCACATGTATTCTAAAGAAGTGAATAGCCTCAGTGCCACCATTAGCAATCATGCCCCCTCTCTGTGGCTCTCTAGTAATTGTGCCACCTCTCAGTGCTCCCAAGTAGTAACAGCTGCCCTCATGTAGTAATAGTACCCCCAGTAGTAACAGTTGCCCCCAGTAATAATAGTGTGGATTCACAGAGGCAGTAATAGTATATAATATAATCAATTGGCCTTCACAGAATAGACCTGCTAAAAGATACTCTTTATTAATTCAATTTAAAACCGTATAGATGTGGGGCACGTGTAATGCCAGAGGGGAAGGTATACATCAGGTGTGTGTATGCTCACTCCTGGGACAAAAAACATATAACTTATACTCAGACAAACTTACATTGAACATAAACGTTATAGCCACGATGTTCAATGGCAGATAAGGAGTATATAGCAGTCCTTACTGTTCATAGATAATTACCATCTGATAAGGGATACATATAAATCCTCAAAGACTGCACTCCTAAGTAATGCTTGCGTGGCTAGAATACTTGAAGTGTCGCTAGTCTGATAACCAAGATTACGCAACCACTCAAGCTTAGATGCAGATAAAGTGCAAAATTTACTGAATCACCAGTGCATAGTTCAGTACCCTATGAAGATGAGCATCACAAATATGCCATTCGCAGATGTTATGTTTTTTCTAGATGCCCAACGTTGGAGGTATTGAATCTCCAAGTGGACACATACGGTTTTAAATTGAATTAATAAAGAGTATCTTTTAGCAACTCTATTCTGTGAAGGCCATTAGTGGGCCCCGTAGTAACAGTGGACTCCAGTGGTAGCAGTGCCCCAGTACCTCCAGTGGGGAAGCAACCCTATCAGGAAGTACTTTACCTTCCATTCCAAGTGTCAGAGGTCAGAGCCCGTGATACTCAGTGGCACCCAGACAGGAGCTACACAGGGAAGGTAACAGTTTTTCTGGTGGGGTTGGTGGCCTGAGTGATCAGTTACACCACTTTTGAATCTGGCGAATCCAGGCACTAGTGACCAAATTGGACCAAAATACGCACATATTTTTTAGCTAGATTTTTTCCTGTGAAAAAATGCGTTCCTTTGTCCGAAAAATACAGCAAATGAAGACTAAGGCCTCATGTCTACGGCCATATCGGTAAATGCTGCAGGTCTCCCAGCAGTGTTTACAGATATTTGCAAATAGCAGCTCTCCCGGCTGAGAGCTGGCAGGGACCATGTATGGCTGCGAGTGTACTGCACATGCCTACATATCACACACACACACAGAGTCATGCGCAGTGGGACTCTTTGGCTATGTCGCTCATATGGCTATGTCAATGGAAAAATTAGAAAACTATGGCTCTAGAAATGAGACCAGAAAAAACCCTGAAAAGTTGGTTGACCATTAGGTCATAAAATGGGCCCATTAATACATTAGAGAGTCAAAATCTAATGAATGTCCTTGATTTTCACCTCAAATACATGGCATGTTCTAACTGTTCTGATCAACTGGCTTTGTATTCAAGTTAACAGATCACATTTTAGGCATTGGTTTGACTAAAACCTTGTATGTATAAACTGAACCTCTTTACCTTTGATTTATAGCAGCATTGCTCAAAGAATTGTAAACCATTGGATGTGACCTCTGGAGTACTACTCGATTAACCTTTGATTTCTCAATTTGATACACATTTTCCAAGGCATGCTGAAAATGCAATACTTCTCTCCCAGCAAGGATAGAAGATGATAATCACATAAAGCAACTGGAACACTGAACATGTAGAGAGCCAAAAAATAAAAGCAATGTACAAAGAGTTCTCCAAGGAAATACAATGTGTGGCGATAAAATATATTTTATATCTTTTGCTTCAATTATCCTTCTTGATTTTATACAGCTACTAGTCTTTTATTTTTTATTAATGAGTCAAATAATGTACTCTGTTAAAGCTGGATTTTTTTAGATAGTATGTTTTGACAGTGGCAAAAAATTACCTATTGTGCACATAAACTTCTGAAATATCACAGAGGCATATTGGAAGTTTATATCAGTGGGATTCCTAGTGCTGAGGCTTTCTAGCATGTCGAAAATGAGCTGGTAATTTCATAAACAATAAATGTTTGCTTCCAGTATGAATACACATGAAAAGTCTATTGACCAGAGTGTGTCATTGTAAAGCATTTTTCTGAAAGACTGCTATTGATGATGCCATTGAGCTTACTAGTTCTAAAGTGCATATGTAGTTGAAAGAAAGGGTAGGTATGAGATGAGCTTCATCTATGGCTTTCCAGATACTAATCCTGGCTTTTTTCATGCTTTAAATACAGCAATTTTGCTTCTCATGTTTTCTTAACAGGAATCGTTTTGAAATTGAAGCTAAACCTGCCATCCGCTGATTGCCATGGGTACAATTTCAGATAGCTCTATCAATGGGCAACCATGAATAGGCAATGATTTCATAAAAGGATCCGCCTGGTCTAGTCACAGTGAGCACCCCTTTTTTGGAGATGCTCTACTCTGGCTCACAGGCTTAGCAGAAATTTACCCTCCCTTCTTGCTTCCTCGACAGCAATCTTTTCTGTCGTTGCTTCCTATATTAGCTCTTCTCATTCTTCCCTGACTAAATCTTGGTTTACTCATGATTACTCAATAGGACTTTTCACTTCTTTTGTGCTTCACTGGTAATCTTCTCATTAATCCCTGAAAGTAGTCTTGCTTCTCACATGCTTCCCCACCAGGAATTGTGCCTCTTTTCTTGCTTTCCCCATAGCAATCCTGTTTTTTTATAGCTCCCTGACAATAATCTGGCACTAATTCATGCTTCACAGAGAGTAATCTTGACTTGGCTTCCACGAACATATACTTGGCGAACAGCTTCATAATTCCTTTTCTCCTCCAGCTCTTGCCTACCCAAGCTGTGCTTGAACAATACTGTTAAAGCAAAGTCTTCCTTATAAGCACAAGTCAGGAGAAACATGAATAAATTTAATACGATGATAGCTTTTATAATACTCGTATGTTCTTATGTGATGTGCTATAGAAAGCGATCTTAATCTCATGCATAGCCTAAATTGGACACCCCTGAAACACTGAAGACTGATAAGTTCGCGCTTAAAGATTTCATACCAATTTGTAACTATCACTACCGTTTAGAACACAAATATTAAAATGCCAAAAGAAATAAAACTTTTTTAGCATACTTTCCCACATAGGGGAAAAAAAAGTTTTTAATTGGAGGTCAGACCATTTAAGTAATATATTTTATCAAGTTACATGTGAAATTCTAAAGCATTTAAACATAAAATCTTGAAAAGGACTGATTGAAGTGGTAAAATTTGTAACACTGGCACAGTATATCACCACATGCAACTTCTAACTTGGTTCAATAGAACAATCTTTGTACTTCACAAAACATAGCATATTGGGCTTAATTATGTATTTTTACCTTTGGTGTTTGATAGAACGCATATTACAGCTGCATTGATCTTTACTAATCAACCTTACACTATTATTCCAAGTCATTACCCTTCTCTTTGAGTGAGGATTACTTCTACATAGTTTAGAACTACAGATGGCAAGTGCACTTTTGTGCCTTCTGACCACTACGCAGTGATAAGAATTCTGGTGCCAGCAGGAAGCCGTTTTATTGATTGCATTTTAAAGGCAAAATGCTGTATGTGAGATTTTAGAATTTAAAAGGTAAAAGAGACTCCAAAGCACAAAAGTATTTGATGTAAAGCTGCAACTATGTGTTTGATCGTTTTGATATTTATCAACAAATATAAGACTAATCTAATATAAAAAGCTAGTAATACTGATCATGTTAATTTCTATGGAGCAGAATAATATTTCTGTCTTCAAATATTGTAAATAGCATATACAACAATTCTGTAGAAAATATTAAAGTTTGCAAACAAAAAACAAACAAGCATGAGACATAAGTGAAAGTAAACAGATTGGGCAGCTTTCACACCGGCGCCCAAGGGGGTTTTCGCTTTCCTGCATTGTTCAGGGAGCAGGTAAGCAGAATCTCTGCAGCCGAATGGCTCCGTCTAAGGACAGAACCGAACAGCGCTGAACGGACCCCATTGACTATAATATGGTCTGCTCGGTTTTCGCTCAGCTGCCCGGCTTTTGGACAGAAGAAAAAGTGCGCCATGTGGTGATTTTTCTTCTGGTATTTTGAGCCGCATCTGCAATAGAACCTTCAACCATTGCCTCTAATGCAGATGTGAAACCAGCCTTTTTCACGTTAAACAGAGGGCTTATACAGGTAAAAGAGAGAGTTTGCTAAAAATCCAATACTATATAGCTAGGCAGAAATGTCTAAATACCTGCAATCACAAAGTATAAAATTATAGCTTAAAAGAGCACATGCATTAAGGTTATTCATATATAACCAGCATTTGCCATATGAAGTAGTTAAGATCCATGATGGATGAATCATTATTTTTACTGACAACATCCAAATCAAGTGACTCTCCCTAGATCTAGGTTCGTTCCACTAAAAAAATGTAGAAGAAGGAGTGTCACTTCTAATGAACCTTGCCCTGACTGGACCTGAAGTGATCCTATTACAATTTTAAATACATTTTACCAATGTGCTTGCATATAATCATCAAGGGAAAAAAAGTATAACCATTCATTCTAAAACCTACAAGCAAGGTCCAATGTCCACGGGCGAATTTGATTTGCGGAATCTGCGCTTGAGATCCGCAAATCAAGCCACCCATGGGGTAGCATTGGGCGGCTGCACTTCATTCAACACCTGCTGATTTCTTTTTATTTGGTTTGCGTTTGCTGTGCGCGGATAATAAATCGCAGCATGCTCCATTTTACCGTGGATCAGGCGCGGATGTGCTCCATTCATCTCTATGGGAGCTTATGATCTGCAGAGCATCCGCAAATACATTTGCGGATTCACTGCAAATTTGAAGGTTAAAATCCATTAGGGAGGTGGGGTTGCAGGTTTTTTCCGCGTGGAAAAAAAACGCAATACGCGATCTCCCGTAAGCAATAAAAATTTTATTTATTGATGCCTCATAGTGCATCCGCTGCAGAAATCCGCATGAAAAATCTGCACCTGCCATAGACTTGAGGCCTAAGGGGATTCGCATACACCAAACTAAATAATGATCCAAACATGTAACAAATAGGATTTATGATGCTATAAGGTCAGTAAGGTCAGAATCAAAATTGGAGGCATACAGAAGTATAATAGATGGCTCAGACACCTCTATGGAAGCCCTATTATGGATCAATACAAAACAGGACCACAATATGGCCGTGTGCATGTGCCCTTAATTAGTATTTAACATACTGTTAGGAGACCAGATTATCAATTATGGAAAATTATGTCATATAGCCAGTCAGACTGTCAGTCATTATGAATTTCTAGTTCATACACAAATTGCATGCATTCTCATTATCAAAGTCACTGCTTCCTAGTTATTTGAGTAAATGGGCTGCAAGTGGATAGTAGGCATTACATAGAATTATAAAGTGTTAGAGTTGGAAGGGACCTCCAGAGTCATCGGGTCCAACCCCCTACTTGGTGCAGGATTCACTAAATCTTCCCAGACAGATGTCTGTTCAGCCTCTGGTTGAAGACTTCCATTGAAGGAGAACTCACCACCTCACGTGGCAACCTGTTCCACTCATTGATCACCCTCACTGTCTAATATCTAATTTGTGTCTCCTCCCTTTCAGTTTCATCCCATTGCTTCTAGTATTCCTTGTGCAGATGAGAATAGGGCTGATCCTTCTGCACTGTGACAGATATTTGTAGACAGTTATTAAGTCTCCTCTCAGCCTTCTTTTTTGCAAGCTAAATATTCCCAGATCCTTTAACCATTCCTCATAGGACAGGATTTGCAGACCGCTCACCATCTTGGTAACTCTTCTCTGAACTTGCTCCAGTTTGTCTATGCCTTTTTGAAAGTGGATTGCTCATAGCTGGATACAGTATTCCAGATGACCTCATGTGATCTAGACTCTATGCTTCTCTTAAAGGGGTTGTCCCGCGCCAAAACGGGTTTTTTTTTTTCAATAGCCCCCCTGTTCGGCGCAAGACAAACCCGATGCATGTGTTGAAAAAAAAAAACGGATAGTACTTACCCGAATCCCCGCGCTCCGGTGACTTCTTACTTACCTTGTGAAGATGGCCGCCGGGATCTTCACCCTCGGTGGACCGCAGGTCTTCTGTGCGGTCCATTGCCGATTCCAGCCTCCTGATTGGCTGGAATCGGCACACGTGACGGGGCGGAGCTACAAGGAGCAGCTCTCCAGCACGAGCAGCCCCATTTAACACGGAGAAGACCGGACTGCGCAAGCGCGTCTAATCGGGCGATTAGACGCTGAAAATTAGACGGCACCATGGAGACGAGGACGCTAGCAACGGAACAGGTAAGTGAATAACTTCTGTATGGCTCATATTTAATGCACAATGTACATTACAAAGTGCATTAATATGGCCATACAGAAGTGTATACCCCAACTTTGTTTCGCGGGACAACCCCTTTAATACATCCCAGAATTGTGTTTGCCTTTTTGGCTGCTGCAACAAGACAATGTGAGGTTTACTGTACAGAGGTTTACTTTTCCAGCATCATATAAAGTACAGCTTTATTTTAGGCCATTTAGAACTTTCCAGCTAGTAAAATAATTAGAGATGAGCGAACGTACTCGTCCGAGCTTGATATTCGTGCGAATATTAGGGTGTTCGGGATGCTCGTTACTCGTAACGAGCACCACGCGGTGTTCCGGTTACTTTCGGTTTCCTCTCTGAGACGTTAGCGCGCTTTTCTGGCCAATTGAAAGACAGGGAAGGCATTACAACTTCCCCCTGTGACGTTCAAGCCCTATACCACCCCCCTGCTGTGAGTGGCTGGGGCGATCAGATGTCACCCGAGTATAAAAATCGGCCCCTCCCGCGGCTCGCCACACATGCCTTGTGACTTAGCTGAGGGAAAGTGCTGCTGCTGGTGCTGCTGTAGGGAGAGCGTTAGGAGTCAGTGTAGGCTTCAAGAACCCCAACGGCCCTTCTCAGGGCCACATCTACTAGTGTGCAGTACTGTGTTAGCACAGTATTTTTTTTTTTTTTGTCCAAAATTGGATCTGCAGAGCATTGCGCCCAGCAATAGGGACAGAAGTGGGGGTTAGGCAGGGAGAGTGTTAGGAGTTAGTGTAGGCTTCAAGAACCCCAACGGTCTTTTCTAGGGCCACTTCTATCCGTGTGCAGTACTGTCCAGGCTGCTGTTAGCAGTGTTGCATATTTTTTTTTTCTCAAAACCGGCTGTGCAGACCATTGCACCCGGCATTAATACTACAGGGATAGAATTGTGTAGGCAGGGCCAGAAGACATTTATTATTCATTGAATACACGCAGTGGGGTCTTCCCTTTGCTAAAAAGGAAAAAAATTATATTTAGCCAGCCTGTGTCAGTCCTAAGGTCTCCGTGTACGTGTGTGCTGCGTGTACAGCGTACAAAAATCAGACGCAACCAGCTACGCTTTACTGCAGGCTTGCGCCATTGTCTTTCCTGACTGGCAAATACCTGCTCTGCTAGAGTTAATAACTCTGCTACACTATACTTGTGTGACACTTTTTGAGGGCCACACTACAGTTCTAAAAGTTATTGTTCATTGAATATACGCAGTGGGTCCTTCCCTTTGCCAAAAAGGAAAATAAATTATATTTGGCCTGCCTGTGTCAGTCCTAAGGTCTGCGTGTACGTGTGTGCTGCGTGTACAACGTACAAAAATCAGACGCAACCAGCTACGCTTTACTGCAGCCTAGCGCCATTGTCTTTCCTGACTGGCAAATACCTGCTCTGCTAGAGTTAATAACTCTGCTACACTATACTTGTGTGACACTTTTTGAGGGCCACACCACAGATATTAAACTTCTTGTTCATTGAATATACGCAGTGGGGTCTTCCCTAAGCTAAAAAGGAAAAGAAATTATATTTGGCCTGCCTGTGTCAGTCCTAAGGTCTGCGTGTACGTGTGTGCTGCGTGTACAACGTACAAAAATCAGACGCAACCAGCTACGCTTTACTGCAGCCTAGCGCCATTGTCTTTCCTGACTGGCAAATACCTGCTCTGCTAGAGTTAATAACTTTGAACTTTGCTACACTATACTTGTGTGACACTTTTTGAGGGCCACACCACAGATATTAAACTTCTTGTTCATTGAATATACGCAGTGGGGTCTTCCCTAAGCTAAAAAGGAAAAGAAATTATATTTGGCCTGCCTGTGTCAGTCCTAAGGTCTGCGTGTACGTGTGTGCTGCGTGTACAACGTACAAAAATCAGACGCAACCAGCTACGCTTTACTGCAGCCTAGCGCCATTGTCTTTCCTGACTGGCAAATACCTGCTCTGCTAGAGTTAATAACTCTGCTACACTATACTTGTGTGACACTTTTTGAGGGCCACATCACAGATATTAAACTTCTTGTTTTTCATTGAATATACGCAGTTGGGTCTTCCCTAAGCTAAAAAGGAAAAGAAATTATATTTGGCCTGCCTGTGTCAGTCCTAAGGTCTGCGTGTACGTGTGTGCTGCGTGTACAACGTACAAAAATCAGACGCAACCAGCTACGCTTTACTGCAGCCTAGCGCCATTGTCTTTCCTGACTGGCAAATACCTGCTCTGCTAGAGTTAATAACTCTGCTACACTATACTTGTGTGACACTTTTTGAGGGCCACACCACAGATATTAAACTTCTTGTTTTTCATTGAATACACGCAGTGGGGTCTTCCCTTTGCAAAAAAGCGAAAACATTATATTTGGCCTGCAGGCTTGCGCCAATTTATTTCCTGCCTGGGAAATCAAATCACTGGTAATACAGCATGCTGAGGGGTAGGGGTAAGCCTAGAGGACGTGGACGTGGACGTGGCCGAGGATGCGGAGGGCCAAGTCAGGGTGTGGGCACAGGCCGAGCTCCTGATCCAGGTGTGTCGCAGCCGACTGCTGCGCGATTAGGAGAGAGGCACGTTTCTGGCGTCCCTACATTCATCGCCCAATTAATGGGTCCACGCAGGAGACCTTTATTAGAAAATGAGCAGTGTGAGCAGGTCCTGTCCTGGATGGCAGAAAGTGCTTCGAGCAAGCTATCATCCACCCACAGTTCTGCGCCGTCCAGTGCTGCAAATCCGAATCCTCTGTCTGCTGCTCCTCCTTCCTCCCAGCCTCCTCACTCCACTACAATGACACCTGCACAGGAGCGGGAACACTCCCAGGAACTGTTCTCGGGCCCCTGCTTAGATTGGGCAGCAGCGGTTCCTCTCCCACCAGAGGAGTTTATCGTCACTGATGCCCAACCATTCGAAAGTTCCCGGGGTCCGGGGGAAGAGGCTGGGGACTTCCGCCAACTGTCTCAAGAACTTTCTGTGGGTGAGGAGGACGATGACGATGAGACACAGTTGTCTTGCAGTGAGGTAGTAGTAAGGGCAGTAAGTCCAAGGGAGCAGCGCACAGAGGATTCGGAGGAAGAGCAGCAGGACGATGAGGTGACTGACCCCACCTGGTGTGCAACGCCTACTCAGGACAGGTCTTCAGAGGGGGAGGCAAGGGCATCAGCAGGGCAGGTTGCAAGAGGCAGTGCGGTGGCCAGGGGTAGAGGCAGGGCCAGACCGAATAATCCACCAAGTGTTTCCCAAAGCACACCCTCGCGCCATGCCACCCTGCAGAGGCCGAGGTGCTCAAAGGTCTGGCAGTTTTTCACAGAGACGCCTGACGACCGACGAACAGTGGTGTGCAACCTTTGTCGCGCCAAGATCAGCCGGGGAGCCACCACCAACAGCCTCACCACCACCAGCATGCGCAGACATATGATGGCCAAGCACCCCACAAGGTGGGACGAAGGCCGTTCAGCGCCTCCGGTTTGCACCGCTGCCTCTCCCCCTGTGCCCCAACCTGCCACTGAGATACAACCTCCCTCTCAGGACACAGGCACAACCGTCTCATGGCCTGCACCCACACCCTCACCTCCGCTGTCCTCGGCCCCATCCACCAATGTCTCGCACCGCACAGTCCAGCCGTCGCTAGCGCAACTGTTGGAGCGCAAGCGCAAGTACGCCACCACGCACCCGCACGCTCAATCGTTAACCGTCCACATAGCCAAATTTATCAGCCTTGAGATGCTGCCGTATAGGGTTGTGGAAACGGAGTCCTTCAAAGCTATGATGGCGGCGGCGGCCCCGCGCTACTCAGTTCCCAGTCGCCACTACTTTTCCCGATGTGCCGTCCCAGCCCTGCACGACCACGTCTCCCGCAACATTGTACGCGCCCTCACCAATGCGGTTAGTGGCAAGGTCCACTTAACAACGGACACGTGGACAAGCACAGGCGGGCAGGGCCACTACATCTCCCTGACGGCACATTGGGTGAATTTAGTGGAGGCTGGGACAGAGTCAGAGCCTGGGACCGCTCACGTCCTACCCACCCCCAGAATTGCGGGCCCCAGCTCGATGCTGGTATCTGCGGCGGTGTATGCTTCCTCCACTAAAGCACCCTCCTCCTCCTCCGCAACCTCTGTCTCGCAATCAAGATGTGTCAGCAGCAGCAGCACGTCGCCAGCAGTCGGTGTCGCGCGGCGTGGCAGCACAGCGGTGGGCAAGCGTCAGCAGGCTGTGCTGAAGCTACTCAGCTTAGGAGATAAGAGGCACACGGCCCACGAACTGCTGCAGGGTCTGACAGAGCAGACCGACCGCTGGCTTGCGCCGCTGAGCCTCCAACCGGGCATGGTCGTGTGTGACAACGGCCGTAACCTGGTGGCGGCTCTGCAGCTCGGCAGCCTCACGCACGTGCCATGCCATTTGGTGGTTCATCGGTGTCTAAAAAACTACCCACGCTTGTCAGACCTGCTCGTAAAGGTGCGCCGGCTCTGCGCACATTTCCGCAAGTCCCACACGGACGCTGCCACCCTGCGGACACTGCAACATCGGTTTAATCTGCCAGTGCACCGACTGCTGTGCGACGTGCCCACACGGTGGAACTCTACGCTCCACATGTTGGCCAGGCTCTATGAGCAGCGTAGAGCTATAGTGGAATACCAACTCCAACATGGGCGGCGCAGTGGGAGTCAGCCTCCTCAATTCTTTTCAGAAGAGTGGGCCTGGTTGGCAGACATCTGCCAGGTCCTTCGAAACTTTGAGCAGTCTACCCAGGTGGTGAGCGACGATGCTGCAATCATTAGCGTCACCATTCCTCTGCTATGCATCTTGAGAAGTTCCCTGCAAACCATAAAGGCAGCCGCTTTGCGCTCGGAAACAGAGCCGGGGGAAGACAGTATGTCGCTGGATAGTCAGAGCACCCTCCTGTCTATATCTCAGCGCGTTCAGGAGGAGGAGGAGAAGCATGAGGAGGAGGGGGAAGAGACAGCTTGGCCCACTGCTGATGGTACCCATGCTGCTTGCCTGTCATCATTTCAGCGTGTATGGCCTGAGGAGGAGGAGGAGGAGGATCCTGAAAGTGATCTTCCTAGTGCGGACAGCCATGTGTTGCGTACAGGTACCCTGGCACACATGGCTGACTTCATGTTAGGATGCCTTTCTCGTGACCCTCGCGTTACACGCATTCTGGCCACTACGGATTACTGGGTGTACACACTGCTCGACCCACGCTATAAGGAGAACCTTCCCACTCTCATTCCCGAAGAGGAAAGGGGTTCGAGAGTGTTGCTATACCACAGGACCCTGGCGGACAAGCTGATGGTAAAATTCCCATCCGACAGCGCTAGTGGCAGAAGGCGCAGTTCCGAGGGCCAGGTAGCAGGGGAGGTGCGTAGATCGAGCAGCATGTACAGCCCAGACAGTGCAACAGTCTTTAAGGGCCTGGCCAGCTTTATGGCTCCCCAGCAAGACTGTGTCACCGCTCCCCAGTCAAGGCTGAGTCGGCGGGAGCACTGTAAAAGGATGGTGAGGGAGTACGTAGCCGATCGCATGACCATCCTCGGTGACGCCTCTGCCCCCTACAACTACTGGGTGTCGAAGCTGGACACGTGGCCTGAACTAGCGCTGTATGCCCTGGAGGTGCTTGCTTGTCCTGCGGCTAGCGTCTTGTCGGAGAGGGTGTTTAGTGCGGCTGGGGAAATCATCACGGATAAGCGTACCCGCCTGTCAACCGACAGTGCCGACAGGCTAACACTCATCAAGATGAACAAAGCCTGGATTTCCCCAGACTTCTCTTCTCCACCAGCGGACAGCAGCGATACGTAAGCAATACGTAGGCTGCACCCGCGGATGGAAGCTACGTTCTCTCTCACCATCCAAAACGGGGACATTTCTGCTTCATCAATCTGTGTCTAATATTCCTCCTCCTCCTCCTCCTCCTGCTCCTCCTCCTGAAACCTCAGGTAATCACGCTGAACAGGCAATTTTTCTTAGGGCCACAAGGCTCACTCATAATTTTTCTAAACAATTTTTAGATGTTTCAATGCTCTGAAAAGCGTTGGAACTTTAACTTGAACCAATTTTTCGTTAAACTGGGCTGCCTCCAGGCCTAGTTACCACTTAAGCCACATTAACCAAAGCGATTAATGGGTTTCACCTGCCCTCTTGGTTGGCCATGGCCAAATTTTTTCAGGTACATTAGTACTGTTGATACAGCAATTTTTGTGGGCCCTCGCCTACAGTGTAATCAAATAAATGTTTAGCCCACCTGCATTAAGCACGACATTACTACCTCAGCTGTGTTGGGCAATGCAATGGGATATTTCTATGTACCGCCGGTGGCTTCCTGGCACCCACCCATGCTGTAGGTGCACACGGAGTTTTTACTACATCTGTACACTTGAAAAGAACCCCAGTCTGACTGGGGCATGCAATGTGGGCCGAAGCCCACCTGCATTAAGCACGACATTACTACCTCAGCTGTGTTGGGCAATGCAATGGGATATTTCTATGTACCGCCGATGGCTTCCTGGCACCCACCCATGCTGTGGGTCCACAGGGAATTATAAATGCATCTGTTTCCACTTGTAAAGAACCCCAGTCAGACTGGGGCATGCAGTGTGGGCCGAAGCCCACCTGCATTAAGCACGACATTACTACCTCAGCTGTGTTGGGCAATGCAATGGGATATTTCTATGTACCGCCGGTGGGTTCCAGGGAGCCACCCATGCTGTAGGTGCACACGGAGTTTTTACTACATCTGTACACTTGAAAAGAACCCCAGTCAGACTGGGGCATGCAGTGTGGGCCGAAGCCCACCTGCATTAAGCACGACATTACTACCTCAGCTGTGTTGGGCAATGCAATGGGATATTTCTATGTACCGCCGGTGGCTTCCTGGCACCCACCCCTGCTGTGGGTCCACAGGGAATTATAAATGCATCTGTGTCCACTTGTAAAGAACCCCAGTCTGACTGGGGCATGCAGTGTGGGCCGAAGCCCACCTGCATTAAGCACGACATTACTACCTCAGCTGTGTTGGGCAATGCAATGGGATATTTCTATGTACCGCCGGTGGCTTCCTGGCACCCACCCATGCTGTGGGTCCACAGGGAATTATAAATGCATCTGTTTCCACTTGTAAAGAACCCCAGTCAGACTGGGGCATGCAGTGTGGGCCGAAGCCCACCTGCATTAAGCACGACATTACTACCTCAGCTGTGTTGGGCACTGCAATGGGATATTTTTATGTACCGCCGGTGGGTTCCAGGAAGCCACCCATGCTGTCGGTCGACAAGGACTTCACAATAGGGAATTGTACCTGCCTGTGTCTATGAATTAAAAAGCCCGGTCTGACTGGGGCATGCAGAGACACCTTGACAGAATGAATAGTGTGTGACACATAGGTTCCCCATTGCTATGCCCACGTGTGCAGCTCCTGATGGCGGTGGCACAGGATTCTATTTCTCATTGCTTCTGTACAGCATTGTGGGCTATCGCCCCGCCACTTTTAAAGAGGGTCGCTGCCTAGCTGTGCCAACCTCTGCAGTGTGTGCCTGCGGTTCCTCCTCATGGCAGACGCACTTCTAAATAGACATGAGGGTGGTGAGGCATTAGAGCAGCTGAAGGCTGCGCAGGGACACTATGGTGTGCGCTGTGGGGGGGAGGGGGGGCGGTTAGGCAGCATGTAACCCAGGAGAAGTGGCAGTGGAGTGTCATGCAGGCAGTGATTGTGCTTTGTTGGAGGTAGTGTGGTGCTTAGCTAAGGTATGCCATGCTAATGAGGGCTTTTCAGAAGTAAAAGTTTTTGGGAGGGGGGGGGGCACTCTTGCCGCTATTGTGGCTTAATAGTGGGACCTGTGAACTTGAGATGCAGCCCAACATGTAGCCCCTCGCCTGCCCTATCCGTTGCTGTGTCGTTCCCATCACTTTCTTGAATTGCCCAGATTTTCACACAAGGAAACCTTAGCGAGCATCGGCGAAATACAAAAATGCTCGGGTCGCCCATTGACTTCAATGGGGTTCGTTACTCGAAACGAACCCTCGAGCATCGCTAAAAGTTCGTCCCGAATAACGAGCACCCGAGCATTTTGGTGCTCGCTCATCTCTAAAAATAATTAATTGAAAAACTATAGCAAAAAGGTAAAAAACCACAAAGATACAGGAAGTCAATTAAATGACATTCCTTAACACTTTTAAATCTCATGTGAAGAGCAGTTACAAGGCAGCCATAGAAATCTACAAGCCCAAACTTTACATACATTTGCTTCCCTATTCTCACAGAAGCATGCAGAGTTTAAGGGTGCTTCCAGACGAGTGGAATTATTCTGCACCCAGATTCCGCACCAAAATCTACTTGTCTTCCGCAATAAGACTTGTGGAATTCACAGCAGTGGAATAAACTGTGGATTTAGGTGCAGAATTCAGAATAATTTCACCCTCTGTGAAAGCACCCTTATGTATTCAAATGGAATTTGTAAGCTAAAAAGTTGTGCCATATTCCATTGCTCTCTTCTAAGTCCAAAAACTTCTACGATGATTTGCTGTACGGAGGCAACATATGGCACGACACAGGTGTCTGCAACTTTTTAGTTTAAGACCAAAGGAGCTACTTGTTATCTCTTATCAATTCACAAGGGCTATCTGGGTAAAAGTTTGTATAAGTTTTTCTAAATAATATCCTGTTTCCCTGAAAATAAAACATACCCTGAAAATAAGACATAGCATGATTTTCCAGAATTTTTGAGGATGCAAAATGATTTTTCAGGCTTTTTGATGATGCTTCAAATATAAGCCCTACTCCAAAATTGAACCCTGCAAACAGTAAATTAAAAAAGTCAATTTAAATAGTGTCCAGGCAGCTATACATGTAAAAAAGTTAAACCTTTTTGAACAAAAATTAATATAAGACACTGTCTTATTTTCGGGGAAACCCGGTAAGTACTGATGCATTTCTTTCGACAAAATGTATGTATTGGCATACACTTGAGAAATGATGCCAGAAAATATTATCCATAAGTATGACCTGCCAAAAGTCTGTCCTGTCAAAAGACAGGATCCAGACAGATGTCATTTTTTGTTTACAATGAAAGTCAATAGCAGATACTGTATACTACATGTATAGCTGTACGTTTGCTGGTTCTCACAGCATACATTTGAATCTTTTTGAGAAAAAAAATCCCCCCCCCACCAAAAAAACTCCAAACTATTCACTATTGTTTATGAGAAGAAAGACTATGTCTGTAAAATAGATGCCAAATGTACGCTTTTCCTACAGAATCACAAAGCTTTATTTGTGGAAATGAATGAAGAGCTCTTAATTTAACTTGGGATTTATTTCAGTTAGTTATCGTTGTACGTGTTTATTGTAGAAAGGATCTGCCATCCTCACAGTTTGCAACAGATGCGAAAATCCTTTTCATCAGAATCCATTTTTTCCGATGTGAAAAATATTGTATACTGTTTTAATCCCTTATTTTACATCTAGTGTGATGAAAAAATTGCAAAGATATGTCTTATTCTTTGTCATTCGAGATTATATTTCTTTTTTGCAATATAACAGCATGTGATCTTTGTTCTTTGTTTATTCTCCCTTTGGACAGCTCTGCTAAAAATACTGGCAAAGAATATAACAGAAAACTCCAATTACAGCCCTAATTAGTAGCTATTTTCATTCTTCATTGCTCAATATGCTTTTGGCTTCTTTTTAAATGACTAATTTATATATAATACATCTGTAGCATGAAATAGTATAAAATCTGTCTCTATTATCTCTCTCTTGTCAGTGTTGTGCAGTCTACATTAGACTTTGCTTATACAGAGGTAGAAGCGGTTCTTTTATCGGAAATACCTCTATACATCTTGTATCTGAAGAAGCATGTAACTATTACCTTCTTTCAGGTTTGCATGTTAAGTGTAACGTTTTGGCCACCAGTTCTATAAGAAGGACATAGCTAAACTGGAGCAGGTGCAAAGGAGAATGGCCAAAGCATTAGTCGATTGTAGTTCCAAAACAAATTCAAAATCTTGGGTTTATTTGGTTTGGAAAAACAGAAGGCTTAGGGGTCATATTGTTACTATTTTAAAAAAGTCAGTTAGTATAGACATCAATGAGCTTTTCTAGCTAGGCCTGTGTCCATGACAAGAAATTGACTATTACTCGACCTCTAGAGGAAGGTTTTCGGCATCATCAAAAATGAGGTTTCTGAAAAAGCCATAAAACTATTGGCTTCTACCTCATTGGGTGTTTTTGCCTTTCTCTGGATCAACATAAGTGGGAAATAAGCTGAACTAGGTGGCCATATATCTTTTTTGAGCTTAACATATTATGTTACTACGTATGGAACTTGGGATAATGTTACGGTTAATTTGCTGGAAGAGATCAAGAGACCTGCATGCTTTTATAAGCTCTCGATAGCTGGAGATGCTTAATTGATCCAGGAATATATTTTCATTGCCATATTTTATATCAGGGAGGAATGTTGTCACCTTTCATGAAGCAATTAGAAACTACCTTATGTGCTTATATTCTACCTACAGTATATCTACATTAACACTCTGGCAATACAGGTAGGAATTAATGAGTCTGTTCATTTTTTTCATCTTTATTAAAAATTATACTGTATTATTATTTAGAAGGAACAACATGCAAAATGTGATTTCCCCACAGGGCACATAACAGATCTGCAGGCAATTAGTATGTGGTAATGCAATACTGAATGCAATACTGCATGGGATTTGTTTTCTTTTTGTCCTAATAGAATCGGTAAAAAAAACTATGTGCTTCTGTATAAAATTAGCAGGCTATGGATGGTGTATTGAGGACCCTTACAACACCAACATTAATGAGCCCCCAGAAATAAAAACGTAGGATCCTTTTAGATGAATCAATTCTCCTTTGAACAAGCGAGTGACATCACCCCTAACTTGTTTGCTCTCATTCAGCCTGTTTAGACAGTCAGACACATCCGCCGCTCATTCTAAAGAGCATAGTTCAGTATCATTCAGTCTCTGACATTTGCTGTATTAGCAAATGTGAAAGACTGAATGAGTGCTATTTAAACTGAACCATAAGTGAACAGGCCAATGAAAGCTTTTATGCCTGCATTAAATAGATGACCAAAAAGCAAACGATTCTCATTCACCATTTAGTCATTTGAGCTCATTTAGACTGAACGATTATCATTCACTTTCGCTTGTTTGAACAATTTTTTTACAATAATCATTCCATATAAGGGCTCAGTCAGACAGGCGTTTTTATGTGCATATGTTACCTGCGTTTGCGATCCACATCTATGCAGAACCAATGCTTTTAAATGGCAGCGGTTATATGCCCGATATTTACCTGGGCACAAAAATGCACAAGGGTAAATATAGGGCAGCGGATTTTAAAAACGTAGGTAACTGGGGCATCGGTGTTTTTTGAACGTGAAACCCCTGGATGCTGTCACATCCAGGGGTTTCACCTTGTACTCAATGGGGCAGGTGGTATTAGTGCCAACCCCATTGGGAACATACAGTGAAGATCGCTATCCTCTGGCACAGCTGTCACAGCTGTGGCACAGGAGCGCAATGTTCTTCCATTAAATTCAATGGAGCCGGTGCTACAACCGGCTCTATTGAAAGCAATGGGCTCCCGGCAAGCCCTACAGTGATTTTCGAGGAAGGGCTTTCAATATAAGCCCTTCCCTGAAAATCATCCCTAAAACGTGTAAAAAATAAAAAAAATATATATACTCACCTTTCTGCAGCTGTCAGGGCTGAGGCACGTCTAGTTGGGTCTTCTCGCTGCACTGCTCTGAAGTGGTTTCAGGGCTGCCTCTGATTGGCTGAGCACTGTGACCAATCAGAGGCAACACTCAGCTATGGAATGACAGCTGGGAGCTGCCTCTGATTTGTCACAGTGTTCAGTCGTGGCAGAGGAGCACAATGTTCTCTGTATGTCAGTGGGGCCGCTGCTGCTGTTGTTGGCCCCATTGACAACAAGGTGAAGCTGCTGCAGCTGTCACAGCCGCAGAAGGGGATAGTAGACAGCGCAATGTATGTGCGCAAAAACACGGCCAAGTGCGTTTTTTTCAGCGTCACCCAGATTTTTTTAGGTATGAGTTTTTGCGCACATAAATTCGCACATAAAAACACCCGTCTGACTGAGCCCTAAAAGGACCCTTACAAATTGGCTTGCTACTTATCTTCTGAAAACAATTTCACTATCTCTCAATGCAGACTATTATAGATAGATAAATAGTATCATTCTGTATTATCTGTCATACAACAAATATATTCTATGTCAGTAAACTGAATAGCAGTAAATGACTTCCCACTCTTTCTGTACTAATTTCTTTATTTTTGTTAAAAAGTAAAAAAATAAAAAACACATGCAGTTTCCATTTTCTGACCTATTTCATATAATTATGTTTTAGTGGCTTTTCAAGTCTTTCAGTAAAGTTCCTACTTCACAGTACATTAAATCCCTGTGGATTTTAATTGTTCATCTCTTTTTCCCATTTGTATTTTGTGACTTCTGCATCCCCAGTAGTTTTATGCAGTTTTAGAATTAACTGCCTTCTTCTTACACGACCTCTCCTTTTAACTCCATTCTTTAAAAATGAAGAAAAAAATCAAACTATAGGACAAGTTCATTGTGACCCTGGCAGTTGTATCAAGCTAACTTACAAAATAAAGGCAATTACTTTTAAATATAAGTAAGTTGTGCGCACCAAAACTGTGAAAGATCAAAGAACTTTAAATGAATGTAAAGACTTGCGCTGCTTTTTGATTTTTTTTGTCTCAATCAAAATAAGTACAAAATTCTGAATTAGCATCTTAAGAAATCTTTACAGTAGGCAGACCTTTTTGTGATGCAGTGTTCCAAATCTGCATGGACACAGATTAAACCGTTAATGACGACCCCATTGCCTTTTTACCCCCTAGCTAAGTGGGCTTTAATCCTCAAGGACGTAAAACATGCTTCCTCTGAGCATTAAAGCCACATGGGCTGAGGACGTGATAGCTCCATATTGCCGGCTGCCAGAGGCAGTCGACAACCTGGAGCTGTCATGAGGGGCTGGGATAACCGACCGCCGTCATGCAATCAGCGCTATCCAATGAATAGTGCCAATCAAATGAAAGTACATAGAAAGTGAAAAAAGTTTTAGCTCCCCTCACAGATCGCATCAAAGAGTGGCAGTGAAACTACTTACCCCCATCCTCTGCGATGTCCTGCGATGATCTGGTCCAAAAAGGTCCTTCGGACGTCTTCTGCGTATGCGCACCAAAGGAAGAATGCTGATGCATGCACAGAAGACCGGACCATTGTGGGACATTTGCAATCTCCTGCCTCCCGGTAGCTGAAGGTAGCAGGAGATGTCACCGGGCCCGTGATTGCCGCTATTGAATGGATAGCGGCAATGACGAAAAAGTTTAAAAAAGTAAAATGAAGTTAGTTTCACCTCCCTGCATTGATCAGATCCAATAGGGGAGGTAAAAATACTCACCCCCACCCTCCGCGGACCTCACGTCGCTTTCTGCGCATGCGTGCCCAACAAAAACTTTGGGCGAATGCCAAGAACGGCTTGCACCCTGGGAATTTTTTTAAAAAGTTAAAATTTCACCTCCCATCATGGATCCAATTCATGTGGGGAGGTGAAATTACTCAACTAAGGCCTCCAGCAATGTCTCCTGATGGGATCACTCACTATCCGCGGACCTTTCCCGAAATTCGGCGCATGTACCCATTGGCAAAATGGCAGACGCAAGCGCAAAAGCTGGGAAAATTTAAACGTAGAACAGAGCCTAGAGCAGTGACCGAGGTGCGCAGTGAGCATTCTACGGTCATGTGATTGCTGTTATCTAATCAATAATGGCGATCAGTTTGGGCCCCGTTGTGCATGTAGACATAATATTAGGGCCACAATCGGTATGTTTCTGAACACGGGACAAATAGGGGTATCCATTTTGCAATGAAAGTCTTCATTCATATGTGTGCTGTACAAAAAAAATTGTTTTTAAAATGACATGATTGCGAAACAAATGAAAATCGTAATTTCTTCTTCTGCTTTGCTTAGATTCATTCAAAAACTGTGTTATTAAAATACGCAATACACTCCTAGATTAATTCATTAAGGGGTTTTGTTTTCAAAATGGGATAATATGTGGGGGTTCTCCATTTTTTTGGCTGTTTAAGTCTGCAATGGGGCTAAATCACCAAGCAAAATGTCTGTTCCGAAAGCTACCAGCTGCTCCATTTGGTTTGGGCCTTATTGTGCATACAGACATAATATTAGGGCCACAATGGGTATGTTTTTGAACACTGGACAAACAGGTGGATCCATTTTGGGGGTAAATCCTCATTTTCATGTACACTATAGAAAAAAATATGTATTTAAAAATGACATATTTGCAAAAATATGACATTTTTTATTCATGACACCCCTCAGTAAATACATTAAGGGGTGTAGTTTTTAAAATGTGGTAATTTGTGGGGGTATCTATCATTCTGACACCTGTGAGCCTTTGCAATCTTGGCTTGGTGTAGGAAAACAAAATGTACGTCTTCTAAATGATTTTAAAAAATTAAAGTTTTTCAAATGTGCACTCAGAATAAAGTAAACAGATGGCAATATGTATCTTATTATTTAGCGCACGTATATGTATGATAAAAAAATGCACATAGCATGTGTTAAAAATCACGTGACCGAAGCAAGAAAAAAATCGCTCATAAACATTGCACATAATAGTGCAATCGGTATCCCTTGCTGCGGCTGTGACAGCTGAAGCAGGAAATTCCTTGGATGTGAGACTGCTGGATGGGTTTTCTGATTTGATGAGCGCTGTGACCAATAAGAGGCAGTGCTCAGCTGTCATTCAATGAATGGCTTCTAGGTGAGTTAACATTCTTTTTTTCTACAGCTAGGGATTTTCAGAATAGGGCTTATATTTCAGCCTCCCCTCCCCCCTTGAAAATCATCGCTTCAGGGGTTGCCTTTATCCCATTGCTTTCAATGAGGCAGCATCAGCGTCAGCTCCATTAAAAGCAATGGAATAGCATTGTGCTCTTCTGTCACAGTTGTGGCAGGGAAGCACAATCTACTCGGTAAGTTTTTAATGGGGCTAACGGGATAGGGCTTACATTTAAGCTTAGGGGTTATATTTCAGCTTATATTTCAGCCCCATTAATAGCAAGGTGAAAGCCCTGGATGTGATAGCATCCAGGGGTTTCAAATGTTTTTCCTTCGATCACTCGTTTTTAACACATGAGATAAAAGCTGTCCTATTTTTTTAGAGGTGCGATTTTTTAACTCATGTAAAAATCAGACATGTGACTGCTTTCATTGGAACTATAGGTTCGATTTTTTTTATTGTGCCTATATATGTGCAAAAAAATTGCTCGTGTGACTATACCCTTAAAGTGACACATCAGATTTCCAAAATTTGGCTCCGTCACTAAATCGTAAACAGGCTTCGTCACGAAGGGGTTAAAATATAGCATATTGGTACCTGAAGATGACACTAGGGGCAGTTTATACCATACTCGTATAAAAGGAAGCAGTGGAGGTAATTGCTGAACCACTGGCCATAATCTTTGAAAATTCCTGGAAGACAGGAGAAGTCCCAGAAGATTGGAAAAATGCAAATGTTGCCCTATCTTCAAGAAAGGGAAGAAGGTGGATCCAGGTAACTACAGGCCTGTGAGCCTGACTTCTATACCAGGAACAAATTATTAAACAGCATATATGTAAGAACTTGGATAAAAAATGAAGTAATTAGCGAGAGCCAGCATGGGTTTGTAAGAAACAAGTCCTGCCAGACGAATCTTATTTCCTTCTATGACAGAATCACCAACTGGGTTAATCAGGGAAATGCGGTGGATATAGTATATCTTGACTTTAGTAAAGCATTTGGCAAAGCATCTCATAGCACACTTATTGAAAAAATGACCAAATATGGGATTGACAAGACAACTGTAAGGTGGATTTACAACTTTTTGAGTGATCCTTTTTAAAGAGTGGTCAGAAATGGCTGCATATCTAAGTGGAAGAATGTATCAAGTGGAGTACCACAAGGCTCTGCCCTAGGCCCAGTGTTGTTGAACATTTTTATAAATGATCTGGAGGAGGTAATTGATTGGAAACTGATCACATTTGCTGACAACACAAAGCTAGGAGGGATAGCTAATAGAGATGAGCGAACGTACTCGTTTCGAGTAATTACTCGATCGTGTACCGCTATTTTCGAGTACTTCAGTACTCGGGTGAAAAGATTCGGGGGCGCCGGGGGGCGGGGGGAGGCGTGGCGGCGCGGGGGGTAGCAGCGGGGAACAGGGGGGAGCCCTCTCTCTCTCTCCCTCTCCCCCCCCCCACTCCCCGCTTCAACTCCCCACTCACCCACGGCGCCCCCCGAATCTTTTCGCCCGAGTACGGAAGTACTCGAAAATCGCGGTACTCGGGCGAAAAAGGGGCGTAGCCAAGTACGCTCGCTCATCTCTAATAGCTAACACTAGGGAAGAAAGAGAGAGCATTCAAAAAGATCTAGAAAAGCTTGAACAGCGGGCGTCGACTACCAGAATGGTATTTAACAAGGAGAAGTGGAGAGTCCTACAACTGGGCAAGAAAAATGAAAAAGCACATACAGAATAGGAGGAATTGGGCTAAGCAGCAACACATGTGAAAAAGACTTGAATGTACTAATAGATCATAGCTGAACATGAGTCAACAATGTGATACAGCAGCCAAAAGGGCAAACACAATTCTGAGATTCATTAAAAGGGTTGTCTCGCGCCGAAACGGTTTTTTTTTTTTCCATAGGCCCCCTGTTCGGCGCAGGACAACCCCAAGGGATGTGTTAAAAAAACCAAAAACATATTACTTACCCGAATCCCTGCTCTGCGACGTCTTCCTTCTTCCTTCTTCTTCCTTCACCAAGATGGCTGCCGGGATCTTCACCCACGATGCACAGCGGGTCCTTTCCTATGGTGCACCGTGGGCTCTGTGCGGTCCATTGCCGATTCCAGCCTCCTGATTGGCTGGAATCGGCACACGTGACGGGGCGGAGCTGCGATGACCAGCTCTCCGGCACGAGCGGCCCCATTCACCAGGAAGAAGACCGCACAGCGCAAGCGCGTCTAAAAATGCCAGAAGACAGCGAAATTAGACGGATCCATGGCGACGGGGACGCTAGCAACGGAGCAGGTAAGTGAATAACTTCTGTATGGCTCATATTTAATGCACGATGTATTAATATGGCCATACAGAAGTGTATAACCCCACTTGCTGCCGCAAGACAACCCCTTTAAGATAAGCATATAGTATAGATTACATGAGGTAATTATCCCCCTCAACTCTTAATTTGTCAGACCTCATCTGGAATACTGTGTGCATTTCTCGGCACCCCCACTTTAACCCCTTAATGACAGAGCCCCTTTTTCGTTTTCCATTTTCGTTTTTTCCTCCCCCCTTCAAAAAAATCGTAACTCCTTTATTTATCCATCGACATCGCTGTATGAGGGCTTGTTTTTTGCGGGAGAAGTTGTATTTTTCAATGGTGCTATTTAAAGTACCATATAATGTACTGAAAAACTTTAAAAAAATCTAAGTGGAGTAAAATGAAAAAAAAACCTACATTTCGCCATCTTTTAGTGCGTCTTGTTTCTACGGTGCATAAAACGCAACAAAAGTGACATGATAACTTTATTCTATGGGTTGGTACTAGAGATGAGCGAACGTACTCGTTTCGAGTACTTACGCACCCGAGTACCGCCATTTTCGAGTACTTCAGTACTCGGGTGAAAAGATTCGGGGGGCGACGGGGGGCGGGGAGAGGCGTGGCGGTGCGGGGGGTAGCAGCGGGGAACAGGGGGGAGCCCTCTCTTTCTCCCTCTCCCCCCCACTCCCCACTGCTACCCCCCGTGCCGCCACGGCGCCCCCCGAATTTTTTCGCCCGAGTACGGAAGTACTCGGAAATCGCGGTATTCGGGCGAAAAAGGGGCGTGGCCGAGCACGTTCGCTCATCTCTAGTTGGTACGATTACTACGATACCAAACTTGTATAGGTTTTTTCTTACTATACTACATTTAATTTTTTTCTGCGGTCATTTTGTGCGCGCAATAACATTTTTTTTCCCGTAGATGTAGTTGAGAAAGGGCAATTTTTTTTTGTGGGATGTCCTGTAGTTTCCTATAGTATCAATTTGGAATACATATGACTTTTTGATCGCTTTTTATTGCGTTTTTTCTGGGAGACAGAATAACAAAAAAAGTGCATTTCTGGCGTTCTTTATTTTTGTTTTTTGGACGACGTTCACCATGCGGGAAAAATAATGTGCTACTTTGATAGATCGAACTTTTACGGATGTGGCAATACCAAATACATATTTTTTTTTAGGATTTAGATTTTTTATTAATAGATATGGCAAAAGGGGGGTGAATTAAACTTGTATACCTTTTTTTTTACAATTAAAAAAACTTTATTGATTTTTTTAACTTTATTTTGAAGTCCCCCTGGGGGACTTTAACATGTGATGCTTTGATCGCTCCTGCAGTATGACGTAATGCTATAGCATTACATCCTACTGCAATTTAACAGGCAGTCTATCAAGCCACCCCATGGGGATAGCTTGATAGGAAGTCTGGTAAGGCAGCCCTGGGGCCTTTCATTAGGCCCCCGGCTGCCATGACACCTGCACGGCTCCCCCGAACAAGTTCAGAGAACAGTTACCAAGATTGTGATCTGCAAATCATGTCCTATGAGGAACAGTTAAAGGATTTGGGAATGTTTAGCTTGCAAAAAAGAAGGCTGAGAGGAGACTTAATAGCCATCTACAAATATCTGAAGGGCTGTCACAGTGCAGAGGGATCAGCCCTATTGTCATTTGCACAAGGAAAGACTAGAAGCAATGAGATGAAGCTGAAAGGGAGGAGACACAAATTAGATATTAAAAAAAACGTTTTGACAGTGAAGGTGATCAATGAGTGGAACAGGTTACCATGGGACATGGTGACTTCTTCAATGGAAGCGTTCAAACAAAGGCTGGACAAATATCTGTTTGGGATAATTTAGTGAATCCTGCACTGAGCAGGAAGTTGGACCAGATGACCCTGAAGGTCTCTTCAAACTCTACGATTCTATGATTTTATGGTATACATTATTATGGCTTCAATAGTAATGCAATGTGCGCAACAATCCCTCTAAGGCTCCATACTTGTAGACTTAATAGCCGTCTACAAATATCTGAAGGGCTGTCTGAAGAAGATGTGAGGATTGTAGGCAAGTTTGGGCCGGGTGAAATGAATGAAGCTGGGGATCCTTTAGTGCAATTTTGTGCAAAAGAGAATTGCTTCAGGATTTATAACATTTGGTTCATTCAGCACAAGTGATGCTTCTATGCATGGAATTCACCAAATGGACAACATCGGAACCAAATTGACTTCATTCAGTGCCAACAACGCTGGAAAAGCTCCATTGCCACCATGATGATGTTCCCTGGTGCCAACTGCAGCACAGGCCATCAACTGTTAGTGGCTAAGATGAAGCTCAAACGGTGCAAGGTCAAGAAGAGGACCAACCAGAAGAAATGTAATGTTGATGACATATTGCCAATGTATGCTGTGGAAGTTAAGAACCTTTTTTTTCCTAGAAGGTTTCAGCCCAGAAGCAAAAGATACAGATAAGCAATGCTAAGAAATCTGAGATATAATCATCAAAATTGCTGAGAGACATGTGCAATACCAAAATACAAAGAAGATGAGCAAGTGGCTATCTGACAACACCATCAAAATAGACAATACGCGAAGAGTGGCCAAAGCCAGGGGAAACATGGAGGAAGCTAAGAAGCAGAGCACAGTTTTCCAATGTGATGCCAAGAAGGACAAGAAAAGACAACTTGATGTACATCATCAACATATGGAAGAGGCTAATAGGAGGGGACATACTTGAGCCATGTTTGATGAAGTCAAAGTATTGCAATCCAGCTTCTCTGCCCAAAAAAGGACAGTCAAGGATCCTAATGGAAATGAACTGAGTGATCATCAGAAGATCAAGAATAGATGGAGAGAATACACAGAAGAGCTATATGCTAGCCAGTCTAAACACTAAAAAGATAATGATAATAGCAGTTGTCTCACAGCCCATGCTGTTGGAAGAGGAATCGAACTGGGGGACCTCCTGCACTCCTAAGCTAATCACCCTGTGGACAGTTCCCTTGCATGACTCTTAGCATGACTATGTTATGCTGAGAGTGACTACATTACCCGCCTCAACCATTGTACTGCAAACCGAGACCTACCGCTGCTGACTCATGGCTCATCCCTGATTAACCTCCAAACCTATGGCTATTACACCTGAGGCTCCTATCTAACGCTGGCAAGACACTTACAAAATAATCATACCTAAACATGCAGCTCGTTGTGGCCACTCTAAGAAAACAGATTATAGAGCTTGAAGAATTTTTTGCCTCCTACCAGGAAAAGGTTCTTAGCACATCCACATGCCAATGCCAGCAAAATTTGCAGGACATCGTCCGTCGTCAATACCAAGGTTTCCTAAATCAATATTGAATCTATTTTCAGATGCAGCCCACCTTGTTCACCAGTGACTGGAAAAAGGTACTGTACTCTTCATCATTAACTTCCTCACTGATGAGGCGCTTGCCATATGTGAAGATCAAAAGTAATCCTCTTGATAGCCTTGATGCCTTCATGACCACCATAAGTCGAATCTCTGATGATGTGAACCCCTGTGCCATGACCAAACGGAGGTTACATAACCTATGACAAGTGCAAAATTCCGTTGCAGAGTATACAGCAGTTTTTCGTCACTGGGCGAATAGCACCATATAGAATCCAGCTACACAACAGAGCCAATTCTGCTGCAGATTATCTGAGTGGGTAAAGGATAAATTTGCCACAGTGCAGACCCCTGATAACCTAAAAGACTTCATTTAGCTTTGCATCAGGATTGACCAGAGACTTTCTGAGCGTTGAAAAGAGAAACTGCGAGATTTGTGCACCAAAGCCCCCTATTCCTTCAGTCAATCCACATTGAGTCCCCAACCGAGGACTGAAGCCGCAGCAAAACCAAGGTGCCGTGCTGAAAATCTTTGCCTTGTTTGTGGAAGTTCAGTACATTATGCTTTAAACTGTCCAAATAAGTTCTAAAGAACTCTCACTGTAGCCAACGTTAAGACCACGACCAATTCATCTATCATGAAACAAGGGGATATCACCAAACACACCTTTGTACCGGTAGTTTAAGACAGTGAGAAAACCCTTCCCTTGCTCCACCATTTTGTCCTCCCAATAAAGATCTTAATGGGTAATCCGAAAATGCAGTGTTCAGTGATGTTGTATTCAGGAGCAGGACTTTCAGGATCCTGGTTCTCTACCCATAATCCCTCTATCAACTAGGAATCAAGGCCCATTGCTTTCTCTTCTAGTATACTGTTAAGAAAACTGCAAGATGGCACCATGTGCTCCTAAACCAGTGCCACCCTGAGGATGGTTATCAGAAATTTAGGCTGTTACCAGTTCAGTACCAAATGTTCAGGGATGTCTGAGGCAAGAAGAAAGCTGACCAGCTGCCACCTCATTGGCCATATGATGCGTGTTTGGATGGTCTTGGAACAACTCAAAAAGAATAATCTCTACATTAAACTAGAGAAGTGTGAACAGACCCAAATGCAATTCCTGTGATACATTATCTCTCCAAACAGTCTAAGTATGGACACGAGCAAGATTAAAGCCATCCTGGATTGGCCCATTCCAAGAAATTTGAAAGATGTACAGCGCCTGATCAGTTTTGCGAACTTCTACAGAAGATTTATTAAGTACTTCTCATAGGTCATCTCTCCCTGTAACAACTGTGGATGTGGAAACACTGTGTCAATCTACCAGGTAGGTGATGATGCAGTCCAGTACAGTTGACAGCCGAACCAGTGTGGGAGGCTGTCCATGTGCTGCCTTATGGGCTGATATATTGTTTCTATATTTGATTGTTTGATCAATTGCTGCTTGTTAGCTTACAGCAATGCCATAGAATGCATGCAAGACTTGATCTTCCTTGGTTTGAAGATTGACAGGATGGAGGCTCTATGTCACAGATAAAATGTAGGATAGCGTGGGAGCAAAGCACAATGCTAAACACGGAAAAAAGTAGTGATATCGGCAACTAAATGCAGGATAATGCAAACCATCGTTTTTCTCTTAGCCATAGTATGGATGTGAAATCTGGACTGCAAAGAAAGCTGATAGAGGAGGATTGATGCAATCAAGCTGTGGTGCTGGCAAAAGCTGCTACATATACCCTGGTCAGCAAGAGTTACAAGCAGAGAAGTCCTGAACCATATAAGACCCGATATATAACTGGAGAGCAAAATGACTGGGCTCAGGCTCACGGATTTTGGCTATGTAATGCAAGCAGAGTTGCTAGAAAATCTGTTATGGTTGGAAAGATCAGAAGATCAAAAAAAGACCCGGCCGCCAAAGAACACGATGGCTTGATGCTATTAAAGCTGATACTGGCATGGATATTAAACAACTGAAAAGGCAGTGCAAAATCGAAAAACATGTAGGAAGTTCACCTTTAGGCCTTAGTCACACGGGCGTTTTTTCGCGTTATTTGCGGATCGCATGACGGATGCGCATCCGCAAATCGCGTGACCGGGGCCAAAAAAAAAAAAAAAAATCGCCCGAAAGATCTGCTCCTAGCCGCGTTTCATTAGAAACGGGCTGGAGCTGTCCAGCGCATTGAATTCAATGGAGTCGGCAATACAGCCGGCTCTATTGAAAGCAATGCGCTGCGGGCGAGCGCAGGATGAATTGTCGGGAAGGGCTTAAATATATAAGCCCTTCCCTGCAGTTCATCCAGAAAAGTGTAAAAATAAAAAAAATCTATATACTCACCTTGTCCCGGCAGACGGAGTTCAGAGCGGCCGGCCTGCAGTGGGTGTGAAGGGGGTGTGAGTCAGAATTGCCTCTGATTGGCTCAGCGCTGAATTCAATGGGCAAACATCGTTCTTCTCTGCCACAGCTGTTACAGCTGTGGCAGAGAAGAATGATTTGTCTTCTATATGTTCTCAATGGGGTCGGCGCTGCTGCCGCCGGCCCCATTGAGCGCATGTAGAGAAGAGGACAGGAATCGCAGATCGCAGATAGGTGCAATCTGCGATTTCTGTTCTATAATTTATCGGACGAGCGCATAAAAAGCGCTCATGTGTCCGATACCATTGCAAAGCAATGGTTTTAAAAAGTCGCCGGACGCATGCGCAAATCGCGCGAAAAAACGCCCGTCTGACTAAGGCCTTAGTGTCACCGAGAGTCGTGAACGACTAAATGGCTAACAATAATAAATAATAGCTTATATGTTTATGCACTCATAGTTTTTGTTATGGTGGCATGATATATTTTGTCCCCAGTGCCTAATTGGTTGGTGGGTTTTCAAAACATACTATGGTGCATATGTGGCTTTTTTGTTAATTTTTTAGTGCACCTGCCTGTGTATTTAATCTCAATTGAACAGTTTGACATGTACCTTTGTTCCCATATTTCTACACTATGGGAGTGTTTCTGGCATTTTGGGCATATTTGTGTTTATCAAATACCAGCTGATTACCCAATATTACCCTCTATTTTATTTTTAGACATGAAAAAACACTATTTCTTATACTGCTGAGGTAAAATGAAAGCTGTGCTGTGATTGGTTACTATTTCTTATACTACTGAGGTAAAATAAAAGCTGCACTGTGATTGGTTGCTATGGGCAACACAGATTTCCTTTTGGACAGCTTTCATAAGACTGAGTGATGGGCTCATTTGTGTGTGATACATAGTGGCTTAGTGCTGGTGGGAAGCTGTGTGGTAGTTGGAGCAGAGAAGGAGGTTTTCTGTGTAAGATATTATCTGAGGAGAAGGAGGTCTGGCAGCCACGCGCTGGTAGTAGTGGTTCCAAGCTGCGTGATGTCATAATAGAATTGTGCTGGTGTGAGGATTTGTGGTAGATAGTGGCTCAGTGCTGGTGGGAGGCTGTGTAGTAGATGGTGGCTCAGTGCTGGTCGGAGGCAATGTGGTAGATGGAGGCTCAGTGGTCATGAGATTATTAGATAATGCACTCCTTTGCAGACAGCTGCGATTTGACCATGTGAAAACACGAGCGAAAAACAAAATCACAGCATGTCCTATTTTTCGCAAAGGGCCCACACAGAAACATCAGTAGTGATGCGCTGGCTCTGCTCTGCGCATGCGCCCGCTGGGCACATAGCAGAGCAGGGAGACTCCGGAGCAAGTGAGCCACAGTGGTCACTGCAGGGGCACGGGTCAGGTCCCGCTGTGAGAATTCTCACAGCGGGCTCCGACCTGACCGTCTGCAGGAAGCCTATGACAGAATCCCTGACTGCGTTGATCAGGGAAATGCAGTAAACATAGTATATCCTGTATAGTAAAGCATTTGACAAACAATCTCATACCATCCTTATTTTTTTTAAAATGACCAAATATGGGATTGACAAGGCAATTGATTCACAACTGGCTGAGTGATTGCACTTAAAGAATGGTCATAAATTGCTGCACATCCAATTGGAAGTATGTCTCAAGTGGGGTACCACAAGGCTCTGTTCTGGGCCCAGTGTTATTCAACATTTTTATAAATAATCTGGAAGAGGGAATTGAAGGAAAACTGATCCAATTTGCAGCTGACACAAAGCTAGGAGAGCTAGCTAACACTATGCACTGCACAGATGTGCAAAATGTGTCTGCCCATTACTTTCAATGGGACTGGCACTGCTGCCACCCCATTGAAAGCGATGGGATGCATGCAACCCCTGAAGTGATTTTCGGGGACCGGCTTGAAATATAAGTCCTTCCTTGAAAATCATCCCTAGCTGCTGGAAAAAATAAAAAAAATATATACTTCATCTCTCTGGCGCGTCTTCTCCCTGCCTCCCCGGCACTGTTCAGTGATAATAGGAACAAGCATCACTAGTGGATGGAGGTGGAGTGGCTCAGGGATCGTTCTAGCCCACCTGCCTTCATTCACAGTAAGCAGGCAGTCGTTCATAAGTGAATGACTGCCTGTTTACATTGAACAATACGCCGTTCAGTTTTATGCTTGCAGAACCTGAACAAGAAGTGAAAGACTTCTCATTTGTTGTTCAGTTGGAGCAATGCATTTACACAATCCAGCAGGAATCTGATACATGTACCATGTAAAAGGCCTCAAGAGGTGGTCTTTTCGAGAGTTCTACTATAAATTTAATAGATAGCATACCTAAAGCCACCACTAAGTTAAGGGAGCCTGATGCATACTTTTATATATAAAACCTGATAACACATTCATCCATTACTAATCTTCCTCTACTGGTAGAAGCAAGTTATCTTTTAAAGAAAAACAAGCTCTGATCACTATAAGGACATATTAAAAAATGAACTAGCACAGAAGAATTTGCTGATGGAAAGGGAAGATTTACTTTAAGCTTGCCAAGTATTCATGTAATCTCATTTAACATAGCTTGTGTGATGAAATGAATAATATTGGTGTTTCAGCAAACAAATCATGATTTATTAGGTAGTTATGTGATTACGAATTTCTGTGGAGCACATTTTAATAAGACAAATTGTATGATTAGATATTATCTTCAAAATCCATTGATCATTATTTTAGTAGCCATCTTTAATGAAGGAGATATATTACTCTAAACTATTCCACCAGCTGTAACTTGCTTTTGTGAGTCCTGACATCATTGTATGCACAGACTCTACCCTACGATAAACACATTTACAGCCAAAAAAGGAAAACATTTGTGAATAATTATATTAAAGCGATTGTCCAGTCGCAAACTATGGATGGTCTATCTACAGGATAATTAATCAGTAGTAGATTGGCAGGAGTCTGCTGCCTGTGACCTTCACTGATCAGCATGCTTGTGCACTGAGCTGAATTTCCAGGAAGCACACAGCTCTGTTCCCACTACAGTTGAGAAACTTGATATTGCAGGCAAAGATCGCATTCATTTTAATGGGACGTTGCCTGCAATACCCTGCCTGACCACTACAGTAAGAACAGAGCTCTCTGTTTCCCACAGAATTCAGTTCAGCATACAAATGCTCCAGCTTGGCATAAATCTGATTGGCTGTGGGCCTGAGCAACAAAACCCTGCCAAACTCCTTATGATGACTTAACTTTAGGAGAGGCCATCCATAGTCTGCAACTGGAAAACCACTTTAAATGCACCATTTTACAAAAACATAAATTTACAACAACTGTCCTTCCAGATGGAATAGACTGGGCATGATAGTATTAAATATATTTTACATGGAAAATACTGTGACCCATCATGAAGAAGCCTATATTGCCTTAGCCTGTTAACTCTATTCTGAATTGCTATGATTTAATAAATGTATACAAAGTGTTTGATCCAAAAATAAGGTATATCTAGCTATCCATGACACAGTTTTACTAGTAAATACAATATTAACCTCTTCCCACTCTGTGACATATATGTACCTTACAGAGGTGCTGCGTGGAGCTGAGCAAGCCTCATACTCAGTGGGTGCTGGCTTTTTCTGACAGTTGACACGCATCACAAACAGCTGCGATCAGGACTAGCTTTAATCATGGCTGTTTTGCAACTTACATCCATGGTACACCCTGATGTCAATATATAAACTGTCAACCAGAGGTGGATGTCCCCCCTGTGGTTTACTATCGGCCCCTCTGTGATGAGTTGAGCAGTGCTAATGGTTTCCATGAGCGTAGCAAAGGCTCACAAGGCTGCCATATATTTAACCCTATTAAACACCGTTTGTGGCAGTGCTTAATATGGGAGTATAAAGAATACCATATACTGCACTACTGAGTATATTGTAGAAGTGATCAAAAGAGTGCAAGTGCAAGTTTGCTATTGGAACAAAAAAAATGTAAAATTTAAGAAAAGAAATGTAAAAATTTAAAAAAATATTACAAATTCAAACCCTTTTTCTCCACAAAATTATCAAAGCAATAAAATAAATAAAAATAATGTATTGTTGCATCTAAATAAGGCTAAACTATCTAAGTATTGCAAGTATTGCATCTCACCTGGGGAATGCCTTAAAAACATATAATATCAGAATAGTGTTTATATGCTCACCCTGTCTCCTAATAAAAACTAATTAAAAAGTGATCAAAAGCAGTGTACACTCAAAAATGGTAACAATAAAAACTATAGCTTAGCCCTCAAAAGCAAGTCCTCCCGCAGTGCCCTTGACTGAAAAATTAAAAAGTTATAGGGCTTTAAATATGATGACAAAAAGTATTATTCTTTCTAATGAAAGGGTTTTTTTAATTTTTTTCCTAAAGTACTAAAACCTTTTTAAAAATTCTATAGATATAGTGTAATAATGGTGCTGACTCATAGAATAAAGTTAACATGTCATTTGTACCGCATAATGAACGCCGCAAAAACTAAATACTCCTAGATAAATTTCAATCACAGTTTTTCCATTTCTTCCTACTTAGAAATAAAAAAAAAATCAATACATTATATTTTTCATAAAATAGTGTCATTAAAAAAATAGAACTCCTCCCCCATTAAAATAAGGCTTCATATGGCTATGTTGACAGAAAAATAGAAAAGTTATATTTCTTGAACCCCTGGGACTGAAAAAAAAAATGGTAGTTAAAGGGTTAATCTATATCTTTATCACTACACTGATGTCTAAAAAGCAATATTTCACTGGGTAGAAGTTCAGCAATACATGGACCAGGCTCATTATACTTGCACTGAAGTATTGATTTAGATACTTATGGGTCTACAGTAGCTATATTAATAAAGTAACGCGAGTCAGTCAATGGTTGACCATCTACCTCCCTCCATATTATTTATACAAATGCAAAAATAACCTTTCAGCATGAACAACCTTCATATAACAGATACATCTCTGTTTCCTGGATGCCTGTGAATATCAATTAGGAGAGTAGGGTAATTGGGAACTAAACAAAAACATCAATGTTAAGGTTAGACTGAAGTTTGGCTTTAAAAGAAAGGAAGGCTTGATGCTAAAATATGGCTCCATGGTATAAACAGCCTACAACTAAGCCACATAAATAAGCATTATAAAAGTTCTTTAAGTATAAATAGCATATGCATATTAATAATACCATAAAGTAAAATGGCAACGGTCAAGATAGTATATAAACTAACAATATTCTAATGTAAATCTTACAAGAGAAAGCACGCATTTAGCTACAGTAATATGTTCTTACCACTACTTTAATAGCGACACCACCAGAACATACACTGAGAGAAATATCTAAATCTCTCACAATGTCAAAAAATAAATATAAAAATATGAAAAGACCTAAATCCATGGTAAGAAAATAAACACTGACAATGACCAAAGAAACTGCTATACTTAGACATGGTATAATAAAATTGCAGTCAATTCTGCACTTATATATACAGATTGAGGCTGAAATGTGGAAACAACATGTCAGAGAGTTGACCATCCAAAATGCACAAAACATGATAATCTCATAATCGTAATCACTTTAACAATAATCCTGGCATCTAGAGGTGCTCATGTGGTAAGGCAAGCACACACTCCAGTGATGTGCCTTGAACAGCAAAGTACAGTATATACAAAAGCAATTTATTTTCTTAGTTATACGTGTCAAAATATTTGACTGAAAAAAGATAAAGGAAATTTAATATCTGATAAATTTCAAAATTATATTAAGTATATATTCTCAGAGGTATCACAAAGGAACAGATTGTCTTTTTTTGTCTTCGGAGGCAAACTACGACTGTGGGTTGTGCAAAAGTAGCAGTCACTCCTAAGCGCTGTTGTTTATTGGACCTCACTGCTACATAAGAATACACCAGTATTATGGATGGCACAGTGTAGATAGTAGGTTGTGTTATACAATAATTTTTGCATCACAAAGAAGGAGCTTCAAGTTACTCCTCTGTCTTCCAGTAAGTAGCATTCAGGTAATTGTGTGTGTGTATGTGTGTGTGTGTGGGGGAGGGGGGGGGGGGTTTGACGGTTCAAATGGAGGTAGCTCTTTAGCTCTTTGGTTAGCACTGTTGCCTTGCAGTGCTGGGGTGCTAGGTTCAGATCTTACCAAGAACAACTTCTGCATCGAATTGGAAAACTTCATGCAGGTGTTGCTCTCAGTCAGATTTGAACCTATGACTTCATCATGCTTCTTCCTTCTCTGGTGGAGGAGAAAAATAATTATAAGAAGCATAGAGTGAATATTCAAACTCCATGCTAATGCTGTCCTTAGTCAGATTTGAACCTAGGACCCTAACACTGCAAAACAACAATGCTAACTTCTCAGCCACCATGTTTTTTCATTTCTTTCATCCTCCTCCTTCTTCCTCTTCCTCCTTCTTCTCCTCCTGCAGAGGAAGAAGCAAGATGAGGAAGAAGGACAAAGATCAGTGGCTCAGCACTGTTTCTTTACAGCACTGGGGTACTATGTTCAAATGTGACAAAAGAAAATATCTGCATGGAGTTTTTATCATTTCCCTGTGTTTCTATTTATTCTTGTTCTTCTCCTTCGGAGTATGAAGAGAGAAGCAGCATAGTGGTTAGCAATGTTGCCTTCTAGCACTGTAGTTGTACTTGGGGAGGTTTGTACCTAAGACTCCGGCACTGCATGGCAGCCGCGGCTCCATTGAATACAATGAACAGACCTGCATTCACTTGTGTTTTTGCACGTACATGGGTGCCTACCTATGTATGCACCTATGTACGTGAAAAAACACACTCGTGTGAAGCCACTCTAAGGGTGGTTTCACACATAGTATTGTGCATCAGACGCTGGATTTTGCAGCAAAAAAAACAGCGTCCAGAAGTTAGCTATATGTCAATAGGATGTTGTACTGCAGGTCAGTTTTTTTTTGTGTAATGCGTTTTCCTCACTTGTAATGTGTTTTTTTTTTCTTTCATATGTTTTCCTGTGTATTTCTCTAAAAAAAGGTTAAAAAAATGCATGTGTATTTAAAAAAACACAACCTTAAAAAAAAGTGAAGGGGCTAAAGCATTAAAGCCAACCATCTTTTCCCACTACATTATATTTTATAAAGAAGGACATGGTGTATGTGTACAAATCTAGATTGCATTTTTTGGCATAGAAAGGTCATATTGTATTAAGACAATAGTCCAACAAGACTTATAGTTTGTGACTAAATACAATAATTTATGAAAACTATGCAAATATTAAATTCGTATACACATTAAATTACTACTACAATGACTACTCATAATGTTATATAAATATTGCTAACAACTATGCTAAACCTTTGCCAGGAAACAAGACTACAAAAAGTATTTCTTGCATCTCATTTTATAAATTTGCATTTGAATGTATTAGGAATACAAAGTAAAATGCCTGAAGAATATGTAAGCAAGCAAAATCCCAAAGCCTTAGTACTTACTGAATCAACACAAAAGTGATTATCTGGAAAGTTGCCATAATAACAAAACACATTCCTGGAAATGTTGACAGTGTTGCTGGGTATATTCCATTAAATATTGCTGCACCAATAAGTAAACATATAGTTTCGACTGATGCCATTATGGAAAACATTGCACCTAAAAAAAAAACATTGGGCAAAATGTTATATACATTATAATGCTATGTTCTCAACACTAAAAGAAACACTAAACTGCTTTAATTTTATTGGCCGTAGATCAGAAAATACCTAATACTTTATAAAGCTAGAACAAACAGTAAAATAATAAAAGGGTGTTTGCTTTAGTTGTAGCTGAGTGGTGGGTATGAAAATTAGGCCTCATGAGCCATATTATAGATGTACAAATCCTCAATATGACATCCTTCATAGGCTAGTCTGCTATGGATACATACACTACCTCTTTGTGTCTCCTATTTTACTCCGAGGCACGTAGAGATATTTTATATGAATTCTATATGAATCTATAAAGAAATAGTCACTTCATAATCCATCACATATATTATGGGAACAATCTTCCTTTAACCCCTTAAGAACCAGGGTGTTTAAGTCCTAGAAGACTAGACACTTTTTAGTGATTTTACCTATGTGGTGGTTTTGTGGCCCTGCTTTTTTTTCCAAAATTATTTTTACTGCATTTTCCCCATTACATATAGAGCTATTTTTTTTATTTTATCAATCAGTTTTTATTGAAGTTTTCCCATATTTCAAACAAGAAACACAACAAAAGAGTGTCTCAGATGGACGGTACAATCATACTCATTAGCTTACAATGTGGGTAAAACACATTATTGAAAGAATAACTATAAGTAAAATACCTAAAAAAGAAAAAAAAGGAAAAAAGGAAGAGGGGGGAGGGGAGGTAAGAAGGGGGGGGGGGGGGGGTAGGTAGAAGGAGAAGATGAAACAGAGTCCACTCTGATAGGGGTTCTGTTGCCATCTCGGTCTCGAGGTCTCTTTCTTGAGATGGAATTAACAGGGTCCATTATTGTCCACAGTCGTATCCGTGTCCATGACCATGTCCATGTCCATGTCCATGTCCGGGGTCTCGCCAATGTCCCATCTCTGGGATTATCTTTCAGGTTTGTTTGGCCGTTTCAGGTTAGGTTTGTCCTGTTGGTTGCTTCCTATTGTGTCAGTTGTATATATACCACTGACTTAGTACTCATTGTTCTCTTTGTCCCTGTAGGATTGAAGTTTAGGCTATCCACTTCCAAGAGGTCCATCTCTTCACAAAAGCATCGTGTGTGCCCATTTTCCAACTAGATAGTTCCTCTAAGTTATATAGCAGGTCTACTCTTTCCTTCCATTGTGAGAGTGAAGGGGGAGTTTTTTGGAGCCACAGAAAAGGGTTCAACGCCTTAGCTATATATCTATTAGGGAGGCCACCAATTTATCTTTGAGCAGATGAAAATCATTGAAGAGTCTCCATAGAAAGATCTTGTCTGCCGTTAGATTGAAATTTGATTTTATATTTTTCAATACTCTCTCCACCTCTTTCCAAAAGGTGGAGAGTGTAGAGCACTCCCACCAAATATGCCAATAAGAACCAACTGCTACATCACATCTCCAGCATCTATCATGTGGGGCCAATTTATATGCATGTAACAATTGTGGGGTTTTATACCACCTTACTAATAATTTATAATGGCTTTCTTGGGCCAAAATGCATGGGGACAAACCAAATGCCATCTGAAGAATCAGTTTTGCTTCTGCTGGGGAGAGGGAGATACCCAGTTCCTTCTCCCAGGAGCCGAGGAATCCAGGTTTGAGGGTTAACGGGGGGAATACGAATTTCCTGTGTAGTTGGGTAATTAGTTTATGATTTGGGGCTCCTTCATGTAGCATTTTTTCGAATGGTGTGCTTGGACTGGTGGATCTAAACAAATTAATAAAAGTGTCTAATGCCTTAGTGATATGGGCTCTTTGTAGAAAGGATAAATGTATCTCAGGTTGTAGCATCTGTATGATATCCTCTGCCCTGATATGTGTCAATTTCTGGATGTCTCCCACTGTTAATCCTGAGAATTTATTCCAAATGCTTCTCATTGCAGAGTCTGTGGGAATGTCTATTAATTTGCATAAAGTAAGTATGGGAGTCCCAGGGATGGATCTGGGGCCAGAATGCTCTTCATTTTGTCCCAGGTCTCACAGGGGCCTCTAACCAGTGGATTAAATTTATTTGAGTTATATGCGGTCTTGGCGGGGAACCATAGATCTTCCAATAAGGTGTCACCATATGCCTTTGTGGCGAGTTGCTGAAGTAAAGGGTCCCTTTTTTGGGTTTACTAAATCCAACCAGTAGCTGAGCTGTGTTGCTCGGTATATGCTGTGAGCACATGGCATGTCTATTCCACCCTCCCACCTTCTTTTAATTAACAGGTTATGTGCTAGACGGAGTCTCCTCTGCCTCCACACGTATCCCGAAAACAGTGATCGCAGTGTATTGAAGAACGATTTGGGTATGAAGATCAGTAGCATACAAAATTTGTATAATATAATTGGGAGGACATAAGATTTTAAAATGTTCTTTCTTCCAAACCATGAAATGTATGGAAGATCGTAAGTACGAAGTAGGTTGGTTTTTAATGAGTGAAAGAAGCGGTAAGAAGTTAGTAGCAAATAGGTCCGCTGTCTTCTTTGTGATCTTCACACCCAGGTAGTCTATCGACGTCTCCGACCATGTAAAGGGGGAATGTGATCTCAATATTCCACTACGAGAGTGAGGAACAGAAATGTTTAGAATAGCAGATTTGGCGAAATTGATTTTAAATCCAGAAAGGGTGCCAAAGAAGTCTAGATATTCTGTTAAATTTAGTACTCCGTTCTCTGGTTCCAAAACAATAAACATAATGTCATCAGCGAATGCAGCGAGGGAAAGTGAGTGGGGCCAAAAGTGAGTCCCTTAACTCTGGGATGTTGTCTCACTCCCTGGAGAAGGCCAGGACGAAAAGAGTCAGAAAACGTGCAACCTTGTCGGGTTCCATTCCGTATTTCAAAGGTAGAAGACAGGATGTTATTAATCCTCAGTCTTGCAAATGGATTACTATAGGGAGAGAAGATTGCTGAGATAAATGGTGTAGGGAGGCTAAAGTGGTGCAGAACCCTCTTCATATAGAGCTATTTTTTTTAAACATCTTTTTTTTCACAGATTTTTTTTTCGTTCTTTAGTTTTATTATGGGTAGAAATCTAAAAAAAATATATTTTAAATTTAACGTTTATTTTAAAAAATTGTATATTTATGCTAAAATAAGGTACAGGAATGGGTTTCTCATTTTGTTTTGGACGTTTTGATATATAACTTGTCGAATGGCAGAAGTGAGAATCCCGTTTTCTCTATTCACTACGTAGCGCTCCGGCTCCTGCTACATTGCAGGAGAAGGAGCTTTAATCCCGCGCCATATTTTTACTATCTGACGGGATTAATGCCTAGAACCAAGTTCAGTAAATCACGGTACTTGGTTTTCCATGCATTAAAGCCTTGCTTCTAGGTGAAGATATACAGTATTGCCATTTGGAGGCAACACTTACAGTAGCTGCACATTTAGAGCCTACAAGTCCATAATGCTTTTCTGAAAAGAAATCTGTTTGCTGCTATCCAGTATCTGTTCACACAACATTATAAAGATGGCTTTACATGGGGCAACTAATGTATAAATAGTTGCTCAATGGAGTGAATGTAAGTGACAGTAGTTCCATGTATAGATTAGAGGTAGAACAGCACTTTGATAAAAAAATATGTAATGCAATATGCAAAAGGAAATATGGAACTCACCGAATGTGACAGGAATGCCCAACAAGGGCACATTGTCACATCTAGTCTCAGACAGCCTTGAATCAATCAAACTGTATGGTTCTGCTCATTCTCCCAATCCACTCAGAAACATCCACAAGTGGAGAGTGCTATGATCCTATTCCAAGGTACTGATGGATCTTGAATATGAAATTGAAATAACATGGCAAAAGGACTCAAAGAACCAGCGCTCAGAGGTGGATAGTAGTCAGGCTATAAAATAAATAGTAATGTGGAATGAACTTCTGAAGGGGTGTGTGTGAGCTACTGATATCCCCCTCACTAAGTCCAGAAACACCTATCAAACAATAGTTTTTAGGATTCAAATCTTGAATCAAAAGATTTAGTTTTACAACTATATTTTGAAAAAAAGACATAGACAAACAGGAGCAAGTTCAGAGCAAAGTTACTAAGACGGTGAGCGGTCTGCAAATCATGTTTCACATGAGCAACAGTTAAAGGATCTGGGCATGTTTAGCTTGCAAAAAAGAAGGCTGAAAGGAGACTTAATAGTTGTCTACAAACATCTGAGAGGGTTGTCATAGTGCAGAGGATCAGCCCTGTTCTCATTTGTACAAGGAAAAACTAGAAGCAATGGGATGAAACTGAAAGGGAGGAGACACGGAATAGATATTAGATAGTGAGGGTGATCAATGAGTGGAACAGGTTACCACTGGAGGTGGTGAATTCTCCTTCAATAGAAGTCTTTAGAGGCTGGGCAGACATCTGTCTGGGATGATTTAGTGAATCCTGCATTCAGCAGGGGGTTGGACCAGATGACACTGGAGGACCCTTCCAACTCTACCATTCCATGATAACTGTATTCTCTCAGAAATTGTTGTAATTGGAGCATTATTATATTATCCACCTTCATTTTATTTCATTTATTTAACAGTGATTTCTGTTTAATTTTTGAATGTTCTATTTAGGGCTCAGTCAGACGAGCTTTTTTTCACGGATGTATAGGTCCATGAAACCAAAGCGCAAAACGCATGCATAAAAAAATGTGTGCCCAAAGCTTCAGATGCGCTTTTTATTCGCACTTTTGTGTTGTGACACGAAGGTTAAATTTGCACATATAGTGTGGCCCCAACTGAAAGCAATGGGGGAGGGTCACTATCCCCTGATGTGGCTGTGACAGCTGCAGCAGGAGATTCCTTAAATGTGAAGCCCCTGGATGCTGTCACATCCAGGGGTTTCCCCTTGTTGCCAATGGGGCTGGTGGCAACAGCAGCGGCCCCATTGAAAACATATGGACAAGATTGTGTTCCTCTGCCACAGCTGTGACAGCTGTGGCAGGGAATTCCTTTATCCCAGCGGGAAGTCACCTCATCACTGAACACTGAAAGAACGAAGGAATCCCTTGCCATAGATGTCACAGCTGTGGCAGAAGAGCGTGATGTTATCCCATTGCTTTCAATGGGGCCGGCGCTGCTGCCCCCTCATTGATAGCAAGGTAATGAAAGCCACCCAGGGATTTTGGGGTGGGGGGGATGAGGCTTAAATTATAAACCCTTCCTTAAAAATATTCCCTAGCTGCAAGGGAAAAATATACATCATCTAATTTTTTCTGCAGCTAGGGGTTATTTAAGGGCTTTTACAGTAGGATTTCCAACTGTCAAAGTTGCATCCATTCGCACAAAAAAAAAAAATGAACATTTAGAGAAAATTTTAAATGCATTTAAGAAACGAACATGTGACCGCTTTCATTGGAAAGCATTGGTTCTAATAGATCTGCTTTAGAAAAGGAACCTATGCATGTGTTAAAATTCACTCGTCAGACTGAGCCCTGGGTGCTAAAGACATGCTGCTAAAACTCCCTCCTACATCCCTTCTCCTGCAGCTACCATAGGCTCCCGTAGTCTCCCATAGGAGTCTATGGAATCCGCTGCCGTATTTCAGCCGGAATATAGATCCTGAACTATTTTTCCTGGCTGGCGTAAAAGTGCCCAGCTGAAATGCGCACCGTATGCGCTATCTTGGCTGGCTGGACGCTTTTACGCCACTGGAATATGCCTATCTGAACTGATGCATTGTAAACCAATGCATCAGATGGACAGCATTAATTGGCCGACCTTTAAAGTGTGGCCGATATACGCTTGTGTAAATGAAGCCTCACATACATAATCTGTATAATCAAGTTCAAAAACCTTGTTTTAAGTTTAACAGTTACTTCAGCTTTAATGTAATAGTATAAAAAAATTGTACAAAGTCTCTCTTTTGGATCTTGTGCAAAAAGATTGCTTCTAAAAGAACCAATGGGTTCCTATAGAAGTGTTCACATCTACAATTTATAGACACGCAAAATACTCGCACCTACCAATAATAGGATAACGCTTTGAAGTAAATATATTATTTTCCAGTGAATGTTCCGTGCATATTGCAATCGCAAATCGTTGCTGTGAATGTACAGATACTCAGAGCTTCTAGCAAAGAGTTGTTTATTGGTGTTTCTGAAGCCAGTGTGGTGCCAATTGGCTGATTTCTGTGCTGCTTTCAATTGAAATAAGGTTACCAGGATGAGAAAACCTTCTCAAGTCATTAGCTACTGACTTGCTCACCATATGGATTAATCAAAAAAGAACTCGAGGCTTTGAAATCCTATTTTGACAGGTTTGTAGATAAATTTGGTTCTAACATATTGCACATGCTTTTCGATATTTTCAATTAAAGGAATTCTAACTCAGTATTAATTATAAGCCCTAGTTGCTTGGATTTGATTTATTGTATGTAGATGAGCTGAAGGTTAATTACTGTTCCGACTTTTAATTGAAAAAGATATTTCACTAAAATATTTAGTACAATGTCAAGTTATTTAGCCCTTGTAAGAGAGTTGTTAAAGAACAATTAGAGGTTTATATAAGATATATGGAGGTAATTAATCAATGTCTTTTCATTTTATGCAGGACGCTAATGCTGACTTTAGAAAATATGTTTGCTCATACATTTAAATTTAGAAGTAGGCAATTTCCATAAATTATTATAACAAACATTCACACGTAATAGATTATAGTGACCATCAATCATGCAGTATTTCATGGAGAATTTGCTTATCGGTATAATACAAGAAATGATAACAGAATTGTATCCCCTTCTCACAATAACTCTTTGTAATTTCATTTACTAGCTTTGGTATAATTGATTGACCTACTATATATTCTATAGAAAGGAAATATTTTTAGGATGACATTTGGCAAAATTATTCTTTTGACTATCACTAGAGTATTGTAAGCTCTTGTCACTACCAAAAGTTTCAAAAGTGTGGTACAACAGTTAAAGATAAAGGGGTGTCTGAGTTATTTTTTAAATTAGTGCTCCCCATGTCCAAACATAATAAAACTTCCCACACTCATAGCTTCCGGCTTACCTGCAACTCTACAACTGCATCTGAGGTCTCCTCTCTAAGGCCTTAGTCAGACGGGCGTTTTTAGCCGCGATTTGCGCATGCGCATGCGTCCGGTGATTTTATAAAACCATTGCTTTGCAATGGTATCGGACACATGAGCGCTTTTTATGCGCTCGTCCGATAATTTATAGAACAGAAATCGCAGATTGCACCTATCTGCGATTCCTGTTCTCTTCTCTATATGCGCTCAATGGGGCCGGCGGCAGCAGCGTCGACCCCATTGAAAACATATAGAAGACAAATCATTCTTCTCTGCCACAGCTGTAACAGCTGTGGCAGAGAAGAACGATGTTTGCCCATTGAATTCAATGCAGCCGGCAATACAGCCGCTCCATTGAAAGCAATGGGCTTCCGGCGTGCGCGGGGTGAATTGTCGGGAAGGGCTTAAATATATAAGCCCTTCCCTGCAATTCATCCTAAAATGTGTTAAAATAAAAAAAAATTGTATACTCACCTTTCCGCTGCAGCCGGAGTCCAGCCGCGGCCGCTGTCAGTTCTCCTGAACTGCTTCTCGGCACTATTCAGCCGGCGGGGCTTTAAAATCCCCGCCTGCTGAATGATCTGCCTCTGATTGGACACAGCCCTGACCAATCAGAGGCAGGTTTCACTCACACACCCATTCATGAATTCATGAATGGGTGAGTGACTGCTGCCTCTCAGCGCTGAGCCAATCAGGGGCAGGTCTGACTCACATCCATTCATGAATTCATGAATGGGTGTGAGTGAGACATGCCTCTGATTGGCTCAGTGCTGAGCCAATCAGGGGGCAGGTCTGACTCACACCCCCTTCACACCCACTGCAGGACGGCCGTGCGGAGCTCCGGCTGCCGGGAGAAGGTGAGTATATATATATTTTTTATTTTTACACATTTTAGGATGAATTGCAGGGAAGGGCTTATATATTTAAGCCCTTCCCGACAATTCATCCCGGGCTCGCCCGCAGCGCATTGCTTTAAATGGAGCCGTCTCTATTGCCGTCTCCATTGAATGCAATGCGCTGGACAGCTCCGGCCCGTTTCTAATAAAAACGCGGCTAGGAGCAGATTTTCGGGCGATTTGCGGGCGACTTGCGCGCACCGGTCACGCGATTTGCGGATGCGCATCCGTCATGCGATCCGCAAATCGCGTGAAAAAACGCCCGTGTGACTAAGGCCTAATGCTGTGCTTACAGGTTGCAGTTAGTCTGCATAAAGGATATCACAGACTGCTGCAGCCAATCACAGATCTCAGTGTTTGAATGTGAAGGTCTGTGATTGGCTGCAGCAGTCTGTGATGCTTGGAGGAGTGTTGCTAGACATATGAGGAGCCAGGAGTGGTGAGTATAGAATATTTTATTTTGTTAAAAAATAATAATAAATTGGACAATCCTTTTAATCTTTAAATTGAATAACTAATTCCACACTTTTTTTCCCCTAAGAATCGGGAACTATTAATGGTCAACAGTTATATAAAAGGTAGATGGACCACTTATGGCTGTAAAGTGTTTCTGCTGTAATTGTGAACAAAAGCAGAAATTACAATTCTATAAATATTTTTAAAAACTGTTTATCAGAACAACATCCATGCAATTTACAGTTATGATTTTGTTTTGGCCTCATATGTGGCTGCATGAGGCTCTATACAACATCTGAGGTGTATAAAGTTGAAATATGGTACCTATACAAGAGTATTGGCCATTAGTGTACCTCAATATGGCTCAAATTGCACACATAATTATGATATGTTCCATCAGATGGTTCCGCTCTTATGCTCTGCTGCTCTAAGTTGCTGAGTCAGCTGATGCCCAAAGATGATGTTATAGGTTTAAAACCCACTTCCTAACCCACAGACCTTGCCCGAGTGTAGATTTTCCTTGTTCTTGTCTTTGTCTCTATTTTGGATTACTGTTAATGACCTCAGGATTGAATCAGAACATTCTTTTGATTATCTTCTGTCTTGCTGAGACTTATAGTTCTATGGGTTTGACCCCTGTGTTGTGTCGGTTTGAGTTTGACGTTGCTGGTTGTTTTGGATTTCTTTCCTTTAACATTGGTAGGAGCTGCTATTGGTGTGCTTTGCTGTTGGAGTACACATGACAGCAAATAGTGAGGGCTTTTGTTTCCACCTTGCCTTGGTTCTGTGCTGTTCAATTTATGCAGTCTCCTTCTGTTGGTGTAGGTGAAGATTCCTGGATTAGGGTTCCGTGATTCCCCCAGCAACTCATAAGATAAGTAATGTGGTTTATTTTGTAGAGTTTGTTTATTTGTACAGCATTATTCATTTGTTATAGGTCGCAGAGTTAGTGAGTGGCTAAGTAAAGAGGGTGGATGCATTCTTATCAGGGCAGGTCATTGACTATTAGGTAGTGACTCATTATCTAGTGCCCAGTAGGGAAAGTTCTTCTCTTCATTTATTTTCTTTACCATAAATAACTAGTGTTCCTGGTAGCTTAGTGTGAACACTGCCATAGAGATTATTTTTTGGTCTGTAGTTATTGCACGCATGAAGTGGACATGACACCCTGCATATGTATGTGTGCATATGGCTGGTCTGAATTATGTCTTATTTGGTTATGTTTTAATCCCCTCTGTCTGTAGGTGTGTGGACAACCATGTTGGAACTATACTCTGTTTGACGTTTGCTGTGTCTGGAGATGTTCTGATCCTGTCTGGTGTTTCCTGCTTCTTTTCCTATTTCTACTTAGGGCGAGTAAGCTTTACCCTAGGTTCCTGTGTGGGGCCGTCCTTATTGGGACGATCACCCTGCTTTTAGGCAGAGTTCCCTTACTTCTGTGGTGTAGCTTCAGACTTCTTCTTTTCCTTTACTTTGTTTCTTGTTTGGTCTGTTTGGTGATCTGTGTCTGATTTTGAAAGTATATCCATCCCTCTAGGTATAAATATATTAGAATTGTGTAGGTCGCTGTTCACACGCCCTGCACAAACGTAACAATGTTTTGGGCTGTGCAGGAGAAGTTGGTAAAATGAGAATCCCTTCTCTGAAATCTGTCAGTATTCTGCTCTTATTGACTGAAGGTTCACCACACAGACTACCAGCAGTGACCCCCCCCCCCCCCCTCATACACTCTGTACACAATACTGGCATTACAAAGAGCTTTCTGCTCCATTTTAGCTGCTTCTACCTGCATTTGTACTAGAAAATGGGAGGATAATCTAATTATGGACTAGATGATAAAGAATACACAAAGTTTTAGTCTTGCTTATTTTTGTAGGAATAATCACACTAATTTATTGCAGTTAAGACCATGTTTCGATGCTCTTTGGTGGATCCCTCTACACCATTACCTATTAGAAAGTAGCATTCCTGCAAGTCAATGTCTGATCCTTTAACAGGTCTAGAAACATCTTCCCATTTCCATATAAATTTCCCAGAGCACATCATGGCATTATAAAGCTCCTCACACCTACTAAGTTCTCTTCCTAAGGAAAAATTTTCGCTCTTCTGACCCAAGTTTATTTGCTAAAACTAGGTAGGAACCTAAAAAGGAACATTGCTAGATGTGAGTGGTTGCTGTCAACAAATGAAAAATCTATAGTTGGCTACATGTATAACAAATGTAGTCAAAGTCAAATTAGAATCATAGTTGGGCAAGAAGAGTTTGCCAGGATACTGTATTTAAATAAGTGTTAACTTCTATAGTAGACAACAAATAGGCACCAGAAAGTGTTCTTTATATGGTAACATATGGGCAAGCAGGCCAAATTGCTAGAGGCATAATTTGCAGCTTGTGGGTCTCTGTACAAAATATTTAACATGGTCCCCCAACTACAACACATCATTTATAATACTTGCTTCCTTTTATATGGCTGAATGTCCTCCTTAGGCATTAGAAAAAAAAGGAAACAACTAGAGATGAGCGAGCACCAAAATGCTCGGGTGCTCGTTACTCAAGACGAACTTTTCGCGATGCTCGAGGGTTCGTTTCGAGTAACGAACCCCATTGAAGTCAATGGGCGACCCGAGCATTTTTGTATATCGCCGATGCTTGCTAAGGTTTTCGTTTGTGAAAATCTGGGCAATTCAAGAAAGTGATGGGAACGGCACAGCAACGGATAGGGCAGGCGAGGGGCTACATATTGGGCTGCATCTCAAGTTCCCAGGTCCCACTATTAAGCCACAATAGCAGCAAGAGTGCCCCCCCCCTCCCAACAACTTTTACTTCTGAAAAGCCCTCATTAGCAATGCATACCTTAGCTAAGCACCACACTACCTCCAACAAAGCACAATCACTGCCTGCATGACACTCCGCTGCCACTTCTCCTGGGTACCATGCTGCCCACCCCCCCCCCCCCCCCCACGACCCAGTGTCCACAGCGCACACCAAACTGTCCCTGCCCAGCCTTCAGCTGCCCTCATGCCACGCCACCCTCATGTCTATTTATAAGTGCGTCTGCCAGAGGAACCGCAGGCACACACTGCAGAGGGTTGGCACGGCTAGGCAGCGACCCTCTTTAAAAGGGGCGGGGCGATAGTCCACAATGCTGTACAGAAGCAATGAGAAATCCAATCCTGTGCCACCTCCATCTGGAGCTGCACACGTGGGCATAGCAATGGGGAACCTATGTGCCACACACTATTCATTCTGTCAAGGTGTCTGCATGCCCCAGTCAGACCGCGGTTTTTTTATAAATAGTCACAGGCAGGTACAACTCCGCAATGGGAATTCCGTGTGCACCCACAGCATGGGTGGCTCCCTGGAACCCACCGGCTGTACATAAATGTATCCCATTGCAGTGCCCTGGACAGCAGAGCTAACGTCAGATTAAATGCAGGTGGGCTTCGGCCCACACTGCATGCCCCAACCGGAGCAGGAGGAGGAGGAGGAATATTATACACAGATTGATGAAGCTAAAAGGTCCCTGTTTTTGATGGGGATAGAGAACGATGCTTCCATCCGCGGGTGCAGCCTACGTACTGCTTAGGTTTCGCTGCTGTCCGCTGGTGGAGAAGAGAAGTCTGGGGAAATCCAGGCTTTGTTCATCTTGATGAGTGTTAGCCTGTCGGCACTGTCGGTTGACAGGCGGGTACGTTTATCTGTGATGATTCCCCCAGCCGCACTAAACACCCTCTCTGACAAGACGCTAGCCGCAGGACAAACAAGCACCTCCAGGGCATACAGCGCGAGTTCAGGCCATGTGTCCAGCTTCGACACCCAGTAGTTGTAGGGGTAGAGGCGTCACGGAGGACGGTCGTGCGATCGGCTACATACTCCCTCACCATCCTTTTACAGTGCTCCCGCCGACTCAGCCGTGACTGGGGAGCGGTGACACAGTCTTGCTGGGAGCCAGAAAGCTGTCAAGGGCCTTAGAGAGTGTTGCCCTGCCTGTGCTGTACATGCTGCCTGATCTCCGCGCCTCCCCTGCTACCTGGCCCTCGGAACTGCGCCTTAGGCCACTAGCGCTGTCGGATGGGAATTTTACCATCAGTTTGTCCGCCAGGGTCCTGTGGTATAGCAACACTCTCGAACCCCTTTCCTCTTCGGGTATGAGAGTGGAAAGGTTCTCCTTATATCGTGGGTCAAGCAGTGTGTACACCCAGTAATCCGTAGTGGCCAGAATGCGTGTAACGCTAGGGTCACGAGAAAGGCATCCTAACATGAAGTCAGCCATGTGTGCCAGGGTACCTGTACGCAACACATGGCTGTCCTCACTAGGAAGATCACTTTCAGGATCCTCCTCCTCCTCCTCCTCAGGCCATACACGCTGAAAGGATGACAGGCAAGCAGCATGTGTACCCTCAGCAGTGGGCCAAGCTGTCTCTTCCCCCTCCTCCTCATCCTCCTCATGCTCCTCCTCCTCCTCAACGCGCTGAGATATAGACAGGAGGGTGCTCTGACTATCCAGCGACATACTGTCTTCCCCCGGCTCCGTTTCCGAGCGCAAAGCGTCTGCCTTTATGCTTTGCAGGGAACTTCTCAAGAGGCATAGCAGAGGAATGGTGACGCTAATGATTGCAGCATCGCCGCTCACCACCTGGGTAGACTCCTCAAACTTTCCAAGGACCTGGCAGATGTCTGCCAACCAGGCCCACTCTTCTGCAAAGAATTGAGGAGGCTGACTCCCACTGCGCAGCCCATGTTGGAGTTGGTATTCCACTATAGCTCTACGCTGCTCATAGAGCCTGGCCAACATGTGGAGCGTAGAGTTCCACCGTGTGGGCACGTCGCACAGCAGTCGGTGCACTGGCAGATTAAACCGATGTTGCAGGGTGCACAGGGTGGCAGCGTCCGTATGGGACTTGCGGAAATGTGCGCAGAGCCGGCGCACCTTTCCGAGCAGGTCTGACAAGCGTGGGTAGCTTTTCAGAAAGCGCTGAACCACCAAATTAAAGACGTGGGCCAGGCATGGCACGTGCGTGAGGCTGCCGAGCTGCAGAGCCGCCACCAGGTTACGGCCGTTGTCACACACGACCATGCCCGGTTGGAGGCTCAGTGGCGCAAGCCAGCGGTCGGTCTGCTCTGTCAGACCCTGCAGCAGTTCGTTGGCCGTGTGCCTCTTATCTCCTAAGCTGAGTAGTTTCAGCACGGCCTGCTGACGCTTGCCCACCGCTGTGCTGCCACGCCGCGCGACACCGACTGCTGGCGACGTGCTGCTGCTGCTGACACATCTTGATTGCGAGACAGAGGTTGCGTAGGAGGAGGAGGAGGAGGGTGGTTTAGTGGAGGAAGCATACACCGCCGCAGATACCACCACCGAGCTGGGGCCCGCAATTCTGGGGGTGGGTAGGACGTGAGCGGTCCCAGGCTCTGACTCTGTCCCAGCCTCCACTAAATTCACCCAATGTGCCGTCAGGGAGATATAGTGGCCCTGCCCGCCTGTGCTTGTCCACGTGTCCGTTGTTAATTGGACCTTGGCAGTAACCGCGTTGGTGAGGGCGCGTACAATGTTGCGGGAGACGTGGTCGTGCCGGGCTGGGACGGCACATCGGGTAAAGTAGTGGCGACTGGGAACTGAGTAGCGTGGGGCCGCCGCCACCATCATACTTTTGAAGGACTCCGTTTCCACAACCCTATACGGCAGCATCTCCAGGCTGATAAATTTGGCTATGTGCACGTTTAACGCTTGAGCGTGCGGGTGCGTGGCGGCGTACTTGTGCTTGCGCTCAAACACTTGCGCTAGCGACGGCTGGACGCTGCGCTGACAGACATTGCTGGATGGGGCCGAGGACAGCGGAGGTGAGGGTGGCATGGCGCGAGCGGGCGCTTTGGGAAACAGTTGGTGGATTATTCGGTCTGGCCCTGCCTCTACCCCTGGACACCGCACTGCTTCTTGCAACCTGCCCTGCTGCTGCCCTTGCCTCCCCCTCTGAAGACCTGTCCTCAGTAGGCGTAGCAAACCAGATGGGGTCAGTCACCTCATTGTCCTGCTGCTCTTCCTCTGAATCCTCTGTGCACTCCTCCCTCGGACTTACTGCCCTTACTACTACCTCAGTGATAGACAACTGTGTCTCATCGTCATCGGCCTCCTCACCCACTGAAAGGTCTTGAGACAGTTGCCGGAAGTCCCCAGCCTCATCCCCCGGACCCCGGGAACTTTCCAATGGTTGGGCATCAGTCACGATAAACTCCTCTGGTGGGAGAGGAACCACTGCTGCCCAATCTGAGCAGGGGCCCGAGAACAGTTCCTGGGAGTCTGCCCGCTCCTCAGAATGTCTCATTGTAATGGAGTGAGGAGGCTGGGAGGAAGGAGGAGCAGCAGCCAGAGGATTCTGAGTTGCAGCAGTGGACGGCGCAGAACTGTGGGTGGACGATAGATTGCTGGAAGCACTTTCTGCCATCCACGACAGGACCTGCTCACACTGCTCATTTTCTAATAAAGGTCTACCGCGTGGACCTATTAATTGTGCGATGAATGTGGGGACGCCAGAAACGTGCCTCTCTCCTAATCCCGCAGCAGTCGGCTGCGATACACCTGGATCAGGAGCTCGGCCTGTGCCCACACCCTGACTTGGGCCTCCGCGTCCTCGGCCGCGTCCATGTCCTCTAGGCCTACCCCTACCCCTCAGCATGCTGTATTACCAGTAATGCAGAAACAGAACGCTGTAATTAAATGTGCCGCTTATTGGCCTGTGGTTGGAGGTTGACTTCGCTTACGGAACGCCAGGAAATAATTTGGCGCAAGCCTGCTGTAACACTTAGCTGGCTGCGTATGATTTTGTAGAACTACTACACCCAGCACAGACAGACCCAGAACACTGAGCACAGTCACAGGCAGGCCAAATAGATTTTTTGCCCAATATTTTTTAGAAAAGGCCCACTGCCTATATTCAATCAATATGTCTTCTGTCCCTGCCTCCACACTTCTGTCCCTGGAGTATGTCACAGAACTGCAGAGTGTTGCACTGTGGACTGCAATACAGCAGTGATTTCACAGCCCAGACAGAGCCAGGAAATAATTTGGCGCAAGCCTGCTGTAACACTTAGCTGGCTGCGTATGATTTTGTAGAACTACTACACCCAGCACAGACAGACCCAGAACACTGAGCACAGTCACAGGCAGGCCAAATAGATTTTTTGCCCAATATTTTTTAGAAAAGGCCCACTGCCTATATTCAATGAATATGTCTTCTGTCCCTGCCTCCGCACTTCTGTCCCTGGAGTATTACTGCAGGGCGCAATGCTCTGCACGGCCGATATACCAACAAAAAAAAAATGTGCAACACTGCACAAAGCAGCCTCCACAGCACTGCACACGGTTAGATGTGGCCCTAAGAAGGACCGTTGGGGTTCTTGAAGCCTAAAATACTCCTAACACTCTCCCTATAGCAGCAGCACCAGCAGCAGCACTTTCCCTCAACTATGTCAGAGCGCATCTGTGGCGAGCCGCGGGAGGGGCCGATTTTTATACTCGGGTGACACCTGATCTCCCCAGCCACTCACTGCAGGGGGGTGGTATAGGGCTTGAACGTCGCAGGGGGGAGTTGTAATGCCTTCCCTGTCTTTCAATTGGCCAGAAAAGCGCGCTAACGTCTCAGAGATGAAAGTGAAAGTAACCCGAACATCGCGTGGTACACGTTACGAGTAACGAGCATCTCGAACACGCTAATACTCGAACGAGTATCAAGCTCGGACGAGTACGTTCGCTCATCTCTAGAAACGACCCCAAGTGAGGGCTAGCCTATATAATATATGCTCTGTTATGAATTTTCCATAAGGCTATTAGACCTGATATATGCTCCCACTAACTTTTATTATTATCATATTAAAATCCATCTATTTCTAAAAACACAGTTTAGTGCTATCTGATTGCTCGCTAGACTTGAACCTCAAGTTCTATTTCAAATCAATAAAGAACCAACTATTCTCATCCTAATTTGGAAAGCACCATATCTGCTATTAAAATTATGACATCAGCTGGTCTAATATGTTTTACCTTATAACCGGCATCTTCAGATGTTATGGCTTAAAGAAACTTCATATAAACTATTCTTGATATATAGAACCTATGATCATGACATCATCAAGAGTTGCTATATTGTTTGCACCAACCATAGCAATACCTTTCAAAAATCTGAATTATGCGATAGTGTAAAAAGACTGCCTGTTGCCTATAACTGATGAGCCCTTCTGTATTGTGCATCATCTGTGAGCAACACAGCTATGTTATAATCCACGACCATAGTTCACGTGCATCGGGGACATCAGAATTGCCTCCACAAAGATAGCCGCTGTGTGCACTACTGTGCATGCCCAACCAGCTAACTAAGCATATTGGTACTAGGGAGCTGATGTATCTTCCATTTGCAGGCAAGCACATCCTCCATAAGCGATGGGCAGATAGTGTTTCTCCTCCAGTTTAGAGGACCGAAGCTCATTTCCATGACTAAGCAATAGCGGCATCTATACCAGCAGGCATATAGGGCCAAGGCTCAAGTATGGCTGCTGCCACTGTACACCCTATAATTACATTCCTACTTACATGCCCTGTCCCTATCCTCTGAATTAAAAGCAGTCACATGTTTTGAAGGGCATTTTCTTTGTCCACACTTTTTATTTGAACAAATACAATGCCTAGCTTTGAATAATCAAGTTGTGATTTCTTTACTTTTCCTATTTAGTTTCTAAAGAATGGTTATGCCAAATTTCATGTTTGTACGACATCGGGAAGTTAGAGAATTAGTGGCGAGTCAGTAAGTGAGTGAGTGAATCAGTCAGTGAGCGCTTTTGCCATATATATATTATATATATATATATATATATATATATATATATATACATACATACATACATACATACACACATGTACATATACATATAAACAGACAGATAGACAGACAGATAGTGGACATGAAATCACAAGTGAAATTAAATATGCAAATAAACCTCATTCAGATAAAAAAGAATTAACTATATACTATTTTACAGACATCATATACTGACATAAAACGTATGCATATCTATATATATAAAGCTGAAAGCCCTCACTGACTGACTGACTCACTGACTGACTCACTGACTGACTCGCCAAAAGTTCTCCAACTTCCCGATGTTGTAGAAACATGAAATTTGGCGCAAGCATAGATTATCTCCAAAATAGGAAAAGAAATTGGGTCCCAACTCGATTATTCAATTCTAGTGCAAAAGAATTGGCGTCGAAATTTAACGTACATAATCTAAATCACTCACTTCCCAATGTCATAGAAACGTGAAATTTGGCACGAGCATTGATTATGTCATAAAAAGGAAAAGTTAATGGGTCCCAACTCGATTATTCAATTCTATGCGCAAAAGAATTAGCGTCCAAATTTTACGTGCGGAATGTAATTTTCTCACTTTCCGGTGTCATAGAAACGTGAAATTTGGCACGAGCATTGACTATGTCATAAACAGGAAAAGCGAATGGGTCCCAACTCGATTATTCAATTCTAGCGCAAAAGAATTGGCATCGAAATTTTACGTGCAGAATGTAATTTTCTCACTTTCCGGTGTCATAGAAGCGGGAAATTTGGCACGAGCATTGATTATGTTATAAGTAGGAAAAGCTAATGGGTCCCAACTCGATTATTCAATTCTATGCGCAAAAGAATTACCGTCCAAATTTTACGTATGGAATCTAATTTTCTCACATTCCGGTGTCATAGAAACGGGAAATTTGGCACGAGCATTGATTATGTCATAAATAGGAAAAGCTAATAAGTCCCAACTCGATTATTCAATTCTATGCGCAAAAGAATTAGCGTCCAAATTTTATGTGCGGAATGTAATTTTCTCACTTTCTGGTGTCATAGAAACATGAAATTTGGCACAAGCATTGATTATGTCATAAGTAGGAAAAGCTAATGGGTCCCAACTTCATTATTCAATTCTATGCACAAAACAATTAGCGTCCAAATTTTACGTACGGAATCTAATTTTCTCACATTCCGGTGTCATAGAAATGGGAAATTTGGCACGAGCATTGATTATGTCATAAATAGGAAAAGCGAATAGGTTCCAATTCGATTATTCAATTCTAGCGCAAAAGAATTGGCGTCGAAATTTTACGTGCGGAATGTAATTTTCTCACTTTCCGGTGCAATAGAAACGTGAAATTTGGCACGAGCATTGATTATGTCATAAGTAGGAAAAGCTAATGGGTCCCAACTCCATTATTCAATTCTATGCGCAAAAGAATTAGCATCCAAATTTTACGTACGGAATCTAATTTTCTCACTTTCTGGTGTCATAGAAACATGAAATTTGGCATGAGCATTGATTATGTCATAAATAGGAAAAGTTAATAGGTCCCAACTCCATTATTTAAGTCTAGCGCAAAAGAATTGGCGTCAAAATTTTACGTGCGGAATGTAATTTCTTTACTTTCCAATGTCATAGAAACAGGAAATTTGGCACAAGCATTGATTATGTCATAAATAGTAAAAGCTAATGGGTCCCAACTCCATTATTCAATTCTATGCGCAAAAGAATTAGCGTCCAAATTTTACGTACGGAATATAATTTTCTGACATTCCGGTGTCATAGAAACGGGAAATTTGGCACGAGCATTGATTATGTCATAAATAGGAAAAGCTAATGGGTCCCAACTCGATTATTCAATTCTATGCGCAAAAGAATTAGCGTCCAAATTTTACGTGCGGAATGTAATTTTCTCACTTGCCGGTGTCATAGAAACGGGAAATTTGGCATGAGCATTGATTATGTCATAAATAGTAAAAGCTAATGGGTCTCAATTCCATTATTCAATTCTAGCGCAAAAGAATTGGCGTCGAAATTTTACGTGCGGAATGTAATTTTTTCACTTTCCGGTGTCATAGAAACAGGAAATTTGGCACGAGCATTGATTGTCATAAATAGTAAAAGCTAATGGGTCCCAACTCCATTATTCAATGCTATGCGCAAAAGAATTAGCGTCCAAATTTTACGTACGGAATCTAATTTTCTCACTTTCCGGTGTCATAGAAACGGGAAATTTGGCACGAGCATTGATTATGTCATAAATAGGAAAAGCTAATGGGTCCCAACTCGATTATTCAATTCTATGCGCCAAAGAATTAGCGTCCAAATTTTACGTGCGGAATGTAATTTTTTCACTTTCCGGTGTCATAGAAACAGGAAATTTGGCACGAGCATTGATTATGTCATAAATAGGAAAAGCTAATGGGTCCCAACTCGATTATTCAATTCTATGCGCAAATGAATTAGCGTCCAAATTTTACGTGCGGAATGTAATTTTTTCACTTTCCGGTGTCATAGAAACAGGAAATTTGGCACGAGCATTGATTATGTCATAAATAGGAAAAGCGAATGGGTCCCAACTCCATTATTCAATTCTATGCGCAAAAGAATTAGCGTCCAAATTTTACGTGCGGTATGTAATTTTCTCACTTTCCGGTGTCATAGAAACGGGAAATTTGGCACGAGCATGGATTATGTCATAAATAGGAAAAGCTAATCGGTCCCAACTCCATTATTCAATTCTATGCGCAAAAGAATTAGTGTCCAAATTTTACGTACATAATCCAAATCTCTCACTTCTCAATGTCATAGAAACATGAAATTTGACACAAGCATTGATTGTGTCATAAATATGAAAAGTTAATAGGTCCCAACTCGATTATTCAATTCTAAGCGCAAAAGAATTAGTGTCCAAATTTTATGTACGTAATCTAATTCTCTCACTTCCTGATGTCATTTTATATGAAGGAAACGTCGCATGGTTACCTCCACGTGGTGTTTCCTGGGTAACGCAGAGAACTATGCAAAATGGTGAACATATGTTTTTCCTCAGTATCTCTAAAGTAACCACGACTTCATAAGATTTTCCGTGTGAACACCAGATAAACACCAGTACCAAATTAACTCGGGCGAAGCCGGGTATATCAGCTAGTATCACATACAAACCAAATAAATCAACTTGTTTCAGGCAGTGATCTGTGCGTTCAGCTTTCCATATTACTTATGTGTAACCTTTCTGTCAGACAGCTGCAAAGCTCGAGCATCCTCATCTCTTAGTAACGCAGTGCAACACTGAGTTCTGAGAAAAAGCATCATATTGTCATAGGAGTTTCTCCATGTTCTTTCATATATCAATCATAGCATATCATGCTTGAAAAAGGCTCATTAAAGGCTGAAATAAACTATGGATTTCTGCAGCTCACTAAGTACTGTAGTCTCTATTTACCTGTTGAAGTTGGGCTGCATTAAGAACTAGAGCCTTTTATTGTGTGCACTATGGAAGTACTTATAAAAAGGATTGATTGAACAAGTGTGGATGTTGTGTTGTTGCTATATGCAGTTCGGCAAGAAACTTTTCCTTGCTGCCAGTATACTAACTGCTACTAAGAAATCCAATTATGACTGTATTTGTATTCTAGTTATGAGTGGACAGTCTATCTTTCTGTGTCATTGAAGACTAAAAAACAAAAAAGGTTTATGGCAACAAAACGGGCTCCAAAGCTGAACACTCTGGTAGTAGTCACATGCCAATTATATTGGTTATGGGACCATTGCAGTTAATCCCTGGCTTCAGTTGTCCCATGTCATTCATGGCACAAATAAACAAAGTTGTCAACCGCGCTCACCAGCCTTCCAATCATGGATGCAGTGGAATTAAATGCATACTTTGTTGGGATGAGATCCTAATCCCAAAGCAAGTCCTCAGATTTCAGCACAGTAAGGCCTTAGTCAGACGGGCGTTTTTTCGCGCGATTTGTGGATCGCATGACGGATGCTCATCCGCAAATCCCGTGACCGGTGACCGAAAATCTGCTCCTAGCCGCGTTTCATTAGAAACGGGCCGGAGCTGTCCAGCGCATTGAATTCAATGGAGCCGGCAATACAGCCGGCTCCATTGAAAAAATGCGCTGCGGGCGAGTGTGGGATGAATTGTCGGGAAGGGCTTAAATATATAAGCCCTTCCCCGCAATTCATCCAGAAAAGTATTAAAATAAAAAATATATATATACTCACCTGCTCCCGACAGCCGGAGTTCCGCGCAGCCGGCCTGCAGTGGGTGTGAAGGGGGTGTGAGTCAGACCTACCCCCTGATTGGCTCAGCGCTGAGCCAATCAGAGGCAGGTCTGACTCACACCCATTCATGAATGGGTGTGAGTCAGACCTGCCTCTGATTGGCTCATGAATGGGTGTGAGTCAGACCTGCCTCTGATTGGCTCATGAATGGGTGTGAGTCAGACCTGCCTCTGATTGGCTCAGCGCTGAGCCAATCAGGGGGTAGGTCTGACTCACACCCCCTTCACACCCACTGCAGGCCGGCCGTGCGGAACTCCGGCTGCCGGGAGCAGGTGAGTATATATATATTTTTTTTATTTTAACACTTTTCTGGATGAATTGCAGGGAAGGGCTTATATATTTAAGCCCTTCCCGACAATTCATCCCGCGCACGCCGGCAGCCCATTGCTTTCAATGGAGCCGGCTGAATTGCCGGCTCCATTGAATTCAATGGGCAAACATCGTTCTTCTCTGCCACAGCTGTTACAGCTGTGGCAGAGAAGAATGATTTGTCTTCTATATGTTCTCAATGGGGTCGGCGCTGCTGCCGCTGGCCCCATTGAGCGCATATAGAGAAGAGAACAGGAATCGCAGATAGGTGCGATCTGCGATTTCTGTTCTATAATTTATCGGACAAGCGCATAAAAAGCGCTCATGTGTCCGATACCATTGCAAAGCAATGGTTTTATAAAATCGCTGGACGCATGCGCATGCGCAAATCGCGCGAAAAAACGCCCGTCTGACTAAGGCCTAAAGTAGCATCAGTGGTGTATAATAATTTAAAATCTCACCATCTCTTCTTCATTATGGATCACTTTTTATTTTCATTCCTTGGTCATAACAGTACAGCAACAGCTGTTTCGATCGGTAGTATAGGTCTTTATCAAGCTGGTTTCCATGTACATTGCTGTTAACTCCATTTTATATTCATTCAATAATTATCACAAACCAATCACCAGTTCACCAATGATTAAAATTACTTAACATTTGTGTCATACCTCTTTTCTCTCCTCACCATTGGGTGGCACGTGAGTGACAGCGGCTCCATCCACTCCCCTGCTGTTAGCAATGCGCTCTATAACATCACTGTCCATTACTCTCCTTTGCGTATGCGCGAGACTCACAACCTCTCACGCAAGGCCTCAGCCATCAACATCTCTCTATGCATGCCACCATTGCACGGCACTTTTCCCATACCACGCACGGAGCCCGGCAGTGCATATAGACGTGAGTGCGTTACCATGACAGCCCCACATATCAACCTGCGTTGTTTCCAGCACCAATATTGTTACTCTGCAGGGTTCACAGCACATCTATCGGCTACAAGAGTTACCATGGCAGCCACAAGCCAACCCCGCTGTGAAGACATACAGGAATCCATAGAGAGACGTTGATGGCTGAGGCCTCACATGAGAGGTTGTTAGTCTCGCGCATGCGCAGAGGAGAGTAATAGACGGCGATGCTATAGAGGACATTGCTAACAGCAGGGGAGTGGATGGAGCTGCTGTCAGTCACGTGCCACCCTATGGCGAGGAGAGAAAAGAGGTATGACACAAGTGTTAAGTAATTTTAATCATTGGTGAACTGGTGATTGGTTAGTGATAGAGATGATCGAACATGTTCGGCCCCGCCCCTTTTCGCCCGAACACCGAACTTTGCGAGTACTTCCGTGTTCGGGCGAAAAATGTTCGGCGGTCGCCGTGGCAGCGCGGGGGGGTGCGGCGGGGAGTTGGGGGGAGAGGGAGAGAGAGAGGGCTCCCCCCTGTTCCCCGCTGCTGCCGCCCGCGCTGCCACGGCGACCCCCGCCCCCCGGCGGCCCCCGAACATTTACGCCCGAACACTGAAGTGTTCGGGAAAGCCGGTGTCCGGGTGCGTAAGTGTCCGTAACGGACACGTTCGATCATCTCTAGTTAGTGATAATTATTGAATGGGTATCAAATGGAGTTAACAGCAATGTATATAGAAGAGTACAATGCTTTTGAATGGAATTAATCATTGGTGGGTGCGTAGATACTGTCCAACTTCAAGGTGTTTGAGGGTCACCTAGCAGTTGGCCGATTGAGCTGAGGTTTTGCAATGCCCATTTTTTTGTTGATTGGAACAGGTTTAGGGGGTTTAACTTTCAGAAAATTACCTATAGCTGAGGGCCACCCTAATATATATATATCCTTGTATGAAATCAGAGGTATACAGAAGTCTATGATGCTATATTACGGTTCTCTTTATGCTTAAGTATATTTAATTGAGAATATCGAAATAATATAAAATCAAGTTAAATTTTCTGTTTATTTTAAGTTTCCAAAGTGTAATTTGTAAAAGTATAGATCCGAATTGCATTTTCTTAATTTAAACTTAAAGAGTTAAGGTGCTTATTAGCAAAATGGTAACTTACTTAACATTTTATAAAATTATAAGTTAATATGTATATCGTTTATTTGGATATATCAAATGTAGTGTTTAATGAATCAAAACTTTGAGCCTTAATTTCATTTACGATTCTCACACTCAGAGGAATACTTATTTTTCATTGGAAATTTATCAAATCAATCTTTGTAATTGACTTGTTGACCTCCTGGAAATTCATCAGTTTAAAGAAAATGAATAAGAGCTCTGTACAAATGAGGTTTGCTCAAATTTCTAACTAATCAAATAAAGTTTGCCAAAAAGGCTCTCTTCAGTTGAACATTAATGCAATAGAAGAGAAGAACACATATTTTTAAAGCAATGCATAATTAAACATGATATCGTGCATGCTTGTTTTGAATAAAATTAGTAATTACTTTTTTTCTTTTTAATCAGAACTACAGTACATAAAAATACAAGTATATTTACTAATCTCGTCTAATAGTTAGAAAGTGTAAAAAGAGAGAAAAAAAGAGACTATATCTGACAATTATTTTAGTAAGCAAATTGTGGAATAAATTTAAGTCCATTTTGCAGCTGAATGTATTTACTATATACACCCCCCCCCCTCCCCCTCTCTTTTGAGGAACCCTAAATTGCCAGAGAGATTTTCATAGGAGAAGAGTGGGGTAATGCTTTTGGAACAAATGCATTCTGGGTTTTTTTTTATAAATTTTAAACAATTTATTGAGATTTGTGATATTCCCCATAGTTGTTTTTTCCAGTTCCTTCTGCTACAACACATGTTTGCTTGGTTAGTATCCGTTTTTACTGTTCAATACCCTTTGGTAAATTTTCATGGGTGTACTGGAGCTACGAAGGGCGTTATATATATATATATATATATATATATATATATAATATATATATATATATATATATATATATGAGATGATTTTTTTGATTGAAAAAAACTATTTAGTGCTTTAAATATTTGTATCTTCAGAGGATCACCCTTGCAACAACTCCAATCACGCAGACCCTTGCTATTCTAGCTGTCAATTTGTTACGTCAATCTTCAGAAATTTCACCTCATGCTTCCTTAGGCTCTTCCAACAACTAATGTTGACTTGACTGGAATGTCAAGAAGTTGTGCCCCCAAAAAGTTTACACAAAATTAAATAAAATGCTTTCATTTTGTGGCATTTTCCTCAACCTGAAAAAAAACTCACAAAAAAGGTTTGTCTGAAAGAAGCCAGAAGAATGCTTGTTGCATACAAAAAGCTGGAATTTTAAAATGCATTTTTCATGTACTTTAAATGCCAGGAAATAACAGTGTGAACGAAACTTATATGTCATATTTCACTTTACCTTGTTCATTTGGATGTGCAATTTTCGAAGACATAGATCGTAGAACAGCTGTGGTATATCCACTTGGAGCTTGGATTATACCACCTGTAGGAGACATAAAGGATCTGAGTTTTTTGTCACACTGTAGTATTTTCATTATTTATTTTTTCAGTATTTGATAACTGTATTTTTACTACTCCCCAACTTTGCATTAGCAAACTATATGAGATATTGTCCTATATTCTAAAAATGTGATTCTGTGTGAAATATGTGCTATTTTATATCTATACAGTTTTAGTAATTATGGTTAGTATATATAATCTAAAAATGTGTTTCATTTAGTATAGCTTATTGTTACAGCAAATTTTACAATTTTCAGCAGACGTTTCTTTTATGCAAGGTCATATTTTCATTTTATTAGCTAGACTGATTATCAACTCAGCAATATTCATGATTGAGAAACAATGATACATTGTCATAAAGCTGATGTCAGCATAAAAGCTAAAGAGAGAAGCTAAAAGAATGATTACCACCTTAAAAGAAGTACCATGTTTAAAATTTACTGCTATAAATTCACCCACCATTAACCAGCCTTAATATAGTAAAAAGAGGTCATAAAAATTAAAGATTTGACATCAGAGAACATCAGAAAGCTATTATCTCTTTATTGCTTTAGAGCCTTATGAAAGTGGAAAAGAGGCCCAAGATTTGAAAAAGACATACAGTAGCACTCAAACTTTTTTATTGGGGTACACTAATTTATGGAAGATATTGGTTCTTGCAGAGATGCATATCGTGTAGGAAGTCTAGTTAGCATTACTCCCTGGAAAAAAAATGCACATAACCTCTCTTCCAGAAGTAAGAATCCAAAGTAAACAAATATATCCAAAATAGCACTTCACGGGATGAAGGAAAAAATGTATATATATATATTCTTTCACCACATAGGTGAAGTTTATTGCAACGTGTTTCTCCCCGCTGAGGGCCTTTTTCAAGTTTGCATACTGCAACTTAAGATTGCATTACAATCACTAGAATTCTGGTTGGAATTTTTGTACTCATTGTACGTTGCTTGCAACTTTTTCCCTCTTAACCACTTCAGGACCAGAGATTTAGCACTTTTTAAATTTTTTTTTTCATTCCTTCCTTTGAAGAGCCATAACTTTTTAATTTTCCCATTGACATAGCGAGATGAAGCCTTGCTGTTTGCGGGATGAGTTGCATTTTTTAATGGTACCATTTAATGTACTGTGTAAAGGCCCATTTACACGGCCCGATCTCTCAAAGATCACTCAAACGACAGTTTGAGTGACAACTTTGAGCAATAATTTTGCATAAACTATTAAGTAGCTACTCAGCTACTTAAGAGCAATTAAGTGTGCAAATGAAGCCTCAGCTGAAAGCAGTTAATAGCCTGAAGTCTATTATCTGCATTCAGATCCTTTGCTCTCCGATGGGAAACAATGCTATCAGCACTCCTTGTGGAGAACTGCTGATAAGGCTGATGGACGATTTTTAGGTTGTACTGATTTTAATGATCATCTAGCAGGGCCTGAAAAGTTTAGGCGCAACGATTATTGCTAAAACGATTGCCTTTTAGCGTTTTTTTTTTTTTAGCGATCATCACTCTGTGTAAATGGGCCTGTAGGCCTCGGTCACACGGGCGTTTTTTTCCCGCGATTTGCGGATCATATGACGGATGCGCATCCGCAAATCACGTGACCGGGGCCGAAAAATCGCCCGAAAAATCTGCTCCTAGCCGCGTTTCATTAGAAGCGGGCCGGAGCAGTGCAGTGCTGTCCAGCGCATTGAATTCAATGGAGCCGGCAATACAGCCAGCTCCATTGAAAGCAATGGGCTGCGGGCGATCTCAGGATGAATTTTCGGGAAGGGCTTAAAAATATAAGCCCTTCCCTGAAATTCATCCAGAAATGTGTAAAAAGTAAAAAGAAAAATATACTCACCTTGTCCCGGCAGACGGAGTTCAGCCGCGGCCGGCCGGCAGTTCTCCTGAACTGCTCTGAGTAGTATTCAGCAGCCGGGGATTTAAAATCCCTGCCTGCTGAATGAGCTGCCTCTGATTGGTCACAGCCTCACCAATCAGAGGCAGCTCTCACTCACACCCATTCATGAATTCATGAATGGGTGAGTGAGTGCTGCCTCTGATTGGTCCCTGCGCTGAGCCAATCAGGGGCAGCTCTCAGGGGCCGCTGGCCCCATTGAGCGCATATAGAGAAGAGAACAGGAATCGCAGATCGCAGATAGGTGTGATCTGCGATTTCTGTTCTATAATTTATCGGACGAGCGCATAAAAAGCGCTCATGTGTCTGATACCATTGCAAATAGTTTTATAAAATCGCACATCACATGCGCATGCGCAGATCGCACGGAAAATCGCCCGTGTGACAGAGGCCTTAGGGTGGGTAGAAATAAAAACATATAAATTGTTCCATTTTGGTGGATTTTGTTATTACAGCAATCACAATGCAGGGAAAATGACATATAAACTATGTTTAATTGGTCAGAATGATTACAATGATACCAAATTTCATGACTGTTTCTCTATTTGTAAAAAGTAGCTACATTTTTTCCTTAATTTTTTGTTGATTGGGTTGTGTAATGGTTTGTTTTTTGTGCAGTGCGCTGTAGTTTTTAGTATTGCCATTTTGACATAATTTTTTTCACTTTCTATTCAGATTTTTTGGAAGCTGTGATTCCAAAAAGAATGTTTAAAAAAATTGTAGTTCATTATGTAGACGGCAATATCAAATCTGTGGGTTTTTAAAATTGTTTTCTTTTCTTATAGGTAAAATGAGAAAATATTGTTTTTAAACTTTTAATAGTTTAGATACTTTTTTTTAGTTGTTAATAAAACTTTGCTAAATATTTTTTACACATTTTTTTTGTACCCACAGTGGACTTGATCTTGTGATCATTTGATTGCTTATGCTATATACTGCAATACATCTATGTGTAGCAGCCCTGGGAGACTTAAGTAAGCTCTGGGCTGCCATGCTAGCTCATCGGCATCCTGTGATCGCACTGTGGGGCGTGCCAATTGGGTGCAGAATGGGGTCCCCCCTACTGACTATTTAGATGCAGGTAAATGCCACAATCAGAGCTAACTCTGCTGCAGTTTCCAGCCTCTTTCACCTACCAGAAGCAACTGGTAGTCAACAGGTATGGAGAGGACTCAGCTCCCAAGCCCGTTTCATGAACATTTAAAGAGACTAGAACATTTATAGTAATTTAGCAGTCCTGAAGTAGTTAAGAAAACATTGGTAATATGCAAGTGGCCACTATACCACAATCCTTGTCTTGTGGGCAACCAAATGTCTAGTTCTAGAATGTTTTATTCTGCAAGTCTCATGCAACTTTTTTCAAATTTTTTTGCTTTAATTTATATATTTTTCCTAAGTCCCAATAAATATAGTGATAATCTGCCACTCACAAGGTTCAGTGGCCATGAAGCCTGTGAGTGGCTGAGCAGTCAGATGCACAATGAAAGGCACACGTCCGCTCGTCGCTTCTTTCGGGTTCTGTGTGGTCGTCCACCATGGCTGCAGTGCTGGACGGGATCTGCCAGGATAGGTGAGTATTTAATTTTACTTCATTTTAACCCTTTATATTTTTGGGGAATTTCTCAGAAAGCCCCTATAACTTTTACTAGCACTGACGAACAATACAGTTAGCGCAGTTGTAGCTGCAAAGCTATGCAGCCAGTCCGAGTACATGACAGGTCCTCTTTAGTGGTGTAAGCTGATTGTAAGCTTGTGGAGTCAGAAATAATATTGCCTGATAAAGGTTTACAGTACATAAAAGTATGAACAGTTTTTTTAACGCATGTTTGTTTTGAGACTTTCAACTATCAGACATTTATAACATATCAGTATAAATGTTTATGGTTGCAATGTTATTTTAACTTATCTTTTGTTTAATTTCATTCATGTTGCCTGAGATGTAGGACCAAATATAAAACTTGGTAATATAAAACTAAAATCTGTTCATTGTAAGGATAAGCTCCACAGAACATACATAGTTCCAGTTTTAATTAACATGCAGATTCTTTACAGTGATTTGTATGATCTGCTTACAGGCTAAGGGCTTAGTCATACGGGCGCATCAGGGCGCCAATGTGCCCGTCTTTCTGCATGATAAGACGGCCGCACTGCAGGCTTCATTGCCGGTCATGTGTTCTTTCTTCGGACGCTGCGGAGAGTCGTCTGCACTGCAGGTGCAACCGTCTTCTTCGTGCAGGAAGACGGGCGCATGGGCGCCCGATGCACTTGTGTGACTAAGCCCTAAAGGTACATTTACACACAACGATGATCGCTCAAAAGCCATCTTTTGAGCGATCATCGTTGTGTGTAAATGTGTGCTCATTGTGCACTTATTGTGCACTTTTCGTCCATCGCTGAGTTCAGCTCAGCCTAAATTCCATTGTCCCTGATAAAAAGAACCGCAAGCTAAATTCTCTGCTGGCAGCGCTGATAAGATTCTTTCAGCTGCTGTCCTGCTGGAGAACAATAGCGATGTGTTTAGAGAACAGACCACACGCTGTTCTCTAAATACATGCAAATTAAGCCAGTTAGATACTAAAGGACTGATTAACCCATTAGTACCTAATGCAAAATGATTCCTCAAAACTGTCAGTTTCTGATTAATTTTGAGCGATCATCTGTGTGTGTAAATGGGGCTTCATTCAGACAAGTATATGCAAGTTGTGCCTGAAAGGACACTACTCACATTGGACAGCACATGGATGCATGATTGTGTGCTGCCTAATCTTCATGGGAAGAAAACATTGCATGTCAAATTTTGGTCTGGGATATGGACCAGAATAGAACATACTATCTTTTTCTTCACATGGGCCATCCAGCTGTGTGAAAAAGCCTATGTGAATAACCTTATTGGCTATAATGTGTGCTGTCTGTGAAATACATGGACATCACACAGACTTCAAAAACACCTGTGTGAATAAGCCCAATAGATAAGCCATATTTTCAAGAAAAGAATAATATCTACAATTGCAGTTTTCAGAAAAGTATGCTAAAAAATCAACTCTTACTTAGAAATACCATCCACTTTTTTGTTGAAAATGCTATAAGCAGGAAAGAGGCAGTTCTCATAATCACTCCAATATTGGCAAGCCTTGTTTCTTTTATGTGTTTTAGAAGCCAATGAAAAGTGCAAATTAAACATATTCCCTGTGGAAACAGAAAAAAATATCATTCAATGTATATGCATGTACAACATTTTGTATATTACACAATTCCTATAGAACTGTGGCCTTCCATTAATGTTTGTTAATTCGGCCACATACATATTATACTTGATGCATGACCATGTCAGCATAGATGTCCTGTCACTACTGCAGCCAATGATTAACTGCTATTGTCAAGTGTCAATTATGACATGTCACTGCAAGAGTCAAATATAGGAAGACTGAAGGAAGATCATGGAAACATTCATGTGAGAGAGAACATAATGTGAAATATGAATATATGCTTGTTTGTTGAGTGTGTAGCCGTATATGTAGTATCTGATGCGGCTAATAACCCAAGTACTGTCATTTTTTACCAAAGTATTTTATTAGAAATAATAAGGTGTATACAGAGGTTAGACCACAACATAGCCTACAAAATGTAGTGCTTATCAAAAATCTAGTGTTATCCAATAAATCACAGGATAGGGAACAATGTTAAGATCGTGGGGGACCGACTCCTGTAATGGGGGAGGAGAACAGGGGTTCTCTCGAATAGAACGGAGGATGAGCATGCACATCGCTCCATTCATTTCAATGCTGAGCAGTCATAAAGAAGTGAATAGAGAAGAAAGGTAGAGGACAGGAAAGTAAAAAAAGAGATAAGAGGGGAGGAAAGAAAAAAAAGAAAGGGGAACAGTCTACAGAAGAAAGAATAGACTAGAGCAAGAATAGTCTGTTGGGAAGACATAACTCTGGCCATGAAGACCAGGACTGGATAAAATGGCAGATAATTATGGTTAATTGTCTAATTTTGGCCATTGAAAATGTAAAATTTCACAGCTCTTTAAAGGGTTTGATATTGACAGGGTAGCCTCCGATAGGTACTGTTGCATTAGAAAGCCAGTTTTGTGGTTTATGGAGTGAAAGTAATTTTGCACACAAGCAACTAAAACATAATTGAGAAATATCTGCCTATTGGTTAACTGCCACCCATGTGGAACATAAATGTTAGTGTGTGAGTCTTATGTGAAGATTCTAGTCAAAAATGTAAAATTATCCAACATGTAGGGCAAATTTACTAATCCTATATAATATTTGGCTGGCTCAGTGATTAGCACTTTTGCCTTGCAACACTAGACTTTAGGGTTCCAATCTGAACAAGTGCAACATCTACATTGAGTTTACATGTTTTAAAGGTGGCTTAAACCATTGGGCAAACAGTGCAGTGCACCAAACCCACTGTGGCTCATTACATGACCTAACAAATCCAAGCAGTCAATGCTACTTTTTCATGCTTTAAGCTGTCAACATAGGATCACTGTTGTATGCTGAAGTTCTTCAGTTCCACGCTGACAGCTTAAGTCAGTAACTATGGCATAGCTGTGGGCCAGGGCTGTAGCCTAGAGGGAATGCTGGCTTGGCCAAATACTTTCCCAGCAAGGTCACTAACAGCTTGCTGTCCTGGCAATGGAGGATCTTCATAGGGGTGAGGTTGGCAGCCATTTGATGCTCCTGGTGTGCCCACAGTCACCCAAAGCCCCCACAAAGTTCTCTAGTCATTGGTAGCTGCAGCCATGCCAGAAAGAAGGGGGATCTTGAAGGTATCTCCACCCAGGTGAAGAGCCACCACTAGATTGAAGCCATAGGAGGAGTAATTTGAAAGCACAAGGATCAGCAGTTCCATAGGAATAGAAGTGAGAAGATGCCTTAAATCACCAGGGATTGAATCACACTGAGGGGAAAATGGGGCTATCAGTTTCTTCTTCTCTTGCAACTTCTCCCCAACCAGACTTTGAGTCCTTGGAGCTGTACTGGAGGGCACAGTTGATAAAAGTTTCATTGGAGTATAAGTCCAAAAGATGGAGCTTTGTGGCAGTTAAGAAATTAAGATGCAACTCTTATTGCATAGCTGCAGGAATAGAACTGCTTAGCTGAGTGTTGTGCCTCCTCAATTATAATCAGCTCTCTGACCCTACCATCAGCGTGGTGCAGGAGAAATTTGGATTCATCTGACCAGAGAATGTTTTTCCACTATTCAGTGATCCAATTTTTGCAATCTTTTGCCCATTGAAGTCTTGCCTTTTTGTTTCTTTTAGACAGCATGGAACTCAAACTCGTCATCTATACCTTCTGGATATTTTACATAAATCATGCTATCTATAACTGGGTTCTTTAGCTTAGTCATCAAATACAATGTCTGCAATTTCAGTAATGGTTTCCTATTTGGCTATGATGTTGTTTTTCTCCTCGATTGATATTCATCTTTTTTGCTTACATTCTTTTAATGAGAAAACAAGAAACCCATTGTGAACCAAACTGTTCATCTACTCTTTTGGCTGTTCCACGCTAAGAATGCTAAGTTGTGCATTAGACACATCAGCTAGAGCACTAGTATTGAATAGATTATGCAAAGCATGTTCATCAGAATGATTCTTGATATCCTTCTCTGACAACTTTCTTTAGCAATTTATGTCCACAGAATCCCCTTTCAATGAATGGTGTTCCTCAATTAGACCATTCTTGGTATTGTCTCAAAACTGTTGCATAAGAAAACCCCATAAGGTTGCCAGTTTTTTTAATATTGGACTTGGCACTGATGACCATGCCTCATTTGAATAAGCTCAGATCACTTGATTTTCCTGTTCTAATGTGAATTCACACTGAAAATGATCCAGTAAAAAATGCTCACTTGATTTTAAGTTGCAGTTTGGGGTCATATGTCTAATTAACATATAGGACAGCTCTAAATGTAAAAAGGGCCAAGGGCTCTAATAGTGACCATTCAATGTGCAGGTATATTAGATGTTACAGAATAATTTCCTAAAGTATCTATCCACTATCATAAAAATGTTATATATGTTGTTTTTAAACTGTATTGAAAGCAATTACTGGGATAAGGACATAAGCAATCTAATTTCCTGAGCACAAAAATTGAAATAAGTTGTGTTATAGATTTTAATGAAACTCCTTATTATCAGTTCCCACTAACTAGAACACATTTGGTTTCAAGTAATTTAAAAATGTATCACTTAAGGACACATGGCTCCTATTATTACAATATATTATGTGCAATTCATTTTAAAAAAATGCACAATTATTTTATGTATTTATACATGTACTGTCTAACCTAAATTGAAAGAAAATATTTTATAAAATCTATATTAGTGAAAAGAATAAGGAAATGAAAAGAAATAAACTTCTATGAATGCAAATTCTCCCAAAGGTACTAATTAGATGCCAATGCAAACGAGAGGGTGATGATTCCCAATTCAAGGGACAAGAAATATTTTTAGAAACATATTAGAAGAAAGGGAATGAAAAATTATAAGATAACAAGCTTTGTATACAAAAATCTTCTGCCAAGAAAGAGCAGAGAAGTATGGGGTGTGGCCTGGAGAAGTTCTGAGACAGCAGCAGCGTGAACTCCGCTCAGTCTAGACACTTCGGAAGCAACTCAGAATGCACTACGGGTGACAGAGTTAGTTCATTCACCTCAGCAGACATTCTAGACTACAAGGATTACAAGAAGAAAGGTGTCCAAGGCAAATCCTAGAAGGCTGGAGGAATTCTTTGCGGCACATGGTTTCTCTCCAGCAATGACTGTGAGTGACATGCCCATTTTCGGCTCCCTGTCAGAGGAGATGTGCGGCAGCCCAGAGTTAATGTTTAATACAATTAGAGGAAAAGGAGAACCCCGTTGTGCTGAGAGTGCAAGCCCAAGTGATCAGACAGCTAAAAGGGCAGCAGAAGGGGAGAATATGGAGGCAGATGCAGCAACTACTGCCAGGTACAAAAATCACAAGATGGCACCAGCCACATGGCTACATGGCTGCTGTTCCTCTACTAACAGCCCAAAAAGCAGAGGCCAAGGCTGTCAGGCATAGAGGGCACACAGGACACTAGAATACCCGAGACAGGTGAGAAGGGCTGCATTGATCTCTCCTCATCTGATAAGACGGCCACAGAGTCTTTTATTAAAGAAGCCATTATAGCACTCAGGGACACCATTCAAGCAGATTTTAAAGATTTATCCTCAACCGTTAATGCATCTGTTCAAGACATTAGCAACAGGATGGACCATGCAGAAAATAAAATGGAAAAAATAGTTAAATCCCATAATGAGCTATTAGATGCCCACTATGTTCTGGAGGAAGTAGTAGCCAAACAAATTAACAGACTTGGAGGATAGGAACAGACAAAACAATGTTAAACTGCGTGGAGTTTCTAAAAATATATCTACAATGGAAATCCCAGAATATATAAGACGTCTTATGCGCAAAATTCTCCCTGGCATTCTCAAACATGACTTGAAAATAGACAGGGCATATAGATTGCTTCGTTCTAAATTTCTTAATGAATCTAGCCCAAGAGACATTATAGTGTGCATTCATTACTACCACACTAAAGAGACTCTAATGAATGCAGCAAGAAAAATGTAGACACTCCCAAGTCTAAATACAGATGTGCACCTCTTTATTTATCTCTCGCAGACCACAACTTCACAGGTGCAACTTAAGCATTTAGAAAAGCGGGTATCCCAAATAGATTTTTAGGGTTTTCCTACTAAAGTTATAGTGACCAACTGTTATACAAATCACACCTTTCACAAGCCCGCTGAAGCAGAGGAAGTGCTGAAGTCCTGGGCATATCTGTTCATGACCCAAGACAGACTCAAACAGACACCAGACTAAAGCAACAACAAGCACATAGGTCCTGTAGATCAAAGACCCCAGAATAAAGTGAAGACCATAACACCAAGTCAACTTTAGTGTACTATAGATGATACAGTTAGGAGTGTTTACCTACCCATGCCAAACATTTCACCCCCTCAAGACATGCAAGTGAGAATAGCTTGCCATGCTTCTTTTAGTGCTAAATGTTTATTTTTTCCTCCTTATGCTGGGTTCTACTTTCCATGCAAATATCTGTCCCCAACTTTAGGCAAATTTATTTTCTAAATAAAATCATGAGCAAAGTGAGGCACCTATCAAGGAATTCAGTGATAATCTGTGGGCATTTTAATGTGATTCCGGATAAATCTGTAGATACCATAGGCCAGACGTTGAGGGGTGGCATTACCATAGGAGATTGCCTGTGCAGGGTGGCATTATATGACACATTTTGTTGCCCTAACACTTTAGCGAGAGAATACTCCTATTACTCCCCTCATCGTAAATCATTCTCCCAAATTGATTTTTGCCTTGTAGTTACCATGCATCAGTGACAAAATCTGCGATAGATACCTCCACATGGTCATACCATGCCCCGATATTGTTAACTTTGTCCTTCGGAAGCAACCAACAAATATGTAGATCATCGAGAAATAATACTTATGTGATGGGTCTGCCTAAATACAAGGAAGCTAAACAATCGACATTAGATGAATACTTTAAGTTTAACAACCCACCAGAAATAGACCCACTGATCCTGTGGAATGCCCATAAGGCCTACATGAGGATCCAAAAATTAGGATCCAAATATAAAAATGAAAAAATCTAAAAAACTGATGATTTTCTTTCTCAGATCCTGGTCCTTGAGATTAAACTGGAATATTCCTCTACAGATGTGCATAAATGCCTCTTTAATGTGAGGCAGGAATTACACAAGGTTATGATGGGAGATTTTGATCGTGAAGTAAATGCCCAATGCGAAAATAAGTTTTCTTCCTTGAATAAACCCTCGCACTGGATGGCTAACCTGGTGCAAAGGAAAATCACAAGGACTAGTGTACCATATATATGGGACTCTAAAGAAAAAAACCTATAAATTAACACACCCGAAACAAATTGCAGTTTCTTTCCACTCCTATTACAGCAGACTGCATAATCTGAAAGATGACATCCAAACAGTACAGCCCAATAGGGCAACTATAGTAAATTTCTTACAGAAAGCAAATCTCCCATCTACATTGGCCCTACTGGCTGACTTACTAGATCAACAGCTGTTGGTCACTTAAATAGCAGTAGCAGTCTCCTCTCTAAACAATCTGAAAGCTCCCAGCCCAGGCAGCTTTTCAGCCGAATATTAGAAAACATTCTTGTTGTCACTGTCCCAACATATAGTATAAACTTTTATTACAGGAATGCAAAGGGGAAAATTCCCAGAGGAAATGCTTCAGGGCACAATAGCAACTCTCCCCAAACCTGGTAAAGAACCCAATGATCCTGTGAACTTTAAACCAATTTTATTACTAAATACCAACATAAAAATTTATGCAAAAACACTGGTGGGCAGACTACTGAAAATCCTACCTGATAGTATTTATCATTGATCATATAAGCTTTGTTAAGGGCAGGAATGCCTCGGATAGCACAAGAAGGATCTTGAATCTCCTACACTCAGTGCAAGCCTCTCTGTTGCCAATGGTAATGCTGGTCATTGACATGGAGAAGGCTTTTTGACAGGATCCACTGTGGATCATCTCCTCTGGATTATTAACAAGATGATCTCGCAATCAATTCTAGAAAAAGCAGATACTAGACATATCTACGATGTGCTGACAGTAACCAAAATTAGATGAAAAAAATCAAATATGCTAAACTGGGAAAGAGAATTGGGGGGGGGGGGTTCTATAGAAACTTGGGAAAGATCACTCAAATCAGCAGAGAATTCTACCAGAAGTATGGCCATATTAGAGACACAAATAAAGTTACAAATGAGATGGTATTATTCTCCTCAACTTATAAAAAGGTGGTAATGGCCTATACTAGAGAGAGTGTGGGCAGAATGGCTCATTATTGCACCTCTTTTGGGCTTGTCCGAAGATACAACATTTTTGGAGGGGAGTATATGTTCTTCTTAATTGAATGCTGTAAGTGCACATTCCAAAGTATCGCAAATTGGCCTTACTATTAATAGATCTAGATGGGTTTTCTCCGTCCTATAGATATCTAATAGGGCACTCTCTAATGATGGCTAAAACAATGATTACAAAACACTGGAGATCTTCCTTCCCCCAACAATAGAGGAGTTTAAAAAACGATTGATTGAACACTGCATATTTGAAAAATGGCTAGCCTTTTGCACTAATTCTATACAAAAATATATAGAGGTGTGGACTGCATGGTTGAAATTTAACAAGCATTGAAATTTACTTTCTCTTGGTTAAAGATGCCGAGTTAATATAGTTGTTCCATTTAAATTTGACTACTTTAAGCTATTGTTCTTCGTCTGACTAGCAATGTTTACATAGTAACATAGTAACATAGTATGTAAGGCCGAATGAAGACATTGTCCATCTAGTCCAGCCTGTCTATCCTACTGTGTTGATCCAGAGGAAGGCAAAAAACCCCAAGGCCAGAAGCCAATTAGCCCTTTTGGGGGAAAAAATCCTTCCCGACTCCCTAATGGCAATCAGACTGTTTCCTGGATCAACCCCTAATAGTTCCTACCTGCCTATATACCAGGATTGACACTTAACCTAATATTTATATCCTGTAATATCCTTCTCCAGAAAGACATCAAGTCCCCTTTTAAACTCCTCTATGGATTTTGCCATCACCACTTCCTCCGGTAGAGAGTTCCACAGTCTAACTGCTCTTACAGTAAAGAACCCCTTTCTGTGTTGGTGATGAAACCTACTTTCCTCTAATCGTAGTGGATGTCCTCTTGTTACCGTCGTGGTCCTGGGTGTAAACAGATCGCGGGAGAGATCCATGTGTTGTCCCCTCATGTACTTATACATGGTTATTTGGTCGCCTCTTAACCTTCTTTTTTCTAGAGTAAATAGTCCCAATATTGATAACCTCTCGGGGTATTCCAGTCCCGTCATTCCATGTATTAGTTTAGTTGCCCTTCTTTGAACCCCTCAAGCACTGTGACATCTTTCCTGAGCACCGGTGTCCAGAATTGTACGCAGTATTCCATGTGAGGTCTGACAAGTGCCTTATATAATGGAAGGATAATGTTCTCGTCCTTCGCCCCTATACCTCTTTTAATGCACCCCAAGACTTTATTTGCCTTTGCAGCAGCGGACTGGCACTGGTTACTCCAGTTTAGTCTATTATCCACTAATACCCCCAGATCCTTTTCCATATCACTTTTCCCTAGTGGTACCCCTTTAAGTGAATATTTGTGACATCCGTTCCTCCTGCCCATGTGCATAGTCTTACATTTTTCAACATTGAACTTCATTTGCCATTTATCTGCCCAAGCCCCCATCTTATCCAGGTCCGTTTGTAGCCGTACATTGTCCTCCGTTGCATTAATTATATTGTATAATTTTGTGTCATCTGCAAATATTGATATTTTGCTGTGCAGCCCCTCTATCAGGTCATTGATAAATATGTTGAACAGAGTGGGGCCTAATACTGAACCCTGTGGCACCCCGCTAGCGACTGTGGTCCAATCAGAGTACGAACCCTTTATTACCACCCTCTGCTTTCTATCGTTTAGAATGTTGTAATGCAATAAAAAAATACCCATTGAGGAAAGGAGATATCCTTCTACCTAGTTAAACTCGTTGTATGTACAGAACTGATGTCAGATCTAAACCTACTTGTAAACCTAATTCTATGTTATCTGAAATGTGACATTTCGATTGTATTATAAATAGAGATGAGCGCGCACGCTCGTTTTAAGGCTCATGCTCGATCAAGCATCGGTCTTCTCGAGTAACTGATTACTCGAAAGAGCACCATGCGGAGGGGCGGGGGGGGGGGGGAGTGAGAGATCTATCTCTTCCCCCCCCCCCCCCAGCTTCTCTGTGCTCCCCCCCTGGCTGCCTCCTGCCGCCTCTCCCCCCCTCCCTCATGGTGCTTGGTTGAGTAATCAATTACTTGAGAAGACTGATGCTCGATCGAGCATCAGCCTTAAACAAGAGTGCTCGCTCATCTCTAATTGTAAACCCTAAAATCTTACTTTCAATAAAAAACGCTAATGTTCCGAAAAAGCAGAGACGTCCCCCATAACAACCAAGTACTTTTCCATTTTATTAATTTAAATGAAAAAATACTGTATAATCTGACATCTTTGGCTTTAGAAAATACGCTTTATGGCCACAGTTAGCGAACACCTGATAATCACACCTCACCTACATGAGCTAGTCAGACATCACATTCCAAAATCGTGGGCCTTAAAGGAACACTAAAATCTGAAATAAATGCTAGAAGTAAACAGAAGATAATCTGTCAACACTATTTGTCTGTCTATAGCATTTTTTGCATGTTCCTGAAACAGACAGTCTGAAAGCAGAAATCCTACAGACAGAACAAGGGTTATTCTCCTGCTAATTCATTCTACCTTGACAGGAAGCCTGTTGAGGGGGACAGGACTTTTCTTTATACTGCAAAAAGGGCAGAGTTTGGAGGTTCCTGCCCCAGATGGTTGCTTATATCCAAAGGACAGTGAGGAGGATATGGCTGAGCTCCTGGAACACAGAGATTTCTTTACATACTTCTAAGTTCTAATTGTAATATGAGATGGAGTGGGTTCAAAGGAATAAAGAAAAGGAATTAGGCAATTGCTGTTTTTCATGCATTTTCTATGTACAGTGTTTTTTAATATAAAGTTGGGCCCTTTTTTAGGAGCTATAACAACCTCCAATCTAATTTTTTAGGCTATAATTGTAGAATGCAAACATCTAATGCCACTCTCACACTTGCGTTCCTAAAACACCGCGTTCAAAATAGTGGCTATATACCACGATTTCGTGTGGCGTTTCAAACACGTTCAGCAGTTTTTTAACGCACCCCATCACTATAATGGGTGACGACGTGCATTAAAAAGGGTTAAAATGCACAAAACAAATTAGGCAGACGGCGCTCAAAAGTGGTAGCATTAGGAACGTTGCATTTGAATGCTAGTCTGTGAGGCCCCATTCAAATCAATGGGAGTGTTTTACAGAGGGGAATTTGATACGCTACGCTAAATCCTGTAAAAATGGGCAGTGTGAGAGCAGCCTAAGGGTGGCTTCACATGAGCTTGTTTTTGTGCGTGCATGCGCGCGCACAAAAACACGCTTCTATTACAAGCAATGCATTCCCTGTGGTGTGTTCACATGTCCGTGTTTTACAGGTGCATGCTTATAAAGATAGGACATGCGTGCACCATAGGGAATGCACGCATTGTCTTCAATGGAGTCGGGGCTGCTGCCGGCGGCTCCATTGAAGACAATGGTCTGCTGGCACCCCTGAACAGTTTTTTAGGGAAGGGCTTTACATATAAGCTTTTCCCCGTAAAACAAGAATTTTAGTGTAAAAAAACAAAACAAAAAACTTCAGCTAAAAAGTAAACTACCCTGCTAAGAGCTTAGTCACACGTGCGCATCCGGATGCTGATGCGCCTGCCTTCCTGCAGGATCAGACAGCTACACTTCAGGTACGAACGATTCTCCGCAGCGCCGGCAGAAAGAACACATGACCGTTCCATTGACGGTCATGTGTTCTTTCTTCTGGCGCTGTGGAGAGACGTCCGCAGTGCAGGCGCCCCGATACACCCGTGTGACTAAGCCCTAACTCAGAGTGGAGTTGCCCATAAAAACATTTGAGCTATATTTTCAAATGGAACCACCTTAGGATAATGCAATCTATTATTTAACATAAATACATTTTTTGGTGAAAATGGAAAAAAAGACCTGAAATTCTAGCTTTTTTAAAGTTTTTTTTTAACAGTGATTATATTAACTTTATTCTGCAGGTAGGTATGAAAACAGAAATACCAAACTTATATTGTTTTAATATGTGTTACTATTACTGATGAGTGATTAGTGCAATAATCAGTTTGTGTAGGTATAAGGCTGTTTTCATGAAAATCATCGTGAATTGGGACATTTGATTCCAAGTCACATTAAAGTCATTGAGAGTAAAAATTGCTGCGGCAAGCATTTTTGCGCATACGGTCATCTCAATAAGATAGAGCAAGTCCTATCTTTTTTTGGGTGCAGTATTCATGGCCGAGAAAAGAGCTAATGAAAACTAAACCATGGTTTCACACGTGTCAGAATACCGGAAAGTGCTTCCCAATAAGTTCAATGGGAAACATCACATCGCACTCGTGTGCACATCGCACAGCATGCAAGTGTGTTTGACTGTCCAATTGAAAGCAATAGGCGATGCATTCCAATAGATGCAAAAAAATAGGACATACAGAAATTTTTTAACCTTGCAGCATTGCTTCAAGAGAAAAAAAAATCGCTCATGTGTATGACTCTATTCAAAAGAATGGAGTTCACATTAGCATGAGTTTTGTACTTCTCGTAATGTACAAAACTCACACAAGATTCACGCTCGTGTAAATGTAGCCTCAGTCATATTTTTCCAAGAGGAATGACAGAGAAAAATACTTTAGCATTGTTATTTTATGAAGAATGTAAATATATATTGAAATGGAAATATCAAGGGAACTAACAGATCCTCTTAAATATATATTGGCCACAGAAATCATTTTCTGTTTCCTTGGCGCTGAAATTTTTTGATTGTTTAAATTTAGTAATACGTATTTTTATGTTTTGTATGCTACATGTTAGGATTAGAGATGAGCGAACGTGCTCGTTTAGAGCAATTACTCGATCGAGCATCGCTTTTTTTGAGTAACTGCCTAATTGGACGAAAAGATTTGGGGGCGCCGGGGGTGAGCAGGGGGTTGCGGTGGGAGTGGGGGCGAAAGAGAGAGAGAGCTACCCCCTGTTCGCCTCTGCTACCCCCTGCACCACCCCTGCAACCCCCCGTCCCCGGAGCCCCCCGAATCTTTTTGCCCCAGTAGGCAGTTACTCGAAAAAAGCAATAATCGATCGAGTAATTGTCCTAAAAGAGCCCGTTCGCTCATCTCTAGTTAGGATACTCTTAGAATGCCAAGAGAAAAATACAATCTTACAAACCAAAGGAAAAAAAGAAAGTTTCCAAGTAAAATTACTGAACAATATATGAAACTTCTTTGTCTTTTCTGTAAAAGTCATGGTCCTGTGACTCAAGTATTGGGCAAGTATAAAATAGATAAAGGAGTGTATTTCACCTCTCCATAGAGTGCAATAGTTAAACACAACAGAAATCTACTAACATCTAAAAGAAACAGGAGAACCCCTCATCTGCTGTGTTAGTACAAAATGTTTCAGTTCATTTACAGCCTCTACTAAAGTACAACATTGTTCTTATACCTCTCTGAAAACCCACCCACAAGAGCTTTCAGTCTTGTTATATATCTCACATCTGATGTGTCCCTTGCCATTATTTAAAGGGACACTTGGTAACTTTCTGTCTGAAGCTCCTGGCCTCTTTTTCCTCAGATGGTCATGTGATCTCAATTCTGACCAATTCTGACCCTTCTTGGGGATTATGGATTCATTTTTAGTCAGTTTCTGAGTTTGTGTGATGCTGTTAAATGGATCTACCACTGGAACTGCTTAAAGGGGCACACAAGCACTCCTGTCACAGTTACTGATGATGATCATACAGCTCAAGTCACACAGGTATAATAGAAGAGATCAGAGCTCATCCTCCTGACTGTATACTTACTGTATGCTCTGTAGGATCTTCAGGTGAATATAATAGGTAATAATATAATTAAACTGTATGTACTGCAGGCAAAAATGCTGTAATCTCAGCTAATGGGATTGATTGAAAGTGAAAGTGGAAAATCTCTCTCTCAAGATGGTGCCCGATAAGCATCAGACAGGGGACTGCAATGCAAGGAAGTGGTTGCAATATACATAGGAGACCTCCAGAGTGTGAAATGCAATCAGGTGATGGGGCAGGAATGCAAAATGTGTTTCACTGGAGTGGCCCTTTAATGTATTAAAGAATTAAGAAGGTGATTTGCTCTGTGTTGTTTATTTAATCTACTATCATACATAGAAGAGTAATGGTAATTATTCAATTCCATGAAATCCAGTTCAATATATTTTGGGAGAAGAAAAAACAACTAATATGAAACAGACATAAGAAATATTAACACTACATCATATTGCTCAACGTGTTTGTATAATAGTTCATATGCAAATAGTGTGGCTTTCAGTTCTTTAAAATATTTGTATGCAGTAAGGACTTCAGTGGATAGGATTAAACATCAAAGTGGTGCGATAATTGAAAATTTCTTCTGCAGAAAACTATTTCAAATATTTGGTTGGGGTTATTTATGTAATATTAGTCATGTGTCAGTATGCCCTAAGGGCTCACGTGCACATGTCTATTACAAATCCATGCTGTAAGCAAAGCTGCCTTTTGGGTGTGCAACCTATGTGATGCACAAGGCACATCGCTCCACCTAGATGAAGGGGGTGCCAATAGGTGCCCTCTTCTTATTCTCACCCTGCTCTTAAAACTCCAGTTGGAAAGGTTAAATTCCTTAACAGGCTCACTGTCTGCTATTTGGGTCCCTGTGTGATCTCTGCATAGCACACAACAGCTTATTCACTCCTCACGCCCCCACGAGCTCTTAGAGTCCAGTGAGTGTCCCAGCTGGGTGAAGGGTGAGGATTAAATGAGATTTCACATTGACAAATGTAAAGTAATGCACATGGGCAGAGGAAATACATGTCACCATTACATACTAAATGGCAAACAGATATGAAAAAGGACTTGGAGTTTTAGTTAACTGTAAGCTTAACTAGAGCAACCAGCGTCAGGCAGCTGCTGCCAAGCTAAATGGAATTATGGAGTGCAGATGCGGTCACATGCACGCGACGAATGGTCGCGTCATCAGACGGCGCCATTACTTCGCGCCTGCAGACCACACAAAGAGGTGGGTAAGAACCCCTCTGATTAAGTTTTTATAGATAGATAGATGTTTTGTATATGCCTTCATGCTTGAGAAAGGCTAAATATTACCCAAAACGCATCGAATGTTTTAATAAATCTACTTTAGGGACACCATCGGGACTGGACCCCCGTTCTTCCCCTACTTACATAGCTTTATATACAGCGCTGGCTTGGTCTAGGGGTGCGCTCATCAGAGTTACCCCTGTAAAGTATGTCCTACACTGTTCTATCACTGGGAGTCTCTTTATCCTGCTCATCGGATCTCTGGGCCTTTTTATAGCTTAAGTAGATTGGGAAATATTGTGAAATGAGATTCTCGAAGCACAATCGTTAACAATCCCTAAAAGAAGGAAGAATGTGAAGCATTTAAAGAGACCACGATGGATGAACACAGAACTTGTACACATGTTAAAAAAGAAGAAAAATATGTTTATTAAATGGAAAGAGGGGGGAATATCTAAAGAAGAATATAATGTGGTCTGCAGAACCTGTAGGACAAATGTCAGAAAAGCTAAAGCTAATAATGAATAAAGGCTTGCAACAGTAGCCAAAAGCAATAAAAAAGGAATTTGGGGGTATGTCAAAAGCAAAAGAAAAGTCAAAGATGCTATTGGATGCTTACAAGATGAAAATGGTGAATTAGTTAAGAATGATGTTGAGAAGGACGAACTTTTAAATTCCTATTTTGTATCTGTTTTCTCTCAGAAAGTAGATGGAACATCAATTGATCTTCCCTGTGCTATTGGGGGAATAAAATAATGCAGAGAGATGGTCAAGGAACACATAACTAACTTAAATGAATTCAAGTCTCAAGATCCACATGAATTACAACCCAGGATACTAAAGGAAGCAGTGGAGGTAATTGCTGAACCACTTGCCATAATCTTTGAAAATTCCTGTATGCAAGTACTTGGATAAAAATGGAGTAAATAACTAAAGCCAGCATGGGTTTGTAACAAACAAGTACTGCCACGGCTCCATTGAAGGCAATGCGTGCATTCCCTATGGTGCACGCACTTCCTATCTTTACAAGCACGCACCTGTAAAACACGGACATGTGAACAGACCAAAGGGAATGCACGCACAAAAACCAATCGTGTGAAGCCACCCTAAAGACAAAATGGAGAGAAGTTTATTCTTTCTCCTTTTTAATGTGGGTATATATATATAATATTTTTTTTTAATGTATAAATTTTGTTGTGTAACTAATATCTTTTATTGTTTTTTACAGTTTATACCTTCTCATGTTATGACTGAACGTCCCTGTGATGAATCTATTGATCCATCAGGGCTATGTGACTGGAAAATTTGTGAATGAAATGCTTTGTCTCTGATACTCTGAAGACATGTTATTTAATGATTTTATATATTTTTTATGTTTAATTTTGTCTGATTAAGTTGTAATTGTATGTATTTTATTATTATTTGTGATGTTTAGTGGAAGATTTTACGATTTATGTTGTCATTAGTTTTAATTGGCTGCATGAGCAAGATATAAAAATCCATCTGTGACATGTGAATGCCATTCCACAGATGAAGCAGATAGGCGAAACTGGAGTTGGGTGGTTATACTGATATTGTTTTGCACATGTAACAGCAGTGTTTTTCATTTTATATGCCTGTTTGTTGATTACCTTTGAAATTGCACTGGGAAGTATGAACAGCAGCAGGTTTTATTTTACAAGCCCGTTTGTTAACGACATTTGTGAGTATAATAGAAGAAAAGTTTTATAGCCCCTAGTCTCCGTGTTATCTGTACTGCACCTGTGAAGATGGAACAATACTTCTACAGCTCCACCTATTGGAAGTCAGCATTCCACTGAGAATTCAGAGCCAAAGTCAGAATCCTCTCCAGAAGCAGATAACCATGTACAGACAGCTGTTTCATGGTGATTGACCCTTATTGGTGTGCAGTAGGTTTTGGCTTTGGCAAGTGAAAGACCTATAGATGTGGGTCAGCGTATCGCACCTAGAAGTTATGAGGAGACTATTTCCATATTTCTCAGAGGAGCATGCATGGCTTTTTAAGTCTTCCTGACCATTGAACTGCACTATGTTGTTTCTTTATTCTTGAATATTAGGAAACTGAACCAAGTGGCAATTCTGAACAGTAGTGATGTCAGTCTGTCAGTTTATTCTGTGCAACCTGGGAGCTGCCACTTCCATCTATGCGACAATATCTTTGAGGCACCTGAGAAGCTATGAAAATCGTTTTTAAAAAAAGAACTGGCAATTTCCTAATGTACAGCTACTGAGCTCGCTAAGCAGCACATAATACAGATCAGCTTACATTGCCATGGTGGTTCTGCTGAGTTTCCATTATGTTGTGGAGACTAGCTTGATTAACTTCTATATTATTCAGCTGACAATAGCGTATAATAAACTACCAGTAATTCTACTTTCTATATTTTAAATAACTTTTTGACTTTAACTATTGTAGAATATACAGGAGTTTCTTTGTCAGGTCATAGAGATGGTGGATGTCGGAACTGGCAGTGTTATTAGTGCTTGATCTTATAGGTCCAAGTCTCTCTCAGCCCTTAGTCACACGGGCGTTTTTTCGCGCGATTTGCGGATCGCATGACGGATGCGCATCCGCAAATCGCGTGACCGGGGCCAAAAAAAATCGCCCGAAAAATCTGCTCCTAGCCGCGTTTCATTAGAAACGGGCCGGAGCTGTCCAGCGCATTGAATTCAATGGAGCCGGCAATACAGCCGGCTCCATTGAAAGCAATGCGCTGCGGACGATCTCACGATGAATTGTCGGAAAGGGCTTAAATATATACTCACCTTTCCGCTGCAGCCAGAGGCCGCCGGCAGTTCTCCTGAACTGCTTCTCTATAGTATTCAGCAGCCGGGGCTTTAAAATCCCCGCCTGCTGAATGAGCTGCCTCTAATTGGTGTGACTGCTGCCTCTCATTGGCTCAGTGGGACCAATCAGATTGGTCCCTGCGCTGAGCCAATGAGAGGCAGCAGTCACTCACCCATTCATGAATTCATGAATGGGTGTGTGAGTGAGAGCTGCCTCTGATTGGTCAGGATGTGACCAATTAGAGGCAGCTCATTCAGCAGGCGGGGATTTTAAAGCCCCGGCTGCTGAATACTATAGAGAAGCAGTTCAGGAGAACTGCCGGCGGCCGCCGCTGAACTCCGACTGCAGCGGAAAGGTGAGTATACATTTTTTTTTTATTTTTACACATTTCTGGATGAATTGCAGGGAAGGGCTTATATATTTAAGCCTTCCCGACAATTCATTCTGCGCTCGCCGGCAGCCCATTGCTTTCAATGGAGCCGGCTGTATTGCCGGCTCCATTGAATTCAATGGGCAAACATCATTCTCCTCTGCCACAGCTGTAACAGCTGTGGCAGAGGAGAATGATTTCTCTACTATATGCGCTCAATGGGGTCGGCGCTGCTGCCGCCGGCCCCATTGAGCGCATATAGAGAAGAGAACAGGAATCGCAGATCGCAGATAGGTGCAATCTGCGATTTCTGTTCTATAATTTATCGGATGAGCGCATAAAAAGCGCTCATGTGTCCAATACCATTGCAAAGCAATGGTTTTAAAAAATCACTGGATGCATGCGCATGCGCAAATCGCGCGAAAAAACGCCCGTCTGACTAAGCCCTCATAGTGTAGATATTGTGTGGATCCAAACTGCCATCTATAACATGTTCATCTCGGTAGCAGCTTAAATAATGGCAATAATATAGTATCTTAAATACTGTGTATAGTAATTGAGTTATAAAACTGAAACACAGTACAAAATCATTATGGGGATAGAAGAATAGAAGAGTTTCAGGCATTATTAAGGTGCTTACAGATGGAACGATTATTGTTCAAAAAAGTGTTCAAATGAACAAAAGTGAACGATAACACTATGTAACAAAATTTGAAAAATTTTCTGTTCCTGTTACTTTGAAAGTAGTTCTCATATTCCTGAAATTTCATTTTTGAGGCTGCAGCAATAATATGCTATTTACGTATTATAATTAGAGATGAGCGAACGTACTCGTCCGAGCTTGATACTCGTTCGAGTATTAGCGTGTTCGAGATGCTCGTTACTAGAGGGTAGCACCACGCGATGTTCAAGTTACTTTCACTTTCATCTCTGAGACGTTAGCGCGCTTTTCTGGCCAATAGAAAGACAGGGAAGGCATTACAACTCCCCCCTGCGACGTTCAAGCCCTATACCACCCCCCTGCAGTGAGTGGCTGGCGAGATCAGGTGTCACCCGAGTATATAAATCGGCCCCTCCCGCGGCTCGCCACAGATGCATTCTGACAGAGATCAGGGACAGTGCTGCTGGTGCTGGAGCTGCTATAAGGAGAGCGCTAGGAGTGATTTTAGGCTTCCAGAACCCCAACGGTCCTTCTTAGGGCCACATCTGACCGTGTTCAGTACTGTTGAGGCTGCTTTTTGCAGTGTTGCACATTTTTTTTTTTTTGTATTTCGGCCGTGCAGAGCATTGCTTCCTCAGTAGAGATGAGCGAACGTGCTCGGCCACGCCCCTTTTTCGCCCGAATACCGCGATTTCCGAGTACTTCCGTACTCGGGCGAAAAAATTCGGGGGGCGCCGTGGCGGCACGGGGGGTAGCAGTGGGGAGTGGGGGGGGGAGAGGGAGAGAGAGAGGGCTCCCCCCTGTTCCCCGCTGCTGCCCCCCGCACCGCCACGCCTCTCCCCGCCCCCTGGCGCCCCCCGAATCTTTTCACCCGAGTACTGAAGTACTCGAAAATGGCGGTACTCGGGTGCGTAAGTACTCGAAACGAGTACGTTCGCTCATCTCTAGTCCTCAGTCTGCAGTAATTTTACATAGTATAGGGCCAGTAGTGCTGAGGCAGGGACAGTGAAAAACGTGAAAGACATATACTGTCTATATAGGCAGTGGGCTTTTCCAAAAAAATTTGGGACAAAAAAATATATTTGGGCTGCCTGTGACCGTCCTGACTGCACTGCATCTCTGCTGGGGGTAGTAGTCCTAATTAATACGCAGCCAGCTAAGTGTTACAGCAGGCTTGCGCAAAATTCTTTCCTGGCTCTGCGTTGCCCATTACATCATTGCTGTCATCCTGTCCAGAGGAAACAGTCTGCAGTAATTTTACATAGTATAGGGCCAGTAGTGCTGAGGCAGGGACAGTGAAAAACGTGAAAGACATATACTGTCTATATAGGCAGTGGGCTTTTCCAAAACAATTTGGGACAAAAAAATATATTTGGGCTGCCTGTGACCGTCCTGACTGTACTGCGTCTCTGCTGGGGGTAGTAGTCCTAATTAATACGCAGCCAGCTAAGTGTTACAGCAGGCTTGCGCAAAATTCTTTCCTGGCTCTGCGTTGCCCGTTACATCATTGCTGTCATCCTGTCCAGAGGGAAACAGTCTGCAGTAATTTTACATAGTATAGGGCCAGTAGTGCTGAGGCAGGGACAGTGAAAAACGTGAAAGACATATACTGTTTATATAGGCAGTGGGCTTTTCCAAAAAAATTTGGGACAAAAAAATATATTTGGGCTGCCTGTGACCGTCCTGACTGTACTGCGTCTCTGCTGGGGGTAGTAGTCCTAATTAATACGCAGCCAGCTAAGTGTTACAGCAGGCTTGTGCAAAATTCTTTCCTGGCTCTGCGTTGCCCGTTACATCATTGCTGTCATCCTGTCCAGAGGGAAACAGTCTGCAGTAATTTTACATAGTATAGGGCCAGTAGTGCTGAGGCGCAAAATTCTTTCCTGGCTCTGCTGTGCGTTCCGTAAGCGAAGTCAGCCTCCAACCACAGGCCAATAAGCGGCACATTTAATTACAGTGTTCTGTTTCTGCACTACTGGTAATACACCATGCTGAGGCGTAGGGGTAGGCCTAGAGGACGTGGACACGGGCGAGGACGCGGAGGCCCAAGTCAGGGTGTGGGCACAGGCCGAGCTCCTGATCCAGGTGTATCGCAGCCGACTGCTGCGGGATTAGGAGAAAGGCACGTTTCTGGCGTCCCCACATTCATCTCACAATTAATGGGTCCACGCGGTAGACCTTTATTAGAAAATGAGCAGCGTGAGCAGGTCCTGGCATGGATGGCAGAAAGTGCATCCAGTAATCTATCGACCACCCAGAGTTCTGCACCGTCCACTGCTGCAACTCTGAATCCTCTGGCTGCTGCTCCTCCTTCCTCCCAGCCTCCTCACTCCATTACAATGACACATCCTGAGGAGCAGGCAGACTCCCAGGAACTGTTCCCGGGCCCCTGCCCAGAATGGGCAGCAATGGTTCCTCTCCCACCGGAGGAGTTTGTCGTGACCGATGCCCAACCTTTGGAAAGTTCCCGGGGTCCAGGGGATGAGGCTGGGGACTTCCGGCAACTGTCTCAAGAGCTTTCAGTGGGTGAGGAGGACGATGACGATGAGACACAGTTGTCTATCACTCAGGTAGTAGTAATTGGAGTAAGTCCGAGGGAGGAGCGCACAGAGGATTCGGAGGAAGAGCAGCAGGACGATGAGGTGACTGACCCCACCTGGTTTGCTAAGCCTACTGAGGACAGGTCTTCAGAGGGGGAGGCAAGTGCAGCAGCAGGGCAGGTTGGAAGAGCCAGAGCGGTGGCCAGGGGTAGAGGCACGGCCAGACCGAATAATCCACCAACTGTTTCCCAAAGCGCCCCCTCGCGCCATGCCACCCTGCAGAGGCCGAGGTGCTCAAAGGTCTGGCAGTTTTTCACTGAGAGTGCAGACGACCGACGAACAGTGGTGTGCAACCTTTGTCGCGCCAAGATCAGTCGGGGAGCCACCACCACCAGCCTCACCACCACCAGCATGCGCAGACATATGATGGCCAAGCACCCCACAAGGTGGGGCGAAGGCCATTCACCGCCTCCGGTTTGCACCACTGCCTCTCCCCCTGTGCCCCAACCTGCCACTGAGATCCAACCCCCCTCTCAGGACACAGGCACTACCGTCTCCTGGCCTGCACCCACATCCTCACCTCCGCTGTCCTCGGCCCCATCCACCAATGTCTCTCAGTGCAGCGTCCAGCCGTCGCAAGCGCAAGTACGCCACCACGCACCCGCACGCTCAAGCGTTAAACGTGCACATAGCCAAATTGATCAGCCTGGAGATGCTGCCGTATAGGCTTGTGGAAACGGAGGCTTTCAAAAGCATGATGCCAGCGGCGGCCCAGCGCTACTCGGTTCCCAGTCGCCACTACTTTTCCCGAAGTGCCGTCCCAGCCCTGCACGACCACGTCTCCCGCAACATTGTACGCGCCCTCATCAACACGGTTACTGCCAAGGTCCAATTAACAACGGACACGTGGACAAGCACAGGCGGGCAGGGCCACTATATCTCCCTGACGGCACATTGGGTGAATTTAGTGGAGGCTGGGACAGAGTCAGAGCCTGGGACCGCTCACGTCCTACCCACCCCCAGAATTGCGGGCCCCAGCACGGTGCTGGTATCTGCGGCGGTGTATGCTTCCTCCACTAAACCACCCTCCTCTTCCTCCTCCTACGCAACCTCTGTCTCGCAATCAAGATGTGTCAGCAGCAGCACGTCGCAAGCAGTCGGTGTCGTGCGGCGTGGCAGCACAGCGGTGGGCAAGCGTCAGCAGGCCGTGCTGAAACTACTCAGCTTAGGAGAGAAGAGGCACACGGCCCACGAACTTCTGCAGCGTCTGACAGAGCAGACCGACCGCTGGCTTGCGCCGCTGAGCCTCCAACCGGGCATGGTCGTGTGTGACAACGGCCGTAACCTGGTGGCGGCTCTGCAGCTCGGCAGCCTCACGCACGTGCCATGCCTGGCCCACATCTTTAATTTGGTGGTTCAGCGCTTTCTGAAAAGCTACCCACGTTTGTCAGACCTGCTCGGAAAGGTGCGCCGGCTCTGCGCACATTTCCGCAAGTCCCACACGGACGCCGCCACCCTGCGCACCCTGCAACATCGGTTTAATCTGCCAGTGCACCGACTGCTGTGCGACGTGCCCACACGGTGGAACTCTACGCTCCACATGTTGGCCAGGCTCTATGAGCAGCGTAGAGCTATAGTGGAATACCAACTCCAACATGGGTGGCGCAGTGGGAGTCAGCCTCCTCAATTCTTTACAGAAGAGTGGGCCTGGTTGGCAGACATCTGCCAGGTCCTTGGAAACTTTGAGGAGTCTACCCAGATGGTGAGCGGCGATGCTGCAATCATTAGCGTCACCATTCCTCTGCTATGCCTCTTGAGAAGTTCCCTGCAAAGCATAAAGGCAGACGCTTTGCGCTCGCAGACGGAGCCGGGGGAAGACAGTATGTCGCTGGATAGTCAGAGCACCCTCCTGTCTATATGTCAGCGCTTTGAGGAGGAGGAGGAGGAGCATGAGGAGGAGGGGGAAGAGACAGCTTGGCCCACTGCTGAGGGTACCCATGCTGCTTGCCTGTCATCCTTTCAGCGAGTATGGCCTGAGGAGGAGGAGGAGGAGGATCCTGAAAGTGATCTTCCTAGTGAGGACAGCCATGTGTTGCGTACAGGTACCCTGGCACACATGGCTGACTTCATGTTAGGATGCCGTTCTTGTGACCCTCGCGTTACACGCATTCTGGCCACTACGGATTACTGGGTGTACACACTGCTCGACCCACGGTATAAGGAGAACCTTTCCACTCTCATACCCGAAGAGGAAAGGGGTTCGAGAGTGATGCTATACCACAGGACGCTGGCGAACAAGCTGATAGTAAAATTCCCATCCGACAGCGCTACTGGCAGAAGGCGCAGTACCGAGGGCCAGGTAGCAGGGGAGGCGCGGAGATCAGGCAGCATGTACAGCACAGGCAGGGGAACACTCTCTAAGGCCTTTGACAGCTTTCTGGCTCCCCAGCCAGACTGTGTCACCGCTCCCCAGTCAAGGCTGAGTCGGCGGGAGCACTGTAAAAGGATGGTGAGGGAGTGCGTAGCCGATCGCACGACTGTCCTCCGTGACGCCTCTGCCCCCTACAACTACTGGGTGTCGAACCTGGACACGTGGCCTGAACTCGTGCTCTATGCCCTGGAGGTGCTTGCTTGTTCTGCGGCTAGCGTCTTGTCAGAGAGGGTGTTTAGTGCGGCTGGGGGAATCATCACGGATAAGCGTACCCACCTGTCAACCGACAGTGCCGACAGGCTTACACTCATAAAGATGAACAAAGCCTGGATTTCCCCAGACTTTTCTTCTCCACCAGCGGACAGCACAATACCTAAACAATACGTAGGCTGCACCCGTGGATGGAAGCATCGTTCTCTATCACCATCAAAAACGTGGACCTTTTAGCTTCATCAATCTGTGTATTATATTCATCCTCCTCCTCCTGCTCCTCCTCCTGAAACCTCACATAATCACGCCGAACGGGCAATTTTTCTTAGGCCCACAAGGCTCAGTCATATAATTTTTGTAAACAATTTTTATACATTTCAATGCTCATTAAAGCGTTGAAACTTGCACCTGAACCAATTTTTATTTTAACTTGGCTGCCTCCAGGCCTAGTTACAAATTAAGCCACATTAGCCAAAGCAATTAATGGGTTTCACCTGCCCTCTTGGTTGGGCATGGGCAATTTTTCTGAGGTACATTAGTACTGTTGGTACACCAATTTTTTGGGGCCCTCGCCTACAGTGTAATCCAATTAATTTTTTGTCCACCTGCATTAAAGCTGACGTTACATCAGCTGTGCTGGGCACTGCAATGGGATATATTTATGTACCGCCGGTGGGTTCCAGGGAGCCACCCATGCTGTGGGTCCACAGGGAGTTGTAACTGCATGTGTCTACTTCTAAAGAACACCAGTCTGACTGGGGCATGCAGTATGGGCCGAAGCCCACCTGCATTTAACATGACATTACCTCAGCTGTGATGGGCAATACAATGGGATATATTTATGTACCGCCGGTGGCTTCCTGGCACCCACCCATGCTGTCGGTCCACACGGAGTTGTAACTGCATGTGTCCACTTCTAAAGAACCCCAGTCTGACTGGGGCATGCAGTGTGGGCCGAAGCCCACCTGCATTTAACATGACATTACCTCAGCTGTGATGGGCAATGCAATGGGATATATTTATGTACCGCCGGTGGCTTCCTGGCACCCACCCATGCTGTCGGTCCACAGGGAGTTGTAACTGCATGTGTCTACTTCTAAAGAACCCCATTCTGACTGGGGCATGCAGTGTGGGCCGAAGCCCACCTGCATTTAACATGACATTACCTCAGCTGTGATGGGCAATGCAATGGGATATATTTATGTACCGCCGGTGGCTTCCTGGCACCCACCCATGCTGTCGGTCCACACGGAGTTGTAACTGCATGTGTCCACTTCTAAAGAACCCCAGTCTGACTGGGGCATGCAGTGTGGGCCGAAGCCCACCTGTATTTAACATGACATTACCTCAGCTGTGATGGGCAATGTAATGGGATATATTAATGTACCGCCGGTGGCTTCCTGGCACCCACCCATGCTGTCGGTCCACTTGGAGTTGTAACTGCATGTGTCCACATCTAAAGAACCCCAGTCTGACTGGGGCATGCAGTGTGGGCCGAAGCCCACCTGCATTTAGCATGACATTACGTCAGCTGTGATGGGCAATGCAATGGGATATATTTATGTACCGCCGGTGAGTTCCAGGGAGCCACCCATGCTGTGGGTGCACACGGAATTCCCATTGCGGAGTTGTACCGGCCTGTGACTATTTATAAAAAACCGTGGTCTGACTGGGGCATGCAGACACCTTGACAGAATGAATAGTGTGTGGCACATAGGTTCCCCATTGCTATGCCCACGTGTGCAGCTCCAGATGGAGGTGGCACAGGATTGGATTTCTCATTGCTTCTGTACAGCATTGTGGGCTATCGCCCTGCCCCTTTTAAAGAGGGTCGCTGCCTAGCCGTGCCAACCCTCTGCAGTGTGTGCCTGCGGTTCCTCCTCATGGCAGACGTACTTATAAATAGACATGAGGGTGGTGTGGCATGAGGGCAGCTGAAGGCTGCGCAGGGACAATTTGGTGTGCGCTGTGGACACTGGGTCGTGCAGGGGGGGGGGGGATTGGGCAGCATGTAACCCAGGAGAAGTGGCAGCGGAGTGTCATGCAGGCAGTGATTGTGTTTTGTTGGAGGTAGTGTGGTGCTTAGTTAAGGTATGCATTGCTAATGAGGGTTTTTCAGAAGTAAAAATTGTTGGGAGGGGGGGGGCCCACTCTTGCCGCTATTGTGGCTTAATAGTGGGACCTGGGAACTTGAGATGCAGCCCAACATGTAGCCCCTTGCCTGCCCTATCCGTTTCTGTGTCGTTCCCATCACTTTCTTGAATTGCCCAGATTTTCACAAATGGAAACCTTAGCGAGCATCGGCGATATACAAAAATGCTCGGGTCGCCCATTGACTTCAATGGGGTTCGTTATTCGAAACGAACCCTCGAGCATCGCGAAAATTTCGTCCCAAGTAACGAGCACCCGAGCATTTTGGTGCTCGCTCATCTCTAATTATAATATTTACCCAGTATATTAAAATTTATTTGTTCACAAACATTAATGCACAATAGTACATGAAAACAAATTCCTGTCTGTTTCATTCTATAAATAATAATAAATGTTTTTTTTCCTATTTTCAGAGTACCAGAAGTCAGTAAGGTGTTGAGTACCTCCAGATTCCAATAGAACATCCCATAATTCACTGTTACTCGTTCAAATCTATATAAACACATAAGTACATCAACTTTCAGTTTAGTTTTCCCACAACTGTCACACTGTTTCAATGCAGTTATGGCTGCAAGAGGTTGCAAGAGGAAAAAATTTCTCAATTTCATCATCAATTAAGATGTGTGACGTGTATGAGGCATACTTTGGGATACGTGTTGGAGACCAGGACAAATCATGGGCTCCGCATTTCACACGTGAGAACTGTAAGAAAACTCTGGAAGGATGATACAGAGGAGAAAAGAGGCCTATAAAGTTTGGTGTACCACAGGTTTGTCGAGAACCCACTGATCATTCCATGAACTGCTATTTTTGCATGGTGGACCCTTCTAAATGACATGCTGGCAAGAATGCACTTGCAGTCATTTATCCAAACATTCCATCTTCCTTTGCTCCTGTGCTACATGGCTTAGAACTTCCTGCCCCTACTCCTCCACAGAGAGATTGGCTTGGTGATGAAAGTAGTAACAATGAGAGTCCTGAAGAAGTTGCTGATCCAAATTACAGCGCTAAATATGAAACCAGTGAAAGAAAACCATACTATCCCAACCAAAAAGTTCTTAATGATTTGATCAAGGACCTTGGTCTTATAAAGTCCAATGCTGAGCTGTTAACATCCAGACTCAAACAATGGGACTTGTTAGATAAAACCGTGCAAGTGTCATATCAGAGGAAACGGCATCACACTTTTTCCATGTTTTTTATTCATGAAGATGAACTGTGCTATTGTCATGATGTAGCTGGTATGTTTAGGGAATTTGGAATTCTAGTTGATCCTAATGAGTGGTGCCTCTTCAATGACAGTTCATCAAACAATCTTAAAGCAGTATTACTCCATAATGGTAACAAGTAGCTTTGTCTTCCCCTTGCCCATTCAGCTCAACATGAAGAAGTCTACAAAAATGTGAAGAGATTGCAAAATGCATTGAATTATGAGGAATATGATCAGGAAGTTATTGGAGACTTCAAAATAGTTGCATTGTTGATGGGTCTTCAAGGAGGTTTACCAAGTTTCCATGCTATCTTTGTCTTTGGGATAGCAGAGACACTAGATGACACTACCACAGACAATATTGGCCTGAATGTACAGAGTTTTCTGTGGGAAATAATAACATTAAAGGGGTTGTCTCGCGAAATCAAGTGGGGTTATACACTTCTGTATGACCATATTAATGCACTTTGTAATATACATCGTGCATTAATTATGAGCCATACAGAAGTTATTCACTTACCTGCTCCGTTGCTAGCATCCTCGTCTCCATGGTTCCGTCTAAATTCGCTGGCGGCTTGCTTTTTTAGAAGTGCTTGTGCAGTCCGGTCTTCTGCTCTGAGCACGAGCCGCTTCAGTGTGCTCGCCGCTACAGCTCTTCTGCGCATGCGCAGACGAGCTGTATCTTCTCGGGAGCGCGCTGGAGTGGCCATTCTGCTACCATCCTCTGTTAGAGGAAGGAGCAGAAACTGGAGCCGCCCAGCCCAGCAGCCCAGCTGAGAAGCCCAGCCCAGCAGCCCAGCAGAGCCGCCCAGCCCAGCCCAGCCGCCCAGGTAAGTGATGGGTGACGGACTGACGGGGGTGACGCGTGACTGACTACCGCTGTGGCCCCGGAGTCTACCGCTGTGGCCCCGGAGCCTACCGCTGGGCCCCGGAGTCTACCGCTGTGGCCCCGGAGCCTACCGCTGGGCCCCGGAGCCTACCGCTGGGCCCTGGGGCCTACCGCTGGGGAGCCGGGACCTACCGCTGAGCCCCAGGGCCTACCGCTGGGGAGCCGGGGCCTACCGCTGGGGAGCCGGGGGCTAGCGCGGGGAAGCCGGGGGCTAGCGCGGGGAAGGCGGGGGCTAGCGCGGGGAAGGTGGGGGCTAGCACCGGTTACCTGCTGCCTGGCGGTGGGTGACTGGTCGGCCGCGTTCAATCCCGGGGGCCGGTCGGCAGCTGCGGGGCATCTGGTTGTCAGGGAGACACAGCTGTAAGCATCTCGGGAGCGCGCACGTCGGGCTACAGCAAGCGACGGGAAAAGAGCCGGCGGCCATCTTGGGGAAACTTTTTATAAGTTGCTGAAACGCTGGAACTGTAAGTACAAACCAGCTAGAAAAGTCATTTACAGGGGGGCTTAGTAATGTGTGCTTAATTAGGGGGACTGGGCAAAAAAATTTTTTTACTGCTTCCTCGAGACAACCCCTTTAAATGGGAGCCACTTGTAGATTCTCGAAAGGTACTAATGCCACCTTTGCACATCCAACTAGGCCTCATGGAGCAATTTGTCACTGCTTTGGACAAGGAATCTGCAGCATTCAAATACTTACAAGATCTTTTCCTAAAGCTTTCGGAAGCAAAAGTTAAAGCCAGTGTTTTTGTTGGACCTCAAATCAAGAAAGTTATTAAGTGTCAAGAGTTTCTCAACCTTCTCAAAGAACAGGAAAAAGAAGCATGGATCAGTTTTGTTAAAGCAGTTAAAAGCTTACTTTGAAATCATAAGGCCTTTTTCACACGAGTGCTATTGCACGCCTAAGTTAAATGCAAAATTAAATTGCGACAATCAGAGCCAATAGTTTTCTATGGAGTCTTTCAGACAAACGATTTTTGGGGTACAAAAAAAAAAACGGACCAAAAAATATAGCACATAAGTGGTGATTTCTGTAACTGAAATTCCACATTGTGAAAAAAAAACGCTTGTCATATGTTTAAACTGAATAATGCAGACGGTTCCATAGACGCCCGTGGGAGTCTATGGGAGCTATCAGAATAAGGGAGAGGGAGGGAGTTTAGCAGTGGCTAAAGCTGCTAAACACTGACAGGTGGCTCTAGTTGAGGCATTTAAAAGTGATTATTAGTAGTTCTGCAGACGAGGGATTTCGGGGCTGTGGCACAATATCGCTGCAGCCAGGCATGTGAATGGATGGAAAAATTCTGAATATTAGCCATTCATGCAATTTTCGGCAAAGATAGTCGCAAAATAATGCTTGTGTGAAAGAAGCCTCAAGCTGAAAACTATGTTGAATTGGAAATCTGGTGAAAAATTATAGCAAAACTATAGGGCTGCAGGATGTCTTTGAAAGTACATATCCTTGATGCTCATCTTGGTAGATTTAAATAATCATGGAATGTTAGAGTTGGAAGGGACCTCCAGGGTCATCTGGTCCAACCCTCTGCTCAGTGCAGGATTCACTAAATCATCCCAGACAGATATTTGTCCAGCATTTGTTTGAACACTTCCATTGAAGGAAAACTCACCACCTCCCATGGTAACCTGTTTCACTCATTGATCACCCTTCACTGTCAGAAAGTTTTTTTCTAATATCTAATTTATGTCTCCTCCCTTTCAGTTTCATCTAATTGCTTCTAGTCTTTTCTTGTTCAAATAGAAAAAAGGTCTGATTCCTCTGGACTGTGACAGCCCTTCAGATATTTGTAGACAGCTATTAAGTCTCCTCTCAGCCTTCTTATTTGCAAGTTAAACATTCCCAGATCCTTTAACTGTTTCTCATAGGCATGATTTGCAGACCGCTCATCATCTTGGTAACTTTTCTCTGAACTTACTCCAGTCTATGTTTTTTTTTAAAGTGGGGTGCCCATAACTGCACACTGTATTCCAGATGAGGTCTGACTAAGTAAGAGTAGTGGTAAATAATTACCTCACGTGATCTAAACTTTATGCTTCTCTTAATAAATCACAGAATTGTGTTTGCCTCTTTGGTTGCTGCATCACATTGTTGACTCATGTTCAGCCTATGATCTATTAACCCCTTCCCGCCCCAGGATGTACCGGTATGTCCTGGGAGCCTGGTACTTCCTGCAACAGGACGTACCGGTACGTTCTGAGGATAGCGCGAGATCACATATGATCCCGCGCTATCCCGCAGCGGGAGCCGGCTGTCAGTCACAGCCGGCGTTCCGCTGCAACAGCGGAGATGCACCCCCCGCTGTTAACCCCTTCCCTGCCACGATCTATGTAGATTGCGGCAGGGAAAGAGTTCACAGAGGGACCGCACTCCCTCTGTGTCTCCGGCCGGAACTCGCGATGTCATCGCGAGAGCCCGGCCTGTCACCATGGCAACAGGACGCCAGACACTGGCGTCCTGTATTGCCTATGCCTATGATCGCTGTATAAGCGATAAGGCATAGCAGAGCAGTAGCTCTGCCATGCCTTATGACAGCGATCATAGGCATAGTGCTGCAAGTCCCTCAGAGGGACTCAAATAGTGTAAAAAAAAGACAATACAAATGTAAAAAAAATGTTAAAAAAAACCCTTTTTTATGCTTTTTCTAATATTAGCATAAAAAAAGGTAAAAAAAATTAAAACCCCACATATTGGATATTGACACATCCGTAACGACGTGTACAAAAAGTTGAACACACTTTTTATTTTGTACGGCAAAAAGCGTAACAAAAAACACTAAAAAACAGAGGCAAAATGCTAATTTTTAGCATTTTGCCTCCCAAAAAATGCAATAAAAGTGATCAAAAAAGCCGTACATTCCCCAAAATGGAACCAACAAAAACTACAGCTCGTCTTGCAAAAAACAAGCCCTCATAGAGCTCCGTACATAGAAAAATAAAAAAGTTACAGGACTTTGAATGCAGCTTTAGAGAAAAAAAAAAAGATTTCCAAAAAAAAGAGTTTTTATTGCAAAAAAAGTGTAAAAACCTAAAAAAAAATATAAGAATTTTGGTATCGTTGTAACCGTACCAACCCGCAGAAAAAATTTAGTGTGTCATTTATGCTGCATGATTAACGCTGTAAAAAAAAAAATCTGTGGCAGAATTCATGCGTTTTCTCTCCCTGTTATCATAAAAAAAATAATAAAAGTTTTACGATATAGCCTATGTACCCAAAAGTGGCACCAATAAAAACTACAGCTCGCCACGCAAAAAACAAGCCCTTATAAGGCCGCGTCGACGGAAAAATAAAAAAGTTATGGCTTTTGAAAAATGGAGATGGAAAAATACAAAAAATCGCTTGGTCCTCAATGCCAAAATAGGCCATGTCATTAAGGGGTTAATAGTAAAGAGAACATGGTTGCCTATTCAGAGGAGCAAGGAGAGTGTTTTCATCAAGACATCCTACAATTTGAACATCGCTATCAGGAAAACTACAATTAAAACATGGCAGATGACTACATTTGGGTACTAATCTCTAAATGTGATCTGACATACCCTCGCAAATCTTGCAAAACAACACATTTTAGGTTTCTTTTTATGCATTTGCAGCATTTTGGTTGAAATATATGGTTTATTTGATATATAATGTTTTTTTATCCTTCTATTACCTGAATCCCCAAAATTTGTAATTTTGCTTAATAAAAATATGCCATTTTTAACCTTTCAATGTGCAGACCCCAAAATCCAACGTTTTTGCAGTTTAACAAACTTTTCCCATGTTGTTATGATAGAACCAATTAGGAAATGACATTTATAAACCAGGAAAAAAATTGTGTTACATAGTGTAGTCGTTCGGTCTAAACACGATCCAATGACTGAATAATAAACAATAATCGCTCACTTTTCATTCGTCATTCATTTTATGCAGACATACAAAACATCATTGGCTTGTTAACTTATCATTCAGCTTAAACAGCCATCGTTCAGTCCTTCTCATTCACTTAAGGTTCTTTCGTACGAGTGTGAAACGCATGCCAAGTTACCCGCGCAAAAAAACGTGGCTAACTGTGCAAAAAAGTGTAAATGGACAATTTTCATGAAGTTTATTCACGTAAAATTCATCCATTCACAGGACGGAATTTGCGTGACTAAAAACACAGCAGCGCAAAATTCAGGAAATGGGTGCTGCTGCTAAGAGAGGGGAGATAGAGATGAAGGAAAGCCCTGGTGGAGGCCCCTTCCCTGCGAGGCTTCCCTTTATCTCAGCTGGCCTACATGGATATCCTTGTGTGGCGATGTTGGGGTTCGCCTGCAGGGAAGAATAAGGAAATCCCCAGGAGAGAGCTGTTGGGGTTCGCCTGCAGGGGAGAATAAGGAAATCCCCCAAATTTCTTTATTCTCCCCTGCAGGTGAACCCCAACATCCCGCTGCTGGGGATTTCTTTATTCTCCCTGGCAGGTGAACCCCGACTCTTTGTGATTCTCCCATAGCAAGGAGATAGTGGGGGCATGGCTATAGAGAGGGCAGGGCTAGAAGGGTTCTCACATGGATTCCCATTAGCAAGGAGAGAGGGGGCGGAGCTAGATGGTAGTTCCCTCTAGCCTTACTTCCTCTGCCCCCACTCTCAGGGAAGCCCTCTAGCCCCATCCCCTCTCTCTTTCTGCTACAGGGATTTCCTTATTCTCCCCTGCAGGTGAACTCCGGTCTCGCCACAGCGGGGATATCCCTCCAGCCTGGCTGAGATGAAGGCAAGCCCTTCAGAGAACGGAGTTTTCCCCGGGGCTTTCCTTCACCTCTGTCTCTCCAAATTGCAGGGAGAGAGAGGTTCCCCTGCAGAGGAATTCTCATTGTAAACTACTGTTAGTTCCCTCATCCGCGCGGGACTAAAAGGAATTTTCAGCGGGACATTTAAAATGTGCTTCTGTGTTTAAAATGACAGAGGTGAGAAAAAATGTGCAAGGACAACTCTCAGAAAAGGAAGCCAGATGCAAGATATATACTGCAGGGAAGGCTTAACCGCCATGTACCCTAGTAGCATGCAGCTAGCTAGATTGCAATATAGACGAGCAAAAGTGTTGTCTTGCACTAACAAAGTGTGCCACACTAGAATGCAATTTTGGACTCCTCCAGCATCTATAGCAAACCATATGCAAAAAAACACACACACACTGATAAATGTGGATGTGTTTGCTAGTATTTGGGCCCAAAACATGTAAGCTGGCAGGCCACCACTTGTCTGCCAGAACATACGCTATCTCACAATTAACTACATAAAATCACAGAGGTTAGAAAAACGTACAAAGACAACTCACAGAAAAGGAAGTCAGATATAAGATATATACTACAGGGAAGGCTCAATTGCCAAACACCCTGGAAGCATGCAGCCAGACAGATTGCAATATAGAGGAGCAAAGTATTTATGTGCAGACTAATGAGCAGTCACTTAACTCAATCCAAGGATGATGCTGGAGGAGCCCGGGATGGCATGCTAGTGTGGCACATTTTGTTAATCCAGAGCAATCCACTGCTTTGTCAGTGTGGGTTGCACTCCTGTATGGTGTTGCACACTTATCTATGGCATGTCAACCTTGATATCAGTTCATATTGTGCAGATTAGGTTTGCCATCAGTCATTCCTCTCCCACCTTGTGTTGAGTTGAGTGGCTGTCATAAGTCTGCACATGAACACTTTTGCTCTTCTATATTGCAATCTGACTTGCTGCATGCTACTAGGGTATATGGCGATTGAACCTACCCTGCAGTATATATCTTGTATCTGGCTTCTTTTTCTGAGAGTTTGCTTCTGTGTTTAGCAGCGCGGCAGCACTCCCTCTCTACTAGCTCCCTTCATCTCCCATTCCGATGGTTTGAAGTTTTTAACTAACCAATCGAAATGTTTACCTAATTACCTTCCCCCTTCCTCCTTGTTATCAAGTTCCCATAGGCGTCAATGGAAACTCTTGCGCTTTGCGCACCAAAGATAGGTCATGTCCTATTGTGTCACGCAGCAGGGGATTTCAGATACGGAACTTCAGTCGCGCATGTCCTATTATTTTAAGTGCAATTTTTTTTTTATGCACGTAAAATTCTTTTGTCTGAACGTTTCCATAGGAATCCATTGTTTCTATTAGCCATGATTCTTTTGCATGGGTAACTATGGTGTGCATTTCACGCTCGTATGAAAGAACCCTTATATGGCAAATATGAGCGATTTCTCATTTTAACAAGCCAACAATGTATCTGCTTGCATAAACAGGCTGCACGAGAGCGAAAGAACTAGCGATAATGGCACTTGCTCGTTCAAACAAATTGGCTCATTTAAAAGGACCCTAAATTTGAGCACTGATAAGAAGCAAGCTTTTGAAAACATTTCATACATTTTTCACATGCGTTAAAGGTCCTTGTATATAGCACTTTTAGTCATTCTCATTTATGCAATCATGTGGCAGTGGTTCAAATGAAATGTAAAAACTTATTATAATGAAACATGCTATCTATTTGCAGCCTTAATTTAAAATGTGATATCATGTTCCACAGTACAATACACATATTATGTTGCATGAATGCTATATCGGATTATACTAGTAATGCAAATATTCATTACTACTTATAAAAGAAAGCCAGAAAATCAAGTTGAACTTAGTATAGAATTTTCTTTGTAGGAGCCAAGTAATTAACCTCAGTTCAATTCACTTGGCAGCTACTTGATATAGCAGCAAACTCAATATAATATCCCAGCAATGCTTCAATTGTTTCAATACTGTGTCTGTTTTAAAGATCTCCAACTTTATCTATGTGAGTTTAATTAAACAAGTTATTCCTTATCAACAGTGAGTGGTCATTAACTGGGCCATAAATCAGTTCCACTTAAAAACTTTTAAACTAATCACAGTAGAGACAATTAAAAATTGTGTGACTAGGAATTTGAGAGAATATATATATATATATATATATATATATATATATATATATATATATATACATATTGCTTTGTAAGGATTTGTGACACAAAGCTAACAATGTATTAGTGGGCTAAGCAATTTAAAGGCTTTTTGAAGCTGGAAACTCTAATTTTAACATACAATTCTGTACACTCCTCTTGATTGTAACTACTGGTAGACAGGTAAAATTCGAGAGTCACACAACAAAGCCACCCTAACCTTAAAATAAAGATTCTTTATTAAAGAACTATTTTGGCTTCTAAATTAATTTCATAACTAGGGATGAGCGAGCATACTCGCTAAGGCACTACTCGCTCGAGTAATGTGCTTTAGACGAGTATCTCCTTGCTCGTCCCTGAAGATTCGGGAGCCGCCGCAGCTGACAGGTGATTCGCAGCAGGGAGCGGGGGGAAGCGGGCGGGAGAGAGGGAGAGAGAGATCTCCCCTCCGTTCCACCCCGCTCTCCCCTGCAGCTCCCCGCTCCGTGCCGGCACCCGAATCTTCCGGGACAAGTAGGGAGATACTCGGCTAAAGCACATTACTCGAGCAAGTAGTGCTTTAGCGAGTATACTCGCTCATCCCTATTCATAACATAGCTCTAGAGTGGCTTAACTCCATTTTTTCATGTAGACCTCTAAATACCCATTCCTAGTTGGAGTTAAATTACAAATTTTTGACTGCCTTTATGTTTATATGTGTCACGTCCAACCTGGACGACCTGGCTCTAAAACCTAAAATCTTCATGCAAATGCACATGCAGAACAGCAAGGATAGTGAACTGCCAACTTGACTCACGGACAGTCACATATAATGACTGACTAATGCCCAAAACACTCACCTAGCATACCTGCATGCATAAACAGATAACATAGAAACAGTACGAGGTATATAAGGTATACAAGGGTCCTACTACTCTCACAATAAATCTTATCTCATGATTCCTACCTGCAAGCAGGGCGATCATCCCAATAGGAATGGCTCCAATAGCCCTAGATGGTAAATGATCCAAGCAGACAGGACACAGTTCACACCAGCACACTACGCAGAACAGAACTGTTCATACACCATGTCCGGTCACCTGCTCAGACCCACAGAACATGTCACTGTCCACACCACACAGTACACCATGCATGGAAGCAAACACCACTGCATTGGGAAACCAGCATCCTAGAGCCAAAGGGGCTGGTATATATGTGCAGCAGACCGGTGGGGATTGGCTGACTGGAGAGCTCCACACCCAGCCAGCTCAAACATCCCACACCTGCGGCAGTGTGCTCCTGGAACATCATAGGACTACAGGTCCCAGCAACATAACCTAGCAATATGGCCTATGTTTATCCAAGGGCTTCAGAAATATGACCACAAAGATACACTGAATGGGCACTTTATCAGAGATACCCAACTGGTTACATGTTAGACTTCCTTTGACTTTTAGAATCATGGCATAGATTCTACTAGGTGTTGAAATCAATCTGCAGGAATATTGGCCCATGTAGACAGGATAGCTTCTTGTAGTTGCCATAAATTAAATAGAAATACTGGCATGCTCTGAACATCTTATAGGAAGGGTTCATCAAGTCATACCGCTTGTCCCAAATTCTGACACCCCCTTCCCCTTACCAGCATGGTGCAACAGAAATCTGACAGGAGATTTTTTCCACTGCTCAGTGATATAACTTTTGTATTCTTTTGCCCCCTGGAGTTTTACCTTTCTGTTTCTCTGAAGCCTTATTGACACGATTGTAAATACGCAGCTATTTAGTTGCGTCCAAAAATTGGGCAAAAATCGCCACCTAAAGCAGTGTAAAAAAAAATGCGCAGGAAAAATCGAACATCAATGGCTGTTTTTGGTCACCGATTTTATGCTAAACGGGCTGCCCAGCCGGTCAGGCATGGCAGCCGCACCGTGCTTGACTGGCTGGGCAGCCTGATTAGTCCCTGGTGTTAACACTGTGAAATCGCACAGTTCAGTGCATGATTTAGTGTGGACAGGGTGCGCATTTGAACACCTCTATACACTCCTATGCGCACAAGCATAGAGCAAGCATGTCACGTATATTTTCGCGTGAGCAAAAATTGAGTACAAAAATGCAGAATGTGAGGGAACCCATTGAAATCATGTTTTTTTGTGTGTTCCTCGTAACACAGCACACATTGATTTCGATGGGACCTTATATACTTTGCATGGCTCTCACATAACATACAATGTGCATGCGAGTGCAATGCAAGGTTTCCCATTGAAATCAGTGGGAAACACTTCCGATCCTTAGCCGTGCGTGAAACATGCGCAAGAGGATCAAAATTTTACAGAAGCGATGTGAAACGGTTTTGCCTGAAAATCTCCTCCCATCCAAAGGCAAAATACACGCCGACGAGTGCTATATTTGGCTGAGCTTCTTTCCCCAAAATCGCGCTCGCCCATGTGCAAGTTAGCTTTAGGGTGCCTACCCACTTGCGATTTTTTTTCCTGTGATGTTTTGCGTTTTTTCTCAAGAGCAATTAGTATAGAATGTGTTCTTGTCCATCTGGGGTTTTTTTCCGTTTCGTGGGGTTTTTTCACATAGGAACTGTCAGTTGCATATGTCTCCTTATTTTTCTCTTAATGCACCTATGATTGTCAATGGAGGGCTGCAAAAAAACGCAGCGAAAAACGCGCAAAAAACACCACGGAAAACGCGAAAAAAACACACAAAAGCGCTGCGTTTTTCACGCGCGAAAATCGGCAACGCAAGTGGGTAGGCGCCCTAACTGTGCTTTTTTTTGTAGTCCATTGTGTTTTTTTCAAAATTGCAGCATGCTCTGGATCTGGTGTTACATAAGTTACTCTACAGAGAAAAGAACTCCATAGCAAAAATGCACGTGCGATTAAATAACACCACCAAAAAACTGTAGAAACAGACAAAAAAATTATATGAGGAAAAATAACCAGAAAAATCATGTGACTTTTATGATTCAGGATGGAATCATAAGCTCTCAATAGTCAAATGGCAACCAATAAGCTTTCTCTGTTTGAGCCGCTCCCATAGACCTTTATGGGGAGCTTTGGTGCGCAGACACGCATAAGATAAGATAGGTCCTATTTTTTGGCGCAAAAAAAAGGTGCTTTTTGTAAGTGATTATTTTTTAGGTAGATGCTCATTTGAAAGATTTTAGTGTTTCAATGAAAATGTTTGTCTTGCTCAAAAAATTATAGAATTCTATTATTTTTTATTTTGATTTAGAATATACAATATACTTGGCAAATACACAGTATGATTTTTTTATTTAAATATTGGGTCAGCATTGCTTAGGGCTTAAACAGGTAAGTGTGATATGACATGATTATGCGCACAGGAAATTTTGGCGCGCATAACACAGTAAACAGAACCCATTGATTTCAATGTGTTCACTGTCACATCTTTTTTTTTTATCTATTGTTTTCGCAGGCACAAAAAAATAAGACCCGCCCTATCTTGTGCGTGTTTGTGCATGAAAGAGCTCCATACCCGTGATCGCCGACACCACATTAAGCTAATTAGGCTTTTAAATACGGGTTTCCCCCACCTGTGTAAACAAGCGGTGCCTGCGCAAATACGCTCTGCATTTGTGCATGCTTGAACACTAAATACACTTGTTTACTGCGCAGGAGCGAGCCTTTAATGTTACACGCTCATCTAGTGCAGCCCTTAGGCCTCTTTTACATGAGCGTATATCAGTCGCCATTTTCACGGCTGGACGATATACACTACGATCTACGATAGCGGAACTGCTAAACCCCCTCCCTCTTCTCTCCTCCTCTCCCTTCCGACTGTTTGCAATGGGAGGGGGTGGGGTGGGGGGCTAAGCTCTGCCCCGCCCCTCCCATTGTTGTCTGCGGACAAGGGGCGGGGAGGGGGGAGCTTAGTTCCGCCCACTCCCATTGCACACAGCCCTATGGGAGAAGACAGGAGGTGAGCCGCCGAGGAGGATGGAGGAAAGGCCCAACGGCATTATGGGCTCGGCGGGTATGCACTGGGGCCCGTGTCGTCTGAACGGGCACACAAACGTTAGATATGTGCGCCTATTCACGTGTTTTTACGGTGCCGGCGGGCACACGTAAAAACGCCTATGGCAGTGTGAGAGGGCCATTAGGGTTATTTTAGATGGAGGGAATATCATTCAAAAAGCTCATTTATACGAGCAAAATTCAATGATAATCCTTCGGTCTAAACACAAAATTAATGACCGAACATTGATCGATCACTGTTTGCTCATCGCTGATTTTATGTAGGCATAAAAATCAGTGTTGGTTTGTTCACCTATCGTTGCATTTAAACAACGCTTGTTCGGTCCCTTCCATTTATTTATACAACGAATGTGAAAGACTGAACGTTTCTGGATGATTTCTCATTTGACGGAAACAATGATGTATCTGCCTGTCTAAGGAGGCTGCACAAGCCAACGAGCTAGCGGTGTCGTCACTTGCTCGTTCACTCGTTCAATGAGAAATCAACTCGTCTAAAAGGGCCACAAGTGCATCTTCAGATGAGCATATGCACAAATACACTTGCCTTAGCGCAACATAGTTGCAAGTTTGATTTGCCTGCGTGTCTGCGCATAGAACTGTACTTTTTGCACACTCAAGCCTGCTCATATGTGCGGGCAACACGGCCTGCCCTAATTTAAAAGGCTATTTAGCCTAATGAGGTTCGGATATGTTCTATCCTTTACGGAATTGCACAGCATATTGCAGATTTCCATGGGGACCTATGCTGTGTAAATACACAGAAAGATAGAGCAGGTCCTATTTTTTGTACGCAATTAAAATGCATCAATGGATTCTTTTCTCTGAGTATTGTAACGCAAACATGTCTGTCTGAAGAAGCCCTAAGTATTGGACACCTTCACACGCAAAATTTGGGTGCCCAATCCATTGACTGCAATTAGTTCATTCTCATTTTCTCTTTTTTGCTCACACATTTTGTGTGTGTAAAAATAGGACATGCTGTATTTTTGTGTGTAATTGAGCATCATGCATTCCCATAGAAGCCTAGGCTAAATAGTTTTTTAAATCAGGGCAGGGATGTGTCTATATATGAAAATAACTGTTTATGCACAGACACACACACCAATCAACCTTAAGGCCCTTTTACACGCAATGATTATCGTTTGAACGACCGAAAGAATTACAAACTTTTTTTGCATAAAATGCTGCAAATTTAAATGTACAGATAATCGTCTGAAATCCCCTCTATTTCCCTCATTAGATAAAGTAAACACTGGATAGGCTATTTGCTCAGGTGGACATGTGTTTATGCAAGGAGAACTCTGGCAGGCAGGTTTTTATTACTGTGAAGAAAAGCCATTGTCTTCTGCCAGCATTAGTAAACAATGTACTCATTGTGTTTTAGCAATACCAAACATTTACCCCTCCCCTCAAGTCTTTCAGTCTTTCAAAGACTAAACAAATGCCATTTATATGGAATGAAAAGTGAACTACCTGACGACTATTTTTATGCAGGCTGGAACTAATAGTGTGAGACAGCTGCGCATTTACATGTAAAGATTATCACTAACTTTCACTCGTTTTAATGAATTTTTAGCAATAATCGTTGCGTGTAAATGTGCCTTTATTCAAGGCAAGCGTATTTGCACATTTGCTCATCTGAAACCGTACTTGGACACCTTTATGTCTTTAAACCCCTACAATTAACAATTTCCATAGAAGACAAGGCTTCTTTTCATATGCATATAAAGTTTGTCTTCCAGCTGGTATCTAGAGAAGACGGGTAATTACCACCATGGAAGAACACACAAGGCAGCAATTTCTTTTCAATTATTTTGTTTGACTATGAAATTATTAGCAATTATCAAAAATTTTCAAGATCAGTCAAGATTGGGTCCACCTCATTTACTGTGTTGAAATTGAACTGAAAGTGTGGATGGCTTGTTAGTAGGAAATTATACCTGCACAATAGTTTTACAGTTTGTTTTTTGTGAATTTTCTCGATAAAATTACAGTAAAATAATTTACTGATATTTTAACAAAAGCCACGTCCCAAATCGTGTTAAAACAGCAACAAAATCACAACAAGAAAAACAAAAATGGCATCTGTGAATACAGTTTTAGGGCTTATTCAGACGACCGTATATCGGCCGGGTAATCACGCCCCGCCGATATACGGTGTCCCTCTCTGCAAGGGGATAAGGCTAGAAGAGCAGTGCAGTGAGCTCCCGCCCCCTCTCCACCTCCTCTCCACCCTCTTTCCGCCCCTCCGCATTATTTTCAATGGGAGGGGTGGGGCCGGGGGGGGGCTAAGCTCTGGGGCTTAGCTCCGCCTCCGCTCTGTCCCCTCTCATTGCAAACAGTGCAAAATGTGCCTGTAGATTGTGCAGAGAATGGAACCTATTACTTTCAATTAGTTCACTCTCACCATTCTTTTTTCCGCGCACATTTCGCTCACGTGAAAAAAAACAACAACATGCTTTATTTTTGTGCTCATTGGCACATATCCTCATAGGAGTCTATAGGGGTGCACAAATAAGCACATATGTACACGCGGGTATGCACAAAACACTGGGCATACCCATGAACACTGGGGCCTAAATTGGCGAAGTAGCCATTTAAACAGCGAGGTTCCCCGTCCATGTCAACGAGCAGTTCCTGCGCAAATGCACACAAAAAGCACTCCTTCACAGCACAAATACGTTACACAGGAGTGAGCGTTTTTCCACTTATGCTCGTCTGAAGGCGACCTATCTGCCAGACCCTTATATCGCCTGACATCTGCCATACACATTGGAGGGGTGGCATCTAATATGTGCGCCCGGAATCTAACTGGAGAGCTACTAGTGCCTGGAAGACAGGGGTGTAACTATAGGGGATACAGGGGATGCGGTTGCACCCGGGCCCAGGAGCCTTAGGGGGCCCATAAGCCCTCTCTTCTCCATATAGGGAGCCCAGTACTATGAATAAAGCATTATACTTGGGGGCCCTGTTACAGGTTTTGCATTTGGGGCCCCGAATTTTCAAGTTACGCCTCTGTTGGAAGATAATTCAAATGTGAGAATAACCTTTGCTTCAACTAGACATAAAGAAGTTTCCTTCTATGTAGCATTTATGTTAGAGCCGACACTCTGATAGTCCAACACTTGTTCCAGCAATGGAGCTACAAAAGAATCCCAAAATGTAGAAAACCAGAAGCAGAAGATTGACTATAGATATGAAATAAGATTCCTCCAGACAAAAGTGTGCTTTTTGCTTTTATAGTACTTTAGGCAGTCTTCCTGCAGCATCTACAGTTAAACACCTTAAATACTTTTCTATGCCATTCCGGTAACACATAATGCATGATAATTGAGCAGTTTGTAGGACCCATTTATGTTCCATGACCCATTCAAGATTCTTCATCACCTACAGTATTTAGGAAAGGAAATATAAGCCTCGTAACACAGGAAATAAAGAACACAAATAAATGTGTTTTGTAAAATAGATGGTCCTTAACCCCCGTAAGTTTGCATCCTGGCTGCAGGGTACTTAATGCAACACAACAATAAGTTACATCCTGTGGATGGCGCGGGATCAGTAGCTGAGCTCACCTCATCCCAATGTCTCCTGCAGCAACAGAGGAGATAGATAAGAATAATGATCCCCGCTGTTAACCTCCTACTTGCCTCAATTTATGTAGATTGCGGCATGCAAAGGGTTCGCAGACGTCATGGGCCTTCGCCACGCAAGAAAGAAGCCCTCACATGGCCTTGTCAACGGAAAAATAAAAAGTTATGGCTTTTGAAATGTGGAGATGAAAATCACTAAATAAATCACATCCTTTGGGCCAAAATAAACAGAATCCAAAACACATTTACTTGTATGTTTTAAACACCAGCTGAACTGACGAAGGGGTTATCCCCGAAACGCATTTTCATAAGCTGATCACGCACTTTATTAAATAAAAGCAGAAGTTTTTCACACCTTTGGTCACTTCCTATTTGCTTTAAACTGGAGTGTTGTGCCTTCTCCACTGCCAGTTTTTTAGTTCTATCCTCTTACTCTATCACCCAGGTGGTGCGTCATCTGGTCAGACAGCACCTCCACTATTGAAGTTACTACTTCACTCTCTTTACCATTTTTACAGTATCATTTTTCACAATAAACACAAATGTACGGGTTTTGCCCCCCCCCCCCCCCCTCTTTTTCCTCCTCGTCCAAAACACATTTACGGCTTCTTCAGTTGAGCCTATGCACAAAGGTTGATTCGCATGTGTATTGGTGCAAAGTAGTGTTCACTCAGGGCCTGTTCACATGCACACTTCCTCCTGTGACATTCAAGCCCTATACCACCCCCCTGCAGTGAGTGGCTGGCGAGATCAGGTGTCACCCGAATATTTAAATCGGCCCCTCCCGCGGCTCGCCACAGATGCATTCTGACATAGATCAGGGAAAGTGCTGCTGATGCTGGAGCTGCTATAGGGAGAGTGTAAGGAGTTATTTTAGGCTTCAAGAACCCCAACGGTCCTTCTTAGGGTTACATCTGACCGTGTGCAGTACTATTGAGGCTGCTTTTAGCAGTGTTGCACTTTTTTTTTGTATATCGGCCGTGCAGAGCATTGCGTCCTCAGTCTGCAGTCATTGTACATAGTATAGGGCCAGTTATGGTGAGGCAGGGACAGTGGGAAAGGTGAAAGAGATATACTGTCTATATAGGCAGTGGGCTTTTTCAAAAACATTTGGGAAAAATACTATCTTTGGGCTGCCTGTGACCGTCTTGAGTGTACTGCGTCTCTGCTGGGGGTAGTAGTCCTAATTAATACGCAGCTAAGTATTACAGCAGGCTTGCGCAAAATTCTTTCCTGGCTCTGCGTTGCCCGTTACATCACCGCCGTCATCCTGTCCAGAGGGAAACAGTCTGCAGTAATTTTACATAGTATAGGGCCAGTAGTGGTGAGGCAGGGACAGTGGGAAAGGTGAAAGAGATATACTGTCTATATAGGCAGTGGGCTTTTTCAAACAAATTTGGGAAAAATACTATCTTTGGGCTGCCTGTGACCGTCTTGAGTGTACTGCGTCTCTGCTGGGGGTAGTAGTCCTAATTAATACGCAGCTAAGTGTTACAGCAGGCTTGCGCAAAATTATTTCCTAGCTCTGCGTTGCCCGTTACATCACCGCCGTCATCCCGTCCAGAGGGAAACAGTCTGCAGTAATTTTACATAGTATAGGGCCAGTAGTGGTGAGGCAGGGACAGTGGGAAAAGTGAAACAGATATACTGTCTATATAGGCAGTGGGCTTTTTCAAAAAAATTTGGGAAAAATTCTATCTTTGGACTGCCTGTCACCGTCTTGAGTGTACTGCATCTCTGCTGGGGGTAGTAGTCTTAATTAATACGCAGCTAAGTGTTACAGCAGGCTTGCGCAAAATTCTTTCCTGGCTCTGCGTTGCCCGTTACATCACCGCCGTCATCCCGTCCAGAGGGAAACAGTATACATATATACGCTGCCTACAGTATCTGTCTGCTGTCTCAGCTCAGCCTTTAAAAAAATAGAAGCAAAACACTTAAAGCCTACTAGTGGCCTTTGGACACTTGACTGCTTCTGCGCTGTGAATTCCACTAGCTCAGTCATACACACCTACGTCTCACTACAGGCTTGCGCAAAATTCTTTCCTGGCTCTGCTGTGCATTCCGTAAGCGAAGTCAGCCTCCAACCAAAGGCCAATAAGCGGCACATTTAATTACAGCGTTCTGTTTCTGCACTACTGGTAATACACCATGCTGAGGGGTAGGGGTAGGCCTAGAGGACGTGGATGCGGGCAAGGACGCGGAGGCCCAAGTCAGGGTGTGGGCACAGGCCGAGCTCCTGATCCAGGTGTATCACAGCCGACTGCTGCAGTATTAGGAGAGAGGCACGTTTCTGGCGTCCCAAGATTAATCTCACAATTAATGGGTCCACGCGGTAGACCTTTATTAGAAAATGAGCAGTGTGAGCAGGTCCTGTCGTGGATGGCAGAAAGTGCATCCAGCAATCTATCCACCACTCAGAGTTTTGCGCCGTCCACTGCTGCAACTCTGAATCCTCTGGCTGCTGCTCCTCCTTCCTCCCAGCCTCCTCACTCCATTACAATGACACATTCTGAGGAGCGGGCAGACTCCCAGGAACTGTTCTCGGGCCCCTGCCCAGAATGGGCAGCAATGGTTCCTATCCCACCGGAGGAGTTTGTCGTGACCGATGCCCAACCTTTGGAAAGTTCCCGGGGTCCGGGGGATGAGGCTGGGGACTTCCGGCAACTGTCTCAAGAGCTTTCAGTGGGTGAGGAGGACGATGAAGATGAGACACAGTTGTCTATCACTCAGGTAGTAGTAATTGCAGTAAGTTCGAGGGAGGAGCGCACAGAGGATTCGGAGGAAGAGCAGCAGGACGATGAGGTGACTGACCCCACCTGGTTTGCTAAGACTACTGAGGACAGGTCTTCAGAGGGGGAGGCAAGTGCAGCAGCAGGGCAGGTTGGAAGAGGCAGTGCGGTAGCCAGGGGTAGAGGCAGGGCCAGACCGAATAATCCACCAACTGTTTCCCAAAGCGCCCCATGCCACCCTGCAGAGGCCGAGGTGCTCAAAGGTCTGGCAGTTTTTCACTGAGAGTGCAGACGACCGACGAACAGTGGTGTGCAACCTTTGTCACGCCAAGATCAGCCGGGGAGCCACCACCACCAGCCTCACCACCACCAGCATGCGCGGGCATATGATGGCCAAGCACCCCACAAGGTGGGACGAAGGCCGTTCACCGCCTCCGGTTTGCATCACTGCCTCTCCCCCTGTGCCCCAACCTGCCACTGAGATCCAACCCCCCTCTCAGAACACAGGCACTACCGTCTCCTAGCCTGCACCCACACCCTCACCTCCGCTGTCCTCGGCCCCATCCACCAATGTCTGTCAGCGCACCGTCCAGCCGTCGCTAGCGCAAGTGTTTGAGTGCAAGCGCAAGTACGCCGCCACGCACCCGCACGCTCAAGCGTTAAAAGTGCACATAGCCAAATTGATCAGTCTTGAGATGCTGCCGTATAGGCTTGTGGAAACGGAGCTTTCAAAAACATGATGGTGGCGGTGGCCCCGCGCTACTCAGTTCCCAGTCGCCACTACTTTTCCCGATGTGCCGTCCCAGCCCTGCACGACCACGTCTCCCGCAACATTGTACGCGCCCTCACCAATGCGGTTACTGCCAAGGTCCACTTAACAACAGACACGTGGACAAGCACAGGCAGGCAGGGCCACTATATCTCCCTGACGGCACATTGGGTGAATTTAGTGGAGGCTGGGACCGAGTCAGAGCCTGGGACCGCTCACGTCCTACCCACCCCCAGAATTGCGGGCCCCAGCTCGGTGCTGGTATCTGCGGCGGTGTATGATTCCTCCACTAAACCACCCTCCTGCTCCTCCTCCTCCTACGCAACCTCTGTCTCGCAATCAAGATGTGTCAACAGCAGCACATCGCCAGCAGTCGGTGTCGCGCGGCGTGGCAGCACAGTGGTGGGGAAGCGTCAGCAGGCCGTGCTGAAACTACTCAGCTTAGGAGATAAAAGGCCCACGGCCCACGAACTGCTGCAGGGTCTGACAGAGCAGACCGACCGCTGGCTTTCGCCGCTGAGCCTCCAACCGGGCATGGTCGTGTGTGACAACGACCGTAACCTGGTGGCAGCTCTGCAGCTCGGTAGCCTCACGCACGTGCCATGCCTGGCCCAAGTCTTTAATTTGGTGGTTCAGTGCTTTCTGAAAAGCTACCCATGCTTGTCAGACCTGCTCGGAAAGGTGCGCCGGCTCAGCGCAAATTTCCGCAGGTCCAACACGGACGCTGCCACCCTGCGTACCCTGCAACATCGGTTTAAACTGCCAGTGCACCGACTGCTGTGCGACGTGCCCACATGGTGGAACTCTATGCTCCACATGTTGGCCAGGCTCTATGAGCAGCGTAGAGCTATAGTGGAATACCAACTCCAACATGGGCGGCGCAGTGGGAGACAGCCTCCTCAATTCTTTACAGAAGAATGGGCCTGGTTGGCAGACATCTGCCAGGTCCTTGGAAACTTTGAGGAGTCTACCCAGATGGTGAGCGGCGATGCTGCAATCATTAGCATCACCATTCCTCTGCTATGCCTCTTGAGAAGTTCCCTGCAAAGCATAAAGGCAGACGCTTTGCGCTCGGAAACGGAGGCGGGGGAAGACAGTATGTCGCTGGATAGTCAGAGCACCCTCCTGTCTATATCTCAGCGCGTTGAGGAGGAGGAGGAGGAGGTGGAGGAGCATGAGGAGGAGGGGGAAGAGACAGCTTGGCCCACTGCTGAGGGTACCCATGCTGCTTGCCTGTCATCCTTTCAGCGTGTATGGCCGGAGGAGGAGGAGGAGGAGGATCCTGAAAGTGATCTTCCTAGTGAGGACAGCCATGTGTTGCGTACAGGTACCCTGGCACACATGGCTGACTTCATGTTAGGATGCCTTTCTCGTGACCCTCGCGTTACACGCATTCTGGCCACTACGGATTACTGGGTGTACATACTGCTCGACCCATGGTATAAGGATAACCTTTCCACTCTCATACCCGAAGAGGAAAGGGGTTCGAGAGTGATGCTATACCACAGGACCCTGGCGGACAAACTGATGGTAAAATTCCCATCCGACAGCGCTAGTGGCAGAATACGCAGTTCCGAGGGCCAGGTAGCAGGGGAGGCGCAGAGATCAGGCAGCATGTACAGCACAGGCAGGGGAACACTGTCCAGGGCCTTTGACAGCTTTATGGCTCCCGAGAAAGACTGTGTCACCGCTCCCCAGTCAAGGCTAAGTCGGCGGGAGAACTGTAAAAGGATGGTGAGGGAGTACGTAGCCGATCGCACGACCGTCCTCCGTGACGCCTCTGCCCCCTACAACTACTGGGTGTCGAAGCTGGACACGTGGCCTGAACTCGCGCTGTATGCCCTGGAGGTGCTTGCTTGTCCTGCGGCTAGCGTCTTGTCAGAGAGGGTGTTTAGTGTGGCTAGGGGAATCATCACGGATAAGCGTACCCGCCTGTCAACCGACAGTGCCGACAGGCTTACAATCATAAAGATGAACAAAGCCTGGATTTCCGCAGACTTCTCTTCTCCACAAGCGGACAGCAGCGGTACCTAAACAATACGTAGGCTGCACCCGCGGATGGAAGCATCATTCTCTATCACCATAAAAAACGGCGACCTTTCAGCTTCATCAATATGTGTATTATATTCATCCTGCTCCTCCTGCTCCTCCTCCTGAAACCTCACGTAATCACGCCGAACGGGCAATTTTTCTGAGGCCCACAAGGCTCAGTCATATTACTTTTGTAAACAATGTTTATACGTTTCAATTCTCAATTCAATAAAGCGTTGAAACTTGCACCTGAACCAATTTTTATTTTAACTGGGCCGCCTACAGGCCTAGTTACAAATTAAGCCACATTAACCAAAGCGATTAATGGGTTTCACCTGCCCTCTTGGTTGGGCATGGGCAATTTTTCTGAAGTACATTTGTACTGTTGGTACACCAATTTTTTTGGGCCCTCGCCTACATTGTAATCCTAGTAATTTTTAGCCCACCTGCATTAAAGCTGACGTTACCTCAGCTGTGCTGGGCACTGCAATGGGATATATTTATGTACCGCCGGTGAGTTCCAGAGAGCCACCCATGCTGTCGGTCCACACGGAGTTGTAACTGCATGTGTCCACTTCTAAAGAACCCCAGTCTGACTGGGGCATGCAGTGTGGGCCGAAGACCACCTGCATTTAATCGGACGTTACCTCAGCTCTGATGGGCAATGCAATGGGATATATTTATGTACCGCCGGTGGCTTCCTGGGACCCACCCATGCTGTCGGTCCACACGGAGTTGTAACTGCATTCGTGCACTTATAAAGAACCCCAGTATGACTGGGGTATGCAGTGTGGGCCGAAGACCACCTGCATTAAACCTGACTCTACCTCAGCTGTGATGGGCAATGCAATGGGATATATTTATGTACCGCCGGTGGCTTACTGGGACCCACCCATGCTGTCGGTCCACACAGAGTTTTAACTGCATGTGTCCACTTCTAAAGAACCCCAGTCTGACTGGGGAATGCAGTGTGGGCCGAAGACTACCTGCATTTAATCGGACGTTACCTCAGCTGTGATGGGCAATGCAATGGGATATATTTATGTACCGCTGGTGGCTTCCTGGGACCCACCCATGCTGTCGGTCCACACGGAGTTATAACTGCATTTGTCCACTTCTAAAGAACCCCAGTCTGACTGGGGAATGCAGTGTGGGCCGAAGACCACCTGCATTAAACCTGACGTTACCTCAGCTGTGATGGGCAATGTAATGGGATATATTTATGTACCGCCGGTGGCTTCCTGGGACCCACCCATGCTGTCGGTCCACACGGAGTTGTAACTGCATTTGTCCACTTCTAAAGAACCCCAGTCTGACTGGGGAATGCAGTGTGGGCCGAAGACCACCTGCATTAAACCTGACGTTACCTCAGCTGTGATGGGCACTGCAATGGGATTTATTTATGTACCGCCGGTGGGTTCCAGGGAGCCACCCATGCTGTGGGTGCACATGGAATTCCCATTGCTGAGTTGTACCTGCCTGTGACTATTTATAAAAAAACCCCGGTCTGACTGGGGCATGCAGACACCTTGACAGAATGAATAGTGTGTGGCACATGGGTTCCCCATTGCTATGCCCACGTGTGTAGCTCCTGATGGAGGTGGCACAGGATTGGATTTCTCATTGCTTCTGCACAGCATTGTGGGCTATCGCCCCGCCCCTTTTAAAGAGGGTCGCTGCCTGGCCGTGCCAACCCTCTGCAGTGTGTGCCTGCGGTTCCTCCTCATGGCAGACGCGCTTATAAATAGACATGAGGGTGGTGTGGCATGAGGGCAGCTGAAGGCTGCGCAGGGACACTTTGGTGTGCGCTGTGGACACTGGGTCGTGCGGGGGGGGGGGGCTTGGGCAGCATGTAACCCAGGAGAAGTGGCAGCGGAGTGTCATGCAGGCAGTGATTGTGCTTTGTTGGAGGTAGTGTGGTGCTTAGTTAAGGTATGCATTGCTAATGAGGGTTTTTCAGAAGTAAAAATTGTTGGGAGGGGCCCACTCTTGCCGCTATTGTGGCTTAATAGTGGGACCTGGGAACTTGAGATGCAGCCCAACATGTAGCCCCTCGCCTGCCCTATCCGTTGCTGTGTCGTTCCCATCACTTTCTTGAATTGCCCAGATTTTCACAAATGGAACCCTTAGCGAGCATCGGCGATATACAAAAATGCTCGAGTCGCCCATTGACTTCAATGGGGTTCGTTACTCGAAACAAACCCTCGAGCATTGCGAAAATTTCGTCTCGAGTAACGAGCACCCGAGCATTTTGGTGCTCGCTTATCTCTAGTACAAACCTATTGACGTCAATGTGTTCTATTCTCTGCATATTGCATGCATATATTTTATATGCACAAAAACGTCTATCCGAAGTAGTCCTTAGGGCTTCTTCACATGAGCGTATATTGGCAGCTGTTTTCATGGCCGGACAATGTATGCTACCATCTGATGCATTGGATTCCAATGCATCAGATCACACAGGCGTATTCACTCTACGTAAAAGCCGGGCACTTTTACGCCAGGCAGGAAAGATAGACCTGGAACTATCTTCCTGGCTGGACTACAGGTGCTGCCATAGACTCCTATGGGAGCTAATGACAGCGCTAATGACACCCCCTCCCATTGCAAACAGTCTCCCCCACCCGATGGCATGTATGCCGAGACTGCGCATCACATGGTAGCGTATATTGGACGGGAGATATACGCTTGTGTGAATAAGCCCTCAATGCGTGTTATTCTTCAGCAATCTCCCCTTGTTGCACTGCGAAAGTAACTGCTGTAATTTGTTTTAGGAAATCAGAGTCAGGGCTTCAAACAGATGAGCATGCTATCTATGCATGTTATACAAGTCACTTGCTCCTGTGCAATTTTTTTGAACAGTGAATGAGTGTATTTGCGCAGGCACCGCTCGTTCACACAGGTGGAGAAATCATCCCACCCTGATGTAAATGGCTAATTAGCTAACGCAGTGCCAGTGTTAGCAGGTATGCACTGCATGTTTGCGCACCCCACATAGACCTCCATGGGTCTCTTTTGAGCGCAAACACGCATAATATAGAGCAAGTCCTATTTTTTTGCAAAAAAACAACGAGCGCAAAGAAGAAGTGAGAATGAAGCCATTGAAATTCCCGCATGCAAAATCACTGCATAGCATGTTTGTCAGTCAAAGCCTAAGAGTGGATTTGGCCAATGTGGTTTTCCACTGTAGGGCTTATTTCACAGTTTTATTGCTGCTATTTTGGCGTGATAAAATTTCATCTGAAAATCGTGACCATCTGAAGCATTAGACTCCAATGCATTCATTCAGATGGTCGCTTTTTAGCCGCATCAAAATATTGAGGTTGAATACGCCAGCCAATGTTTTGACGCGGCTGGAAAAGATAGCTCTTACCCTATCTTTCACCTGCGATCAGCCGGCAAAGGGAGAGGTAGGGAATTTAGCAGCAGCTAGTGCTAATAAAATATGTCATCTGTCACATTAGAAGTATTTAGGCCGGCCGAAGAAATTCCAAGCTGCAGCGTCTATACGCCACACCCAACCATGTGAATGGGTGAAAAAAACGTGTGCTTCAGCTGCATGGCATGCTCATTTGTGTGTGGCAGAAAGCCCCCCCCCCCCCCTGATTTAAATGGCTATTTAGCTTAATAAGTTTCAGATGTGTTCTTTGTCCAATGGAATTTCGCAGCGTATCGTGCATCTCCTTGCGTATCCCATGCACATTTGCACACCCCCATAGACTTCTATGGGGACCCTTGGTGTGTAAATGTGCAGGCTCTATTTTTTATGTGTGCATGTAAAATGCGCCCAAAATATGGAGATGCGTACGTGCAAATTTTGCATGCAAAAACGTACGCAAATATGCCTATGTAAAGGGGCACTAAAAGTAAAGAAAAAAAGATATATTCCAATTCAAACAATGGCAATATAATGCTATTAGAAGGAAAACGAGTAATAAAAAGAGAATGGAATTGAAATGAACTGAGCAGCAAAGTAAATTCAGTGTTTAGCTGTGTCTTTGATTAACTAATGTAATCATTGTTTTATTCATTGCACATCAGCTCACATTACATAGTACAAGGCAAATTTAGCTTGCCTTGGTTAACAGTAGTAGCTGGCTGGGAAATGTAGTTTTAAAAAAATTACTCTACCTCTTCTTTCGATTCTGCACTCAATTTCCTCCCGCCAAATACAGTAATTAGTGAAAGTCCTTCACAAAACCTTTTTTAGTGATTTTGAACACATGTAGAAATACCAAGAATTTCAATAACTTTTCACAGGATTTTTCCACAAGAATTTTTGGTGGTGTTTTTTTGTTTTGTTACATTTGTAAGGGTGCTTTGACATGGGATGGGATATTCAACAACAATGTTGCGGAATTTGTTATCCCAGAATTCCACACCAAAATCTGCATGGCTAAATGCGGATTTTGATGGCAAACTGTTGGCTAAATTCTGCCATTTTCAATTCTGCATCACATATGCAATTCTGCATCACAATAGCAGCGTGGATTTTGGTGCTCAGTATTCTGCTAAAGGGCATATCTCTTGATGTTGTTGCGGAATTGTCCATCCCGTGTGAGTGCACCCTCAGGGCCCGTTCAGATGGACGATTTCGCACAGCTAATACATGCACACAAAATATGCGCCAATTAGAGCCAGTGGTTTCCTATGGAAAAGTTCAGATGAAGAAATTTTAGCCATGCAAAAAAGACACACCTAATAAAATAGGACATGAGCGATGGAAGTTTCAGCAACTGAAATTCCCTGCTCTGTTCAAAAATAGCACCTGACCTATCTTTGGTGCACGATGCATAGGGGTTTCCATAGACTTTTATCGGAGCGGCATAACTAAGGGGAAGTTGATTAGGTAAACATTCTGATTGTTTAGTTTAAACTTCTAAACAATGGGAATGGGAGAGGAAGGGAAATAAGGAGGTAGAGAGTGCTGTCGCGCTGCTAAACCCAGAAGCACATTTTAAATGTCCCACAGTAAGCTTCTGTTAGTCCCTGCGGGGAGGAGGGGGCTCCCAAGGGGTTCATTTCATCACCCCGGGGCTTTCCTTCTTCCCAGCAGGGACTAACAGAAATTTACAGCTGGAGATTTTAAACTTGCTGTGCAACTGTCCCCAAACTCCAAAGAGCAGTGGAGAATGAGGAATTCCCCAGAGCTGAAAGAGAAGTAATTCCCCTGCAGAGGAGAATGAGGGAATCCCTATAGCAAGGATAGAGGGGGGCGAGGCTATAGAGCTTCCCTGAGTGGGTGGGGAGAGGGTGGGGTTAGAGGGAATCTCCCTCTAGCCACGCCCTCTCACTCTCTCCCTGCTACAGGGGAATTCCCCAATAGTGGGGAGAGAGAGGTTCCACTGCAGAGAGAATAAAGAAATCCCCGGCAATTTGGGATTACCTTATTCTTCCCTGAAGGGGAACTCCGGCATCGCACTGCTGGGGAATTCCTTCCCCCCTGCAGGGGAACATCTCTATCCACGCAGCGGGGATATCCCTCCAGCCCCTCTGACATGAATAAATGGAAGCACTGTGGAGAAGAGGGTTCCCCCAGGGCTTTCCTTCATCTCTCTCTCTCCTCCCAGAGCAGCAGTACTTTTTCTAAGCAACGCTACCCGTATCGTGTGAATGCACAATTCCGCATGAATGATGCTCGGGGCTTCTGCGTAGAAAAAGTTTCTGTTCACATGATTTTTAGTGCAGTTAGCAGTGATTTTTTTTTGTACGGCTAACTTATGGGTGATTTTTGCACTCGTGTGAACAGGCCCCAAGGGCAGCTTCAGGCTTCCATATTTATGTACTGATTGCAATAGGTTCATTCTCATAAACCTTTTTTAAGCGCGCTTGGAAAAAAAATGTAGCATGCTATATTTTTATTTGTGCATCAGGGCCACAAAGACTTCTATGGGAGGTGCACAAATGTACACTCGATACGTGCACAATTGCGCAATACACTGCACAATTCCTCAGGAGAAAAAACAAATTTGGAACTCATTAGGCCGAATAGCCTTTAAAATCACGGGGTGGATGTATCCCACACCCATGTGTAGTGACTCTGCGAGCATGGCGCAAATGCTTTGCGCTTACGCAAGCACCTTTGCTGTCCATACCTATAAATAATAGTCTATGGGAAAATGACAGAAAAATATATTATAAACAGAGCATACTGAAGCTTAAAAAAACAACAATCATCTAAAAAGTGACACAAAAAAACATCACTAACCAAAATGATTTCCGTGGTTTTAAAAATAGAACTTTTTACAGCATGTTTCAGCATGATAGACTTGGCTTACTGAAAGTATATTCAAAAACTGAACATAGTTTCTAAAGAAATTTATGTAGTTGTGAGTGACATTTCGAATTTTTTCTAAATAGACATAGGATGCTGCACAGTATTATAAATTCTAATTAATAGAGAACTTATAAGCTCCTTTTCGAGCACACTATTTTTTTCGGTGTGTTAACTCACTTCCATGCCTTTTTTATAGCTTTGTTTTTTGCAAATGTTTCTGGTGGCTATTTTTATTACCGTATATACTCGAGTATAAGCTGATCTAAGTGTGTGTGTATATATATATATATATATATATATATATATATACACACACACACACTATACATATACAGATACATATCATATACACACAGACTGTACAGTGTAGTATACAGACATATATGCAGCCATATTACCCCCATATGGACAGACTACTTACATACAGCAGGATGAATCTTCCCTCCTTCGGGCGCAGTAGGAGCTTCGGGGCTGCAGAGCCACTCACCATTATCTTCTCGGGCCCGGCCGACTGTCCAGCGGGGAGGAGAGGAGGACCTACAGCAGCGCTCACCAGGGCATGGGGACTCCCGACAGCAGAAGGAGGAGAAGAACTCCCACTACTCCACGGCTGTGCGGCAAGAGAAGGAGCCAGTGCTGTGACTGGATTGAGCACCGGCCAATCACAGCCGGCGCTCGATAAACCAATCGCAGCCATTCAGTGATGTCACTGAATGGCTGTGATTTATTTATCGAGCGCCGGCTGTGATTGGTCGGCGCTCAATCCAATCACAACGCTGACGGCGGGGGAATTGAATGAGCCAGGAAGATGACAGCGGGGAGAAGAATGAAGTAGCTTGCCGCACCGCCGGGGACAGCATCGCACTGAGGAGAGAGACGCTGGCTGACAGGTGAGTATTGCATTTTTTTTGTTTTTTTTTTAAGCACCTCACTCGAGTATATGCCGAGGGGGGCTTTTTCAGCACAATTTTTGTGCTGAAAAACTCGGCTTATACTCGAGTGTAAGTTACATTTGCATTTTTTAAATACTATTGAAAAGCCTGTGAGGGAAATGCCAGAAAAAATGCCATACTGTATTTTTAAAAGGAGTACCACTGACCCCAATGAAATGCCAAAAAAGTCACACTACAAACCAAAACACTTAGCACTTAAACACACTGCCCTGGACACAACTACACTCACTCTTTCCCCTTCGCTGGTTTTTCAAACTCCACATCAGGCCTCGATTAGATGAGCGTGTTTTTTTGTCCGCCTATGACTGCAAAAAAAAAAGAATGCATTGAATGGGCACATGAAAATATGCATTGAATGGGCACATGAAACTTTGCCTGTTCAATGGAGCAGCTGTGCTTGGAGAAGCACAGCTGTGTCCTGGAAGAGAGAGAAGAAGCCCTGCGGGGCTTTGGGATTTCCCCAGAGCAGAGACCGTAAGCAGAGCTATGGGAGGTTTTCCCATAACACAGAGAGATAGAGTGGGGCTATGGGGAAACCCCCCACAGCTCAGCTGGCTGTCCCTGCTTTGGGAAAACCCCCATAGCAGCGCTGTCTCTTTCTGTTATGAGGAAATCCCGAGAGATATCCCAAGAGTGCAGATAGAATGCGTGGGGATAGCCCTACCCTTACCTCCCCCCCCCCCCCGCCCCCTCCATGGTTTCTCACAGAGAATCCCCATAGCAAACAGTGGGGGCGTGGCTACAGCAGATCCATCTAGCCCCACCCCCTCCTCCCACGCTCTTGGGGGAAGCCCTGGGGCAAGCCCTGAAACCCTTGCTCCCCTCTCTCTCCCCTCTACAGGGAATCCCCCTGGGAAAGTATAGTCAGGGAGAAGCCAGAGGTCAGTACGCAAAAGCAACTATTGTAGCGAGAGGAGAAGTTGGTAGCGGACATTGACTAAGGGCGGAGAGCACAAAAATCATGCACTGAGGGAGGGCAAGGGCCAGGTTTATATAGTGTGAGCAATCAAGGAAACAGGGTGGAGAAATCAGGAGCTGGGTTGCAGGAGCAAGAACCTGGATAACATTAGGCAGGGGAGCTGTCCAGCAGGCTGAATAGCTCACCAGGGAGAGACACTGCTCAGAGCATTGGAGTTCCCAGGTTTGAGTCCTGAGAAGCGCATAGGTGCAGATATGCTTGCAATACCTTGACCTTCACAGCGCAAAACATCACACTATTGCGTGCACATCTGCACTTTTAACTGTATTTTCTGGGATAGTTCATATCAGGGTGAGACATAGCCATGCTTGTGGGGATTGGGTGTGCACCCCTGTAAACTCCTATGGTGCCTTAGATGCTCAAAGGCGCGCAAAAATAAAGCATGTTGCGCACAAAAAACAATGGGTTCTATTTTCTGCACAAATGCACTCATGTGATTAAGCCCTAAGTCATAAAGATAGTTTTTTCTGCATTTTGTTTTACAAAACATTGTGCTGATGTAAAATTGCCTGCAGTGCGAAATTCATCATTTATTTGGGCTTTTTCAAAAGTGTGAAAATTGTTCTATCAGTGAAAAGGAAAAAGCCAGATAATGAAGTCTGCTGTTGCACAGGGAAGCCATTATTTTTTATAAATAGGGTATTATACATAAAGTTAGATGAGACAGATATGAAGTGCATAAGGGTATATGGGGCTTGGGGGGATATTGTGCGATGAAGGGATCACATTCTGAGGAAGAATTTAGAAGTGAAGTAAATGGAGTTACTTTGATGAATAAGAAAGGCCTCTCTAAAGAGACCTGTTTTAGGGCTTGTTCAAAATTGTAGGTATTGGTGAAAAATCTGATTTTCGAGGGTAGCACATTCCGGAGAACTGGTGCAGCTCAGGACAAATCTTGAAGATAGGAGTGGGAGGTTTAGATTGTGAAGGAACTTGGCATTATGTAAAACACAGGTAAGATGAAACACAGAGGTAAGGGAGAAGATCTAGGGAGGTGCAGAACTGTGGAAAGCTTTATAGATTACCGTGATGAGTTTAAATTGTATGCTATAGTGGATAGGGAACTAGCGCAATGTCTGATAAGGTGTGGAAACATTGGGGTAACAGTTGAACAGAAAGATGAGCCGTGCTGTTGCATTCTCTCCAACAGAATGGAGAGGAGAGAGTTCAGTGAGAGACAGACTGAATGGACACCTTTTTTAGACCTCTAGCACACTAATGTTTTTTCATCTGCGTGGAGATTGACTTAAATGTGCACTCCACACAGACAGCCCTATATTAGTCATCATGGCAGCACACACTACAGTATTGTAATGCAAACACGGACTGCGAGAAACTCTTATGGCATGCAATATTCTGATGCAATTTACAGACAAAATATTTAAAAAAAATTAAAAAACAGACAGCAATCAGATGCTGCCCAAGTGCAGTCTGTAGGCTGTCAATTTTTTTTAAGAGATCCATAAGTTCAATTTTTTTTTAGAGGACTAGCCTCAGTATACCTAGCCTTAGGATACCTACACATGGGCAAGTGAGATATCAGGCTGAGAAACTTGATCCGATATCGCGCTCACCAACGTGCAATTTACTCATTGATGCAAGGCATTTTTCTGTCCAAAACACCTTCCATCGCAGGATTGCAAGTGTTTCCCATTGTTTTAAATGGAAAATCTTGCATCACATTTGCGTGCACAATGCATACTGTGCAATATATTTTCCTGTCCCATTGAAAACAATGGGCGATGCATTCCAAGGAATAAGAATATATATGCTATGCTGTGGTACAGGAAAAAAATTGCTTATGTATATGACTCCATTCAAAAGAATGGGGTTCATATTTGTGCGAGATTTGTGCATCTCGTAAAAATCTCGCACAATTTTCTCGGCCGTGTGAAAGCAGCCTAAGAGTACGTAAGAGTACTACTTCACTTAATCTGAAATAACAGCACACAATTTATCTTAAAGGGGTTATCCATGCAGCGGCCATCGGGATACACCAGAGTCAGAATCGAAGCTCTACTCCAACTGCTGTTTAGTGGCTGGCGCTCGTAATTTCAAGCGCAGCTGTCATTGAAATCAATTGGACCCCAGCTTGTAATTACAAGCGCAGCTCCCATACAACTGCCAACCACTACACAGGGGTCGGAGTAGTGCTTCTGCTCTAACCTCGGTGTATCCCGATGGCCACTTCCTGGATAACCCTTTTACCAGTAACTTCTTTATTTACATTTCTTGTGCTCCAAGTTCTGGGTGTCACCATTCACTACTTGAACTATTTCCATCTTTTGTGGAGCAACAAGTGCTTTATTCAACTTCTGCTTTACACAACTGGTCACACATACCAAGCATTAAAAATCATAGATTGTTAGACCATCAATGTTTGATCAGTGCAGCCTATAATTTGGGACTGCAATAGTCATCAAAAAGAAAATGCTGTTTAACTAACTGGTCCTTTATTATTAATCTAGGCACAGCAACTTGCCCATACTGTATATTCAACTGTGCCTGGTAATGTAGATCAGCTCCACTCAAATAACTGGCCAGAAGTCCTGCAAGACATTTTTTTCACTGAAGCAATTTAATGGCTACATTCACCTAAACTCTGATGTAGCAAAATGTAACCTCTAATTATAGCACTAAAGCCCTGAAAATTGGCATGCTAGATTGATTCATTTCTATAGCACTTCTCTTTTATTTCATAGGTAACGGGTTAGGATATTTTAATTCCCAACACAAAAAATAATAAATTGCAAATGATACATTTTAAGTAGGCACTTTAACAAAAAGTTGAAATGACAATCAGATTCCATTTTTTTTTTAGACTCCAGTTACCTAGCTACTAAACTATCAGTGATAACAGCAGTGTTCTTTGCATTATACTATTTGAGAATATATACTTTATGGAATAGGTTAATAAATGTTGACCCTTTTTATCAGTTTCAGACATTTAGTGCCGAGTGTATTTCTCTATTTCTTTGAATAAACTTCAAGTACAACTTTTTGCACCGTTAGTGAAAGACTCTCAATGTCTCATTTCCACATAGTTTTCTACTGGACAGAATATTTTTGAGAACAATGAACAGAATATATGAATTATAAGGCTGCAACAACCTGTAAATCAATAGCAGTCAGTGTAATGTCACCTCTGGCTTATGCAGGCTGTATTACTGTGGCTTCTACAGATAAATTTTCAGCTTGCTGTTAAATTCTATGAAAATTATTTTTGCACTCAGAAAAGTTACAAAATGTTCCAAAATTGAATGAGGCCAAGTTGTATTACGAAATGCAGCCCACTGACAGATGTGGTGCTGTTTTGGGGAAAAAAATACTGGAAACATCCAAGCTTTGTACTTGGCTTTTCCCGTCAGCACTATAGATGTTTTAACACGACCGTATGTGCTGAAATATTGCATGAATGAAGAATAGCCGCGATCAAGTCCCAATCTTAAGTAGCATATTTTCGGCCATTCACACAGGCGGCTGTAGTGTTTTCGGCTTTACCTACTACACTACTATGTTTTCAGCAGATGCTGCCCCCAAATAAACACAAAACTCCTGAAAATTAGTACAGTTCTACACAAATTTCCAGGTAAAAAAGGGCTCATGCCAATGGCTGTGACGTGCTCTGCAAGCGGAATACCGCAGCGGAGTCCGTTTTCGTCACGGCGCTCCTCCAAAGACCCCATACTCACCCCCCCATATCCGCTGTGCAGGTCCCACATGACACTGCTGGCTTGCATGTGCAGTACAGCGCATGACGCGCCGGCAGTGTTATATGACGCAGCTGGCGGTGGGCAGGGAAGCGTATTCACGCAGTACTTCCACTGTGCTACAGGACATGCCGCGGGTTATTTCACGCTGCAGAATTCCGCAATGGAATTGCGCAGCATGAAAATTGAGCTGTTAGGTTCAATAGAACCTAATAGCTGCGGTGAAATGCCAGCCGTGGGCATTAGCCCTAAAGGTTGTGCTTTGAATGAAATACAATGTACAACATGACATATGCATGCATAACATATCAAATGAAGTGCCTTCACTCCATTTTTGTGGTGGAATCACTAATCACTTCATGAAGTTTAACCCCTAACGACTGCCCCATCGGGAAACTACGTCCTCAGTAAGTGGGCTATAATCCTAGAGGACATAGTTTTATGCATCCTCTTTGGATTAATGCCCACTTGCCTGAGGACATGACAGCTCCATGTTATCGGTGCCCGCAGGTAGCCGACAGCATGGAGCTGTCATCCCAGGATGCGGGCAGTCCCCCCCAGCATTGCGATCGGCGCTATCCAATAGAACGCAAAAAAGTAAATAAAACAGTGAAAAAAGTTAGATATTCAGCTGCCCTGATGGATCGGATCCATCAGGGCAGCTGAAAATACTCACCCGCCTTCTCCCCGCTGCCCGCTGAAGATCTGGTCCCGCCGGCGGCCTTCTGCGCATGCACGCCAGATGATGATGTCATGCGCAGAAGCCCGGGAGCCCCCGGCAAATTTAAAAACTCCTGGCTCCCGGCTCCTGAAGGTAGCCGGGAACCAGGAGGAGTTACCGGGGACCGCTCACGCGATCGCCGCTATCCATTGGATAGCGACGATCGCGAAAAAGTTTTAAAAAGTTTTTAAAAAGTTAAGTTTTACCTCCCCTCATGGATCCTCTGCGATGACCCGATGTCCCGGGACCTGAAGTGCCCGTCTGCGCATGCGCGCCCGATGATTGACATCGGGTGCGTGCACAGAGGGGCTTGAGCCCCGGGAAATTTAAAATCCCTCTGCTCCAGGCTGCCATGTGTAGCCAGCAGCAGAGAGATTATAACGGGGACATGATCACTGTTATCCAATGGATAACAGTGATCATGTAAAGTTAAAAAAAAGTGTAAAAAGTAAAAAAAAAAAAAAGAGTAAGAAGTAAAAAAAAAAAAAGGGTAAAAAAGTAAAAAAAAAAAGTTTAAAAAAGTTTTAAAAAGTTAAAAAAGCTTGCATTTCATCTTCTTCCACGGATCATATCTGTGAGGGAGGATGAAATGACGTACCTAAGGCCCGCGGATTTATCCGCGGACCTTAGCCCAGCTTCTGCGCACGCCGCCGTCACCACAATGGCGGACGCATGCGCAAAAGCTGTGATAATTTAAAATCTTCCTGCTCATGGCTACAAAACTTAGCCGAGAACCTGGAGATTTCACGGGGGGCCACGGTGAGCGGTTCCTGATCACATGTTCGCCGTTATCCAATGGATAATGGCGATCGCGTAAAAGTAAAAAAAAAGGTGAAGCTTCATCTCCCCTCCCTGATGCGATCGGTGAGGGGAGATGAAACTTTTTACCGGAGGCCTGCGTATTTGAACCCCGACGCGATCTTCTTCCGTGAACTTTCCCGGATTCTGCGCATCCGACCGCCGGCAAAACACCGGACACATGTGCAGGAGTCGGGGAGCCTAGGAAAATTAAAATCTCCTTGCTCCCAGGCGACCAATGGTCGCCGAGAGCCTGGAGCAGTGACGGGTGGCCTCGTTGAGCGGTCCCCGTCACGTGATAAAAAGGTAGCGATCTACCTTTGGCTGGTCTCACATGACCGGATAGGAATTACGGATTCCGCATGCGTCCGATCCGCGGTAATACGCAGATCTATCGCATTGGATTACACAATTCCACTCACATTAGTGGGGTCGAACTTACGTAATCCACTTGCAAAAAAAGAGAACGCAGCAGGTTCTATTTTACCGCGGATATCCACAACATAGACCCCATTGTGCTCCATGGTCGCGGATATACCCGCAGCCCATACGCAACTACATTGTATACGGGCTGCAGATCCCCGTGTCATCGCTAAGCAACAGTGCGGGAAATGCAAACAAAAAAAAGTACTGCGCATTACCGCCTGTGTGAGTAGGCAGTTATGCGCAGTACATTACGCGGCCGTACGCAGGGTCACAGCCGGGCTCACAGCTGGGATCCGCTGCGGGCCTCCGCAAGCAGATTCCGCCTACGGCTACGAGAGCCCGGCGTTATTCAGACCGCTACCTGTAATACGCAATTTACAAGAAGCCCCGGGAACGCTCGCCTTCATGCAGTTCCAGGAGCAGCTTGTTGAGCGCCTTCTATGTGAGACCGCCGCACCTCATCAAGCTTACGGAGACTCACAGAGCGCCACTTTTTACACCCCATACCCGCCACTGAGGTCACGAAATACCCTCAAAAAGCATGAGAGGAGGGGGAATACCCGGTTTTATTGCCCCATGTACCCATCCCAACCAGCCTCCGTAATTACCCCTGTCTTTGGAAATACTACACAGTTCACATTATTACTTTTATCTAAGATTGAGGGAACGCGAAAAGGGTGCGGGGGGGGGGGGGATATTTTTTTAAGGTGTCAATTTTTATTCCGTACAAGTGGGCAATGGGGCCTGTAATTTATTCAGTTGTGCTCTGCAATCCAACGGGTGTTCCCTCCATTATGGGCCTAGCCATGTGTCCTGTAAGTAGATTAGGGCCACAGTGTGTATGTTTTTAAACACGAGACAAACAGGGGTATCCATTTTGGGGTGAATGTCTTCATTCCTATGTACACTGTACAAAAAAAACAGTTTTTAAATTGACGATATTGCCAAAAAAATGAAAATCGTAATTTTTTTCTTCTGCTTTGCTTAGATTTATTCAAATACTGTGGGGTCAAAATATGCAGTACACCCTTAGATGAATTCGTTAAGGGGTCTAGTTTTTAAAATGGGGTCATTTGTGGGCGTTCTTTATCGTTTTGGCTGCTCAATGGCTCTATAAGTGGGCAATGGGGCCTGGAATTTATTCCGTTGTACCCTGAAATCCAACGGGTGCTCCTTCTATTATAGGCCCAGCCATGTGTCCTTTAAGTAGATTAGGGCCACAAGGGGTATGGTTCTAAACACGGGACAAACAGGGGTATCCATTTTGGGGTGAAAGTCTTCATCCCTATGTGTGCTGTACAAAAAAAAGCAGTTTTTAAATTGATACAACTGCCAAAAAAACGAAAATTGTACTTTTTTTCCTACTGCTTTTCAAAAGTTGTAGTGTAAAAATACACAGTACACCCCTAGATAAATTCGTTAGGGGGTCTAGTTTTCACAATGGGGTCATTTGTTGGGGTTCTCTGTCGTTTTGGCCGCTCAAGGGCTCTACAAGTGTGCTATGGGGCCTAAATCACCTTCATGCTAAATTTCTGTTCTGAAAGCCACCGACTACTCCTTTCATTTTGGGCCCCGTTGTGAATCCAGACAAAAGATCAGGGCCACAATGGGTATGTCTCTGAACACGGGACAAACAGGGGTATCTATTTTGGGTGCAAGTCTTCATTCATGTGTGTGCTGTACAAAAAAAAAACAGTTTTTAAAATGACAGAATTGACAAAAAAAAGAAAATCACAATTTTTTCCTTTTGTTTTGCTTGAATTCGTTCAAAAACCGTGGGGTCAAAATGGGCAGTACACCCCTAGATAAATTCGTTAAGGGGTCTAGTTTTCAAAATGGGGTCACTTGTGGGGGTTCTCTTTGGTTTTGGCCGCTCAAGAGCTCTACAAATGTGCCATGGGGTCTAAAACGCCTTCAAACAAAATTTATGTTCTGAAAGACACCGACTACTCCTTTCGTTTTGGGCCCCGTTGTGCATCCAGACATAAGATTAGGGCCACAATGGGTATGTCTTTGAACACGGGAGAAACAGGGGTATCCATTTTGGGGTGCAAGGCTTCATTCATGTGTGTGCTGTACAAAAAAAGCTGTTTTTAAAATGACAGAATTGACAAAAAAACGAAAATCACAATGTTTTCCTTTTGCTTGGCTTAAATTCATTCAAAAACTGTGGGGTCAAAATGGACAGTACACCCCTAGATAAATTCGCCAAGGGGTCTAGTTTTCAAAATGGGGTCACTTGTGGGGGTTCTCTTTGGTTTTGGCCGCTCAAGAGCTCTACAAAGGTGCTATGGGGCCTAAAACGCCTTCAAGCAAAATTTATGTTCTGAAAGACACCGACTACTCCTTTCATTTTGGGTCCCGTGGTGCATCCAGACATAAGATTAGGTCCACAATGGGTATATTTCTGAACACGGGATAAACGGGAGTATCCATTTTGGGGTGTATATCCTCATTTTCATGGGCACTATAGGAAAAAAATATGTCTTTAAAATGACATATTTGCAAAAATAAGAAATTTTATTTTTTCTCTTCTAAGTTTAATTAATTCCTGAAAAAAAACTGTGGGGTCAAAATACTCATGACACCCCTCAGTTAATACATTAAGAGGTGTAGTTTTTAAAATGGGGTCATTTGGGGGTGTATCTATTATTATGACACTAATGAGCCTTTGCAAACTTGGCTTGGTGCAGGAAAACAAAGTGTTCCTCAAAATGCTGAAAAGTAATGTTAAATTTGTATGTCCTCTAAATGGTTAAAAAAACACAAAAGTTTTTCAAGTGTGCATTCAGAATAAAGTAAACAGATGTAAATATATATCTTATAAAAAATTTGTGCAGTATGTTTGGACATATTTGAGATATTACAGTTGAAAATGTGAAAAAATGACAATATCGGTCTCTTTTTACAACCAAAAAAAACAATGTCAGAATTACTTGGATATGTAAAGCCTTCACAGAGTTATGCTACGTTGAACGACGCATGTCAGATTTCCAAAATTTGGCTCTGTCACTAAGGCGCAAACAGGCTTCGTCACTAAGGGGTTAAACACTTAGGCCTAACTTTATTGTATATGGTATGGAATATACTTAAAGTTGTATACGAGTTTAAGGTTACTGTAATGCTGTACTTACTGAAATTAACATTTTGGAAGCTGTGTACCAACCATACAGCTCATTACTGAAACGTCTTGGAGGGTAAGTTAAAAACATTAGGGAAATTGATTGCTCCCCTATAAAAAAAAAAAACACAAAACATATAAAAGTCATGTAAGAATAAATTCTATTTTTTTATTTAAAAAATTTAAATGAGTTTCTAGTAATAATCCAAATGTATGTATTTACTACTGGATTGCCTTAGACATATATATTCACATAAATAATATTTCCTGCCTGCACTTTGATTCCAATGAGTGTTATAAAATTCAATCTCATTTTTCTGCTGGGAATGTACAGTATGTAGAGATGAGCGAGCGTACTCATTAAGGCAAATTACTCGAGCGAGTATCGCCATTTTCGAGTACCTGCCTGCTCGTCCGAAAAGATTCGAAGGCTGGTGGGGCAAGCGGTGACCTCCCCCCCATTACCCCCTGCTCTCCCCCGCCCCCTACCAGCACCGAATCTTTTGGCACGAGCGGGCATGTACTCGCAAATGGCCCGCTCGTGCCAAATGGCAATACTCGCTCGAGTAATTTGCCTTAACAAGTATGTGAGTACGCTCGCTCATCTCTAACAGTATGTAGTTGTGAGCATGTGATGCAAGATGAAATTACAGGTAAAAACTAATTTTGTTCTTGAAATTCTTGCTTAAACAGGGAATAAATATACCGTTGATTCTTTTGTGTTCTTTAAAACTTTTTAGCCATTTTTTAGACAAAATGTGGTTCTATTCTGTGTGACGATAAAAAGAAGTTATTTTTTTATTTGCATTTTCTTTGATTTAGCGCACAGTAATATTTTAAATATTTCTCTATTGAAAGCCCTTACATTCTTCAGAAGAAAAGAGAAGATTGACTTTATTTTCAACATGTTTTGCGGAATGCATTCAAGAGATGATAATTGATTAATCCAAATCTGCCTTATTCCTCTAGGGCCAAGTATTGTTGGAAACATTTTCCACAGCTCATTATTTTCGGTAACCTTCTACAGGACTTACTCTTTGGTAAAGAAAGAAACAATTTATTTTGATTATTGATTCACAAGCCAGCATACTGTTGCTCGTGAGCATTAAGTATTTATGAAAATATAAGTCAATTTCGCTCAACCATGCAGATGAATACGAAAAAGCAAGTTCTCTACTACAAAATTTATCATGGATGAAGAAAACTGTAGTCCAAGTGTCCCAGAGCTTCATATTAATATGGAATGCTCCTATTTATTAACTATGTCTCATATGAAGTATCTAATATGTTACTTGTGATCAACAATTTCTCATCTTATAGGCAGCTGATCTTATATGGGCAACATAGATCTTTACATAGTTTATCAGCAGTGGGGCATTAGCTTCTAATCCAACCAGGGGCAACATCTACAATGACTGACAAGCTGTAGATGTCTGCTGTGGCTGTAATTTAGTATGCGTGTGCATCTGTACTTGTACCTAGCCATTTTAAATGGGCAAATCCAGCTACAGATTTCCCAAAGTAGATATATCAATCAAGAAATAACGTATCAGGGGTGTGGCCTGGAGAGAGACCGAGACGGCCGCGTTTGCTTAGGCTCCGCTCGGTAGCAACTCTCAGCTACAATTAAAAAGCATTTCGGAGGACTTCCACTCACCATCCAGCTGAGTGAAGTGCCCAGGATTATGGCGACGTCCAGGAGAAGAGCCTCCAGGGCAAATCCGACACGCTTGGAGGAATTCTTTGTGCCGCGCAGCCCCCTCCCTGTAATTGCGGCGGAGGAACCTTTAGTCCCTGCAGCCGACGAACCGGTAAGAGCCCCACGCTTGTCCCCTGAACTGCTACGTATGTGCGGGGAGAAGGATGACAGTGCCCGAGATATGCCAGCGGGAGCGGGACAAGAGGAGGGGGAAGCAGCAGAGGAGAGAGTACAGAAGCCAGGAGGCCCCGCAGCCCGCAACACCAAAATCAAGATGGCGGCGGCAGCGCTGCAGGGGGGACAGTCTGCCTCTAACAGCCCGGCCAAGCAGCGGCAGAAGATGTCAGAGGAGGATGGGGGGGATGCTCCTGGGTGCTCTGAATCCCAGAATATGCAAGGTGAAATAGATAACCTAACTGCATCAGACAGACCGGCCTCAGAATTCTACATCAAAGAAGCTATAGTGGCTTTGAGAAATACAAGCCAAGCCGACCTGAAAACTCTAACTCACCATGTCGACACCTCAGTCCTGGAAGTTAACAACAGGCTAAACAATACAGAAAGCAAAATGGAGGAATCTGTTAGATCTCATAACGAACTTATAGACGCGCACTATGAGCTAAAAGGAAATGTCACCAAGCTACAAAACAAAATCACTGACCTCGAAGACAGGAATAGGCGCAATAACATTAAAATCTGCGGCGTTCCTGAGAAGGTATCCAACACTGAACTTTCTGACTACGTCACCCGTCTTATCAAAAAAATCCTCCCAAATATCCTTGAACAAGAACTCAAAATTGACAGGGCTCACAGACTCCCACTGCCAAAATTTCTAAAGGATAGCACCCCCAGGGATATAATAGTGCGCATTCATCACTACAGCACCAAGGAATCACTCATGAACGCAGCGAGGAAGATGAAATCTCTACCAAGCCCCTACTCTGATATTCGCCTTTTCATTGACCTCTCCCAGGCTACCATGGAGGCGAGATGCAACTTCGCGAGCGTAACTTTAGCACTAAGAGAGGGGAACATACCTTATAGATGGGGTTTCCCCACAAAGATCATCGCCACAAAAGAGAACACATTACACGTTCTTCATGATCCAGCCTCAGCAAAAGACACTCTGAAATCTTGGGGCATAAAGACAAAAGATCTTACCCCCACCCGTGCTGAGGCTGGTCCTGGGAAACCCCGAGAAAAGAAACCTTAAAGTCTCAAGCGAACCAAAGGGAGAAGGAAGAAAGAAGAGTTCCTGCAAGTAAGCAGAAACCCTGACTAGCTTAGTCCTGCCGAAACACGGAACCGCAGGTTTTGAGTGTCGCATACACACTCCTGCGAACTTTTACACCCCCAAACGAAACCGCAAGCAGTTGTTTGCATTACCTTGTCCAGTTTGTCACGTTGTGGTTTTTCTCTCCACTTCTACAACGAGATTCTGTTTGTGGCTTATCACCCCACAAACCAGCGTCTCTTCGCATAACCAAAGTTTTGTTTTTTATGTAGTTTTCTTTTTTATTTGTTTGTTCCAACAGGCATCGCTTATCTTTTGGGCTCCCCTGCTCCTAGCTCCGGGTCGCCGATACCAGAAAAATGGCTACGAAAATACTATCCTTAAACGCCAATGGGGTGAACTCTCCACACAAGAGGAGTGCGGTTTGGAAGGAGGCCCTTTGCAGAAACGTGGATATTGTATGTATCCAGGAGACGCACCTATTAGACACAGACGGATCCCGCATGTCCCACAAAAAATACCCCCATACCATATTTGCATGTGCCCCTAAGAAACAAGCGTTATGATTGCTTTCAGCGAACCCACAGCATTTACGGTCGAAAAACAAATATGTGATCCCAAGGGCCATTACATAATACTGGTGGGTGTTTTGAGAGAGACACCAATCACAATAGTTAACATCTATGCCCCAAACACAAAACAAATAAGCTTCTTAAATAAACTTATGAAAAAAATATCCCAAGTAGCGAGGGGGTCACAGATCCTCTGTGGCGATTTTAATTTAGCACCAGAGGGATCTATTGACAACAAACAACAAACTAGAAGGAAAGGAGTTTTCCTCAACCAATGGCTACGAAGAGTGGCACTCTTTGATACCTTCCGTTGTCTCAACGCCTCAGCACGAGAATACACGCTCTATTCTTCACGACATAGAACATTCTCTCGCATCGACCTATGTCTGGTTGACAAACAACTGATAACCTCGGTGGCGAAGGCAGAAATTGGCACGGCCACGTGGTCGGATCATGCCCCGACAGTAACAACAGTGGCCCTAGGTAGATTCCGACAAATAGCCAGAACATGGAGGAATAATACATATTTAATGAAAATTCCCGAATACAAAAGAGAAATACAAAAAAACCTGGAGGAATTCTTTAAATTAAATGACACCCCGGACACAGACCCAGCCACTCTCTGGAACGCCCATAAGGCTTACATGAGAGGGGTTTTAATAAAATTGGGCGCCAGGTACAAAAAAAATAAAACTTAATAAAACTGAGGCATTGTTGGATGACATCCGGTTTTTGGAAAGAGAATTACAAGTAAATCCCTCCTTGTCTACGCATAATAAACTATTCAAAGCAAGATTGGAGCTCCGAAAAATTTTACAAAGCGATTTTGACAAAGAGGTTATGGCCCACCAAGCAAATATATATTCCTCACTAAACAAACCATCAAAATGGATGGCCAATTTAGTAAAAAAAAAAATAATTAGAGCCGGAGTCCCTTACGTATGGAGCTCAAAAAACAAAGAGTTTAAAATCACCCATCCAAAGCAAATCGCAGAAAAATTCTGCTCCTATAATAATTAATTGTATAACTTAAAAAAATGACCGCCGTTTAGAACAACCAAATAGCATTGCGATTGACAATTTTCTAAATAAATTAAACCTCCCGAAAATAAGCAATTCACAAGCCAAAGAGTTAGACACAGAAATGTCAATTCCTGAGATTGCCGATACAATTTCAACCATGAAAAACCAAAAAGCCCCAGGAACCGATGGGTTTTCCACCGAATATTATAAAGAATTCTTAGGTCCAATATCCCCATATTTGGTTAATAATTTTAATATTGCCATGCAACGCGGATCTTTTCCGGATGAAGCACTCGAGGCTACTGTTGTAGTTCTGCCTAAACAAGGAAAGACTCCTGATGACCCCTCAAATTTCCGTCCAATTTCTCTTTTAAATACAGACGTTAAGATTTTCTCAAAAACTCTTGCACTTAGACTTCTCAAAATCCTCCCCGAGATAATCCACTCCGACCAGGTCGGATTTGTAAAAGGTAGGCAGGCCTCGGACGGTACACGTAGGATCATAAATCTCTTGCACTCCCTGAAACTATCCCAATCTCCAGCGGTCCTACTAGCCCTCGATGCCGAAAAGGCTTTCGACCGCGTCCACTGGGACTATGCTTTTAAAACTTTAGCAAAATTCGGTTTAGGAGAGTGAGTGTTGCGCGCCATCCGGGCCTTATACTCTTCACCATCAGCTAAGATATTGGTTGATGGAACACTTTCTGAACCATTTAAAATAACGAATGGCACGAGGCAGGGCTGCCCGCTTTCCCCTATTCTATATGTTCTCTCAATAGAACCACTGGCTGAAGCAATCAGATCATCACTTGCAATAAACGGAATACCCCTGAACCATCGTCAGCACAAGATCGGCCTCTTTGCCGATGACATCATTCTCACCTTGGCATACCCATTAAATTCATTGAGGGCAGCCCATCAAATTTTGCAGGCTTTTGGCAGGGTTTCGCAGTACAAACTCAATATAAGCAAATCAATGATCTTGGGAATACATATCCCAAGAGACCTTCGGGAAACAATAAAAAAAGAGTTCCCCTTTGAGTGGAGGGAGGAAGTTTTGCCATACTTGGGAATTCATTTATCTCCCAACATAGATGACTTGGAGAAAAAAAACTATACCTCATTGCTGGACTCCTTGCAGAGGGAGATCGACCGGCTGGTCGGGCTGAACCTTATGTGGTATGGAAGAATAATGACGTATAAAATGAAACTCCTGCCAAAGGTCTTTTTTTCTTCTTCAGAGTTCTGCCGATTAATATTTCAAAAGCCACGTTGTCCAAGCTCCAAAAACAGATATCGTATTTTGTCTGGGGCGGCAAAAAACCCCGCCTGGCACTGTCCATACTAGCTATGCGCCGCTCTAGGGGAGGAGCCGATATCCCAAATATAGAGAAATATCTTAAAGCGTCTCTTTTGAATCAAGCTAGAATCTGATCCACCAAGAAGACAAACTAGGTTGGGTGGGTATGGAAAGTAGTTTTGCAGGTCTCCCCTCATGCAGGCCACTCCTTTTAGCAGCATCACTGGAGACCTTGTCAAACCACTCAAATTTAAAAATAAACACGAAATTCTTGTCCCCCGCCACGATAGCATCTCTCGAAGCCTGGAAAGAACTAACTCAAAAGGTCGCTATATACGATAATCTTAGGCCCCCTTCTCTCCCTCTTGAAATATTGAACATATTTGTACCCGGCATAGATCTAAGAGAATGGAAGAAACGGGGCGTGCAAAAAGTATCTGATCTGATGTTGGGAAACTCAACTAAAAACTTTAAAGACCTGGCCACTACCTATAACCTACAACATCAGGATCTTTACAAGTATTATAGAATCAAACACTAGAGATGAGCGAACGTACTCGGTAAGGGCGATTTCGCAATCGAGCACCGCGATTTTCGAGTACTTCACTACTCGGGTGAAAAGTACTCGGGTGCGCTGTGGGTGAGCGGGGGGTTGCAGCGGGGAGTGGGGGGGAGAGGGAGAGAGAGAGGGCTCCCCCCTGTTCCCCGCTGCTACCCCCCACTCCCCTCTGCAACCCCCCGCCCCACAGCGCACCCGGGGCTCGATTGCGAAATCGCCCTTACCGAGTACGTTCGCTCATCTCTATCAAACACTTTCTAAATAAGACAAAAATACATGCAATAGAAATACCATCAGATATTATAAATAAAATTACCTCAAACCCCAACTTAGATAAATCCGAAACCAGAGCCTTCTACGACACCATGACAGGTAATAACGCCCTATCAAAGAGAGCCCAAATGTTAAACTGGGAAAAGGAACTGGGGATGGATATCATTATCGAAGAATGGAACAGAGCCTACAAACTAGCGGCAAAGTCAACCAAAGGGCTGGGAATATTAGAAGTGCGGGTGAAAATCAACATGAGGTGGTACTACACGCCCGCTTTGTTATATAATAGACTCCACAGAGGAGATGGTTTGTGCTGGAGAGAATGTGGTGGTAAGGGCTCTCTCTCACACATATTCTGGTCATGTCCCAAATTAAGTAAGTATTGGTATGAAATATTAAAAATATTGGACAAGATGCTACAAGTCCACATACCAAGAGTACCAAAACATATTCTATTGCTAGTAGACCTGGATGTTTATGCCCACCCTATCAGATATGTAGTCGGACACGCATTGATGACCGCAAAATCCTTAATTGCAAAGTATTGGAGGAGGCCTGACCCCCCACCCTTTAGAGAGTTTAAGGATCGAATGGCTGAGCAGAAGGTGTTTGAGAGATGGCTGGCCTTTAGGGATGATGCCTTGGCGAAACATGAGGAGATGTGGAGCGCGTGGAGGGAACCTACATAACTTTGAAGCAACTATATATATTGCGATGCCAAGTTTTCAAGTTTTCAGTTTACTGTTACTGTTTATTATAATTTTCTTTTTGAGTAAAAACCTTATCAATACCTAAATCGAAAGTTTCTATGAATAAGACAACAAACCGTTGAGAATGTCTACCAAGCTCGGTCACAAAGTCCGACAATTCCTTGTTGTATTGTTTATTGAAAAAAAAACATTGAGGATGTTATTGCAATGTTTACAGATTTTCCTCGTTAAAATGCCTTGACTGTACGACTCTGTATAATGATTACTTTCTATGGCTATGTATTATCTTGCATCTTCAATAAAAAAATACCGAATGAAAAAAAAAAAAAAAGAAATGACGTATCACTTTTGTTTACTGCATGGATTTCACTTCAAAGTGCAGAAAAATCTACACTGTATAGAAATCTGAATTCTGATATTGTTTTTTCACCACATATTGTACTATACATTTAGGTGGTAGAAATGGACTGAATTTGTGTATATTTATTAAAAGCGACAAAATTGGGAAAACTTTGAAAATTTTTTATTTTTTTCACTTTTTCAACTGCAACATGTCAAATATGTGCAAACATCCTGTACACATTTTTGATAAAGATATACATTTCCATCTGTTTTCTTTATTATGGAAGCACATTTCTCACACAGAAGGCACAAATAATCTGCTCCTGGAACTGCAGAAAGGCGAGCATTCCCTGGGACTTTTTGTAAAATTACATAGGCATTACAGTTAGCAATCTGAATAATGCCTGGCTCACACGGCCGTATGTAGAATCTGCCTGCTTGCTTGCGGAGATTCCAGTTGTAAGACAAGCTGTGGCCCTGTGTACGGACATGTAATGTGCTACGCATAACTGTGTACTCATAATCCATTGGATAACGGCAATCATGTGACCAGGTACCGCTCACGGTGGCCATCGGTCACTGCTTCAGGATCTCGGCTAATTGTTGTAGCCAGGAACAGGGAGATTTAAAATTTACCAGGCAATCCATTTGCGCATCCGTCTGCCATTATGCTGAGGGACGTATATCTAGAAGGCAGAGAATGGTCTGCAGATAAAGATCCCATCAGGGGACAAATCCAGGGATCTTATATAAGTAATTTCATTTCCCCTCATGGATGCGATCTGTGAGGGAAGATAAAACTAAGTTTTTTAAAAACTTTTTTTAACTTTACATGATTGCTCTTATTTGCATACTGTAGCCCCTGGTGGAATTTCCTTGCTCATGGCTATCTTTGCTAGCCAGGAGCTGGAAGATTTTAAATTTCCCAGGCTCTCTAGACTTCTATGTATTCGCCCGACATTTCACCTTGGGCGAGCATGCGCAGAAGCCGACAGCAGGTCCTTTTAGGACCAGATTTCCGTGGGACGTTGCGGAGGCTGTAGGTGAGGAGTTTCAGCTCTCCTCACAGATCAGTTCAGTGAGGAGAGATGAAACTTTAACTTTTATGTGATCGCCGTACACCACGGCCCTCAGTGACAGCTCCAGGCTGTGGGCTACCTCTGGCAAGCAATAGCAGAGAGTTGTCGCACACACAGACCCTGGAGCTTTAGTTTACAGGGGTGACGTGTTTTTACGGCCCTGCATATTGACACCCAGGATGTGAAAACACATATGGGTGGTCACGTAAGGGCTTAAACACACTGGCGCATGCTCAAATATGCTCGCCGCAGTGAAGTATATTTGCAGATGAACCAATAAAAACCCTTATTTCTTTTTATGTTCAAACTCTGTGCTATTGCGCGTGATTAAAAAAAAGGCAAGCGATTGGGCAAGTACTTTCTTTACTCGCACATAGGAATATCGTACGAGAATCATGCCGCGAGAATGAAGCCATTAAAATCAAGCTCGGCAAACACAGTTGTGTGTTTAAGCCCTAATGGGGAACAGATTTTCAACAGATTTGATGTGGAATCCACATGAAATCCTCAGAATAAAAATGCTGTGTGAACATGACCTACGACTACCATTACTGTATGTAGCATTATTGAAAATTTTTCTAAATTTTCAGGTGGATCTGTTCCAATATCTGTGTCAAAATCCACATGTAGAATGAGGATTTTGAGACAAATTTTGGTGTAGATTTCTCCTTCTGATTTGTAGAGGTGAAATCTGCACTGAAAATCTGCATCATAAATTGACATGTTGCAAATTTAAAACCTACACCACAGCTCAATTTAGGGTGCCTTCAGATGAGCGTATGTAGAAATATGCTCGCCTCAGCACAACGTATTGCCACAGTAAACGAGGTTGATGTGCACAAGTATTGGCACATTGTACTGAACTTTTTTGCGTATGCGGGGCCTCTTCATATATGTGCACGACAGCCCCCCGCCCTGATTTAAAAGGCTATTTATCCTAATGAGGTTCTGATGTGTTCTATTTTTCATGAAATTGCGCGGGATATTGTGCATTTGCGCACTTCCTATAAAACTCTATGATGCCCTTTGGTGCACAAATATGCAGAAAGATAGAGAAGGTACTATTTTTTCTGTGCAAACTGATAGGCATGCAAAAAAATCGTTAATAAAAACAAATCCATTGGCAGCAATGGGTTCTATTCGCTGTGTATTACGCAAGCAAATTCAATTTGCACTGTCCGGAGCAGGTACGTCCGTGTGAAGCCGCCTTTCTGGTATGTTTTTTTTCAGCAAAACACTGCACAAATATGTTCCTATGACGCAGGCCTAAAGCACCTAGAGAAATTGTTCGGCCCCCGGCTGTAGGTTAAGACGACTCAAGAAAAATGTAATATATTAATTGACTCAAAATTCAAGTATTTTCCTCAAAATATGAAGAAAGAAAACTTTTAGATACAATTAGTGTGTTTAGTGAAGTAGCAATAGCTGAATTAACCAACATTTATCATTAAAGAACAATGGAGTCATTATTTCCCTTCTCTCAAATGCTGTGACGATTTTAACTGCTCTTTTTACTCAAGCCTTTTATTTTCCTGAAATAAAACATTCATTTAGAAGGCTAGCCAGTTGAAAATAATTGCATGGATAATTTAACTGTATCACTACTAATGAAACTTGGCTTTTTCAGAAGAAAGTAACTTGTTAGTCTGAGGAATGAAGAAATATTCAAGCATCCATTTCATGTAATGAGACAGACTTGAAATCAATTTTTCTGCGGTTCAGCACTTTGCCATTATGGAAAGGTTTGCTCTAAATACAATGACATCTGAGACCAGCTCTAAAAGTCTTTTGTGCAGTCACATAGAAAACCCAAAAAAACAAAGTTTAATTACATAAAACAATTTACATAATTTCTGCTGTGACTAATGTATGCAAAACAGTTTATGGAACTACTCAAAAGTACAAAGCTATAATTTCAGGTAGAGCAATCAGCAGCCGTAGAAATCATAGCACGAATGCTGGTCATTGGAATGCTCATTGCTCATGAGAGCAATAGCAGTTTATGATTGCGAAGCTTAGGAACCAGCAAAAACCCACCACCCTCCAACCTAACCCCAACCAGAAGACTGCAATCTAATCTAACATTTCGCTGCCATATTGATTGCATAAATCACTCCAATTTCCTACAGCATTTACATTTTTAGCCTCCAGCTATACGTAATTAAAAGGTAAGGCACCTCCACTCGGAGAAAAATCGGTAATTATTTCACAATAACGATACATCATATACAAGGGGCAGGAAGAGTTCTGGACTATCTCTTGACAATGAAAGATCACACGGGTTGGTGGAGATCTGTCATTTTCATTCATTGCATACTTGACTGCTAAGCAAAAGTGTGTACATGATATACAGTAACCACAGTACAATTCAATGGCAGTCTTTTTACATGTCAAATTTCAACATTCAAGTATATTATGGTTTTACATGGCATTGTGCACAGGTATTGGATCTATCTAGAAACATATCTGGGAGTATTACATGACCTGGAGCGGGTTCAGAGCCTCGTACTGTAACCCAAGTGGACAGATGGCGTGGTCAAGAATGAACAGAGGCCGGTAATGGGTACCACAGAGCAGGCACATAGCATAGTCAGGATGTAGCCAGAGTTCAGTAATACAGTAAGTACTTGCTGCAGTACAAAGGAGTGGGCAGGTAGCATAGTCAGGATGTAGCCAGGGGTCAATAATGGGTAGCAGCAATTGTACAGAGAGGAGCAGTTAGTAGCAGAGCTTGACTAAAGGCAGCAAGCACAATAATCACACAGACAGGAAGTGGAAGGGCAAAGTTTTTATAGCATGTCCAATCAAGAACATGGTGGAGCTAAAAAAGGGACTGGATTGTAGGAGCTGGGAACAGGGCTAAGGTCATGCAGGGGTGCTCTGCAAAGGGCTGGATGGCTCAGCAGGTAGAGATGTTGCCTGGAATACAACTAAAGCTTCAAGATATCCATATTATTGAGTTAATATCAGCAACCTATTCCTTTAATGATCAGCATTATTTGAATTAAACTGCTGCGATTGGAGGCTTTGTTGGGTTTTGTGCCATAATATGAGCATGTTCACCAGGTTGTACTTGCATGGTGCAATATGGGAAAGAGGTTATGATGTCCTCAACTGCAAGGATCATAAAATGGAAGCAGTATAGGTATATATCTTACAGTTAGGTATTTTTTGTTGGTAACATGTTACATTAGACAAAATAAGCAGCTTGACCAGCCCTTCAATGAGCTAATAAAGTTTAGCAATGTACATTATCGCGAGCCTCACACATCTGTACCTAATTTAGAATACATTTTCTGAGTCATTTTAGTGCATACTTTTGTGGTGCCTTAAAAAATCAATTTAGAACAGTTTATAATCTCTCATCTAAAAGACAATTTCCTCTGAATTTTCTTTTACACGCTTTGACAAAGCCAATCCATTTTCAAAAAGGATGCAACATATTTCAACAATATATTGCCATATCATGCGGGAAGAATGCTCTTTTATCATTTTCTTGATACATGAAAGGAGATAAAAAGCATGCATAGAGGAATGTTATTTTTTAGAGTAAAAGTGTGCATATCTTTTTCTCATATTTTATCTGAACTTTTAGGAATTAATTTTTTGGAAAAACTAGGAATAGATTTGTTGTTGTAAATCAAACAGATTAGGCAAATACCTGCAGCTGAATCTAGCATTTTATCTACATTGAATTTCAAGGGAGCCGCATGCGCCCAGTTTGTTATAATATACCTGATTTTCTCACTCCAAGAATATAACCCTATAGACTTCACAGTTACAGTATCCTTTATAAGCAATAAGTGTAGTAAAATGCTCCCTATTATATTATAGCAATATTTCTCATCATGTATTTAAGAAATGTTACCCAACTCCTCCTTTTAAAATGCCAGGTGGCGTAGAGTTCAGTAGCCTTACTTGTTGATAAGGGCTGCACTGATGGCCTGCAACGTGATGCCTACAACTGTCATAAATTATTGTATTATTTGCATAGCAATATTATTTTGATCTTCTACAGCACTGTTATTAGATTACTGTAAGAATGGAGCTATTATTTGGTAACTGTATGCTGGTAAATGCAGGTAAGTACTAAGGCATTGTATGCTACTACCACTTAAAGCAAACCTCCGGCTTACAGTAAAAACATAATTTTACATTCGGAATGTATAGTTAGCATAGATGGCGTCCACCTTTTCAATAGTGCTGATGTGGTTGGTCCAATTCCCAGTCCATCTTTCATATATGTAAAATGGCACAAGATTCTCAGACTACACTGAGTTTGGGTAGTAACCTGCAGGGAAAGATAGACTATAAATGTAGTGCCAACGTCAACAGTACTGGTCCATCCAAGAGCAATGGAGGATAGTTCAGACTACTGATGCATACTATGTATAGTGTAATCTGAGAATATGGTGGCTAGCTTTCATACATGAAGAAGGGACTTTAAATGGGATGAACAGTGGCAACAACATTAAATGTTTGTCAGTTATACATTATGCATATACAGTAACATTTTACTATGTTTTAAGAGTCATGGACCTTGCTAAAATAAAGTATAAAGGATCATCACCATTATCTAACCCCAAAGGAACAAAGAATAATGTAAACAAGTCTAGATATAATTATGGGGAGAAACATTGGTGTTTTTAGATTTTCTGTCAGCTGTACGGTCAACTTGGTCCCATTTTAGGAAAAAAAAAATCAGCCTTGCTCTAAACTTCAGGGTGGACGCTCACTGGCAATATTTTCTTTCTTGCGCTGCGAGAGCACGAGAAAGCTCTCACCTCGCAGTGCAAGAAAGACGGCGGTATAGAACCGGCATATCGCTAGTGCTTTCAATGGGTAGCCCCATTGAAAACATAGGGAGAATGCCGGGGACTTCTGCCACAGCTGTGACAGCTGTGGCAAGAGTTTCCTTCATCCCCGCGGGGATCAGCAATAAGTGTGAAAAAAATAAATAATTTACTCACCTCTCTGGCGCTCAGGCGTGTCCTCCGGCTGGCTCCCCTGCACTGCTATTAAGCTCTTTCAGCAGGCGGGGATTTAAAAATCCCAGCCTCCTGAAAGGGCTGTGCTGATTGGCTGAGGGCTCAGCCAATAGCAGCTAGTGCTTAGCTATTGGCTGAGTGCTCAGCCAATGACACATAGCCCTTAGCTATTCATTCATGAATAGCAATATCTTAGCAGCAAAAATCATTTTGGTAGCTGAAGAAAAAAAAAAAGGGCAATAAAACTACCACATGGGTAAAATCTTTAAAAAGTGTCTGTACCTTCAGGACCAAAGCACCCTGTGGTCCTTAAGGGATTAAAAAAATGAACAGTTTAATTTTAAATGACCTCCGATAAACTGGTCATTTTTTTGCAAATGTTATTAAAAATAACCTATATTTTTTCTTTTTATAAATTAGCCCACTGAGTGCACATGATGATATACTTTATTTTTAGTACACACAGTAAACCCGAGCAACTTACCAACACTGCAGAGATTGCACAGAAATACACACAATAGAATGAGGTGTATTTTCAGTCGATTTTGACCTTCACGCTTTTTGACTATTGTATTGAAAGAGTCTTTGATGTAGGTGACAATAGATTTTTGGGCTGGTATTGTTCTTTCTTCACTTTCATCTCCACCATGGTATTCTTCATGAAATCTGCTAAATCTGTTTAAAGGTTTTGACTCTTGCAGCCAAATCAATACATACAAAGCTCCAAGTAAATTGCAGCCACAGTAGACCCCAAATAAAATAGTAAATGTGCTATGTTCAAGTAGGATTCCACTGAGGAGGAATCCAAATGTTCCTCCGAGAAATATCATAGATTCTGCAATGCCTATTCGAAGAGTTCGGTTCAAACTTTCTGATATGTCAGCTAAGTAGCTGAATACACTTAAAAACATGGAAACATGGCCTCCTGAAATTCCAATCAGTGCAGCTGCAGCAAAGGTCCAGTATACAGTCATACTTTTAAAATAGTATATGGTAATGTAGAGTCCCCCACTTGCAACAGAGAAGACACATGGAAGCATCATTCCTACTCTGCGACTACCCACATCTGACCATGCTCCAAGAATAAGAGCTGGTAAAATTGACAATAGACTCATAATTCCAATGTGGAGTAACATTATGTATGATCCTCTGCTTTGAACAGATTGGAATTCTTCTTTCTTGTCCTGAATATTTCTACATATAGTATCATTGTAAGTTTCCTGGCAAACCTGAAATATGAACAGAAGCGAAAATGAGAAAATCATATTGATAGTTATATGTGTGTAAAATATTTTAAGAAAGTTGTATTAAGGACATTGTTAACATATGATGAATTAGTTAACATTAGACATACAATGATTGCACTTCAGATTACAGCCTACAAGTAAGAAAATGCTATAGGTCAGTGGTGGCGAACCTATGGCACGCATGCCAGAGGCAGCACGCAGAGCCCTCCCTGCTGGCATACGCTGCCATCGGCTGCTCACCACATTAGTGAATACTGGCAGGGGCCGCAGCTCCCCTGCCGGTATTCACTCAGCTGTGCTGATCCCAGCGCACAGTGTAACATCAGTGTGCACCCAGGATCTGACTCCCCCTCCCCTGACATCTCCTACTTGGTTCCGAGAGAGCAGGGGAGGAGGCGTCTGGCAGCAAACTGATGTCAGAGTGTGCACCTGGGATCAGCGCTGCTGGCAGCGCCGAACAGAGGAGCAGCGGCACTTCCACAAGGGGGAGGGGGTTAGTGTATGTGTTTCAGGGGGCACTATTACTACTGGGGGCCACTGTGGGGTGTTACTATTACTACTGGGGGCCACTATGGGATGTCACTATTACTACTGGGGGCTGCTGTGGGATGTCACTATTACTACTGAGGCTGCTGTGGGATGTCACTATTACTACTGGGGCTGCTGTGGGATGTCACTATTACTACTGGGGCTGCTGTGGGATGTCACTATTACTACTGGGGCAGCTGTGGGATTTCACTATTACTACTCGGGCCACTGTAGGATGTCACTATTACTACTGAGGGTCACTGTGAGGGGTCACTATTACTGCTGGGGGGCCATTGTGGGCGTTACTATTACTGCTGAGGTTTTGGGGGATTACTATTACTACTAGGGGCTGCTGTGGGGAGTCAGTATTACTGCTGGGGCTACTGTGGGGGGGTCACTATTACTACTGTGGGCCGCTGTAGTGGGTCACTATTACTACTGGGGGCTGTTGTGGGGGGTCACTATTACTATTGGAGGCTGCTGTGGGAGTGTGCTATTACCGCTTGGGGCCACTGTGGGGGGGTCACTATTACTGCTGCGGCTGCTGTGGGGGGTCACTATTACCGCTGAGGCCACTGTGTGGGTCATTATTACTGCTGGGGCCATTGTGGGAGGTCACTATTACTGCTGGGGCCCCTGTGGAAGGGTCACTGTTACCATTGGTCCCACTGTAAGGGTCACTATTACCGCTGGGGCCACTATTACCACTGGGGCCGCCATGGGGGTCACTATTACCGCTGGGGTATGTTTACACGTGGCGGGAATCCTGCAGAATGTCCTCAGGGGAAATTTCTGTGGCAAATTCTGCTGGATTTCCGCATCCAAAAACAGTCAAAATCTGCACCCTGTCTATTTTGAAGCGATGCATGATTTTTACCTCCGTGATGAGCCTCGACCCCCTGATGTGTTGGCACTTTGCGATAAATCAATGGGTTTTGGGTTGCAGTTTGGGCAGTCAGTCTCTAAAAGGTTCACCATCACTGCTATAGGTTATAATAGTGACCTGTTAAAACTAGAACATTCCACCCCAATTTAACAATGATTAACAGCTGCTGTAAAAATTTAACAACATTACAGTTCTAACCTCTGCCTGTTCCTGACCTTTGTGACTTCTGTAAGCCCTGACCTTGGCTACTTTTCCTGGATTTTGATATTTCCCTGCTGCCTGAGCTAACCTTTGCCTGGATACCATTATTGAAGTTTTGCTGCCAACCCTGACCATTGCTAGTATTACGGACAAGATACTGTTCACATCATAAGGTACTGTGCCTCAATCCTGAAAACTGCAGACAATTTTATACGTCGTGTGAAAAGATCTGAAGATTCGGGGGGGGGGGGGGGGCGGGGGGCGTCGCGGGGGGGGGGGGGGTGAATGGGGGGGAGTGTGAGAGAGATCTCTCTCTCTCCCGATCCCTCTGCCCCCCCCCCCCCGAACCTTCAGGGACGAGCCAGCAGTTACTCAAAAAAGGCGACGCTCTCTCAAGTAAATCGCCTTACCGAGTATGCTCACTCATCCCTACACAGGATATTAAAGTCATTGTCTTATTTAGACCAACATGTTGAAATTATTGCTGTGTGTTACATATATTTTTTAACATTGGATATAACTTCATTCACACTTATTTCCCATTTGTTCTATTTCTTTTGTTATTATGGGAACAATAGATATAAAAAAGTATGTGATAGTTGTCACCTTATGCATCTTTTTTTCCATCCATTGTACACCTGACTTTATTGTATTATATGTTAAATGATAAAATTTCACTAAAGTCAATGTGAAAAGAAATAATCCCAGGGAGCTTGGACTTCTTGAAAAACTTCCATGCTTTATTTAAATGTGCTCAATACATCATGGCTACTAGGTGCTCACGGAGTACGCGTTTCAACCTCGACTGAGATTGATCATGAGTTTTAAAGACACACACTGCATTGTGGGGATGAGGTGATCAAGATCTCAGTCGAGGTCGAAACGCGTACTCCATGAGCACCTAGTAGCCATGATGTATTGAGCACATTTAAATAAAGCATGGACGTTTTTCAAAAAGAGCAAGCTCCCTGGGATTGTTTCTCTTAAAAGAATGGCAAGTTGGATCGAGTGGCGGTGGACAGAGAATACTTCCGTGTCTGAATGAAGACAATCGTTGCAAAGAAAAAATAAGGGAGAGTGCAAACCTGGAGTGGAGGTGAGCGTTGCTTATATGTGATCAATGTGAAAAAGTTGGTTCAATTCAATTCTTTTTATCAATGGGACAGTTGATCTATCAAATCTGCAATTGATACCCATTATTCCATTGACTGAAATATACACAAATAGATGGCATAAGAAACGTTAAAAATTCGATGGGGAATTTTCTAATTTATCACAAATGATGTACTAAATTTTGTCCATATGGGAATTCCTTTGAAAACAATGGGATCTCTTTGACATCCATTTCCATATATTATTCGGTAACAAGACAATTGAAAGACATCTTAAAAAAAAATCCCAAGTATGAACAAACCTTTCATTAAAATATAAATGAATCATAAAAAATGTTTTTGCATGCTCTGTCAAATGCCATGTTACAGGATTTATAGTATAGCATTGCATCTAGGAGAGAGTATTCTGTTAAGAGGCAGCATGTGGCAGCACAGGAAATGTCTACAGGTCCTTAGGTCGAAAGCCATAAGGATATATAAAGATCTATAAAATATATATATTATATTTATTTGACATTTTCAGATCATCCATTAAAGGAACTGTCTGATAGTATAACAAATGAAACGAACTGCTGAAAATGTTATGAATTAAAAAAACTAAAATATTACTATCAAAGCTACTACCACTGAAGTGCTAATATAGCAGTGGTCCTAACTAGTGCTGCTCATCTTGGTCGGCTGAACAATAAAATAATAAAATTGCCCCGGTTTTCACAAAATTGAATCGGGTTAGTCCAAACCGATTTTTGGTGGAAATAGCAGGGAAATTGAATTTGCCATAATGCCTGCTACAGAGATTAGTGGACAGCCAATAATCAGACAGGGTGCCTACCTGATGTCACCAAATGTATCATTTAGTTCGCAAATGGGCAGCAGTTTTATTAGATGCCTGCATATATAACATGCACAGTGTAACCAGCAGCCATTTTATAGTTGAGCACAGGACAGAGTAGCTGCAGCATATTTATATGCCTTTATAACACTTCATCTGTTTATTAATAGAGACAGATATTCTACAGAGAATATATAGCTGCTTGTGTGAAGGCTTCTATACCAGGGGTACATTGGAGGGGACAGAGAAAGAAGATACATTATGTTTTTATGCCTATATTAAGGTGATTAGACATCCTGGCTTGGGCTGGACAGCCCGGCTTTGTACCTTGTGTCCCGCTTACCGCTGGGACCCCAGTGGGACAGCCATGTGTCCTGCTTTCAGGACATTTGTAGAATGGGGATAGTGTGTGTGTGTGGGGGGGGGGGGGTCACTGCTATTGCTGGGGATACTGTGGGGTGTCACTAATATTGCTGGGGCTTCTGTGGGGGGGGGGGGTCACTATTACTGCTGGGGCTACTGTGGAGTATCACTATTATTGTTGGGAATACTGTGGGGGTCACTTTTACTGCTGGGGTGGTATAGGGTAGCACTAAAACTACTGAGGTACTGTAGGGGTTACTATTATTGCTGGGGCTGGAATAGGGGAGCGCTAATACTAATGGGGTTCAGTGGAGGTCACCATTATTGCTGAGGCTACTGCAGGGGGGGTCACTATTATTGCTGGGGCTACTGTGGGAGTCACTATTACTGCTGGGGCTACTGTGGAGGTGTCACTTATTGCTGGAACTACTGTGGGGGTCACTATTACTGCTGAGGCTACTGTGCTACTGTGGTGGTGTCACTATTACTGCTGGGGATACAGTGGGGGGGTCACTTTTATTGCTGGGGCTAGTATAGGGGAGTGCTAATACTACTGGGCTACTGTGGGGGTCATTATTATTTCTGGGGCAGGTATAGAGGATCACTAGTACTACTGAGGTACTGTAGTAATAAATAAAAGATTACCTGAAAGCACTGTGTAATTTTGTTGGCACTATACAAATAACAAGATTTATTTATTTATATCGGGAAGCATTAATACTACTTGGCTACTGTGGGGGTCACTATTATTGCTGGAGCTGGTGTAGGGGAGCGCTAATACTACTGGGATACTGTGGGGGTCACTATTATTGCTGTGGCTGGTATAAAGGGGTGCTAATACTACAGGTGCCAGTGTGGGGTTACTATAATTGCTGGGGAAATGCTGCAAAATGTCTGCATTGTAAATTTCCACAGCTAAAAAAAACCAGTCAATATCTGTACCATTGGTGCAGATTTTGACTAAAAATCAGCTGCAATTCATAGCGGCACTGCCCCTCACCTCCTCCGAGGGCTTCCCTCTGTCAGATCTCCCCAGCTTCTGGTTCTCAGCAGCCTGGTCAGGTGCGATGCCGCTGATCAGTTGATGCTGGTCAGCTGAGGTCACTACAAGCTGCTGGGAACCGGAAGTAGGGAGCGCTGACAGCAGAAAGCCTATGAAGGAGGTGAGGGGAAATGCCACATGGTATGAAATCAGCTTCAATCTGTCAGCTCTCCCTAGCTTCTGGTTCTCAGCGGCCTGGTAAGGTGTGATACCACTGGTCAGGTGAGGCCACTACAGGCTGCTGGGAACCGGAAGTGGAGAACGCTGACAGTGGAAAGCCTATGGAGGAGGTAAGGGGAAATGCCACATCGTAGGAAATCATCTGCGGATATGCAGCTGATTTCTTGTAAAAATCTATACCTACGGTATGCATTTTGACAGTTTTTTGGATGCAGAAATGCCGCAGAATTTGTTCCCTGGCTTTTTTTGAACTGTCCCTGTACTTTTTATAATGACAGACATAAAATCATACGTCTTGATAAGCCACACCTTCTGACCACACCTCTCTGTTCCACTTTGACCCTGGGGAAATCTGATTACCTTACCTATATAACACATGGACTGTTGCTAATAGGGCCAGATATTCTACAAATAATATATTGCTGCTGGGAGTGAAAGTTTATATATCAGCAGAAAACATAAACAGGGTTCTATTGGAGGGAGCAGAGAAAGGTGGTGCATCATGTTTACATACCAATACAAATTGTGATCTGTACATTGGCAGGGGGGATGTTTCTGCTGCTGTTAATGTATATAGCAGCAAAGCGGACAGACAAAATATGCTTTGGCTGGGAGAATATTGCAGTTCTCTTTTTGTGGCCTCAAATATTATTCAAAGTCACCAGTCCAGCCACTACCAATTATTTGCAGACATGACGTAACCAGCAGTGGGGTTTGGGGAATTTAATTACGCTGTGCCAAACAGGGACAGCTCACAAGGATACAAGCTATTCTCCATGGCTTTCTGTTCTCACATATCGCCCCTCACAGGGATTGCGGCTTATTTAGTTGGCGGTGCTTTTTTTGTTAATATAAAAACAAAAAGAAAACCAAACAGCGAAACAGCAAATACACAAAATGCATGTAAGTGACTTCAGGTGTTGTTCAAAGTCACTAGTCTGGCCACTACAAATTATTTGAAGGCCTTATACAGCTAGCAGTGGTTTACTGCAAACTACAAAGTTAGCTGATAAGCTACATAAAACTACACTACAAAGTGAAGAAAAAATCCTTTATTTCACCCCATGCCAAATCCCCCATACCCTCTTAAGTAGGCCATATGGGTTAGTCTGAGGAGCTGTTTGATTATTCAGTGTCATGAATGTCAACTGGGTAGCACAAACAACCAAAGACAGAGAAGACCAAGACATTGAATGCACTGATGCTTAACCATTTTTTCCTCCAAAGGGAAATATGAGAGTGGGCCAGTGTGTGCAGTCAGCCATCCACAGGAAATTTGTACTCAGGGGGATGGGGAAACAGAGGTGCCACCTGCCGCTGCTTACTGTGATATAAAGTCCACTCAGGAGGAGAAGGACGATGAAGAGAAGGTGGGAGATGATGTGGTGCTTGACCGACCATGGACAGACGCATGATAGCAGCTTGCAGAGGAAAAAAGGAAGAGTCATACATTGGGGGGCAGCACCCGACCAATGCAGCGAATAGGGTGTCACAGACAAACAAAAGGGCAGTGCCACCACCTGCTGTACTAATAGATCCTGCACTATTGATCTATCAGCAAGCTGAAAGAGCCGATTGTGATTGGCTGAGGTGCTCTTCCCTGAAAAACCATTAGCTGCCGGGGCTCAGCCCCATATTATCCGTGCTGTCCTCGGCTCTGTAGTGCTGATTTAAAATCCCCGCCTGCTGAAAGCGCTGATGAACAAAAAAGCGACTTTATTAGAACCAATGCAAAACATAGGACAGCGTTTAAAAAAGAGGAGCATCACATCAAGCAAAAACACAGCGTTCTTGCAATAAAATACAACTTTGACAGTAGGAAAACCCACTGTCAAAGCCCTTAAATAAGCCCTAGTTGCAAGGGGAAAAAAATTCATCACTTAGAAGTGCTGTCCGGCTCCAGCACGTCTTCTCCCTGGATCCCCAGCACTTGTCTTCTTCATTTCTTCTGTCCAGGGATTGAAAAATCCCCACTTCTTGAAAGCGCTGCCTCTGATTGGTCACAGCACTCTGCCAATCAAAGGCAGCGCTTCCAGGAGGCGGGGATTTTTCAATCCTCCGCCAGAATAAATGAAGACCAAGGAAGAAGACATGCTAGAGTTGGACAGTGCTTCTAGGTGATGTATTCTTTTTGCTTTAGTTTTTTTTTCTGCAGCTAAGGCTTATTTTCAGGGCAGGGCTTATATTTAAAGTCCCTCCAAAAACCCTGCCTCTGGAGAAGAAAAAGGATTCTGACAGGTATGCAGGATCACCCACAGCGGGCATGGGGGTATTCTGTGTGGGGTTTTCCACACAGAAAACGTGTGTGCCCATGTGCATATGGTCTAACATGATATTTCTATATTTGTGTATGTATCTGTTGAGGTTGTATGCCTTGTATTATCTACACATGTTTTGGTTACTGTCATTGATATTTTGTTTTAGGGTGCGTTCAGACGAGCGTATGCATATGAGCTAATCCGCGCGTACATGCGCGCGTTTGAACGTGCGCGCAAAAATGCGCGTGAACGAAGGTCCGTGCTTTACATATGCGTGTTAGCAAATGTGATGTTGGCTGCATGGAGCGCATGTAGATGCGCTTCATACCTTGAACTATATCAGCATCCCAGCCAATATACACGGCGCCAGTATTTTAAGTATTGATAGTTGTGAGACACACGATTTCTTTGGCGCCCCAGCGAACCTTTGATTACTAAGTTTCTTCCTTATATAACAGGCTGCATATCGTTTATTGGTGTTTACAACAAAACACATCCGGAACACAACATGGAGTGCTTTATGCAAAGGAAAAGACACAAAAGCATTTAGCTTTAGCATAAAAAAAAAATAAAACTACATTGCTGTCTATTGGGTCGTTCACACGACCGGACTCGCGTGCAGCGTGTCCCATATGAGCCAATGTTAAGAGCAGCGCAGTATGGAGCAAACTGCCACGCATGTCCTTTCTTCGTTGCTGCGCGCGTTCGCACACAGTAAAAACATGCCCATGTGAACACTTCATAGGAACTCCATGGTTTTAAATAGGCGTGCAGTTTTCTTCGCGCGTATGTACGTGCGAAAATACGCTCGCCTGAACGTAGCCTTATTCTGTGCAGCTTGATAAATGGTTTTGCCCGAAACGTTGCTATTATTGCTGGCATCTGGAGTTGTTAAAAATAAATCACCCCCAGCATAAAAAAACTTCATAAAGTGTGTGCTACCCAATGTTTTACTACTTTATGAATGTGATGAGCCATTAACAAGTCAAATATCTGTTTTATATATTTTAAACAAACTCTTCTCTTTACCAACAAGTGCCCTTTGTATGCCACAAGATATACTTGATCGGACATATGTTGCAAATGGACCTTGAAGTGGACCTAAATCTATGCACAGCTAAACAGCTCTAGATTATATATGAGCAGCATCAGTCTATTGGAAAAAAAAAAAAACAGTTTTCAGGTCCTTCCTTGGTACTAAAAGCATATTATGCCTGGCTAGTTTATACTTAACTTAAACACTGGATACGGCAATTGTTGGCAGATCCCTCCCTATATCTGGTATCCCTTGTTCTAAAATGATCATGATTGTCAGTATCTAAGGAATAGCATGGGTCAGAATTTTGATAAATGCAGTGAGTGAATCAGTGAATGCACTCTCTACTATGTTTTCTGTCATATTTATTGCACTCTTGTAGCATGAAAAATGTGCACATGTGGAATACACTATATGGGTCTAGTTTAATTAATCTGTAGTTCAAACTGCATAGAATATCAAGGTTTATTAATTGAACAGTGTTAGTAGTTCATTTTGTAGTTCTAGTGATAAATCTTCTTGAACAATTGGGTTTCCGAAAGTTAAAGAATTGTTTCAGTTTATTGAATCTTTGGCGTTGAGAGTGTTGCTCTTGTGCTTTGATTGGTTGTTACAATTGCTAAAACAAAACTAACATGAAAGTAATTTGTTATGGTTTCTGATGTACATTTCACTGAAATCATTTTGTGGCAGTTTGGATTTAAATCACAGAAGGAAATTTAGACAAGATTGCATTAGGTTACAAAAATCTGAGCAAGAGTCTATAGGTTTAAAAAAAGGAGCTGCTGCCAGATTTATCTGATTTTTTTGTTTTGGTTTGCTTACCGCTCTCTGTAGCCAGGCTTCCAACGATCAGTGTTGTTGCCTGAGCATAGATAGGGATAATAGGCTATGCTTACTTGCTGTTACTCTTGGTTTGAAGAGGGAACGTAAACCTTCAGATATTAGGGTCAGAAAGTGAGGTTAGGAAGTTGTCTACTTTCATCTCGTTCAGACACATCATGGTCTGGGACCCTTTATAGCCGTGATTTCGGCACTGGCAGACTATATCCAATTGATGAAAGATTTTCTGCAGATGTGCATCCCATCTGCATTTCATCAATAGTATAGATGATCAGATGACTTCTACATTACATAGCGGAATTCACTCAAATTTCATTGAGCAAGTACGAAACGCTTGTAATTTATTTCTATACACTCAATATACTTAATTTAAATTTATGCTGCAATTGGGCATAAATAATTGAGTGTATGATCCTTGACAGTGATCGGTTTCTATCTGTATGGTACTTTTGCTCCTGATGAATCGCGCAAGCGAGGAAACGCGTTGAGCCTGATAGACGAGAGCTTGATGTATAACGGAATCGATATAGATTCCTTCTATATTGTCTGATACTAAATGGGACAACAAAGATCATAGTTACCGGTATATCACTATTGTGACAACTATAGCAGGTCACCACTACTAAACTTGTGTGACTGCTTGAGAAGAAACGCATAAGTAAATACATCATCTGAACACACATTCAGTTTTCTTTTTATGAAGCCCTCACCTTTCCTTGTAGGATTTTATAATAAAAATGTAATAAAAGTTATATTTTAGTTTAGGATTTCAGTCTGTGAATAAAAATGACTTAAAATGCCCAAACTATAGAGGTTAATAAGGATTTTTTATAGAAAAAATATATTTATTAAGGAATTAACAAAATGTTATTAATTAGAGATGAGCGAGCATGCTTGTCCAAGCTTGATGCTCTTTCGAGCATTAGCATACTCTGTGTGCTTGTTACTCGAGTCGAGCACCACGCGGTGCTGGAGAAAATGTCACCTTCTCCTCCCCTCAAGTTTTTTTATCCAATGAAGATGCAGGGAAGGCTTGGCCATCTCCTGCTATGACGTGCCAACCCTGTGCGCATCTATAGCAGTGATTGGCTGGCAGATCAGGTGACCTAGGGGCATAACAGCTCAGGTCACCTGAGGCTCGCATCAGAGCTGCTGTGTATGAGGGAGAGGAGAGAGTATTGTTACTGTTAGTTTAGGTTAGAAGGTGCGTTTAGGTAGGCAGGGAGGGAATACATATTGCAAGAACCCAAAAGTCCTTCTTAGGACTACTACGCCAATTTTTTGGCATCTTCTGTTTGGTTGCTTTGGAGCAGTAGTGCACCCAAAGCATTGCAGGCATCCCGGGGGGTAGAGTGCATGCCATTTTTTTATGTTTTTATTTCTTTTTTGCTCAAAGCATTTTCATAAAAGGGCCAAGTGTGTGTCCTGTCCGTCCGCAATATCTAAGCAGACAATACGCATTTCACACGCTCTATTTAGGCTAAAAAGCGTCTGTAAAATAGCCGTGTGTGTGTCCTGTCCGTCCGCAATATCTAAGCAGACTGTACACACTGCACACGCTCTATTTAGGCTGAAAAGCGCGGTAAAATAGCCGTGTGTGTCCTGTCCGTCTGCAATATCTAAGCAGACTGTACACATTTCACATGGTCTAATTTAGGCTTTAAGCATACGCCAAATACCTTGCATTTTGCGTATTTTTAGTACGCAGTGCATTTTCTGACATGTTCAGCAGTAGGGGTAAGGGTCGAGGACGAGGATGTGGGCGTCCGGATGAGGGTGTGGGCAGAGGCCAAGTTCCTGGGCGGGGTGAAACAGTGCCTGCTGCTGAGGGAGTAGTAGTTTCATGTCACAGTTTGCAGGTCCGCGTGGTACACCGTTACTACAACCAGAACAGTGCGAGCAGGTGCTGACGTGGATAGCGGATTCTGTGTCTAGCAATTTATCTACCACCCAGTCTTCCACGCAGTCCACTCATGCTAGCCAAGGGACTGGACCTCTGAATCCTAAGTAGGCTCCTCCTTCCTCCCAGCCTGGTCACTCCAGGAAAAGGAGAGATTATGAACAGGCATACTCACAGGAACTGTTCTCAGGTGGCCTCCCTGAGTCGCAAACAACAGTTCCTGAGGCACCTGAAGAGTTTGTCGTGAGCAATGCCCAAAATTTGGACATTTATCCATCTCAGGGTGATGAGAGTAGGGACTTCAAAGTAGTGTCTCAAGAGGTAATTGTGCATGATGATGATGATGATGATGATGAGACAGTTGTCTGTGAGTGAGGTTGTTGTGAGAGCAGTAAGTCTGAGAGAGGAGCAGACTCAGGATTCTGAGGAAGAGCTGGTGGATGATGAGGTGACTGACCCGACCTGGGTTGGTAAGCCTACTGAAGACACCGCTTCAGAGGGGTAGGCAAGTGCAGCACCACAACAGCATGGAAGAGGCAGTGGGGTGGACAGAGGGAGAAGCAGGTCCAGAGCAAGTTATCCCCCAACTGTTCCTCCACAGCACCTCGTCGTGTCAAGCTCCCGTGCAGAGGGCTAGGTGTTCAAAGGTCTGGAGGTATTTTAAGGAGAGCGTGGATGACCGATGAACAGTGGTGTGCAAGCTGTGCTGCACCAAGATCAGCAGGTAAGCCACCACTACCAGCCTGACCACCACCAGCATATGCAGATATATGATAGCTAAGCACCCGACGACGTGAAACGAAGGCCATTCACCGCCTGCGGGTCACACCACTGCCTCTTCCCCTGTGTCACATGCTGGCACTGAGATGCAATCCCCCTCCCAGGCTGCAGGCACGAGCGTCTCCCGCCCTGCACCCACACCCTCACCTGCACAGTCCTCTACTGCCTCCACCAATGTGTCCCAGCGAAGCATTCAGCTGTCCATAGCGCAAACATTCAAGCTCAAGCGCAAATATGCAGCCACCCACCTGCATGCACAATCGTTAAACGTGCATATCTCCAAAATGCTGAGCCTGGAGATGCTGCAATATAAGCTGGTAGAAACTGAGGCTTTCCACAACCTCATGGCGGCAGCTGTCCCTCGCTACTCGGTCCCCAGTCACCACTGTTTTTCCCGGAGCACCGTCCCCGCCCTACACCAGCACATGTCATGGAATATAAACCGAGCCCTCACCAACACGGTTACTGGGAAGTTCCACTTAACCACCAACATGTGGACAGGTGCTGCCGGCCAGGGACACTACATCTCCCTAACGGCACATTTGGTTAACCTGGTGGAGGCTGGGACTGAGTCTTACCCTGGGTCCGCTCATGTGCTACCCACACTGAGGATTGCGGGTCCTACCTCAGTCACTGTTTCTCCAGCTTATTATGCCACCTCCTCCTCCACCTCTCAATTAACATCTGTCAGCATGTCGCCTTTAGTCAGTAGCTCGAGGCGCTGCAGCACTGCAGTAGGGAAGCGTCAACAGGCCGTGCTGAAACTCCTGAGCTTAGATGACAAATGGCACACCGCCCAAGAGCTGTTACAGGGTTTGATGGAGCAGAAAAATCTGTGGCTTTTGTCACTCAACCTCCAACCAGGCAGGGCCATGTGTGACAATGGGTGTAACCTGGTGGCGGCTCTGCAGCTTGGCAGACTAACACACGTGCCATGCCTGGCCCACGTGTTCAATCTGGTGGTTCAGCACTTTCAGCTACCCCAATTTGTCTGAGCTGCTTAGCAAGGTGAGTTGCGTGTGCGCACATTTCAGAAAGTCCACTACAGATGCTGCCACCCTCAGGACACTGCAACAGCGCTTCCAGCTGCCAGTTCACCAACTGTTGTGTGACGTGCCGACGCACTGAAATTCAACTTTGCACATGCAGCCAGGGTTTACGAGCAGCGCAGAGCCATTGTTGAATAACAGCTGCAACATGCCCATCGGAGTGGTAGTCAGCCTCCGCACTTCTTCACAGAGGAGTGGGCATGGATGTCTGACATCTGTCAGGTGTTGGGAAACTTTGAGGACTCAACACAAATGGTCAGCAGCGATGCGGACATTCTCAGCGTAACCTTCCCGCTGCTTTGCCTGCTGAGAAGGTCGCTGCTAAGCATTAAGGGCGACACTTTGTGGGTAGAACAGGAGATGGGGGCTGACAATATGTCTCTTTATAGCCACACCACCCTCAGGTCTCTTTCTCTGTGCGAATTGGAGGAGGAGGAGGGGGAGAGGGAGGTGATGGAAGAGACTGCTGCCCACACTGCAGAGGGTACCCATGCTCTTTCATTCATATCTGGTCAGCATGTATGGGCTGAAGAGGAGGAGTAGGAGGAGAGTGAGAGTCATCCTCCTAGTGAGGACAGCAATGTGTTGCATACTTGGACTCTGGTACACATGGCTGACTTCATGTTAAGCTGCCTTTCCTGTGACCCTCACGTTGCACGCATTCTGGCCAACCCGGATTACTGGGTGTTCACCCTTCTCGACCCACGGTATAAGGACAACCTTTCCACTCTCATTCCCGAAGAGGAAAGGAGTATGAGAGTGATACAATACCACAAGGCCCTGGTAGAAAAGCTGATACTAAACTTCCCATCTGACAATGCTAGCGGTAGAGGACGTAGTTCACTGGGCCAACTAGCAGGGGAGATGAGGGGACCAGACAGCATGTCCAGCGCACGCAGGGGAACACTCTCCCCTAATCCATCTTCCTACCCTAATGGCTAAAGATATTGCTGCATCAAGGCTTTGAGGCATGGGATACCCCACTAAAAGGTCCTTAATCTTATCCGCTATGCCGCAATAAAACTGACTCCACAACGAAGGGTCGTTCAAATTAGTCTCAGTCGACCAGCGACAAAATTCAGTGCAGAATTCCTCAATAGGAGAATTCCCCTGACGTAAGCTTCTGAGCCTCCTCTCTGCCAGTGAGACCCTATCAGGGTCATCATAAATTAAACCTAAGGCCTCAAAGAACTGATCCATAGAGGGCAAAGCTTAAGAAGAGGGGAGCAAGAAAAATGCCCATGCCTGAAGGGCACCCTGCAACTTGGACATAATGATTCTCACCTATTGGAGCTCATCACCTGAGGACACGGGGCGTAGGCTGAAATAAAGTTTGCAGGACTCTTTGAAAGAAAAAATTTTAACCTATCTCCAGAAAAACAATCTGGAAGATCGATCTTAGGCTCCCTAATATAAGCCTCCAAGACAGGTTGCTGCTGTTTAATCTCAGCAACCTCCAATGCCTGCGCCTTCATCTGACAAGATAACACCTCAATGGGATTCATCTTAACAAAGATAAACAATATCCCACTGAGTAAGCATGGCTGTAAATTCTGTTACGTCTGCAAAGGATGTGCTGGACAAGCACCTGCAGATGTCCACAATAATTGCTCACAGTGCATGACCAAAACAAATCAACAAATAATAAATGGAAAGTTTTTCCCTAAATACATAACGGACAAGGGAGAAGGCCCTGCCGGACATGGCAGACTGATCGCATCGCTAGATGCGGGCCTGCACTCGTTCCTGGGACCCAAGTAACCCTACTTGGCCAAACTGATAAAGGACAAAACAAAGTAAAACACAGCACTTAGCTTTAGTAGAATAAGCCGCAGCACACAGAGCCATCTCGAGTAAGAAACAGTTGACACCACGCAGTCCACAGGAGCCACTAACTGCCAGCTCAGACAGTAAGCAAATGACAATTTACAGCACCTTAGCTTCCTATCCATCCCAGCTAAATATCCAGCTAATCATCCACAGATGTGAGCACATTGCGTCTCACCTACTAAGCTAGAAGGTGCAGAACCATGTCTAAAACCCGCACCAGAGTACGTCAATCCGGCAGCAATCCTAGCACTGCTGCAACAGGAATAAATGTCACCTACCCACTGAAGGATCTTTATGAAGCCAATTATTTACCTCTACTAAAAAATCTTAGATAAGATCTTGCCAAACTAAATATTTAGGGACTTTCATGGTTGGGTAGAATCGTGACAATCAAGATGTTGTTTTTCTCTATCTATTTAGAAATATCCCAATATATCTCCCAATATCTTTACAACAAATTCAAACAATAATTATGCAGTTTATTTGGAAAAAATCTAAATCAAGAGTTAAAGCTGCAATACTATTCAGACTAGTAAAAGATGGAGGTTTGAGTTGTCCTTCTATATTGCAATACTATTATGCCACTCTAGTAGATCAAGCAAAATATGGCAAGGTGACACTTAAGATTTGGGTCCAATATATATTTTTGGGGTAAATTTACCGTCAGATCTTTTGTATGCCATAACGGTCTTTAAGAAGACGACTGACACAAATCACCCCACCATTAAGGCTATTTTAAATATGTGGAGCAGTAAGATTAATAAAAGTAACCTACTCATATGTAAATATCTACATTGCGATGTGGCAATTTTGGAGGCACCCATACCATTTGGATACGTGGAAAGCCAATGGTATATTAAAAATCTGACTTATGGTCAGAAGATAATATGATGGATTTTATTATGCTATCTAAAAAGTTTCTCCTAAACAAACAAGATTTTTACAAATATCTGCAAATAAGACATGCTTTGGCTCCTCTCCGAAATTTCACTTGACAAACTATTTCTCAACTCCAAATTTGGCTTAAATCTATTGTGTTGCTGAAAGGAGGTAAATCTTACTGTTACAAAATGCTTCTGAATTCTTATCTAGATGATATATCATCATACAAATCAAAATGGGAAAGTGACAAGCAATTTCTACCTTCACAGTGGTCAATGTCCTTTTCGATAATAAACACCATATCCAAATCTACTTCCACTTATAACTAAATAGAAAAATTCTATATCATTGGTATTATACTCCTTTTAAGTTATCCTACTTTTACAATACCTCTAATAAATGTTGGAGATGCCCATCAGTGGGCACTATAATATCACCGAGGCAGTTAAGTTCCCGTTAATCAAGTGTATTTCACTGTAGGGAACCACAGAAAAATAGAATAAAATATAACTTTTATTAATTAAGATAAAAAAGCAAAAGAAAAACAATATAGTGCGATATAAGGTGATGAGATAAAACTATGCTCGAATAGTAATAAAGAAGAAGTCTCTTTGATTTTATCAATTATTTTCATAGGCCAAGATAATTCCTTGAGGGGAAAAATCTTTATACCCTCTTGCAATATCCGTAAGGTACTGAGTAGTTAGAATTAGTTGTTATTTTCTATTACTCGTTCTCCCCCCTCTATAGAGTAGAGGATATCCGTATATTCCCCTATTGGAGGTTCTTATGTATTCTCACATAGAGAGAAAGGGAATAGTAACGTATATCTATGATGTTCTAGTCACAGAGGAGATTATTAACCAGAACCCTGTATTCCCGCCATACACAGGGCTACGTATTTCTCTAGATATATAATAGAGTGCTGGAATCTTATCTCGGACTTGAGCACGGTGAGTATATCACCAAGCTCAGAAGTATATCGAAGTCATACGCAGATTGCTTATATATGTCCACAATCGTCAAGGGGTAGATGTACATCCCAAGTACAAGTGTTGTGTTTAACTTAAGGATAGTGGATAAAGTGAGTCATGCAAGGTATGCCCCACACATTGGGGAATAACCTATTGCAGGATTTTCATCAACTACCACAGTGTGAATCGATATAAAATAATTAGAGAACTTCTAAAAAGTCTTTGGACTTGCAATGATAATCATTACAGCCAGACCTCAACTCTGCTCTTCTGCACATCCCCTTCTTCCTCACTGGCTGGAGCCTTAGTTGGTTGCACCCTCCACCCGCTTATTGAAACGGCATGTCCATGATGCTTCTATTTTTCCATTGATAGAGCCATGTGAAGGCTTGTTCTTTGTGGGGTAATCTGGAAATGTAGTTTTTAGTTGCATTGTTTTGGGAAGCAGAGTGACAAAATAAAATTAACAGCATTATTGATATTGCCAGAGACTAAGATATATAACCAAAAAGCCACCAACCAAAAAAAACCATAAAAATAAACTATATCCAATATTGAATTTAAACACCTTAAAAAAAAATTAATGATGAGACAAACATCGTCGATATACCTATGCCCCCTAATAGAATAAATAAGTGATCATGAACAATGCATATAATGACAAAAAAGTGTGCAGGATAAATGAGAGAATGGTTTGATAGTTTGAACTTTAATAGATGGGTTGATATATTAATTGTTGAATTTTTAATTTTTTAAAATTATTTTAGTCTCAGTGGGAGTAAGGCCTTAGTCAGGCGGGCGTTTTTTCGCGCGATTTGCGCATGTGTATGCGTCCGGCGATTTTTATGTGCTCGTCCCATAAATTATAGAACAGAAATCGCAGATCGCACCTATCTGCGATCTGTGATTCCTGTTCTCTTCTCTATATGCGCTCAATGGGGCTGGCGGCAGCAGCGCCGACCCCATTGAGAGCATATACTAGACAAATCATTCTTCTCTGCCACAGCTGTAACAGCTGTGGAAGAGAAGAACGATGTTTGCCCATTGAATTCAATGGAGCCGGCAATACAGCCGGCTCCATTGAAAGCAATGGGCTGCCGGTGATCGCGGGATGAATTTTTGGGAAGGGCTTAAATATATAAGCCCTTCCCTGCAATTCATCCAGAAATGTGTAAAAATAAAAAATATATATATACTCACCCGGTCCCCTGCAGACGGAGTTCAGCCGCGGCCGGCGGCAGTTCTCTGAGCTGCTCTCTGTAGTATTCAGCAAACGGGGATTTAAACTCCCCGCCTGCATAATGAGCTGCCTCTGATTGGTCACATTCTCACCAATCAGAGGCAGCTCTCACTCAATCTTTTTAAAAAAACAATTTGCATTTATTAAAACAACTGTAAACAGCCAAACCTTATAAATATTTAGTATCACCCTACTCATCTTAACCTGTACAGTAATGCTATGCCACCTAGTATTTTAAATGGCGAATACCATATAAATGTAAAAAAAAACCTTGTTAGAAGTACTTTATTTGAGCATTATGCCCTCATATAAATTAGGCATTTCCATATATGCACCTGAAAATAAAACGCCAAAACGTTTGACTAGTCCCACAGAAAAACAAGAACTCAAACGCTGTGTAGCCTTAAAAATCAGAACAATTATCGCTAATAGAGTGTGAGGAGGAGCAATTTTCAAACATTCAGCGCTCACTCACATGGGCGCATCGGCGCTCGTGTTTCTGCAGCCAGCAGATGGCCGTACCTGAAGACAGCCGTCTCTCTGCAGCGCCGGGAGGAAGAACATGTGACCAGCTTCATTGCCGGTCATGTGTTCTTTCATCAGCGCTGGAGAGAGACGGCCGTCTTCAGGTGCGGCCATCTTCTAACTGTCAGTCAAACGGGCACATTGGCGCCGGTGTACGGGTGCCGATGTGCCCGTGTGACTGAGCCCTCATTTGCATCTTCCTAAAAATCATATTTCTGTATAATAATCAAATGCTGAAATGATAAGGTAGAAACAAAACTTGATATAATTGTAATGAGTTTCTTTTAAGTTAGGGGAGTCCAAAATACCAGTGTGTTGTGTGGTGCACTTATAAGGTGCAGAACAGCCCATTGAATTTTCAGGGGCGTAACTACAGGGGATAAAGTGGATGTGGTTGCACCCAGGCCCAGGAGTCTTAGGGGCCCATTAGGCCTCTCTTCTTCATATAAGGTACACAGTGCTATAAATAAAGCATTACACTTGGGGGCCCTGTTACACGTTTTGTACTGGGGCCCAGAAGCTTCAAGTTACGCCTCTGATGGGCATTATTAATAGGCTATAAGCCTGCATAGTGCACTATATTTATCTATATGACTGGCACCCTTTATATGCCTTATCTGTCTGCAAGTATAGTGCTAAGCAGCCATGACACTCCCACTGCCCTTTATACTTGGTAGTCGTATGAGTGGCTGTTCATCAATATTTTGTACCTTTGTAATCTCTTCCATGTAGAATTCAATTCTACATACAGCTGGAAATTACTTTGTGCCTGCCCATGTAGCTTTGGATCAGTAAGCATGGCATTTTACTGTGATTTTTCAAAGTAATAAAAGCACATGATTTAATCGACATAAAAATTGTTGTGCCATTAGAAACTGAATCTCTAAAGCTTTTTCTAGAAAAAGAAAATAGAATTTGTTTTCAGATGTGATATTAAAAAGCCATTTATCATAAAAATTGTCACCCAAAACATGCAATAAATATGTTAACATCAGAGGAAAATTGAAAGATTTAGTCTAAATTAAATATATATTGGTATTTTTAAATTACATTTTTCCAAAGCACTATGCTTATTATCTGCCTACTACATGCATAAACAAAGCACATACAATAACTTTAGCAGAAAAGAAAGATAAATGGGTAAAATTTCATTTGGACTATACAATTAATCTATTGACCTGCTATGTACAACACAAAAGAATCCGCATAGACTCATTGCAAAAACATTCACACACATACAGATATAGCAAACGTTCACTTGACATTTGATGTGTTATGAAAGCTTAGCTACAATGTATTACAATTCTATAAATGTAGTTATGATGTACCAGTCATGTTAAGGATTGCTATATATGTACAACTTGGTACCTGAGGTTTCAAGTTATGGAACATTTAATGCAGGAAATTCAACATTTGATCAAGGTTATATTATCTTGATAATATATTGTTCAGACACAGCCAATCAGAACCATCCCCAAAACTCACATGGGGACGAAAAACCCACTAGATGAGTACGGAACACTTATATATGTACTTCTTGGTCATAAATGACTGCACATCTAAGTGAAAGAATGTCTCAAGTGGGGTACCACAAGGCTCTGTCCTGGGTCCAGTTGTGTTCAATATTTTTTAAATGATCTAGAAGAGGGAATTGAGGGGAAACTGATTAAGTTTGCTGATGGCATAAAGCTAGCAGAAATAGCCAACACTGGATAAGAGCGGATTCAAAAAGATCTAAACAAACTTGAACAGGGGGCATTGACTAACAGAATGGTATTTAACAAGGAGAAATGCAAAGCACATAAGGATGGGAGGAATTGAGCTAAGCAGCACATGTGAAGAAGACTTTGGGTATAGTAATAGATCACAGACTGAACATGAGTCAACAGTGTGATGCAGCAGCAAAAAGACAAACAATTCTGGGATGTATTAAGAGAAGTATAGAGTCTAGATCATGTGAGGTAATTATCCCCTTCTACTCTTCCTTCATCAGACCTCATCTGGAATACTGTGTCCTGTGAGAAACAGTTAAAGGATCTGAAAATATTTAGCTTGCAAAAGAAGCTTGATGCAAGGAGAATTCATAGCTGTCTTCAAATATCTGAAGCACTGTCACAGAGAAGAGGGATCAGCCCTATTCTTATTTGCAGAAGGAAAAATGAGAAACAATAGGATGAAACTTAGAGAAAGCAGACACAGATTAAATATTAGAAAAAAACGTTCTGACAGGGAGGGTGATCAATGAGTGGAACAGGTTGCCATGGGAGGTGGTGAGTTCTCTTTCAACGGAAGTGTTCAAACAGAAGCTAAACAGACAGCTGGTCCCTTGCAACTCTATGATTCTTTCTAGCTATTTGAGTGCATACAACTCAGAATTGATTTTACAGCTGAGAATTTATATACAATACTGGCAACCATTAAGCTATGCAGATTAACAAAGAACCCTATTTATTTATGTACCTTGGTTTTTACAGTACAGTATGTCTTGCTTTGCACATTAGTTTGTAAATAGAAGCATTTAGGATTTGCTGCCTTTATGGGTGTCTCTCTAAGTGGTCAAGGGGTCTCTGGCCATCAGAATTTGCACCCCGCTGCAACCTAGTTCCTCTCTTCGGTGAAACCAAATTCAGATTTTTGAACTCTTGATGAGGAATTGAGATGTTGGAGCACAGGTAGGGACTAGAGATGAGCGAACACCAAAATGTTCGGGTGTTCGTTATTCGGAACGAACTTCCCGCGATGCTCGAGGGTTCGTTTCGAACAACGAACCCCATTGAAGTCAATGGGCGACCAGAGCATTTTTGTATTTCGCCGATGCTCGCTAAGGTTTTCATGTGTGAAAATCTGGGCAATTCAACAAAGTGATGGGAATGACACAGAAACGGATAGGGCAGGCGAGGGGCTACATGTTGGGCTGCATCTCAAGTTCACAGGTCCCACTATTAAGCCACAATACCGGAAAGAGTGCCCCCCCCCCTCCCAACAACTTTTACTTCTGAAAAGCCCTCATTAGCATGGCATACCTTTGCTAAGCACCACACTAGCTACAACAAAGCACAATCACTGCCTGGATGACACTCCGCTGCCACTTCTCCTGGGTTACATGCTGCCCAACCGCCCCCCCTCCCCCCCACAGCGCACACCAAAGTGTCCCTGCGCAGCCTTCAGCTGCCCTCATGCCACGCCACACTCATGTCTATTTAGAAGTGCGTCTGCCATGAGGAGAAACCGCAGGCACACACTGCAGAGGGTTGGCACGGCTAGGCAGCGACCCTCTTTAATAGGGGCGGGGCGATAGCCCACAATGCTGTACAGAAGCAATGAGAAATAGAATCCTGTGCCACCGCCATCAGGAGCTGCACACGTGGGCATAGCAATGGGGAAGCTATGTGCCACACACTATTCATTCTGTCAAGGTGTCTGCATGCCCCAGTCAGACTGGTTATATGCACCTTAACAGTAACCGCGTTGGTGGTAATGTGGTGGTGACTGCGGACCTAGTAGCACGGTTGTATTTTGTTGGTTTTCGGAATGTGGCCAGGATTAAGTGGGCCGTGGCGGGGGGATGGTGTGGGGGCTCTCTTGTTGTGTCGGTAAAGGTGAAATTCTTGGACTGCCACCAGACGAACCAATGCAAAGGCATTTGCCAACAATGTTTTCCCTGTTGGAGGGGGATGTTTTTGAGGCACTACGTGTCCTCTCCACGTGTCCGTGGTTATATGCACCTTAACAGTAACCGCGTTGGTGGTAATGTGGTGGTGACTGCGGACCTAGTAGCACGGTTGTATTTTGTTGGTTTTCGGAATGTGGCCAGGATTAAGTGGGCCGTGGCGGGGGGATGGTGTGGGGGCTCTCTTGTTGTGTCGGTAAAGGTGAAATTCTTGGACTGCCACCAGACGAACCAATGCAAAGGCATTTGCCAACAATGTTTTCCCTGTTGGAGGGGGATGTTTTTGAGGCACTACGTGTCCTCTCCACGTGTCCGTGGTTATATGCACCTTAACAGTAACCGCGTTGGTGGTAATGTGGTGGTGACTGCGGACCTAGTAGCACGGTTGTATTTTGTTGGTTTTCGGAATGTGGCCAGGATTAAGTGGGCCGTGGCGGGGGGATGGTGTGGGGGCTCTCTTGTTGTGTCGGTAAAGGTGAAATTCTTGGACTGCCACCAGACGAACCAATGCAAAGGCATTTGCCAACAATGTTTTCCCTGTTGGAGGGGGATGTTTTTGAGGCACTACGTGTCCTCTCCACGTGTCCGTTCCATGTCAGCAATAGTAGCACTCAGGACAGGCCCCATTAACAATTCTGAAGCAGCAGTATAGCGGGAGCGCAGTCTTCGTTCCATGTAAGCAATAGTAGCACTCAGGACAGGCCCCATTAACAATTCTGAAGCAGCAGTATAGCGGGAGCGCAGTCTTCGTTCCATGTAAGCAATAGTAGCACTCAGGACAGGCCCCATTAACAATTCTGAAGCAGCAGTATAGCGGGAGCGCAGTCTTCGTTCCATGTAAGCAATAGTAGCACTCAGGACAGGCCCCATTAACAATTCTGAAGCAGCAGTATAGCGGGAGCGCAGTCTTCGTTCCATTTCAGTAGCCTTAGTATAGCCAAGGCACAAGTTACATTTATGTAGCTAAACTGTAGGCCAACCCCACACACCTTTCTGTACCATGAGTGCAGGCGAAGAACATAGAAATTACTATGATTACACTGTAGGTGAGGGCCCCAAAAAATTGGTGTACCAACAGTACTAATGTACCTCAGTAAAAATTGGCCATGCCCAACCAAGATGGCAGGTGAATCGCTTTGGTTAATGTGGCTTAAGTGGTAACTAGGCCTGGAGGCAGCCCAGTGTAACGAAAAATTGGTTCAAGTTAAAGTTCCAACGCTTTTAAGCGCATTGAAACTTATAAAAATTGTTCTGAAAAATTATTTGAGTGAGCCTTGTGGCCCTAAGAAAAATTGCCCGTTCAGCGTGATTACGTGAGGTTTCAGGAGGAGGAGCAGGAGGAGGAGGAGGAGGAATATTAGACACAGATTGATGAAACAGAAATGTCCCCGTTTTGGATGGTGAGAGAGAACGTAGCTTCCATCCGCGGGTGCAGCCTACGTATTGCTTACGTATCGCTGCTGTCCGCTGGTGGAGAACAGAAGTCTGGGGAAATCCAGCCTTTGTTCATCTTAATGAGTGTTAGCCTGTCGGCACTGTCGGTTGACAAGCGGCTACGCTTATCTGTGATGATTCCCCCAGCCGCACTAAACACCCTCTCCGACAAGACGCTAGCCGCAGGACAAGCAAGCACCTCCAGGGCATACAGCGCTAGTTCAGGCCACGTGTCCAGCTTCGACACCCAGTAGTTGTAGGGGGCAGAGGCGTCACCAAGGATGGTCGTGCGATCCGCTACGTACTCCCTCACCATCCTTTTACAGTGCTCCCGCCGACTCAGCCGTGACTGGGGAGCGGTGACACAGTCTTGGTGGGGAGCCATAAAGCTGGCCAGGCCCTTAAAGACTGTTGCACTGCCTGGGATGTACATGCTGCTCGATCTACGCACATCCCCTGCTACCTTGCCCTCGGTACTGCGCCTTCTGCCACTAGCGCTGTCGGCTGGGAATTTTACCATCAGCTTGTCCGCAAGGGTCCTGTGGTATAGCAACACTCTCGAACCCCTTTCCTCTTCGGGAATCAGAGTGGGCAGGTTCTCCTTATACCGTGGATCGAGCAGTGTGTACACCCAGTAATCCGTCGTGGCCAGAATGCGTGCAACGCGAGGGTCACGAGAAAGGCATCCTAACATGAAGTCAGCCATGTGTGCCAGGGTACCTGTACGCAACACATGGCTGTCGTCACTAGGAAGATCACTTTCAGGATCCTCCTCCTCCTCCTCAGGCCATACACGCTGAAAGGATGACAGGCAATCAGCCGGTGTACCGTCAGCAGCGGCCCAAGCTGTCTCTTCCCCCTCCTCCTCATCCTCCTCATGCTCCTCCTCCTCCTCCTGTACGCGCTGAGAAATAGACAGGAGGGTGCCCTGACTATCCAGCGGCATACTGTCTTCCCCCGCCCCCGTTTCCGAGCGCAAAGCAGCTGCCTTTATGGTTTGCAGGGAATTTCTCAAGATGCATAGCAGAGGAATGGTGACGCTAATGATTGTAGCATCGCCGCTCACCACCTGGGTAGACTCCTCAAAATTACCAAGGACATGGCAGATGTCTGCCAACCAGGCCCACTCTTCTGAAAGGAATTGAGGAGGCTGACTCCCACTGCGCCGCCCATGTTGGAGTTGGTATTCGACTATAGCTCTACGTTGTTCATAGAGCCTGGCCAACATGTGGAGCGTAGAGTTCCACCGTGTGGGCACGTCGCACAGCAGTCGGTGCACTGGCAGCTTAAAGTGATGTTGCAGGGTGCGCAGGGTGGCAGCGTCCGTGTGGGACTTGCGGAAATGTGCGCAGAGCCGGCGCGCCTTTACGAGCAGGTCTGACAAGCGTGGGTAGCTTTTCAGAAACCGCTGAACCACCAAATTAAAGACGTGAGCCAGGCATGGCACGTGCGTGAGGCTGCCGAGCTGCAGAGCCGCCACCAGGTTACGGCCGTTGTCACACACGACCATGCCCGGTTGGAGGCTCAGCGGCGCAAGCCAGCGGTCGGTCTGCTGTGTCAGACCCTGCAGCAGTTCGTGGGCCGTGTGCCTCTTATCGCCTAAGCTGAGTAGTTTCAGCACGGCCTGCTGACGCTTGCCCACCGCTGTGCTGCCACACCGCGCGACACCGACTGCTGGCGACATGCTGCTGCTAACACATCTTGATTGCGAGACAGAGGAGGAGGAGGAGGAGGAGGAGGGTGCTTTAGTGGAGGAAGCATACACCTCCGCAGATACCACCACCGAGCTGGGGCCCGCAATTCTGGGGGTGGGTAGGACGTGAGCGGTCCCAGGCTCTGACTCTGTCCCAGCCTCCACTAAATTCACCCAATGTGCCGTCAGGGAGATGTAGTGGCCCTGCCCGCCTGTGCTTGTCCACGTGTCCGTAGTTAAGTGGACCGTGGCAGTAACCGCGTTGGTGAGGGCGCGTACAATGTTGCGGGAGACGTGGTCGTGCAGGGCTGGGACGGCACATCGGGAAAAGTAGTGGCGACTGGGAACTGAGTAGCGCGGGGCCGCCGCCTCCATGATACTTTTGAAGGACTCCGTTTCCACAACCCTATACGGCAGCATCTCAAGGCTGATGAATTTTGCTATGCGGACGGTTAACGTTTGAGCGTGCGGGTGCGTGGCGGCGTACTTGCGCTTGCGCTCCAACAGTTGCGCAAGCGACGGCTGGACGGTGCGCTGAACTACACTGCTGGATGGGGCCGAGGACAGCGGAGGTGAGGGTGTGGGTGCAGGCCAGGAGACGGTAGTGCCTGTGTCCTGAGAGGGGGGTTGCATCTCAGTGGCAGGTTGGGGCACAGGGGGAGAGGCAGGGGTGCAAACCGGAGGCGCTGAACGGCCTTCGTCCCACCTTGCGGGGTGCTTGGCCATCATATGTCTGCGCATGGTGGTGGTGGTGAGGCTGTTGGTGTTGGCTCCCCGGCTGAGCTTTGCGCGACAAAGGTTGCACACCACTGTTCGTCGGTCGTCAGGCGTCTCTGTGAAAAACTGCCAGACCTTAGAGCACCTCGGCCTCTGCAGGGTGGCATGGCGCGAGGGGGCGCTTTGGGAAACACTTGGTGGATTATTCGGTCTGGCCCTGCCTCTACCCCTGGCCACCGCACTGCCTCTTGCAACCTGCCCTGCTGATGCCCTTGACTCCCCCTCTGAAGACCTGTCCTCCTGAGTAAGCGTTGCACACCAGGTGGGGTCAGTCACCTCATCGTCCTGCTGCTCTTCCTCCGAATCCTCTGTGCGCTGCTCCCTCGGACTTACTGCCCTTACTACTACCTCACTGCAAGACAACTGTGTCTGATCATCATCGTCCTCCTCACCCACAGAAAGTTGTTGAGACAGTTGGCGGAAGTCCCCAGCCTCTTCCCCCGGACCCCGGGAACTTTCGAATGGTTGGGCATCAGTGACGATAAACTCCTCTGGTGGGAGAGGAACCGCTGCTGCCCAATCTAAGCAGGGGCCCGAGAACAGTTCCTGGGAGTGTTCCCGCTCCTGAGCAGGTGTTATTGTAGTGGAGTGAGGAGGCTGGGAGGAAGGAGGAGCAGCAGACAGAGGATTCGGATTGGCAGCAGTGGACGGCGCAGAACTGCGGGTAGACGATAGGTTGCTCGAAGCACTTTCTGCCATCCAGGACAGGACCTGCTCACACTGCTCATTTTCTAATAACCGTCTCCCGCGTGGACCCATTAATTGGGCGATGAATGTGGGGACGCCAGAAACGTGCCTCTCTCCTAATCGCGCAGCAGTCGGCTGCGACACACCGGGATCAGGAGCTCGGGCTGTGCCCACACCCTGACTTGGCCCTCCGCGTCCTCGGCCGCGTCCACGTCCTCTAGGCCTACCCCTACCCCTCAGCATGCTGTATTACCAGTGATTTGATTTCACAGGCAGGAAATAAATTGGCGCAAGACTGCAGGCCAAATATAATTTTTGCCCTTTTTGGAAAACGAAAGGCCCCACTGCCTCTAGTGAATGAATTATCTAAGTTTAATAACTGTGCTGTGTCCCTGCTAATGTGTCACAGAACGTGAAGGTAGCAGAGTTATTATAACTCTTGGAGAGCAGGTATTTTTTTCCCAATTAAGGAAAGCAAATGGCGAAGCCAGCAGTAAAGCGTAGCTGGGTGCGTCTGATTTAGCAATGTTGTTCACGCAGCTCACACGTCTCCACCGCCCTTAGGACGGACAGAGGCTGGACAAATAGATTTGTTTTCAGTTTTTTTCCACCAAAAGGCAGCACTGCGTATATTCAATGAACATGAGAAGTTTAATAACTGTGCTGTGTCCCTGCTTATGTGTCACAGAACGTGAGGGTAGCAGAGTTATTATAACTCTTGGAGAGCAGGTATTTTTTTCCCAATTAAGGAAAGCAAATGGCGAAGCCAGCAGTAAAGCGTAGCTGGGTGCGTCTGATTTAGCAATGTTGTTCACGCAGCTCACACGTGTCCACGGCCCTTAGGACGGACAGAGGCTGGACAAATAGATTTGTTTTCAGTTTTTTTCCACCAAAAGGCAGCACTGCGTATATTCAATGAACATGAGAAGTTTAATAACTGTGCTGTGTCCCTGCTTATGTGTCACAGAACGTGAGGGTAGCAGAGTTATTATAACTCTTGGAGAGCAGGTATTTTTTTCCCAATTAAGGAAAGCAAATGGCGAAGCCAGCAGTAAAGCGTAGCTGGGTGCGTCTGATTTAGCAATGTTGTTCACGCAGCTCACACGTCTCCACCGCCCTTAGGACGGACAGAGGCTGGACAAATAGATTTGTTTTCAGTTTTTTTCCACCAAAAGGCAGCACTGCGTATATTCAATGAACATGAGAAGTTTAATAACTGTGCTGTGTCCCTGCTTATGTGTCACAGAACGTGAGGGTAGCAGAGTTATTATAACTCTTGGAGAGCAGGTATTTTTTTCCCAATTAAGGAAAGCAAATGGCGAAGCCAGCAGTAAAGCGTAGCTGGGTGCGTCTGATTTAGCAATGTTGTTCACGCAGCTCACACGTCTCCACCGCCCTTAGGACGGACAGAGGCTGGACAAATAGATTTGTTTTCAGTTTTTTTCCACCAAAAGGCAGCACTGCGTATATTCAATGAACATGAGAAGTTTAATAACTGTGCTGTGTCCCTGCTTATGTGTCACAGAACGTGAGGGTAGCAGAGTTATTATAACTCTTGGAGAGCAGGTATTTTTTTCCCAATTAAGGAAAGCAAATGGCGAAGCCAGCAGTAAAGCGTAGCTGGGTGCGTCTGATTTAGCAATGTTGTTCACGCAGCTCACACGTCTCCACCGCCCTTAGGACGGACAGAGGCTGGACAAATAGATTTGTTTTCAGTTTTTTTCCACCAAAAGGCAGCACTGCGTATATTCAATGAACATGAGAAGTTTAATAACTGTGCTGTGTCCCTGCTTATGTGTCACAGAACGTGAGGGTAGCAGAGTTATTATAACTCTTGGAGAGCAGGTATTTTTTTCCCAATTAAGGAAAGCAAATGGCGAAGCCAGCAGTAAAGCGTAGCTGGGTGCGTCTGATTTAGCAATGTTGTTCACGCAGCTCACACGTGTCCACAGCCCTTAGGACGGACAGAGGCTGGACAAATAGATTTGTTTTCAGTTTTTTGGCACCAAAAGGCAGCACTGCGTATATTCAATGAATAACAACTGTGTTGTCGCCCTGCCTATACAATTCTTTCCCTGCAGTATCAATGGAGGGTGCAATGGTCTGCAGAGGCGATTTTGAGAAGCAAAAAAAAATGCAGCACAGCTAACAGCAGCCTGGACAGTACTGCACACGGATAAATATGGCCCTAGAAAGGACCGTTGAGGTTCTTGAAGGCTACACTCACTCCTAACACTCTCCCTGCCTATGCAGCACTTCTGTCCCTAATGCCAGGTGCAACGGTCTGCAGAGGCGATTTTGAGAAGAAAAAAAATTGCCACTGCTAACAGCAGCCAACACACAGCTATCAGTGGCCCTAATAAGGACCTTTGGGGGGTCTTGAAGCCTACACTAACTACCAATTCTTTCCCTACAGCAGCTCCGGTACAAACAGCACTGTCCCTCATCTAACTCACACCGCATCTGAGGCGAACCGCGGGAGGGGCCGACTTTTATGTTCGGGTGACACCTGATCTTCCCAGCCACTCACAGCAGGGGGGTGGTCTAGGGCTTGAACGTCACAGGGGGAAGTTGTAATGCCTTCCCTGTCTTTCAATTGGCCAGAAAAGCGCGCTAACGTCTCAGGGAAGGAAGTGAAAATAACCAGAACACCGCATGGTGTTCGTTACGAATAACGAACATCCCGAACACCCTAATATTCGCACGAATATCAAGCTCGGAAGAACACGTTCGCTCATCTCTAGTAGAGACAAATCAGTATCAATTTTATATGTGACTCATGCATGAGTCTGTGTATTCCTACTTACTGAAGCTGTATGAGCAATATGGAAATAGTGAGGAAGAATAATAACATGCTGGTGGCATGGCAGCATTACTGCATTTTTACCTTGGGAAAGATTTATCTGTGTGTGTCCTGTTAATTAACTTGGCACTGGCTAAAGGTAGTTCCATGTTAGATCTGGCATTGCTTTACTTCACTTTTTAAATAAAATAGTACTGAAAATCTTCATAAAATAATCACAATCAACATGACACTGAGGCCCTGCTTACTGATCCAATAAAATAGTACAGTAAACGGATTACCTTGCTGAAGCTCCCCAGGTCTATGTAGGACTAAGTTGTCTCTGTTTCTAACATTTACTTTTTATCTGACTTTTATTCTATTTCTTTGTTCATTAATAAATACTTAGTTAGCCTGAATTCAGGGGTGTAGCTTTAGGGAGTATAGAGGTAGCAGTCACAGCCTTGCCCTTTCAGAGACATAAGGGTGCAGCAGTATTATAAATACTGTTGCTCATCATGATCGGTTAGACAAAAAAAATAAAAAATCAAGCCGATTTTAACAAAAAAAAGAAAGAGTATGAGTGAGTGTGTCCTAATCTTTATCATTGTTGCTAGCACTGTTGTCTTTCAGTGCTGGGGTCCTACATTCAAAGCCCATCAAGAATAGCATCTGCCTGGACTTTAAAAAGCTCCATCCAGATGTTGCCTTTGGTCCAGTATGAACCCACAGCTCCAGCACTGCAAAGCAGCAGTGCTAACAACTGAGCCACCACACGTGTCTGTATTGCTCCACAGGAGGAGAAGAACAGTAACAAAAATAAACACAAAAAGAACCTCTAGATGTTGCCCTTGGTCAGATTTAAAACTAAAACTCTAACTGTTGATTATGGACAACATCTGCATGGAGTTTGCATATTCTCTCTCTGTGTATTATGATTATTATTATTCTCCTCCTATGGAGAAGAAAAAAAAAGTGTGGTGGCTCATTTGTTAGCACTGCTACAGTAATAGGTTCAAATCTGACGAAGAGCAACATTTTGATGGAGTTTTTCAAAGTCCATGTAGATGTTATCCTTGATGGCATTTGAATCTAGGAAGCCAGCACTGAAAGGCAAGAGTGCTAGCAGCTGAGCCATATTCATAGACGAACGCATGCACACACAGTTTTCACTCCCAATTATTTCAATTGGAGTCGAAATCAAGCATTCTGATTCACAATAATTTTCACAAAATCGGGTAAGGTACTCCCGACCCAAATATTTCACTAATTGCTCAATGCTAATTGTAAACAGCACATGGTATTGGGTGCTCCATTACAGATTTTAAATTAGAGTCTTGGAGTATCACATTCTGCCTCTGGCTGTATTACAGCTACATTTATAACAGGTTGCAGAGATTCTGCTAAGAGTAGTATGGAATCAACTACCTCTTCTGCAGTGTTATGAATAGTTCTGAATATTTGTTCTTGTAAGCTTTGATAAAGTTCATTGTATTGCTCATGAATAAATGAGTGCTGAAAAACTAATTTTCATATACACAAAAAGTTGTCAGTACTTTCATTGCATTTGACTTCCCTCACTTAGTGGAGGTTTAGCATGTCAAAATTTATTCTGCAGGTTTGAGCAGAAGAAGAAACTGGATAATAATTGGAAAAGTATAAATCATACAAAGTGACATTGCAGAGTACAGTGATAAATAGCATCGTAAGAAGCTCTGCTGATGCAATTTGTCTTTCTACACATTTTCTTAGTTCCCGTTGCTGAACTAACAAATATCTGCAACAGGTTGCACTGAAATCAGAGGCTATTGTTTCACTATTTGTCTTTATGTATTTTTACACATAATTGAGTGTTCTAATCATTAACTGTTTTTCTATAAAGCTGTATGTAAGAATTATTATTATTATTTAACATTGCTAAAAATGTTTAATGTGTCTTTCATAGACTAGGAGCTACAAGATTAGGACTGGATGGTACTACTGCTAAAAAACAGTATGCCAGTAGTAAAACACCCACTGACTTTATTTACTTTAAAGAGAACAGGGAAATTCCTCATTTCATGTCCAAACTGGGTGCTTCATTAGATGAAAGACTCAAACAAAAAAATAATTAATCGGTATTTGACGAAGTGCCCCACTGTAGGGGAAACGTCCACATAGTTTGGATTTGCTATGAAAAGTTGGCAGCGGACATTTCGGAGCAGACCCGCATCCAAAGTTGTAATTTAGAGTGGCTTCACACGAGCGTGTTTTTGTGCGTGCATACGCACACACAAAAACATGCTTGTTTGCAACATTGCATTCCCTATGGTGCATGCACATGTCCATGCTTTACAGGCGTGTGCCTGCAAAGATAATACAAGAGTGCACCAATCGGAATGCACGCATTGTTTTCAATGGAGCCGCGGCTGCTGACGGTGGCTCCATTGAAAACAATGCTCTGCCAGCACCCTTGCATTCTTTTTCAGGGAAGAGCTTTAAAACCAATTTTACTTGATTTTTTGGGAAGGGCTTATATTTAAAGCCCTTCCCTGAAATCAATTGCCGGCAGCAGAATCCTTTACCGCAGCTGATATGTGTGACAGTTGCGGTAGAGAATTGAAGAATTCCTCAGCTGCATCTGACTCAGATGTGGCAGATGCAGCAGCAGAGAATTATTTTAACTAGCGGGGATGAAGGAAAGATGTGTTCTTCATCCCAACGGGGGTCATGGCAGCAGTGGAGAGGTAAGTATATATATATATATATATATATTTTTTTTTTTTTTACACTAAAATCTTTCTTTTTCAAGGAAGGGCTTATATGCAAAGCCCTTCCCTGAAAAAGAATGCAGGAGTGCCGGCAGAGCATTGTTTACAATGGAGCCGCCAGCAGCAGCCGCTGCTCCATTGACAACAAGCACACAGCTGTGTTCACGCGTGTTTTTGCTCGTACCTAGGTGCAGACATATGTACGCACCTAAGTACGCACAAAAACACGCTCGTGTGGACGCACCCTTAGGCTGGATTTTGACGTAGATCTTAACCCCTTAAGGACTTGGTGTATTTTGGGCATAAGGACGCAACGATTTTTGGCAGATGTTCATCTGCATTTTTAAAAAGCCATAACTTTATTTTTCCATCAACGCAGCCCTATAAAGGCGTGTTTTTTGCATGGAAAACAAGTTTTTTACTAGTGTCATTTTTGGATACATAAGACTTTATTGTAAAACTTTTATTAGTTTTTTTATAATAGCAGGGAGAGAAAACATTAATTCTGCCATAGATTTTTTTTTTTACAGCGTTAATGATGCAGCATAAATGACAATACATTTTTTTCTGCGGGTCGGTACAATTACCATGATACCAAAATTCTTAAATTTTTTGGTTTTTTTTCACTTTTCCACTTTTTGGAAAATATTATTTTTTTCTAAATTGCTGCATTCAAAGTCCGATGACTTTTATATTTTTCCATGGATAGAGCTCTGCGAGGGATTATTTTTTGTGAGACGAGCTGTAGTTTTTTTGGTCCCATTTTGGGGTACATACAGCTTTTTTGATCACTTTTATTGTGTTTTTTGGGAGGCAAAATTAAAAAAAATAAGCAATTTGCCTAATTTTTTTAGGGATTTTTTAAGGGATTTTTTTATGCTTTTTCCCATGAAGAATAAAAAGCATGTTCAATTTATTGTACACATTGATACGACAATATCAAATATGTTGGATTTTAAATTTAAATGTAAAAAATTATGCTAATATGGGAAAAAATACAAAAAAGGGGTTCTTTACTAGAAATGAGCGAACGCACTCATCCGAGCTTGATGCTCGCTCGAGTATTAGGGTGCTCGAGATGCTCGTTACTCGAGACGAGCACCACGCGGTACTCGAGTCAATTCCATTTCCTTCCCTGCATGTTTTGCGCCATTTTCTGGCCAATAGACATGCAGGGAAGGCATTACAACTTCCTCCTGTGACGTTCCAGCCCTATCCCACCCCCCTGCAGTGAGTGCCTGGTGAGATCAAATGACTGCCTAGTATTTAAAGCAGTCCCGCCCGCGGCTCGCCTCAGACACATGCTGGCAGAGATTAGGGAGAGTGCTGTTCCTGCTATAGGGAGAGTGTTAGGCTACTGTTTGTGTCTTTAAGAACCCCAACGGTCCTTCTTAGGGCCACATCTGACCGTGTGCATTACTGTTGTGGCTGCTGGGAGCAGTTTTGCATATTTTTTTTTTTTTCATCTCGGGCTGCGCAGACTATTGCGTTCTCAGTCTGCAGTCAATTATACAGAGTATAGGGGCAGTACTGGTGAGGCAGGGACAGTGGTAGTGTAGAATCCTGTCAAATAGTACCCCAAAAAAGCTCCCTCTTAGGGATACCTGTGACCGTGTGCATTTTACTGCGTGGCTACTGGGAGTTGCCTCACTATTACCTAGCTAGGCCTTTTTGCAGCCTTGCGTATAATTTTTGGGGGACTGCAGTGTGCATTACATAATCGCTGTCAGCCTCCAACTGCAGGCCAATAATTGCATAATTATTCAGACCGCTCTGTGTGTGCCTGCAAATTCGCACACAGCATGCGGCGACAGCCCCTGATAGAGGGAAAGACATATACGCGCTCTCTAGGCTGTTAGCTTTTTCAAAATAATTTGAAAAAAAAGCTCCTTCTTAGGGCTACGTGTGACCGTGTGCATTATACTGCGTGGCTGCTTGGAGTAGCCTCACTATTACCCAGATAGGCCTTTTTGCAGCCTTGCGTATAATTATTTTGGGACTGCAGTGTGCGTTATATAACCGCTGTGAGCCTCCAACTGCAGGCCATGGCGTGTGGGCCGCAGCCAACATGTATTTCCTCTCCCGTAACCCCAGCTATCCGGGGCACTGCAATGGGATTTCTTTCTGTACCGTCTGTGTGTTCCTGCTAGCCACCCATGCTGTGGGTGCACACAGACTTGCCATAGCGGAGTTGTACCTGCCTGGCACTTTTAAACAAAACCCAGAATGTCTAGGGCATGGCATGTGGGCCGCAGCCAACATGTATTTCCTCTCAGTAACCTCAGCTATCCGGGGCACTGCAATGGGATTTCTTTATGTACCACCTGTGGGTTCCTGGGGGCCACCCATGCTGTGGGTGCACACAGACTTCCCATTGAGGTGTTGTACTTGCCTGTCCCCAAAACACTGACAGACTTGGGTAGGGTGCAGAGTGCAGATGGTTTACCCCTTGCGTTGTCGATGAGGTATCCGACACACGGAGTCCCCATTGGACGTGGGGTCATGCGGGGGGGTTGGGCAGCATGTAACCCAGGAGAAGAGGCAGCGGTGTGTCCCGCAGGCAGTTATTATGCTTAGTTGGAGGTAGTGTGGTACTTAGCTAAGGTGTGCCTTGCTAATGAGGGTTTGTCAGAAGTAAAAATTGTTGGGGGGGGGGGGGGGAGGGGGCACTCTTGTGGCTTAATAGTGAGACCTGGGAACCTGAGATGCAGCCCTGCATGTTACCCCTCGCCTGCCCTATCCGTTTCTGTGTCGTTTCCATCACTGTCCTAGGTTTTGCAGATTTGCACAAATGAAAACCTTAGTGAGCATCGGTCATGTACAAAAATGCTGGAGTGGCCCATTGACTTCAATGGGGTTCGTTACTCGAAACAAACTCTCGAGCATCGCGGAAAGCTCGACTCGAGCAACGAGCACCCGAGCATTTTGGTGCTTGCTCATCTCTATTCTTTACATTTTATTTTTACATTATTTTTTTTTACTATATATGTATATATTTATTTTTACACTTTTTATGTTCCTTTAGGGGACTTGTAAAATATTATCTATGATCATTATGGTAAAGCATTTGCATGACTTCTGTCCTGCAATGCCTTATCGCTTGCATTAGCAATCATAGGCAATGGCAGCGCAGAACAGCTGTAGCTGGCTTCCTGTTGTCGTGGCAGTGCTCTCCACAATTTCCTCGCGAGAGTCTGATGACATCAGAAGGAGCGCGCTCCTTCTGTAAACCCTTTACATGTCACGATCTACATGGTAATATATAATATATATTACTAAATCATCCGAGACAGATATTTGTCCAGCCTTTGTTTGAACACTTCCATTGAAGGAGAACTCACCACCTCCCGTGGCAACCTGTTCCACTCATCGATCACCCTCACTGTCAGAACGTTTTCTCTAATATCTAATTTGTGTCTCCTTCTTTACAGTTTCATCCCATTGTTTCTAGTCTTTCCTTGTGCAAATGAGAATAGGGTTGATCTCTCTGCATTGTGATAACCCTTCAGATATTTGTAGACCGCTATTAAGTCTCCTCTCAGCCTTCTTTTTTGCAAGCTAAACATTCCCAGATCCTTTAACCGTTCTTCAAAGGACATGATTTGCAGACCGCTTACTATCTTGGTAACTCTTGTCTGAACTTGCTCCAGTTTTTTCATGTCTTTTTTAAAGTGGGGTGCCCAGAACTAGACACAGTATTCCAGATGAGGTCTGACTAAGGCAGCAGCGCTAGCCCAATTGAAAAGATATGGAGAATGCCGCGGACTTCTGCCACAGCTGTGGCCCCCGCGGGGATGAAGGAAACTCCTGCCACAGCTGTGATAGCTGTCACAGCTGTGGCAGAAGTCTGCAGCATTCTCCATATCTTTTCAATGGGGCTAGCGCTGCTGCCGCTGGCCCCATTGAAAAGACTGGCGATGTCGCAGCGATATCCCAGCGATTTTGGGATATCTGCCTGCGTTTTTCTCGCACTGCGATGCGAGACTTTAACTTTAGAATCGCATCGCAGTGGAGAAAAAAAACGCCAGTGGGTTGGAGCCCTTAACCAATTCACCATTTTCATCTTGTAAGCATCCAATAGCATCTTTGACTTTTCTTTTGCTTTTGACATACCCCCCAAATCCTTTTTTATTGCTTCTGGCCTCTGTTGCAAGCCTCATTTCATTATTAGCTTTAGCTTTTCTGACACTTGCCCTACAGTTTCTGCAGACTGCATTATATTCTTCTTTAGATATTCCCCCCCTCTTTTCATTTGATAAACATATTTTTCTTTGTTTTTAACGTGTGCAAGTTCTGCGTTCATCCATCCTGGTCTCTTTAAATTCTTCCCATTCTTCCTTCTTTTAGGGATTGTCAATGATTGTGCTTTAAAAATCTCATTTCGCAGTATTTCCCAACCTTCTTCGGCATTTCTGTCCTTAAGAATATCCAGCCATTGGATTCTTCCCACTCTTTTTCTGAGTTCATTGAAATCTGCCTTTCTGAAATCCAACTTTGAGGTCTGAGTTTTCTCAGGTCTTCCTCACCTTTTTATCCAAAATTCAAGGATAGCATGATCACTGCCTCCTAAGGACCCAGCTACTCTTACTTCCTCAACCATTTCCTCCCTGTTGGCTCTGACCCTGGCCGGCGACCCCGTGTACCCACTTTTACTGTACTGCAGATGCTCACCATCAGTCATGTGCAGTACAGATTTAAAAGAAAAAAATTGTTTTTACTGCGTTGTTGACAGGCGATGAGGCGGGTACCGAAGGCCCATCCACAATGACTATTGAAGATGGTCTGTGGGTTGGACGACTTCCATTGACTTCAATGGAAACGGTCCATGAGGAGTCAACAGCAAAATAGAGCATGCTGCAATTTATCCTCCGCTTGTGGAAATCACAATTCATTTATGTGAGTGTGAAGGAAAAAGCAAGTTTCCATAGCATGCTTTGGAAGATATTTGCTGCGGATACTCCATGCGAATGCCCGCAAAAAAATCTATACTTACCTCTCCGCTGCTGCCGGGGCTCAGGCGCGTACAGCCGCTTGGGTCTCGTCACTGTAATGAAGTTTTTTCAGCATGCGGGGATTTAAAATCCCTGGCTGCTGCAAGGGCTGCATCTGATAGGAAAAGGATGTTCCAAATCTATAAATTGTTATTCTTCGAGCCTTATGACCCAATTGGTGTTAAAAATTTGAGATTTTTATACACATTCTAGTAATGAACACGTGCAAATATTAGTAAAAATGGGGGATGGTCAGGTGTTACCCTTTGGGTGATTTTGAGTGATTTGTTCTGGGATGACCTGCATACAGATTTTGACACAGATTTTTGCTCACTAAGACTAACCATATGTGGGCGAGCGTGACAGCAGGCCAAGAAACTTGCCAACGTGTTTTCATGCTGATGCGAGGTGTTTTTCTGGTAAAAAACACCTCCCATCACTTCTGTGAAGTAGTGATCCTCCAGCTCGGCTTTCAGGCATGATCAAGGATTTGCAAGTGTTTCCAATTGTTTTTCCATGGGAAACATCACATCGCACTAGCGTGCAGATTGCATGCCGTGCAATGTGTTTTACTGTCCCAATGAAAACAATGGGCAATTCATTCTGAGGAACATGAAAAGATAGGACAGCATTGCTGTGAGAGAAAACACTGTTAATGTATATGACTTCATTCAAAAGAATGGGGTTCATATTCACGCAACATTTGAGAGTCTCGCAATGTACAAATCTCCCACGAGTTTCTTGGCTATGTGAAGCCGGCCTAAAGAAATTTAGTGTCTTGCGGAATATTCTATTGTATGTGAAAATGGCCTTACTCCTTTTTTAAGTATCATAGTGTATAAAGCTGCATAAATTGTGAAGTCTGCAATTACTTTTCTCTGTATGACTTCTGTATTAACCCCTTAATGACATGGCCCTTTTTTCTTCCATTTTCTTTTTTTTTTTTCCCCTTTTAAAAAACCGTAACTCCCCTATTTATCCATCAACATCGCTGTAAGAGGGCTGGTTTTTTGCAGGATGAGTTTTATTTTTCAATAGTACTATTTAATGTACTATATAATGTACTGAAAAACTTTTAAAAAAATTGTAAGTGGAGTAAAATGAAAAAAAGGACATTGTGCCATCTTTCAGTGCTTCTTGTTACTGCAGCACACAAACTACAACAAAAATGACAGGGTAACTTTGTTCTATGGGTCAGTACGATTACTACGATACCAAACATAGTTTTTTTCTTGCTGTACTACTTTTATTTTTTTTCAACGACATTTAATTGTATTCTGCCACCATCTTCTGTGCGCAATAACTTTTTTATTTTTCCATCAGCGTTGTTGTGTGAGCTCTTTTTTGTGAGATTTCCTATAGTTTACGTTGGTATCATTTTGGAATACATACAACTTTTTGATCGCTTTTTATTGCATTTTTTCTGGGAGACAGGGTGACTGAAAGAGTGCATTTCTGTTTTTTGTTTTTTTTTGTTTTTTTTTCCAGATGACGTCCACCGTGGGGGGTAAATAAGGCTCTACTTTGATAGATCTGACTTTTACAGATGCAGCGATTTCAAATATGTATTTTTGTTTTAGATTTTTTTATTATAGATGTGGCAAAAGAGGGGTGATTACTTTTTTTTACGATTAATAAAACTTCATTGAATTTATTTTTACTTTTTTTTAGCTCCCCGGGGGACCACAACTAGCGATTGTTTGATTGATGCTGCAGTATGATGTACGCTATAGCATTACATCATACTGCGATTTTACAGGCAGACTATCAAGCCATCCCACGGGGATGGCTTGATAGGCAGTCTGCTAAAACAGCCCTGGGGCCTTTCAGAAGGATCCTGGCTGCCATGACACCCTTACGTCTCTCTGCGATCTCATGCAGGTGGGGGCCTTATGGGACCCCCAAATATCATTTGGGGGATTTAAATGCTGCTGTCAGAATTGACAATCCTTGTCAGCTTGTTCCTCTTTTGTTTCCGTACTTCCCAGTATTGCTCTGTCTTTTGTCATATAGGTAAAAATGGCAGGAAATACACTGCAAAAAACATGGCGCTTTAACCCTTAGTGACGGAGCTTTTTTGCTTTTTTCCATTTTTGTTTTTTCCTACTCCCTTTTAAAAAATCGTAGTTCCTTTATTTATCCATCGACGTCGCTGTATGAGGGCTTGTTTTTTGCGGGATGAGTTGTATTTTTCAATGGCACTATTTATTGTACCATATAATTTACTGAAAAACTTTTAAAAGATTCTTAGCGAAGAGAAATGGAAAAAAAAACGACATTCCACCATTTTTCGGTGCGTCCTGTTTCTACAGCACACAAAAACTACCTAATATTTTTATTCTATGGGTCAGTACGATTGCTACGTTACAAAACTTGTATAGTATTTTTTTTGCTGTAGTACTTTCATTTTTTTTTTAAAGATATTTAATTTTTTTCAATTATTTTCTGCGGTCATTTTGTGCGCGCAATACCTTTTTTATTTTTTCGTCGACGTAGTTGAACAAGGGCTCATTTTTTGCGGATGTCCTGAAGTTTCCGATAGTATCAATTTGGAATACATACGACTTTTTGATCACTTTTTATTGCATTTTTTCTGGGAGACAGGGTAACTAAAAAAGTGTATTTCTGGCGTTCTTTCTTTTTTTTTTTCAGACGACATTCACCGTGCAGGAAAAATAATGCACTACTTTGATAGATCTGACTTTTACAGACGCGGCGATATCAAATACATATTTTTATTTTATGATTTTGATTTTTTAATAATGGATATGGCAAAAGGGGGGTGATTTAAACTTTTATAACTTTTTTTTTTTTAACAATTAAAAAAACTTTATTGATTATTTTTTTTACATTACTTTGAAGTCCCCCTGGGGGACTTTAACATGCGATGCTTTGATCGCTCCTGCAGTATGACGTAATGCTATAGTATTACGTCATACTGCTTTTTTACAGGCAGTCTTTCAAGCCACCCTGTGTGGATGGCTTGATAGGCAGTCTGCTAAGGCAGCCCTGGGGCCATTCATTAGGCCCCCGGCTGCCATGACACCTGCACGGATCCCCCGATCTCACCGAAGGGGGGCTGTGCGGGACCCCCGAACAGCGTTTGGGGGATTTAAATGCCGCTGTCAGAACTGACAGCGGCATTTAAAGGGTTAATAGCTGCGATCGGCCGAACGGCCGAGCGCAGCTATTGCCCGCGGGTGTCAGCTGTAATAAACAGCTGATGCCCGCGCTGTATGGAGGGTGATAGCGCTGCTACCTCCCTCCATACACGTCCTGCAACAGCAGGACGTAGTTTTACGATAGGGCTGTCACTAAGGGGTTAAATAATGTGATGCATCCTAAATAATATTCTGATAACTTGGCATCTGATGGGATCCCAATTTTGTGTTCTCCGCAGATTCAAATAACCAAATCCCTTTGTTCCTTCTTCTACACATCAGAGCTCATGGCCTTTCACTGTGCAGTGAATTACAACACAGCCCCACAATTGAATAGGGCTATGGGCAGTTCCAAGTAGAATGGGTGGCTTGTAGTGTTACTGTATAGTGAGTGAGTTATCCAGTAACATTTTTAAAAAATGTAAAATATTTAGCAAGGAACAGAAATGTATTTAACAATATTCACATTCCACAAGACTTTCCAATTATTTCTGCCATTGTTTAGTTAGTAGTTATGCTGCAGTGAAATATATTTTTATGCTTCATTCATAATGACATTTGCCGGATTCTTTTATTACCTATATTTAAGGCTGGATGCATATATTCAGTTTTATGCAGTGTTTGATGTAATTCTTTAAGTCGAAGCCAGAAGTAGATACAATACATAGAAGTCGAAGCCAGAAGTGGATACAATAAATAGAAGATGTTTCAGTCTTTTCATCATGCTTTTCCCTTTGTGTGTATTCACTACTAAATTTGGCTTAAAATACTGCATCAAAAACTGCGACAAAATCAGTATCAAAACAGCATGTGTGATTCTACCCTTTAAGAAAACATGACTGGAAAACAAATGCAAGAGATCCTCTGATGGTTGACTTTCATCAGTCTGATTAGTTCATTATAAGAATCTGTGAGTCTTGTAGGTCATGAAATTCACCTAGATCCCCAAAAATAATGACAATCTGAAGCACATCAATAGCCCAATTTAATTTGATCAGTTGACCAAAAATTTGCAAAGGAAAAACAAGCAATAGAAAGAGAAAAGCTTCAACATCCTTTTAGTTTTTAGAAATCATTTTTCCTATTTCATATTTTCTAACAATCTCATGTCAATGCACAAGTATGTGCACCATTACAATGTTTGCAAATTAACCTTTCAACATTCATATTGAATTTGGAAAAATTCCACCCAAAAAGGAGTATTCCCATCTTGAATTTTCATAGCCAAGATGGGAAACCGCTGCTATAGTTAGTTACCAGCCACATGGCTGGTAACTACAGAAAACAGCCAAGCGCTTCAGTGCAGTTCTGTTTCCATAGCATCTACTGAAGTAAATGGGAGCTATGGAAGCAGTGTAGCACAATGCTCTACATAGTGACACCTTGTATTTTGAAGGACAACATCTAGTTTTCATAGAGACCAATTTTAAAGTACATATAATGTATTGAATATATTTTATACAATTTTTTTGCTGGGGGTAATGAAAAAAAACAATTTCACCAATGCTTTTTGGGAATTTTTATGGTGTTCATCAGGTCCTATAAGTATTGTATTCACTTCATTCTACAGCTTATTAAGATTATAAAAACACCAAATACGGGCTTGTTCACACAATCGTGACTATTTTGTCCGGCCATTTCACAGCCACAGCGAAAATCGCGTGAATGGGCAAAAAAACTCCTGTTTTAACGCCCATTCAGACGGCCTGTGTCCGGAGAGTAAATGCTGAACGCAGCAGAGGGAGACAGTTAAGCTCTGCTAAACTACTTACCCCTTTCCGCCCCCTCACTGGCTCTCAGCAAGGAGAGGGTGTGGGATGGGGCAGGAGCTAGTGTGCTATGCTCCTGCCTCCTCTCTGCCCATTGTTGGCTTTCAGCAATGGGACAGGGCTCCCACCTCCCTTCTCCGGCAGCTGTCATAGGCTCCTATAGGAGTCTATGGCAGCAGCCATATTCCAGACGGAAAAGATCTTTTCTGGCCAGCGTAAGAGTGCCCAACTGCAATGCACACCGTATGTGCTATCTTGGCCAGCTGTGCACTTTTACACAGCGGAAAAACACTTGTCTAAACTGAGGCATTGGAATCCAATGCCTCAGATGAATGGCGTATATTGGCCGGCCATGAAAACGGGGCCGATATATGCCCATGTGAAAGAGCTCTTACATAGTTGAACAGTATAAAATCTACTTTTGTGTAATAGAATCTCTTTATTTTTTTTTTCAAAAAGACATATTCCAAGACCAGAGCATTTTAATTTCTCCATCAACAGAGCTGTATAAGGACTTGTTTTGCAGAATGACTTTTTTATTGATGCTACTTTTAGGTACATATGACTTTTCCTGTTTTTAAAAAAAATAATTTACTGTGCTAAATAAATAATGTAATATTTCAAAGTATATATTATGGATGTAGTGATACAAATAGTCTTTTTTTGTCCTTTTTATTTTTCCAATATTTAAAATCTTGTGTAAGGGAGAAAAGGAAAATTTCCGGTAAACATTTAGATGCAACGGGCAGCAATGACTGCAGTATCTGCAGGGTTTAACGGTATAGAGGAGTGATTAAATGAGCAAGTTATCATGTTTTCACTCTTTTTATAGGAAAATACAACCATACATGTGACAATGAGAGAGCAAATTTGCTCTCTGATTTATGGGGAGTGATGGCATGAAGAAAAGTCCATATTACACCAAGAAAGGGGAGATACACAGGACAATCACAGATCTTTTCTGATGCCTACTCATCCTACCCCACCCTCTCCTTTGCCCACACTGACTGACTGAGTTGAAAATTCAGTATTCCCAACCCCATTTCAAATGGCTCCAGTTCTGTAAGCAGTACCGACAGAAATTGTGGCTTTAAAATGATACCAACGACACTTCAGTAGCACTGGTAGAACTAGAACAACAGCCATCTGAATTAGAACTAACTCTGTTTGCCTCAAACTGTAATGTCCTTTTCCTACAGGTGGGACAGAGATTGTGCAAAACTGTAGGGCGGCTAATATTCGCTCAGTTAGTAGAACTGATCGTCTGGCAATCTTTATTTTTCCGCTAGATAAATTTGTCTTTTTCAATATTTTCAATATTTTAAAAAATTTGGAAAAGTATTCTGTTTAAAGTACAGTGCAAGTAAATAAGCTGAAATGGCCTGATAATAGTTAAAATCTGTATACCATTCACAAAGAATGTAAACTTAGTTGTCAGGGGTGAACTTAGCTTGCTGCCCAAGGCAAACTATAGAAGGGCACCCCTTCCCTCAGTCCAGCAGCACACCAGCCATAAAGCGAGCTGCATCACTCACCTCCAGCAACACCACCTTGCAGGAAATGGAGGGTGGTGTGGAGGCTAGAGCCTACATAATACAGGTACAAGCAACCAGCCAGGGAAGAACCGCATCTACAGAGCACTAAGCACAGCACATGGGTTGCAACACTCCCAGGCTTGCCATCTATTCCAGCCCATTAAAACCTGCCAAAAAAATAAAACAACAAAAAGTCAGGTCTTAAAGGGGTTAAGGAAGCACATGTTTGATTGTTTTTCTTTTTAATTTGGCAGCTGGTCTTGCACAGCAGCTGCTAATGAGCACAGGTCCTTCAGCCAGTAGCTCTGAGCTGTAATGCCCCCCCCCCCCCCCCTCTGTGAAACTATTATACGGCTGCCATTCTAATGGGCACAATTTGTTTTTGTTTTTTTATGGCAGATTATGCATTTATATATTCGACTAACTTGCCACTTTAATGTATTAAATCTACTGTTCCAACAAACTTCAAGTAAACGTTTGCTACAACTGTGCATTCAATTAGATGAGTGCCAAATTAAAGTTCTCTACATTTCTGCATAGGTATACAATTCCATACATCCAGACATACTGTTTAATGTACAGTTTCAAATGGTCCTATGGAACATATACACTGCACAGACAACATAAAAACATAACCAATACACAGTGGTAGTATTCTAATCGGTAAATAACCGCACAACCAAACAGCGCACACTTCTACTGCAAAACTGTACATAGTTTGTACAGATGAAGCTGTACAAAATGGCTATTTGCTTCACTTCTACAAGGAGCTAATGTAAATCTATAGGCCATATTTCCTACAGTAATTTTTCAAAAACGCAGTGTGATCTATTTTTTGTGTTTTTTCCTCTGTATTTATATTCTTTTCTGTTTCGCAAAGATCGGTAATTGCACAATAAAGAATAAAAATAGGAAAGCAAATCCGGATAAAAATGTTATGACACAGATGGAATGTGTTCTGAAACACGTCCATAATACGAATCCGTTTTTATGCACTTGTCTGAAACCAGTCTATCTCAGTACAAATAGTTGATATACTTGCATATAGTGATAATTTTGTCCTGCTAAGACAACGCTTTCTAGAAATTCAATAATAGTAAGATCATGAATTTTCCAATCATTTTTATCAGCAATTAATCATCTTGATTTGCATTTGTATTGGCAAAACTTGCAACATAATATCAAACATTTTTGAAAATAAGATTAACCCATTTCTGCCCCGAGACGTAAATGTACGTCCTTTGAATGGTGGGGGCTCAGAAGCTGAGCCCACACCTTCTGCAATGGGAGCTAGTTGTGATTAACAGCTAGTGTCCAGCTGCAACAGCTGGAATTACGAGAATAATCCCCACTGTTAGCCTCCTACATGCCACAATCAATATTGATCACAGTTTGCAAGGGGTTAACAGAGTGAGGGCGCATCAGCCCTACATCATGAAATTGTACAGGGCCGGTGGATCTGCCATAGTCTGCCATAGGCAGAAGTTATTATAATACACTGCAGTAGAGCTGTAGTGCAATGTTTTATCCAAGGAATCTTGAGATCGCAGGTTCAAGCCTCCTACAGTGACATCTAAAAACTGAAAAAAGAAAAAAAGTCCAAAATCATGTGGAAGATAGTTTAAAAAAAAAACAACTTGTGTGTGTACTTTTCCTCTTTGGTTTAAAATATTTTAAAAAATTTTAAAAAACCACATGTTTGGGGTCATCCAATCTGTAATGACCCATGTAATAAATGAAACACACATTTAAGGGCCCCTGTTCACGAATGATAGTGCATTGCGTTACTCACGGCGATAATTTCTGCCACGAGTAACGCAGTGCACTTTTTCCATAGCATTGCTATGGAAAGTGCAGCCCCCTGTCCATGAGCAGGGAATCACAGCGATTCTCCATTTGCAGGTCTCAAATTGCGGCATGCCGTGATTTTCCGTGGTGAGCCTATCTGTCAGATCTCTCCCTTGCTCCCCGGTGGTAGAATATCGCTAGCGATATTCCGCCTTGCCCGTAGACATGGGGCCTTATCCTCCATAAAAAACACTATAGAAAATAAAAAAAGACTGAGCCAAAATGCTGTTTTGTTCATTTCGCCTACCCCAAAAAATGCAATAAAAGTGATTAATATAGCCATATGTACCCCAAAATAGAACCAATAAAAACTACAGCTCACCATATAAAAATAACCCATCATATAGCTATGTCCATGGATAAATAAAAAGTTATGGATGCAAATCCCATCCAAAAACATTGAGTCCTTATGGTCCAAAATAGGGCATGTCATTAAGGAGTTAAACATTTTTGCTTTTTATATTTATCATAATGTAATAGGCCTTGGTAGTGATAAAATGGTGTGTATTAAAGGCTTTGTTGTGAAATAAACCTGGATTCCACGTCTACAAATGTCAGTTGAGCTAATGATCACAGTAACAGGATTTTGCTGCAAATTCTAAATGCCTGTAACTTAAAAAGCGCTTTGGAGTTGTCTTTTTGCAAAGTACAAGGTACAGTGTTACAAAGTAATGCAACTCAATAACCCCATCAATATTAAGTCAGGATGAAAAATTGGTTAATGCTGTTGAAGGAACCAACCTTTATGCAAGAAAAACAGCATGGAATTATTCCCTCTTGTCAGAATCAATAAACTGAGTGCCGCAGCTATTAAGACAGTATCCATAACCGCTACAGATCGAAATACAAGTCATTATCAACTAATCATGCATAAAGTGGAATGGGTTCGTGTGAAGAAGATATTGGAACTTAACTGTAGTGATATCATGCCATATAAAAAGGGTTGCATTTAGAATTACAGTGCTGCCCTAGGCACTGAGACTGGTCATATCCTTATATCTTCATGTACACTCATGCTTATTCCCCACCCTCATTATACAATTATCTGATTATTGATTTGGAATATACACTTCTGTAATGTACTTGCATGAGCTTAGTGGGGGCACTATTACTGTGCTGGGGCAGCAATAGAACATTATTGTTATATAGGAGCATTAAGGGGTAACTATTACTGTGTACAGGAAGTAAGGAAGAATAATTACTGTGAAAGGTAGTAAGTAGAGATGAGCGAACGTACTCGGTAAGGGCGATTTCGCAATCGAGCACCGCGATTTTCGAGTACTTCACTAATCGGGTGAAAAGTACTCGGGTGCGCTGTGGGGCGGGGAGTTGCAGAGGGGAGTGGGGGGTAGCAGCGGAGAACAGGGGGGAGCCCTCTCTCTCTCCCTCCCCCCCCTCCCCGCTGCAACCCCCCGCTCACCCACAGCGCACCCGAGTACTTTTCACCCGAGTAGTGAAGTACTCGAAAATCGCGGTGCTCGATTGCGAAATCGCCCTTACCGAGTACGTTTGCTCATCTCTAGTAGTAAGGAACCCTAAAACTGTGTTGTGGGTACTATTACTGGGTAGGCGCACAATGAAAGAGTGTTAGTGTGTTGGTGCCACAGTTTGGCACTATCTGTTTGACAGTATTTTTTTTTTTGTAAATACAGTTACAACATTTTTTTCTAAAGCACAGTATAAGGGCGCCCACCCACTGGCGTTTGCGATTTTCGTGCGTGAAAAACGCAGCGTTTTTCGCGGCTTTTCCATTAATTTCCATTGACTTTCATGGGTGCATTAGGAGAAAAATAAGGACACATATGCAACTGACAGTCCCTATGTTAAAAAACGCAACGCAGCGCAAAAAAAAACGCCAGTGGACAGGAGTACATTCAATTCTAATTGCTCTTGAGAAAAAACGCAAAACGCAAAGAAAAAAAAATCGCCAGTGGGTGGGAGCCCTAAGGGTGCAATTTACTACACAGCATGTATAATAATGTAGGTGCAGTATTAGGGTATGCTGCAGGACTGTTAAGGGGCAGCAGGATAGAAGGTTTTTATAGAGGGTGGGGAATAGGTGAGGAGGGTGCTGGAAAAGTGAGAAAGCACAGATATTTTGACAGAAGACTGCAAAAACGAGTTGCAGTCAAAATAAGTTGTAGATAGTATTTAATTATTGCATGGTGGTGTTGCATAGTAACTGTTAGGGCGAGCACCCACTGGCGTTTTTTTACCTGCGTTTTGCGTTTTGCGTTTTTCCTGCACAGGCATAGAGATAAAGTGTGCTCATGTCCACTGGCGTTTTTAAAATCGCCCCGCCCCGCAAAATCGCCCCGCTGGTGTCCTTTCACTCTGGCTCCTTTTTTTAATCAAACTTCTCACATGGTTTTCAATGGTCCCGGAAAAAACGCAACGCAACGCAATTCGCGCGCGTCGCGTGGCGTTTTTGCAGAGAACAGTAATGAAGACTGTGGAAGGGCGGGCATTCTTCACAGGTGCTGTTGGGTGTGCCTGGTTCAGGGGATTTCCCAGCAGCGTGGAGGCGGGAAGGCACAGACACTTAAACAGGGTGTGTCATTCCAGGAGCAGCAGGCATTACAGCTTCATCCTCCCTGCAGCATGACTGTACCCCTGATAGAGAAAGCACGTCTCATAGCCCTGGTGCAGGAGCACCCCTGCATCTGGGACACCTGAACGGAGGCATTTCATGTGCGCACACTGCGGGAGGATGCTTGGGACGAGATTGCCGAGGAAATTTTCGGCTTGCAGTGGCTACGCACTCGGGCGCAAGGACGGCTAAAAATGTGTAAGTACCCATGTGTGTTTGTAATTCTTTTGCATGAATGTTTTGTATGTATAGTACCTTTCAGTCTTCACATTGTGCAGTGCTTGTGTAGCGTAGTGTGTGGAGGCGTGCGTCCTTGTTGCGCTGGGGTGTGTGCTGTTTGCGGTACACGGCTTGCCCTGTTTGTCTGCAATGCCTTTATGTTTGTGGTCGGCTTTTGTGGCTAGGGACCCCCACTGCCAAACTGCTGCTGAGTTCATTTTAAACGGTTGTTTGGCCATGCATCTTGCAAAACGGGCGCGGCTGCTAGGCATGCAGATATTGCCGCCACATTGCTTGCACATGTTTTTCCCTTTCTAACTTTTTGGGTCTTCTGGTATCATGTATTAGGACGCGCAGTGTTAGCCATGCGCAGTGTCCTATTCATTTATTCTGTTCCTTCTTATTTTCCTTCATCACTAATGGGCCACATAGAGAGGTAATGTGTGTGTGTGTGTGTGTTTAGGCCCCCCTTGCTGTCCCTGTTATTTGTCCTCATAAAGCCCACCAACTTATTCTATGTGTGTTTTTCTGGCCACCCCCTGTTTGAACAAGGGCCTTTTCATGGCTAGGAAAAATGTTGACTACGATTTCATAGTCACATGTGCGATATTTGGTTTTCCAAAGACGCATTTCTTGGAGAATAGTGCATTACAGCCACGGCATCAGCGTCCGCAGATATGCTGTTTACCAACAAAGTAGACAGGGTCTGATATGATGTATAGCCTGGTGAATGTATAAGTGACATGTATATCTGCCTACACGTCAGCACACATTAATGCAATCACTAACTGTAATGGTTTGTTTAGCTTGGAGGAAAGCATTGATTCCTTTTTTTATGTGAAATTAATAAGGCGTACGCCAGTCTGTGATGCTGGGTAATGTAGGTAATGCACAATGTATGTATGTCTTTTCATATGTATGTCTAGGCTAAAGTTATAAAGTAGCTCTTGGAGACTGGGATGTTGTGTTTATTTAAACTACCACTGTCCTGCTGGAGCTGCATGCTGCCTTGGAGTTAGAGGGCAGCTGAAATAACGCTTGTCCCTGCAGTCAGTGGCAGAGCTGCCCATATAAAAGTAAGACACAGCAGTTCGGCTGTATGTTGGAACTTTGCCGGTGCACATGGCCACACCCCTCCCCCACTTGTGTGTAACTTGGCCAAGTGGATGTTGCTTTCTCTTTTCTGCCACCGGCCTCAAGCACTGATGTGTATGAGTCAACCAGATGCCCTGAATGCTTAAATCGGGCTTATGTCTTCTTATCGGGGTCAACAGCACTCACAAACTGTTATTTCCTGCTTCCACCCACTAATAGATTCTCCCAAACAGCCTTTTTTTAGCTCTGCAGCTATCACACTTTGCCTGTTGCTAGTAACGACCACTACACACCTTGTAAACGAAATGCCAGTGCGCCCACAAGAAACTTGTAAAGCGCATTTGCATCTCCATACAGGGTTTGCCCATAGCGTAAGATTGGAATGGTCACATTACACTGTCATGTTATGTGCTTACCTTGCCTGCTACTTTCATGTGTTTCTCTTCTCCTTGTCATAGTACAAGAACTTCACAGGAAGTGGCGGAGTGTCCGGGACAGTTACCGAAAAGAGGTGGGACAGCAACAGCCCAGCGGCTCCGGACGGCGCCGCAAAAGGCCATACTATTTGGCCCCATCGCTGGCCTTCCTAAGGCCTATAATGGAACCCAGACCGTAAGTGGTTTAATTCTTACATGGCACTCAGGTTAGCGGTTGGGTGTGTAAGTAACAGCTCGAAAATGAATCAAACGAGGCCTGTAAAAAATGGCATATAGCCTTAGAAATGTGGCTGTTAAATATCTAGCTACACTGACCCTGACTCATTGAATTTTGTGTGCTGCTACCCATTGTAACATTGCGGCAACATGGCATCTTTCTGTTTTGTAGGAAAGGCCTGCCAAGTTATGGTTGTTTACCAATAATTGCCTGCAGATGTCAAGTGCATGTTGGACCGGGGTTTACCTGGCAAATTACTTTGAGACACCCTTGTAATGGTTTTCTAGGCTCTAACGTATTTAACATTATAATGTTACAGGAGATATGTTACATTGATGCACTTGTTAGTAATGTTTGCCTTCCCTTTCTTGAAACACCATCCTTGACACTATTGTTGTACTGACTTGTTGCCCTCTCTTTTAGAATGGCCGATAATCTGGAGGAGGACCCGTCAGCAGCTGACGGGAGTGACACCGAGGACAGCTCACCGACGGTCTCCCTGCATAGCGAGGAACCCGAAGCCCCAGAGCCACCACCTGCTCCGCCAGCTGGGGCCGAGGAGTCTCCCCCACCAGCTGGGCCGAGGCAAACGAATGCGAGGGCCCGAGGCGGGCGAAGAGGCTACACCAGGCCACATCTGGCCTTTTCGGGGCGGCTCGTGGACGAGGAGGTACTCGAGTATTTGCGCCGGCAAAGGCGCCTGGACTGGGCCGACACCATGGGCCAGTGCATAGCAGCTTGTGGCAGGCGCATCGCCCCAGATGTGCAAATAGAGCTACTGAGTGCTATAATAGCACTCATTAATGTGTCCCAAGATGCTGTGCGCGGGAGGGCCCTGTTTGCGGGGATTTGGCAGTTTGCCACCACAAACACCTTCCCGCAAACAGGGTCCTCTGCCCCAAGGGCCCATACTCCTGAACCTCCTCGCCCACAGCCGCCCCACCACGCTGGGACCTGGGTGGGGGCACACCGCCATGGGCCCTACAGGCAGTGGTTGGAGTGTGAGGCAGGGCCCATGGATGTGCCTCCCACAGGTCACAGGCAGTCTGCAGAACCAAGGGTCCCAGCAGAAGGCCCGTCAGTTTACAATGATCCCTGCGAAGGGACCTCGTCGGGCACGTGCCCGACGTATTGCCAGTTGTAACTCGTGGCAGGAGCTCTGTGTAGTTACTGACGTTGGACCAAGCATGTTGACTTCTTAACTTGTTTCTTTAAAAAGATTGTGTGAGACACACATCAATACATGTTGGCTTACCGCAGAAGTATTGGGCAAAATGCCCCCCTTATTTGCCTCGTGTTCAAAGAGGCAGACTTTTGTTTACCATGTTGCCTTGCCATGCAAGACGCCCTTTTTTCACAAATAAATATTTTTTGACAGTTAAAAGTGTGGTGTGGTGAGAACATCTAGACCAGGGGTGGGCAATTAATTTTCCCATGGGGCCACATGAGAAATTGGAATGGTTTTAGAGGGCCAGACCAACATACGAAGGCTCCATGCACATTGCCTTAATGGGGCCGTATTCCAGCCGCCCGATTTGCGGCCAGAATACGGCCGCCATTGAAAATGAATGGCGCTGTAATACGGCGCGGTGAACACCCGGTGTTTCACCCCGTTTTATGGGGCGGCCCCCGTGTCTGCCAATGGAGAGGGGAGCGGTAAGGAGCACTCCCATCTCCACTCAGAAGTTACAGTGGCATCACTAAGGGCTCATGTCCACGGGGAAAATCGGGCCCGCTACGGATTCTACATGTAGAATCTGCAGCGGGTCCCTCCTGCCCCGCGGACGTGAGGGCTGAAAATAACAATAAAAAGGAATTTACCTATCCGTAGCGGGCGGCGAAGCTCTGCTCTTCCTCACGGCCGGATCTTCTTTTTCGGCCGGCGGATGAATTCCTTACGCCGGCGGCACGTCGCCGGCACGTCGTCGACGTGCCGCGCGCATGCGCCGGGCACATCCGCCGAGCCGAAGCAAGGGAGATGCGGCCGTGAGGAAGAGAAGAGCTTTGCGGCCCGCTGCGGGTGAGTAAATCCTTGAAATTCCTATTTTAGGTCTCCCGCGGATCCGGACGGCTTCCATAGGCTTCAATAGAAGCCCGCGGGAGCCGTCCCCGCGGGAGACCCGCACGAAAATGGAGCATGGTCCAGATTTTTTTCATGCTCCATTTTTGTTAAAATCCCTTTTATTGACGATCCGCGGGTATTTATCTACCCGCGGGTGGTCAATGCATCTCTATGGGGTGCGGATCCACGCGCGGGAGATCCGCTGCGGATTTTAAATCTCATTTTGCCCGTGGACATGAGCCCTTAGGGCTCATGTCCACGGGGAAAAGAAGAATTAAAATCCGCAGCGGATTTTAACTCTTCTCCCGCGCGCGGATCCGCACCCCATAGGGATGCATTGACCACCCGCGGGTAGATAAATACCCGCGGATCGTCAATAAAAGGGATTTAAAAAAAAATGGAGCCTGAAAAAATCTGGACCATGCTCCATTTTCGTGCGGGTCTCCCGCGGGGACGGCTCCCGCGGGCTTCTATTGAAGCCTATGGAAGCCGTCCGGATCCGCGGGACACAAAAATCACATTTTACTTACCCGCTCCGGTTCTTCTCTTCGGCGCCGCGCCATCCTCTCTCAGCCGCGGCCGGATCATTTTGCTTCGGCCCGGCGCATGCGCGGGGCACGTCACCGACGTCATCGTGCACATCCGCCGAGCCGCAGAATGAAGATCCGGCCGCGACGAGAGAAGATGACGCCGCCGCGAAGAGAAGAAACGGAGCGGATGGGAGGTGAGTTTATTTGTATTTATTTATTTGTCATTTATTTGTATTTTCAGCGCTCATGTCCGCAGGGCAGGAGGGACCCGCTGCAGATTCTACATGTAGAATCCGTAGCGGGCCAGATTTTCCCCGTGGACATGAGCACCGGACTCATTGGTGAGTCACCCGGACACTCTTTGCGGGCCGGTCCGAGCTATTCAGCGGGCCGGATGTGGCCCGCGGGCCGTGCTTTGCCCAGGTCTGATCTAGACCCTCATGCTATACAATTGAGTGCGGGTCGCTAGGGATTACGTGTGAAGCAGTATTTTCAAGCTGCTGCAACCCTTTTGCATGTAAACATTTACTCCATCAGCCTTAACATCACAGTAATAGATCTGACACGGTAACATATGAATTCCCACACACTGATAGGTAGGATGTGGTTAAGTCAGCAAGCAGCAACGTCACACTGTACCAGCTCGGCCACAATGGTTCCCTAAGGGCTAAGTGCCGAGCAAGGTGTCAAGCACTGGCGACGTTTGGCCCTGAGGGAACACTTGATAATGCTTACATAGGGAGTTTGTGCGCTGGTTGGGTGCATCCAGTCTGGGCCTCTATTTGTAAGAAATACGTGTAAGCTGCAGTGCGCACACATTACTAGGTTGCACCCTGTGTATGCCTAAACAGCACACAAGCGCTTTACATGCTTCAGCAACATGGGGCATTAACCCCATATTTGTGGACCACAGGACACGTTGGGTAAACACTTATGACCAGCCCCTACAAAAGATGTAGTCAAGTTGGTAAACATCGGGATGCCGCCGCAGGAGACCTACCATGGGCAATTGGATGGCCATTATGGCTCGCTTTAGGCCCCCAACTTTGACATGTGTGCAAAATCCACACATTGGGCAACTTGCCAAGGCTAAGGACGGTGGGTAAGCTGTTAACACAAGGGCCAAAGTACAGCTATTTCTAATGCTGATGGTATTTCACAACCTTACAACACTTTTTGCCCCAATGTGTGTGAGCGTACAATGGGTTTGGCCCGCCATAAAGACTGCCCCACCGTACTTCTGTTTGCCCAATACAATGCTCTTTGTAATATACATTGGGCATTGTGACTTTGGCCCCCGGAAGTGATTTACCTTGCTTTTGATGCTCCTCCCCCCCCCCCCGGGTTGCTCCTAGTTTGCCATTGGTTCCCAAAAGTCGCTGGTCCCGATATAGTTGGGTAAGCTGCAGGTGTTCTCGGCCCATGGACGAGCTTCTTCTACTGCGCACATGCGCCGTTGATCTGCGTCCCCCACCCGCTTCTGGAAGCTATGGTCTGCCTGCAGGGGCCGCGCACCCAAGGGATCTTCAGTTGACACGTAAGGTGAGTGGAGGAGGGGGAGGGGAGTGGCCACCTCTCATGCGGGAGGGGTGCTGCGAGCTGTCAGTAGTCGGGGGTGGGGAGGTGTGGTGGTGACAGACCTGTCAGTCAGTAGTCACATGATGGGGGAGAGGGTGAAGGTGTGTGAGCTTATGGTCGGAGCTGTCAGCCAGTGGGGGGGGGGGGGGGGGGCTGGAGGGTGACGCTGGGGAGCATGTCTGTGTCAGCAGTGTGGAGGGCTCACAGGGTATGGAGACTGTGAGGGGGGTGTTTGTGTCTGTAGGGCCTGTTTGGGGCCACAAGAACTTTCCCGAGCAGAGGATCGTGATTGTCTGCTCTTCAAAGTTCCTTAAGAGCTCGCGATCTGCTCCTACAGGCCAGACAGCTGTAGCAGTAGATTCCTTCATCTCCTCAGCATGTCACCGCCTTACTGGACACTGGTACTGGGCTGCCCCAGTGTCCAGTGATGATGGGACATGCTGAGGAGATGAAGGAATCTATTGCTACAGCTGTCACAGCTCGTGCAGCTGATCGCACTGCTCTTCCTGCCCTCTCTTTGCTCTAAATGGGGCCGGCCGGTTGCTGGGTCCAGGCACCGCACTGTAGCGTGCGGCTGCATTAGGACGCTGGTACTCCAGTCTTGTCGCCGGGGCCATCTGCAGTGCCCACGCTAAGGAGAGCGAGGCTGCAGTGCATCATGCAAACTACACAGCAACACGATGTTTGCCTTACTGTTCAGCCAGGCATCATAAATGGGAGAAAAGGAATGAAAAGGTGAGCAGAGTAGTGTTTGTCATGCAAAAGCCTGTGGTGTGTGATGCTTCTACTCTACAGGGCAGTCCTGTGTGTAAAAATACATCCGCCTAGGCGGCGGCAAAACCCTTTATAAACATTCTGAGCACAAAAGAGTAAAGTAACTCACAGGTATGTCCATGGGCAACCACATGATCCCACCACTTCCTCGGATGTATGAAGTATAACGCCCGCTTTGGTATGTATGTGTAATTCCCGGGCCAGAGCGGGTTCTGGGTTCAAGAGAGCCCCCGGATGGCACGACACCAACCCAATGCCGTTGTTTCAAAAGACCGGCAGATACTGCTAACCAAAATCCCCACGCTCCGGTGACTTGTTACTTACCTGGTGAAGATGGCCGCCGTGAGCGTCACCTTCGCTGCGCCACAGGTCTTCTGTCCCTTCCATTGCCAATTCCAGCCTCCTGATTGGGTGTAATCGGCGCGTGACGGGGCTGAGGTATGAGGAGCCACTCAGCGGCACGAGGGGCCCCATTCAGAAGGGAGAAGACCGTACTGCGCAAGCGCGTCAAATCCGACAATGGGATGCTGCAAATTAGACTGCTCCATGGAGACGGTGACGCGAGCAAAGGAACATGTAAGTGAATAACTTCTGTCTGGGTCATAAGTAATGCACAATGTACCTTACAAAGTGCATTAATATGGCCATACAGAAGTGCGGAACCCCACTTGCTGCCGCGAGACAACCGCTTTCACTTGCAGGAGGCAGGAATGCTGCGTCATATGCTGCAAGAGCCTATGCGGCTGAAGGTACACATTGAGAGAGCTAAAGCCTTTGATGGACACGTGATATGTGTATGGGAAAGGACGCTGGTGAAAATCGTGTACACAAAATGTATGCCGAAGCGTGGTGGAGTAGGATTTGCATCTGCCTCCAATTACAAGTACTTGCGCAGGCACAGACGCAGGGCTGCCTGGAAGATCACAATGACCATTTTTAAAGACAGAGGTTGTTTAGTTTAGCCAAACGCCTAACTCTTTGTAGAGCATGAGACACCAGGGCTATCGGGTTTGTTCAGGGGCGGAATGCTTTGGGTGAGATCGTGCTTAGCCAACACAAGCAGAAAGGCGGGAAATATACTGAAAGAGCAACCCAAAGGATGGCTAACAGCAGCAGCGCTGAGACTCAATGGCTCATGTCTTCCCAAGGCGCCCATTGCTAGGGAAGGGGGTCATCTAAATACTATGTTTTCCTCTGCCGACAAATTAACACAACAACCAGATAGCTGAACACCGTACTTTATATCAGCACATTTCACTGTGCCCACCAAAACATCAAGGTCCAAAAAAAAAAGGTCAAACAGGGTACATACAGATCACAACTCAAAATTGGCGCACGCCTTTACAACACTGGAATGTTTGGATGCCCTCTGCCCCTGACCCCACAATTTTGGGACACACATGATGCAATAAATCTCTTACTGTGGGTCACGCCTTCTTAGTACGCTGTCTTGCCATGGTACAGAGCCCTGTGGGGTACTGAAATAATGTGTCAAATTGTCCCTAATGCGGACCCCAATTGTTTGGGGATGCGGGGGCTCATTACCAAAAGGCAAGGCATCAAGGTTGGGGACTAGACTTGTTAGCTCTTCAGACAGCGATCCCTCTTCATGGCGTACAAAATTGTGCAACACTACACAGGCCTTGATCACTCCAACAGCAGCATCTGGAGCGAAGGGAAGGGTCCGTTCTAACACGCGCCAACGTGAGACAAGGACACCAAAGGTGCATTCCACATATCGTCGCCCACGGGACAGGCGGTAGTTGAAGATCCGTCGCTCAGGTGTTAATTGCCTGCGGCCAAATGGTCGCATGATGTGTTTGTTTAGGGGAAATCCCTCATCAGCAATGAAACAATATGGCATTAGAGGGCCAGCTGTCCCCGGCAAGTTTCGGAGCGGGGGGAGATACAAAGTGCCTTGATGCAGTCTCTGGCCAATGCGGGAGCAGGAAAAAGCTCGCGAATCAGCGGTACTTCCATAGGCCCCAATGTCTACTAAAACAAACTTAAAGTCCGTGTCTGCTACTGCCAGAAGCAATATGGAAAAATAATGCTTATAATTAAAGTAGCGTGACCCCGAGTGGGGAGGCTTTCTTATACGCACATGTTTCCCATCTAATGCACCTACACATAATGGAAACTGTGCATTGGTGTTAAAACCATTTGCTATCGCAAGCCAATGTCCCACTGTTGGCTGGGGAAGCTATAGGGGCTGCAGTCGGCGCCAAAGGACTTCACAGGTATGATGTATAATTCGGGTTGTCGTCGTTGCGCCCCAGAGAAATTGGAATTGTATGGTAGCAAAGGAATCACCGGTTGCCAGAAACCTGTGGTGGAAAATGGTGTTGAAGACATTATTATCTGTTGACACATAACTAACAAGCACAAACGGAGCTGACAACATGAGTCTACGTGCAGTGAAGTCATTCGGATAAAACAAACAACATATAAGCAAACCACGAACACTATCCTTGGACAAGGGTGGATTAGTTTTGGGAAGATGTGCAGTAGCACATTACAGCACTCGATGCACCTAAGTAGTACTTGTACGGAGGCTTGGCTAAAGGTAGTGGCAGATGTGGGGCTAATGCTACCATGGCTGACCAACGTGAGCCCAATGGTAATTCCAGAAAGAAAATGAGGTAATGCTGGGGCAGCCAAAGGCATTGGCCATTCACGGATGCTACTGGCGGTTGCATTAATTAGCGACCATCCCTGCAGAACTCCAATATGGAGATTCACACACATAAAAGATGTAGATAAGCAGCTTTCACAAATAGCACAGACATTATTACAATCAACACTCCTAAAGGGAAGGGGGAGGAGGTGGTTGCCTTGTCAGCCATTTCCACCGTAATATTGCATTTATAGTAGCTAAAATGAAGCGCACATCCTCCTCAGAATATATACATGTTGTGCAACAGTAATAAAGGGTCCGACTGGGAGTGTATATAGATGCTGGACAAAGGCTACATGGCCTTAAGCTTGCTAGAGGCTTGTAGAATGTTCGATTTTTAACACATCATCGCGTAAGTAATTAGTCACAATGCTGTTAGGCAGCAAGCGTGGAAAAAGGTGTGCAAAAGGATTGGGTATGCAATGAAAAATACATTATGTCCGCTAAGTGACACTTTACACTAAATGGGGCATTGCCCACTAAGCTAGGCATCAAGACGGACAAATAATTGCTTCTGGGAAGTTACACACATATAGGGGGGGGGCTAAGGTCCAAACCGGGAACTTGAGTTGGCAAACACGTGTTAAGGGTACTTATACGTAATACAGTTGGTAAACATGAATCAAACAAACCTGAGCGTAGCTAACAAACGCTCCTCTGCACATATACACTTGCGCAATCGCGTGTCCTGGAATGTCAAGTCAGCCCGGAGAAGGGAAAGCAAAAGATCAAACATAGTGACCGACATTCTTGCGTATTCCTCAAATTTGTGAGGGTGGCGCCGAAGATCAGGGTACAGCACACGAAAGTGGCCTTTAAGTGGCCGCCATTGGAGGAGAGGGTGCACCCACATTCTTCTGGGCGTTAGCAGGTCACTGCTCCAAAGAAATCGTTGTTCCCCAAAACGCCGTGATGTCAGCCAATTTATAAGGACGGCGTTGGTTGAAAACTCCATTGTAACAAGGCCAGCACAAAAGCTTTTTAGCGACAGACTCCTTCCAACTGCATAAACTGCCTCAACTCTGCTGTGCGCACTATGCACTAAGTAACGAGGGGGCAGGTCTACAGCAATTACAATTTGTATGCAGCACTTGTGCAGGGTGTGTTGGTATAGAAACGCTATGCAACGTTTCAGGATGAGACATTCGCCGCGTTTTGCGTTAAAAAACGCTGCGAAAAACGCAAACGCGTAGATGCGAAAACGCTGCGTTTTTCACGCACTACCAACGCAAACGCCAGTGGGTGCTCGCCCTTACATCGAAGTATATTAACATGCATAATTTCGTTTTTATGACAGGCCAATTTTTGGGGAGCACATCTCCTATGGATACAAGCCCCACAGAACTGATTTTTCATTATGAAGTGATATCCAGGGAATGTGTGCTGCTGAACCAATGTATCTCAGTCTGAAAGTTATCTTAAATATATAATATTTTTATTTGGTGGAGGCAGGTATGTGAAATATGCATCTAAATTTATAAGCGATACCCCTAGAACATAGAGCTGAAATTTGATAACTACTATTGATCAGTCATAATGGAGCAAAGTATTGTACTTACTCAGCCCTGGGGTGAATAGTTGAAAATACAAATCACAGCCATTCGAATGGAGTGTTGAATGTATAATGGGGAAAGCAACTGCAAGTAATGCCACAGGGCAGCTTATGCCGCAGTTGTCATTGCAATACACTATGGTAGCTTTTTTTTTAAAAAAAAAAGAATCCCAGATATTCATTGGCCAATGTTTTACTACTGTTTGCACCCAGTTTGAGAACTGTATTTAGTGACTATGAATGGGATCACTCACCAGCTAATCAGTTACACACTGTGAAAGATGTACGGGGTGATGATATAGTGCACTGAGCTGGTGTATGTGTTATCGCCACGGGCATAACTAAGGGCTCAGGGGCCTGGGTGTAAAAGTTCAGCCCCCCCCCCCCCCCCCCTCGATCTTTACCCATACCTAGAGGAGTAACTTAAAGATTTGGGGCCCCAATGCAAAATTTGCAACAGGGCCCCCAACTATAATGCTTTATTTATACTACTAGGCTCCCTATATGGAGAAGATAGTCCTTATGGGTCCCCTAGGGGTCCTGGACTGGGGTGCAACCGCATCTCCTATAGTTATGCCCCTGGTTAAGGTGATGCAGTGCATACCTCAATAAATTTCAGAGAATTAGAAGAAGAACAGTTAATTTCATGATTTACTTGTTTAATAAGCTTGATAGTTACAGATTTTCTAAAATGGAGGAAGAAGTCCTTCAACATCAATAGTGTTACACAGGCAATACTGATGGTTGCTGACATCCTCTCCTCTTTAGAGCAAACTTCATATTTCTCTATGAGGTGTTCTCACAGCTTTGGAGCTTCTATGGTTTTTGTAAGGGACCTGCATCTCAGTGATGCTTTGTCTTGGTTAGTGTTGAGTGAACTGAACCAGTAGAACACTGTTTCAGGTTGAACTTTGCTAAAAGTTGGGTTCAGCACAAACTCAATCTGAGCTTTTAGCAAAGTTCTACTTCAAACAGAGTTCAACTGGTTCAGTTTGCTCAACACTATTCCTGGACACTAACATATAACACTGTTTAAGAGAGTGTTATACAGGGCTTTTATGACTCTCAGGCAAAGCTATACACAAGTGTTAGGGGTTTTGTTGAACTTCCAGTTCAGTTTGAACTAATTTGGACCCAACAGACCCAAAATCCCTAGGTACTATATGGGTTACAGAAAGATGGTGAGTAAACTGTTTCCTTAACCAGCTTCTAACTCACTGAACTTTCTACAACTATACCTAGCTTTATATAAACTAAACCCCTCCCACTAACCTAGTTCGGATTGGCTATTTGTGTGAGCGATACATTCTTACTGTACCATGTAATAAGGATGGCGGACATGCTTTGAACAGCTCCGCTACCTTCATCAGCTAAAAAGCAACCCAAAGCCAGCCGAGGTCATTAAAGCACATACAGGAAGCTGAGGGAAGCTTACCTGCATCTAACGATGTCCCGGAGGAAAACGGGGGAGGCCTGGTCTGAAGCGCTTAATAGACTTTTACCCAGCATGCGGCCCTGAAGAAGAAGAGAAAATGGAGGCGTCCTAATGCAGCGCGGAGAGAAAGCGGGAGATAGACGCGGCAGGTTCGGAGGAGACTGCAGAAAGAAGCAGCGGTAAGCTAACCACATCGGGCCCCTCTCCTCCGCTGACTACTCACCCCAACAACTTTATACCACCCTCTTCTCTCCCACATAGTCCTGCAGAGGAGCAAATAGAGGAAAGGGAGACAGCTCTAACCCAAGCGCAGCAGAGGGAGGAGGGAGCGCTGGGGGGATGTCGCCATCTTCTCCCCCACTACTAATTCCAAGCTCAGAAAAGAGAAGTATATGCTCACCTAAAGAGAGCCCATAGAAATGGCGCCCCAGAAGGGAGAATCCCTCTCATCCCCCAGACCCAGCGACTTCAAGCTGGTTGGAAGAAGAAGAAATCCCAGACCCTTTACTTAATATTCAGTGTTCTAACCAAACTGCCTCTGAATGCTTCATCAGAGATATGGTAATAGCCCTAAAGGGTTCCATCAGAAGAGAGCTAGCTCAAATGAACACAAAAATTTACATCATTGACAAATTAAGGTAAAGAGTAGATCACCTTGAAAACAAGACGGGAGAGATTACTAGTACACACAATGAGCTTATTGATGCTCACTTTAAGCTGGAAGAGGAATTTGAATCCCTTAAAAATAAAATGACGGACCTTGAAGACCGCAACCGTCAAAGCAATACAAGGTTCAGGAGAATAGCCGAATCCGTTAAAACAGAAGAACTAAATAATTATGTCCAAGACCTTATTAAAACTCTTTTACCAGATTCTAAGACTGAAGAACGCATATTGGACAGAATTCATAGGTTCCCTAAGCCAAAGAGCATCCCCGAAAATGCACCTAGAAATGTAATAACAAGGGTACACTTTTATCACATTAAAGAAAACCTGATGAAAGGAGCCAGGAACCTTAAAGACCTACCTCCCCCTCATGGAAATATCAAGCTATACTCTGATTTCTCTCAGGCCACGATGGCAGCACGCAGAAAGCTCTCTCCTATAACAGTGGCTCTAAGAGAAAACAATATTTCTTATAGATGGGGCTTCCCCACCAAGCTCTATATTAATAGAGATGGTACCGTCACCACTATAGTAACTCATGAGGAAGGCCTGACTCTACTACAGAAATGGAATCTTCCAACACCCAAAGCTCATAGTCCCGATTATATCTCAAAGGACTGGTCACGGAAGCAATCAAGTAGAACAAGTAAAGGTATGGATCCAAACCGCTGAGCTTCCTTCACAAGACCTCATCGCTTTACACTTTTGACCTCGCGCTAATTCGGACAGCGCTCAGAGTCAAGACATAGGCTGAACTTTGTTAAACCCCAATTAAGACCTTATCCCAAGGACTTTTAGCCCAACAGCTGGAATGGTTCCTCTCCTTATTTTGTCGTCAGTTGCTAAGCTGCAACCAAAGTATTGCTAATTATTCGATTAAGAAGACTACCTTTGTTCCCCCCCTCTTCCTTCCCTTTTTCTCTTCTTCTTCAACCCCAAAATAGGATGCCAACACAAACAACTGGATCAACTCTTCCACACTTCACAACGAACAAGGAACAGCTTCCTGCATCAGCATACAAACAGGGTCAGTTCATTTCCGCTATATCATTCCGGATCCCCACATGGATATAAAATTAGTATCATTAAATGTTAAAAGACTGAATTACCCCTACAAGAGAGCTGCTTTGTGGAAAGAGGCTCTCTCATCCGAGGCGGACATATTCTGTGCCCAGGAGACCCATCTGTCTAAACACAACCCACCAAAGATAGCTTGCCCCAAGTTCTCCAGAACTTTTGTGGCTAATGCTTCAAAGGAAAAAATCAGGCGTCTTGATCGCAGTCAAAGACTCAGTAAATTTTCAACTGATAGAGGAGAATGGCGACGTGGATGGTAGATATCTAATACTAATATGCAAAATAAACGGTTTCCTTGTCACCCTGGCCAACATTTATGTTCCCAACTCAAGACAGCTGAGATTCTTGGGTGGAGTGACAAGGAAAATAAGAAAGGTACAACAGGGCTCGCTAATTTTATGCGGTGACTTCAACGCCATAGCAAATGAAGACTTGGACTCGAGCCATACAGGAAGAAGTAGGAGATTCAACTTGTCATCCTGTATATATAGTGCTGAGCTGTTTGACGCCTTTAGGGCCCTAAATGTGAATTCCAGAGAATATGCTTTTTATTCATTTAGACAAAAGTCATTTTCAAGAATCAACATGTTTCTGATGGACTTTCAAATTCTTAACAAAATACAAGAAGCAAAGATAGGTGTGACCTCATGGTCTGACCATGCTCCGATCACACTAAAACTGAGATTGGGCCCAGGTGTTCCTCTCTTTAATGGCTGGAGAAATAACACCTTCCTGATGAGGATTCCTGGATATCAAAAGAAAATTAAAGAAACGATTATAGAATATTTTTAAATTAATGATACTCCAGAAACATGTCGATTTGCAATCCTATGCAGATAGCTATGATTTGACCGTGTGAAAACTCGCACGATAAACAAATCGCGGCATGTCCTATTTCTGTGCAAGTGAGTATAAGCTCAATACTGGGGCAAGGGTCGTATCACGCTACGAGAATCCTCGCACCAGGATCTGACCCGGCTGTGTGCGGGCGGCCTTAAAGGGGTTGTCCCGCGCCGAAACGGGTTTTTTTTTTTTTCAACCCCCCCCCCGTTCGGCGCGAGACAACCCCGATGCAGGGAGGTAAAGAAAGCTCACCGGAGCGCTTACCTGAATCCCCGCGCTCCGGTGACTTCTCTACTCACCGCTGAAGATGGCCTCTTCCTCCGTGGACCGCAGCTCTTCTGTGCGGTCCACTGCCGATTCCAGCCTCCTGATTGGCTGGAATCGGCACGTGACGGGGCGGAGCTACACGGAGCTACACGGAGCCCCATAGAAGACTGCAGAAGACCCGGACTGCGCAAGCGCGGCTAATTTGGCCATCGGAGGGCGAAAATTAGTCGGCACCATGGAGACGAGGACGCCAGCAACGGAACAGGTAAGTATAAAACTTTTTATAACTTCTGCATGGCTCATAATTAATGCACAATGTACATTACAAAGTGCATTATTATGGCCATGCAGAAGTGTACAGACCCACTTGCTGCCTCGGGACAACCCCTTTAAGGCCTATTTAAACGCAACGTTTATTGCTCAAAAATCGCTCAAATCGTTTTTGTTAGACCATCGCTCATCGTTGTCTTTCAACGTGCTGAAAGACAACGATGAATCTTACCAGGGATTCACAGCGGGATACAGCTGATACAATTGTTTCAACTGTATCCAGCTCCCTGATGACAGGCGAGGAATGCAGAACGAGGCTGTCCAGGTGCGTTCTCCATACCCCGCACTGAGCGCTCGGCTGTATAACAGCCGGGCGCTCCGTGCAGAAAACAGCTGGATGCAGAAGACAAGCAGGGCCACCCCGCTTGTCTTCTGCATCCTCCACTCAGAGCACTCGGCTGAGACATCTTTTGAGCGATAATCATTGTGTCTAAATGGGCCTTTAATGTTTACATCTAATATGATTGGCTATATGCGGATAGGTTATTATTATATGCTAACATATTGATACGAATACAAGTTATGATTGGTTGCATGTTATCACAAAGCTTGTTATTCTTGTGAGTGGCCCACTGAAGGGCGTTGTTTCTCTTTGAAATAATATATTAACTGCTGAACAATAAACAGGAAAACAGCTACTGAAACACGACTTCTGTGTCATTTTTAATTTTCCTGAGGTGCACCTTGAACTAATTGGGAATACCAGCTGATAAGTTACGATACCCATTGAGTGAAAACCTGGCCGATATACGCCCGTGTGAATAAGCCCATAGGCTGTTATATAAGTAAATGTTGTATGAAAAGTTAGTGCTCCTTCACACGGGCATACATGTGTGCGTTTCGCGCACATAAAATGTATGATGGCAAAATGCAGAGATTAAAACTAGAGATGAGCGAACGTACTCGGTAAGGGCGATTTCGCAATCGAGCACCGCGATTTGTGAGTACTTCACTACTCGGGTGAAAAGTACTCGGGTGCGCTGTGGGTGAGCGGGGGGGTTGCAGCGGGGAGTGGGGGGGAGAGGGAGAGAGAGAGGGCTCCCCCTTGTTCCCCGCTGCTACCCCCCACTCCCCTCTGCAACCCCCCGCTCACCCACAGCGCACCCGAGTACTTTTCACCCGAGTAGTGAAGTACTCGAAAATCGCGGTGCTCCATTGCCAAATCGCCCTTACCGATTACGTTCGCTCCTCTCTAATTAAAATTCATTGATATCAATGGGTTTGTACAGATTTTCATTTTTTGTGGCCGCATTTCTAACATACGCAAAACAATTATTGTATTTTGTGTGCATTTGCATACCAAAACACCCCACAGAAGTCTATGGTGGCTATGCAAATGCACATGCAATGCACCAGGGGATGCACGAAATCTAGCATAAAGCTGCGGGGGAAAGAACACATCCGTGAAGCTGTCCTTAGTATCAATTTGACACTGCAGACTGTAGAGCCATTATCAAACAAAGGTGAAACTTGACTTTAGGTTTATTTCACACTTCAGTATTTTTCAGCAATATTTTGTAAGCCAAAATCAGGAAGCTGTCCCAAATACGGAACAAATGCAACTGTTTCCCTTTTACTTTCTCTCTGCATTTACCACAAAATACTGATGAAAAATACTGACGTACGAATAAGCCCTTAATGTTGCATGCGGAAGTTATCACCACAACTACAGTAATGTACACAGAAGCAAGTTTTGCACTTTGCACTTTACCATTTGTATTACTCTCTAATTTATTCTGCCACTCCTGTTAAATTATATCTTGCATCTAACCAGGTCACTATCCTTTTTTTCCAGGTGTGGTATTTAACTCCTCTAAAAAACATTTTGACCTTTACTTTTTTAATGAAAAAATACCTTGAGTGTTACAATTAAAGCAACAAATTAAATCAGCATATTTCCTTTTTACATATATTACATACTAGCTGATATACCCGGCTTCGCCCAAGTTAATTTGGTACTGGTGTTTATCTGGTGTTCACACGGAAAATCTTATGAAGTCGTGCTTACTTTAGAGATACCGGAAAAACATATGTTCACCATTTTGCATAATTCTCTGCGTTACCCAGGAAACACCACGTGGAGGTAACCATGTGACGTTTACTTTATATAAAATGACATCAGGAAGTGAGAGAATTAGATTACGTTCATAAAATTTGGACACTAATTCTTTTGCGCATAGAATTGAATAATCAAGTTGAGACCCATTAACTTTTCCTATTTATGACATAATCAAAGCTCGTGCCAAATTTCCCGTTTCTATGACACTGGAAAGTGAAAAAATTACATTCCGCACGTAAAATTTGGACGCTAATTCTTTTGTGCTACAATTGAATAATCGAGTTGGGACCTATGAACTTTTCCTATTTATGACATAATCAATGCTCGTGCCAAATTTCCCGTTTCTATGACACCGGAAAGTGAGAAAATTAGATTCCGTACGTAAAATTTTGGACGCTAATTCTTTTGCACATAGAATTGAATAATCGAGTTGGGACACATTAACTTTTTCTATTTATGACATAATCAATGCCCGTGCCAAATTTCATGTTTCTATTACATTGGGAAGTGAGAGATTTAGATTATGTACGTAAAATTTGGACGCTAATTCTTTTGCGCATAGAATTGAATAATGGAGTTGGGACCCATTAGCGTTTCCTATTTATGACATAATCAATGCTCGTGCCAAATTTCCTGTTTCTATGACATCGGGAAGTGAGAAAATTAGATTCCGTACGTAAAATTTGGACGCTAATTCTTTTGCGCATAGAATTGAATAATGGAGTTGGGACCAATTAGCGTTTCCTATTTATGACATAATCAAAGCTCCTGCCAAATTTCCCGTTTCTATGACACTGGAAAGTGAAAAAATTACATTCCGCACGTAAAATTTCGACGCCAATTCTTTTGCGCTAGAATTTAATAATAGAGTTGGGACCCATTAGCTTTTCCTCTTTATGACATAATAAATGCTCGTGCCAAATTTCCTGTTTCTATGACACCAGAAAGTGAAGAAATTACATTCTATATGTAAAATTTGGACGTTAATTTGGGCGCTAATTCTTTTGCGCATAGAATTGAATAATGGAGCTGGGACCCATTAGCTTTTCCTATTTATGACATAATCAATGCTCGTGCCAAATCTCCCGTTTCTATGACACTGGAAAGTGAAAAAATTACATTCCGCACGTAAAATTTGGACGCTAATTCTTTTGCACATAGAATTAAATAATCGAGTTGGGACCCATTAGCTTTTCCTATTTATGACATAATCAATGCCCGTGCCAAATTTCATGTTTCTATTACATTGGGAAGTGAGAGATTTAGATTATGTACGTAAAATTTGGACGCTATTTCTTTTGCACATAGAATTGAATAATGGAGTTAGGACCCATTAGCGTTTCCTATTTATGACATAATCAATGCTCGTGCCAAATTTCCTTTTTCTATGACATCGGGGAAGTGAGAAAATTAGATTCCGTACGTAAAATTTGAACGCTAATTCTTTTGCGCATAGAATTGAATAATGGAGTTAGGACCCATTAGCGTTTCCTATTTATGACATAATCAATGCTCATGCCAAATTTCACGTTTCTATGACACCGGAAAGTGAGATAATTAGATTCCGTACGTAAAATTTGGACGCTAATTCTTTTGCGCATAGAATTAAATTAATCATGTTGGGACCCATTAACTTTTTCCATTTATGACATAATCAATGCTCGGGCCAAATTTTAAGTTTCTATGAAATTGGAAAGTGACAGATTTAGATTACGTACATAAAATTTCGATGCCAATTCTTTTGCGCTAGAATTGAATAATCGAGTTGGGACCCAATTACTTTTCCTATTTTGGAGATAATGTATGCGTGTGCCAGATTTCATGTTTCTACGACATCGGGAAGTTGGAGAACTTTTGGCGAGTCAGTCAGTCAGTGAGTGAGTCAGTGAGTCAGTGAGTCAGTGAGGGCTTTCGTCTTTATATATATAGATTAGCTTTTCCTATTTATAACATAATCAATGCTCGTGCCAAATTTCCTGTTTCTATGACATCGGGAAGTGAGAAAATTAGATTCCGTACGTAAAATTTGGACGCTAATTCTTTTGCGCATAGAATTGAATAATGGAGTTGGGACCCATTAGCATTTCCTATTTATGACATAATCAATGCTTGTGCCAAATTTCACGTTTCTATGACACCGGAAAGTGAGATAATTAGATTCCGTATGTAAAATTTGGACGCTAATTCTTTTGCGCATAGAATTGAATAATCGAGTTGGGACCCATTAGCTTTTCCTATTTATGACATAATCAATGCTCCTGCCAAATTTCGAGTTTCTATAACACCGGGAAGTGAGAGAATTAGTTTCCGTACGTAAAATTTGGACGCTAATTCTTTTGCACATAGAATTGAATAATCGTGTTGGGACCATTAACTTTTCCCATTTATGACATAATCAATGCTCGGGCCAAATTTTAAGTTTCTATGACATTGGAAAGTGACAGATTTAGATTACGTACGTAAAATTTCGACGCCAATTCTTTTGCGCTAGAATTGAATAATCGAGTTGGGACCCAATTACTTTTCCTATTTTGGAGATAATCTATGCGTGTGCCAAATTTCATGTTTCTACGACATCGGGAAGTTGGAGAACTTTTGGCGAGTCAGTCAGTGAGTGAGTCAGTGAGGGCTTTCGTCTTTATATATATAGATTACTATCTTCACATGGTATGAATTAAATGTCATTAGAAAGATAAGTAATATAGGTAATCAAAATGTAGACTTCCCTTAGCTGTACTTCTCCTCAAAAAGATTCGTGGGCCTTATAATCATTGATCAAACCATGGATTTTTGGGGGGTATAAAATGATTTATACATTCCAAGACCAACTGAGACAGAAAAAAATAACCCCATATGCCTCTTTATAACATCTGAGCAACTGAACAGGCCTGTAGATATAGACAAGTCACTGTGTCAGTGTATACAATAAAGGGGTGCATTTCTTTTACAAAGACCAGATAAACATCCTGGATCAAAGTTCTGGAGAACCATTTTAAACATTCATTGACACAAAACTATTGGTCTGTTGTAAAGCTGTGTGTTTTACGCCAGTCAGAATTATTCAGAAGAAAGGCTTCCCCTGAGTTTCCTCTGACAGGATGGATCTGATTTTGTTATTTTTGCACAAAACATATTGCTCTCATGAGACACATTCACTCAGATGCGTGAGTTATACTTAAGGTTCATCTAAAATTCTGTGAAAAAAATCAGACCCATATATCTAAAATCTTAAAAAAATATATTACATACACAAAAAGTGAGTATATAACAAAAAGGGTAAATGTTGTCTCATTGTCTGTTAATATATTTTTATTTGGGACTTTCCATATTGTTATAGATACTAGTTAGAGATGAGCGAGTATACTCACTAAAGGCAATTGCTTGAGCGAGCATTGCCTTTAGCGAGTATCTCCCCCGCTCGAGACTGCAGGTTCGGCTGCCGGCGGTGGGCAGGGAGCTGCGGGGGAGAGCGGGGCGGAACGGAGGGGAGATCTCTCTCTCCCTCTCTCCCCCCTCGCTCCCTCCTGCTGACAGCCGCTACTCACCGCTCCCCAGCACCGGCACCCGAACCTGCAGTCTCGAGCGGGGGAGATACTCGCTAAAGGAAATGCTCGCTCGAGCAATTGCCTTTAGCGACTATACTCGCTCATCTCTAATACTAGTACTAAAGCAAGCAAAGTTTAAATATGAACACCCCCAATGAAATGCATTACCATATTATTCAAGATCTGATTTACATTCTGAATAGGAACGTGTATGTGAAGTAAAAAATATAGACAAGTCTCAAATGTAACAGTTAAAATAAGAAAAACAAACATACATAAAATAGAGTAACAGTATGTTACATACACGACAGTGTATCCACATGTATTGTGAAAGACAGAAAGCCCGCTTCATCTTACCTTACTTAATATCAGCTGTTGATAGGCTGGAGTTTGCAGGAATATTCCCATCATAAAGAGAAAGAGCACAGGCTCCACTGTGATTATTGATCGTAAGCTGTAACACATTGTCTGCTGTTCAGGAGCTTCTGAATATAAAGGAATATTAACAGTCTAAGTCTGAAAATGGATGGCTGTGCAGTGTATAGTAAGCAGTGGGCAATGTATAAACATCTATATACATTATTAGTTTTACTCAGATGTACTCCTGCACATCATTCCTGTGGTTAATAATAAGTTATGGCACAGTCCTTTGTTGCACTACTTTCTGTGACAATACATGGGAGACTGACTATGACATGGAACTAGTAACTTCCTTCTCCAGGACATAACACACTTTTATTGGAGGTCAAAGTGTGAAACCAACTATTACCAGTTTCATTCGTCTTTCTCACGTGATCCTTTAACACACTGTCACAGTAACCTTAGTTCCACATAGTACATGTCTAGTACTATATAGCAATGTTTTAAGGTGTTGTCTGGTTTAGCTAGAGCATTTATCAATATGCCATTAGAGAATTTTCAGTTACTAGAGAATTTCCTAGTATGAATTAAGATCCTCATTCATTAGCCAGAGCACAGAACAGCTATAGAGAACATCTCTTGCTCTGTTTATGTATTATATATATTATATTAAGATTAGAGATGAGTGAGCACCAAAATGCTCGGGTGCTCGTTACTCGGGACGAAATTTTCGCGATGCTCGAGGGTTCGTTTTGAATAACGAACCCCATTGAAGTCAATGGGCGACTCGAGCATTTTTGTATATCACCAATGCTCGCTAAGGTTTCCATTTGTGAAAATCTGGGCAATTCAAGAGAGTGATGGGAACGACACAGCAACGGATAGGGCAGGCGAGGGGCTACATGTTGGGCTGCATCTCAAGTTCCCAGGTCCCACTATTAAGCCACAATAGCGGCAAGAGTGCCCCCCCCCCCTTCCCAACAACTTTTACTTCTGAAAAGCCCTCATTAGCAATGCATACCTTAGCTAAGCACCACACTACCTCCAACAAAGCACAATCACTGCCTGCATGACACTCCGCTGCCACTTCTCCTGGGTTACATGCTGACCAACCCCCCCCCCCCCCTGCACGACCCAGTGTCCACAGCGCACACCAAATTGTCCCTGCGCAGCCTTCAGCTGCCCTCATGCCACGCCACACTCATGTCTATTTATAAGTGCGTCTGCCATGAGGAGGAACCGCAGGCGCATACTGCAGAGGGTTGGCACGGCTAGGCAGCGACCCTCTTTAAAAGGGGCGGGGCGATAGCCCACAATGCTGTACAGAAGCAATGAGAAATATAATCCTGTGCCACCGCCATCAGGAGCTGCACACGTGGGCATAGCAATGGGGAACCTATGTGCCACACACTATTCATTCTGTCAAGGTGTCTGCATGCCCCAGTCAGACCGCGTTTTTTTATAAATAGTCACAGGCAGGTACAACTCCGCAATGGGAATTCCGTGTGCACCCACAGCATGGGTGGCTCCCTGGAACCCACCGGCTGTACATAAATGTATCCCATTGCAGTGCCCTGGACAGCAGAGCTAACGCCAAATTAAATGCAGGTGGGCTTCGGCCCACACTGCATGCCCCAACCTGACCGGGGTTTTTAATTCATAGACACAGGCAGGTACAACTCCCTATTGTGAAGTCCCTGTGGACCGACAGCATGGGTGGGTGCCAGGAAGCCACCGGCGGTACATAAATATATCCCATTGCAGTGCCCAGCACAGCTGATGTAACGTCAGCTTTAATGCAGGTGGGCAAAAAATTTATTGGATTACACTGTAGGCGAGGGCCCCAAGTTGGTGTACCAACAGTACTAATGTACGTCAGAAAAATTGCCCATGCCCAACCAAGAGGGCAGGTGAAACCCATTAATCGCTTTGGTTAATGTGGCTTAATTTGTAACTAGGCCTGGAGGCAGCCCAGTTAAAATAAAAATTGGTTCAGGTGCAAGTTTCAACGCTTTAATGAGCATTGAAACGTATAAAAATTGTTTAGAAAAATATTATGACTAAGCCTTGTGGGCCTAAGAAAAATTGCCCGTTCGGCGTGATTCCGTCAGGTTTCAGGAGGAGGAGCAGGAGGAGGAGGATGAATATTCTACACAGATTGATGAAGCTAAAAGGTCCACGTTTTTGATGGTGATAGAGAACAATGCTTCCATCCGCGGGTGCAGCCTACGTATTGTTTAGGTATCGCTGCTGTCCGCTGGTGGAGAAGAGAAGTCTGGGGAAATCCAGGCTTTGTTCATCTTTATGAGTGTAAGCCTGTCGGCACTGTCGGTTGACAGGCGGGTACGCTTATCCGTGATGATTCCCCCAGCCGCACTAAACACCCTCTCTGACAAGACGCTAGCCGCAGGACAAGCAAGCACCTCCAGGGCATACAGCGCGAGTTCAGGCCACGTGTCCAGCTTCGACACCCAGTAGTTGTAGGGGGCAGAGGCGTCACGGAGGACGGTCGTGCGATCGGCTACGTACTCCCTCACCATCCTTTTACAGTGCTCCCGCCGACTCAGCCTTGACTGGGGAGCGGTGACACAGTCTTGCTGGGGAGCCAGAAAGCTGTCAAAGGCCTTAGAGAGTGTTCCCCTGCCTGTGCTGTACATGCTGCCTGATCTCCGCGCCTCCCCTGCTACCTGGCCCTCGGAACTGCGCCTTCTGCCACTAGCGCTGTCGGATGTGAATTTTACCATCAGCTTGTCCGCCAGGGTCCTGTGGTATAGCATCACTCTCGAACCCCTTTCCTCTTCGGGTATGAGAGTGGAAAGGTTCTCTTTATACCGTGGGTCGACCAGTGTGTACACCCAGTAATCCGTAGTGGCCAGAATGCGTGTAACGAGAGGGTCACGAGAAAGGCATCCTAACATGAAGTCAGCCATGTGTGCCAGGGTACCTGTACACAACACATGGCTGTCCTCACTAGGAAGATCACTTTCAGGATCCTCCTCCTCCTCCTCAGGCCATACACGCTGAAAGGATGACAGGCAAGCAGCATGGGTACCCTCAGTAGTGGGCCAAGCTATCTCTTCCCCCTCCTCCTCATGCTCCTCCTCCTCCTCCTCAACGCGCTGAGATATAGACAGGAGGGTGCTCTGACTATCCAGCGACATACTGTCTTCCCCCGCCTCTGTTTCCGAGCGCAAAGCGTCTGCCTTTATACTTTGCAGGGAACTTCTCAAGAGGCATAGCAGAGGAATGCTGACGCTAATGATTGCAGCATCGCCGCTCACCATCTGGGTAGACTCCTCAAAGTTTCCAAGGACCTGGCAGATGTCTGCCAACCAGGCCCACTCTTCTGTAAAGAATTGAGGAGGCTGACTCCCACTACGCCGCCCATGTTGGAGTTGGTATTCCACTATATCTCTACGCTGCTCATAGAGCCTGGCCAACATGTGGAGCGTAGAGTTCCACCGTGTGGGCACGTCGCACAGCAGTCGGTGCACTGGCAGATGAAACCAATGTTGCAGGGTGCGCAGGGTGGCAGCGTCCGTGTGGGACTTGCGGAAATGTGCGCAGAGCCGGCGCACCTTTCCGAGCAGGTCTGACAAGCGTGGGTAGCTTTTCAGAAAGCGCTGAACCACCAAATTAAAGACGTGGGCCAGGCATGGCATGTGCATGAGGCTGCCGAGCTGCAGAGCCGCCACCAGGTTACGGCCGTTGTCACACACGACCATGCCCGGTTGGAGGCTCAGCGGCGCAAGCCAGCGGTCGGTCTGCTCTGTCAGACCCTGCAGCAGTTCGTGGGCCGTGTGGCTCTTATCTCCTAAGCTGAGTAGTTTCAGCACGGCCTGCTGACTCCTGCCCACCGCTGTGCTGCCGTGCCGCGCGACACCGACTGCTGGCGACGTGCTGCTGCTGACACACCTTGATTGCGAGACAGAGGTAGGAGGAGGAGGAGGGTGGTTTAGTGGAGGAAGCATACACCGCCGCAGATACCAGCACCGAGCTGGGGCGCGCAATTCTGGGGGTGGGTAGGACGTGAGCGGTCCCAGGCTCTGACTCTGTCCCAGCCTCCACTAAATTCACCCAATGTGCCATCAGGGAGATATAGTGGCCCTGCCCGCCTGTGCTTGTCCACGTGTCCGTTGTTAAGTGGACCTTGGCAGTAACCGCGTTGGTGAGGGCGCATACAATGTTGCGGGAGACGTGGTCATGCAGGGCTGGGACGGCACATCGGGAAAAGTAGTGGCGACTGGGAACTGAGTAGTGCGGGGCCGCCGCCGCCATCATACCTTTGAAAGCCACTGTTTCCACAACCCTATACGGCAGCATCTCCAGACTGATAAATTTGGCTATGTGCACATTTAACGCTTGAGCGTGCGGGTGCGTGGCGGCGTACTTGCACTTGCGCTCCAACACTTGCGCTAGCGACGGCTGGACGGTGCGCTGAGAGACATTGGTGGATGGGGCCGAGGACAGCGGAGGTGAGGGTGTGGGTGCAGGCCAGGAGACGGTAGTGCCTGTGTCCTGAGAGGGGGGTTGGATCTCAGTGGCAGGTTGGGGCACAGGGGGAGAGGCAGTGGTGCAAACCGGAGGCGGTGAACGGCCTTCGTCCCACCTTGTGGGGTGCTTGGCCATCATATGTCTGCGCATGCTGGTGGTGGTGAGGCTGGTGGTGGTGGCTCCCCGGCTGATCTTGGCGCAACAAAGGTTGCACACCACTGTTCGTCGGTCGTCTGCACTCTCAGTGAAAAACTGCCAGACCTTTGAGCACCTCGGCCTCTGCAGGGTGGTATGGCGCGAGGGGATGCTTTGGGAAACAGTTGGTGGATTATTCGGTCTGGCCCTGCCTCTACCCCTGGCCACCGCACTTCCTCTTCCAACCTGCCCTGCTGCTGCACTTGCCTCCCCCTCTGAAGACCTGTCCTCAGTAGGCGAAGCAAACCAGGTGGGGTCAGTCAACTCATCGTCCTGCTGCTCTTCCTCCGAATCCTCTGTGCGCTCCTCCCTTGGACTTACTCCAATTACTACTACCTGAGCGATAGACAACTGTGTCTCATCATCATCGTCCTCCTCACCCACTGAAAGCTCTTGAGACAGTTGCCGGAAGTCCCCAGCCTCACCCCCCGGACCCCGGGAACTTTCCAAAGCTTGGGCATCGGTCACGACAAACTCCTCCAGTGGGAGAGGATTCGGAACCATTGCTGCCCATACTGGGCAGGGGCCCGAGAACAGTTCCTGGGAGACTGCCTGCTCCTCAGAATGTGCCATTGTAATGGAGTGAGGAGGCTGAGAGGAAGGAGGAGCAGCAGCCAGAGGATTCAGAGTTGCAGCAGTGGACGGCGCAGAACTCTGGGTGGTCGATAGATTGTTGGATGCACTTTCTGCCATCCACGACAGGACCTGCTCACACTGCTCATTTTCTAATAAAGGTCTACCGTGTGGACCCATTAATTGTGAGATGAATGTGGGGACGCCAGAAACGTGCCTCTCTCGTAATCCCGCAGCAGTTGGCTGCGATACACCTGGATCAGGAGCTCGGCCTGAGCCCACACCCTGACTTGGGCCTCCGCGTCCTCGCCCGCGTCCTATAGGCCTACCGCTACCCCTCAGCATGCTGTATTACCAGTAGTGCAGAAACAGAACGCTGTAATTAAATGTGCCGCTTATTGGCCCGTGGTTGGAGGCTGACTTCGCTTACGGAACGCACAGCAGAGCCAGGAAAGAATTTTGCGCAAGCCTGCTGTAACACTTAGCTGGCTGTGTATGAATTAGGACAACTACCCCTAGCAGAGACGCAGTACAGTCAGGACGGTCACAGGCAGCCCAAATAGATTTTTTTTCCCAAATTTTTTTGGAAAAGCCCACTGCCTATATAGACTGGATATGTCTTTCACTGTCCCTGCCTCACCACGACTACTGGCCCTGGACTATGTTAAATTACTGCAGGACGCAATGCTCTGGACGCAATGCTCTGCACGGCCGATATACAAAAAAAAAAGTGCAACACTGCAAAAAGCAGCCTCAATAGTACTGCACACGGTCAGATGTGGCCCTAAGAAGGACCGTTGGGGTTCTTGAAGCCTAAAATCAATCCTAACACTCTCCCTATAGCAGCTCCGGCATCAGCAGCACTTTCCCTGATCTCTGTCAGAATGCATCTGTGTCGAGCCGCGGGAGGGGCCGATTTATATACTCGGGTGACACCTGATCTAGCCAGCCACTCACTGCAGGAGGGTGGTATAGGGCTTGAACGTCGCAGGGGGAAGTTGTAATGCCTTCCCTGTCTTTCTATTGGCCAGAAAAGCGCGCTAACGTCTCAGAGATGAAAGTGAAAGTAACTCGAACATCGCGTGGTGCTCGCCTCTGGTAACGAGCATCTCGAACACGCTAATACTCGAACGAGTATCAAGCTCGGACGAGTACGTTCGCTCATCTCTAATTATGATTTCAATGGAAAATGAGCAATGCTTCATTTCACCTGTGGTGGTGCTTTAAAGAATTGTAACACTTGATGTTGCGTGTCTTCATGGATTACAACCTGTGATCAGCTCATGTTTAGTAGACCTCTGTAACAAAAATGGATGTTGCTTTAAGGCCTCCCTCACAAAGGGCGTTTTATACAGCATTTAGTGCTGCCTTTTCAGCCCAGCGCTAAATGCTGTACAAGGCTCCCATTCATTTTAATGGGGCTGCTCACACAGAGCTGAAAACGCAGCGCCTTCCACCGCTGCGCTTTGACAGCGATGCATGTTTTATTTTGTTTTTTGGCGTTTTCAGCCCTGCGTCGCCCATAAAAATGAATGAGCAGTGGTTTCAGCACTGCTGAAAACGCGGCAACACTTGGTGCCGCGTTTTTGGCAGCGTTAACTGCTCACTAGAGATGAGCGAACGTACTCGTCCGAGCTTGATACTCGTTCGAGTATTAGCGTGTTCGAGATGCTCGTTACTCGTGACGTGTACCACGCGATGTTCGAGTTACTTTCACTTTCATCTCTGAGACGTTAGCGCGCTTTTCTGGCCAATAGAAAGACAGGGAAGGCATTACAACTTCCCCCTGCGACATTCAAGCCCTATACCACACCCCTGCAGTGAGTGGCTGGCGAGATCAGATGTCACCCGAGTATAAAAATCGGCCCCTCCCGCGGCTCGCCACAGATTTATTCTGACATAGAGGAGGGAAAGTGCTGTTGGTGCCGGAGCTGCTATAGGGAGAGTGTTAGGAGTATTTTAGGCTTCAAGAACCCCAACGGTCCTTCTTAGGGCCACATCTAACCGTGTGCAGTAGTGTGGAGGCTGCTTTTTGCAGTGTTGCACATTTTTGTTTTTTTGTATATCGGCCGTACAGAGCATTGCGCCCTGCAGTAATTATACATACTCCAGGGCCAGTAGTGGTGGTGAGGCAGGGACAGAAGACATATTTATTGAATATAGGCAGTGGGCCTTTCCAAAAACATTTGGGGAAAAAAATCTATTTGGGCTGCCTGTGACTGTCCTCAGTGTACTGGGTCTGTGCTGGGTGTAGTTGTCCTCCTAATTCATACGCAGCCAGCTAAGTGTTACAGCAGGCTTGCGCAAAATTATTTCCTGGCTCTGCTGTGCGTTCGGTAAGCGAAGTCAGCCACCAACCACAGGCCAATAAGCGGCACATTTAATTACAGCGTTCTGTTTCTGCACTACTGGTAATACACCATGCTGAGGGGTAGGGGTAGGCCTAGAGGACGTGGACGCGGGCGAGGATGCGGAGGCCCAAGTCAGGGTGTGGGCACAGGCCGAGCCAGTGCGGTGGCCAGGGGCAGAGGCAGGGCCAGACCGAATAATCCACCAACTGTTTCCCAAAGCGCCCCCTCGCGCCATGCCACCCTGCAGAGGTCAAGGTGCTCTACGGTGTGGCAGTTTTTCACAGAGACGCCTGACGACCGACAAACAGTGGTGTGCAACCTTTGTCGCTCCAAGATCAGCTGGGGAGCCACCACCACCAGCATGCGCAGGCATATGATGGCCAAGCACCCCACAAGGTGGGACGAAGGCCGTTCACCGCCTCCGGTTTGCACCACTGCCTCTCCCCCTGTGCCCCAACCTGCCACTGAGATCCAACCCCCCTCTGAGGACACAGGCACTACCGTCTCCTGGCCTGCACCCACACCCTCACCTCCGCTGTCCTCGGCCCCATCCACCAATGTCTCTCAGCGCAGCGTCCAGATGTCGCTAGCGCCACTGTTTGAGCGCAAGCGCAAGTACGCCGCCACGCACCCGCACGCTCAAGCGTTAAACGTGCACATTGCCAAATTGATCGTTTGTGGAAACGGAGGCTTTCAAAAGCATGATGGCGGCGGCGGCCCCGCGCTACTCGGTTCCCAGTTCCCACTACTTTTCCCAATGTGCCGTCCCAGCCCTGCATGACCACTTCTCCCGCAACATTGTACGCGCCCTCACCAACGCGGTTACTGCCAAGGTCCACTTAACAACAGACACGTGGACAAGCACAGGCGGGCAGGGCCACTATATCTCCCTGACGGCACATTGGGTGAATTTAGTGGAGGCTGGGACAGAGTCAGAGCCTGGGACCGTTCACGTCCTACCCACCCCCAGAATTGCGGGCCCCAGCTCGGTGCTGGTATCTGCGGCGGTGTATGCTTCCTCCACTAAACCACCCTCCTCATCCTCCTCCAACGCAACCTCTGTCTCGCAATCAAGATGTGTCAGCAGCAGCACGTCGCCAGCAGTCGGTGTCGCGAGGCGTGGCAGCACAGCGGTGGGCAAGCGTCAGCAGTCCGTGCTGAAACTACTCAGCTTAGGAGAGAAGAGGCACATGGCCCACGAACTGCTGCAGGGTCTGACAGAGCAGACCGACCGCTGGCTTGCGCCGCTGAGCCTCCAACCGGGCATGATCGTGTGTGACAACGGCCGTAACCTGGTGGCGGCTCTGCAGCTCGGCAGCCTCACGCACGTGCCATGCCTGGCCAATGTCTTTAATTTGGTGGTTCAGCGCTTTCTGAAAAGCTACCCACACTTGTCATACCTGCTCGGAAAGGTGCGCCGGGTCAGCGCACATTTCCGCAACTCCAAGACGGACGCTGCCACCCTGCGGACCCTGCAACATCGGTTTAATCTGCCAGTGCACCGACTGCTGTGCGACGTGCCCACACGGTGGAACTCTACGCTCCACATGTTGGCCAGGCTCTATGAGCAGCGTAGAGCTATAGTGGAATACCAACTCCAACATGGGCGGCGTAGTGGGAGTCAGCCTCCTCAATTCTTTACAGAAGAGTGGGCCTGGTTGGCAGACATCTGCCAGGTCCTTGGAAACTTTGAGGAGTCTACCCAGATGGTGAGCGGGGATGCTGCAATCATTAGCGTCACCATTCCTCTGCTATGCCTCTTGAGAAGTTGCCTGCAAAGCATAAAGGCAGACGCTTTGCACTCGGAAACGGAGGCGTGGGAAGACAGTATGTCGCTGGATAGTCAGAGCACCCTCATGTCTATATCTCAGCGCGTTGAGGAGGAGGAGGAGGAGGGGGAGGAGCATGAGGAGGAGGGGGAAGAGACAGCTTGGGCCACTGCTGAGGGTACCCATGCTGCTTGCCTGTCATCCTTTCAGCGTGTATGGCCGGAGGAGGAGGAGGAGGAGGAGGATCCTGAAAGTGATCTTCCTAGTGAGGACAGCCATGTGTTGCGTACAGGTACCCTGGCACACATGGCTGACTTCATGTTAGGATGCCTTTCTCGTGACCCTCGCGTTACATGCATTCTGGCCACTACGGATTACTGGGTGTACACACTGCTCGACCCACGGTTTAAGGAGAACCTTTCCACTCTCATTCCCGAAGAGGAAAGGGGTTCGAGAGTGATGCTATACCACAGGACCCTGGCGGACAAGCTGATGGTAAAATTCACATCCGACAGCGCTAGTGGCAGAAGGCGCTGTTCCGAGGGCCTGGTAGCAGGGGAGGTGCGGAGATCAGGCAGCATGTACAGCACAGGCAGGGGAACACTCTCTAAGGCCTTTGACAGCTTTCTGGCTCCCCAGCAAGACTGTGTCACCGCTCCCCAGTCAAGGCTGAGTCGGCGGGAGCACTGTAAAAGGATGGTGAGGGAGTACGTAGCCGATCGCACGACCGTCCTCCGTGACGCCTCTGCCCCCTACAACTACTGGGTGTCGAAGCTGGACACGTGGCCTGAACTCGCGCTGTATGCCCTGGAGGTGCTTGCTTGTCCTGCGGCTAGCGTCTTGTCAGAGAGGGTGTTTAGTGCGGCTGGGGGAATCATCACGGATAAGCGTACCCGCCTGTCAACCGACAGTGCCGACAGGCTTACACTCATAAAGATGAACAAAGCCTGGATTTCCCCAGACTTCTCTTCTCCACCAGTGGACAGCAGCGATACCTAAACAATACGTAGGCTGCACCCGCGGATGGAAGCATTGTTCTCTATTACCATCAAAAACGTGGACCTTTTAGCTTCATCAATCTGTGTAGAATATTCATCCTCCTCCTCCTCCTGCTCCTCCTCCTGAAACCTGACGGAATCACGCCAAACGGGCAATTTTTCTTAGGCCCACAAGGCTTAGTCATAATATTTTTCTAAACAATTTTTATACGTTTCAATGCTCATTAAAGCGTTGAAACTTGCACCTGAACCAATTTTTATTTTAACTGGGCTGCCTCCAGGCCTAGTTACAAATTAAGCCACATTAACCAAAGCGATTAATGGGTTTCACCTGCCCTCTTGGTTGGGCATGGGCAATTTTTCTGACGTACATTAGTACTGTTGGTACACCAACTTGGGGCCCTCGCCTACAGTGTAATCCAATAAATTTTTTGCCCACCTGCATTAAAGCTGACGTTACATCAGCTGTGCTGGGCACTGCAATGGGATATATTTATGTACCGCCGGTGGGTTCCAGGGAGCCATCCATGCAGTCGGTCCACACGGAGTTGTAACTGCATGTGTCCACTTCTAAAGAACCCCAGTCTGACTGGGGCATGCAGTGGGGGCCGAAGCCCACCTGCATTTAATCGGACGTTACCTCAGCTGTGATGGGCACTGCAATGGGATACATTAATGTACAGCCGGTGGGTTCCAGGGAGCCACCCATGCTGTGGGCGCACACGGAATTCCCATTGCGGAGTTGTACCTGCCTGTGACTATTTATAAAAAACCGCGGTCTGACTGGGGCATGCAAACACCTTGACAGAATGAATAGTGTGTGGAACATAGGTTCCCCATTGCTATGCCCACGTGTGCAGCTCCTGATGGCGGTGGCACAGGATTATATTTCTCATTGCTTCTGTACAGCATTGTGGGCTGTCGCCCCGCCCCTTTTAAAGAGGGTCGCTAGCCGTGCCAACCCTGTGCAGTGTTCCTGCGGTTCCTCCTCATGGCAGACGCACTTATAAATAGACATGAGTGTGGCGTGGCATGAGGGCAGCTGAAGGCTGTGCAGGGACAATTTGGTGTGCGCTGTGGACACTGGGTCGTGCAGGGGGGGGGTTGGGCAGCATGTAACACAGGAGAAGTGGCAGCAGAGTGTCATGCAGGCAGTGATTGTGCTTTGTTGGAGGTAGTGTGGTGCTTAGCTAAGGTATGCATTGCTAATGAGGGCTTTTCAGAAGTAAAAGTTGTTGGGGGGGGCACTTGCCGCTATTGTGGCTTAATAGTGGGACCTGGAAACTTGAGATGCAGCCCAACATGTAGCCCCTCGCCTGCCCTATCCGTTGCTGTGTCGTTCCCATCACTTTCTTTAATTGCCCCGATTTTCACAAATGGCGATATACAAAAATGCTCGAGTCGCCCATTGACTTCAATGGGGTTCGTTACTTGAAACGAACCCTCGAGCATCGCGATAATTTCGTCCCGAGTAACGAGCACCCGAGCATTTTGGTGCTCGCTCATCTCTACTGCTCACCGATTTTCAGGGGGAGGGCTTGCAATAGCATCCCTACCCCAAAAATCAGTCCCAGCTAGGCTAGAAAGAGAAAAAAAAGAAAGTAATACTCACCTAGCCGCTGCAGTCCGGGTCGGAGCCTCTGGTCTCTGCCGCTGATCCGGGCTTCCCCTGCACTCACAAGTCTATTGCCGTAGGCCAGGTTTGAGAACCCCGCCTCCAGCAATAGAGTGCTGTTATTGGTTGTCGGCGCTGGCTCGATGCCCAATCACAGCCCTTCATTGACTGCCTCGGCCAATCAGTGCTTGCCGGCGCTTACCCTCTGACGCTGCCGTGTCCCCCACGGGGATGAAGAACACATCTGACAGATGTTTCCTTCATCCCCGCTAGTAAAAAGAATTCCCTGCTGCTGCATCTGCCACATCTGACAGATGCAGCAGAGGAATTCTTCAATTCCCTAGCGCAGCTGTCACACATGACATCTGTGGTAGAGGATCCTGCTGCCAGCACCCTGTCATTGGTTTTCAGAGAAGGGCTTTAAACATAAGCCCTTTCCTGAAAAACTAATAAAAGTACAGTAAAAAACAAAAAAATACATACTCACCTCCCTTCAGCTGCCGGGGCTCAGCCGCGTCTTCTCTGCGCTGTCCCCATCTCTACAGTCCTGATTTATCAGTAGGTGGGGATTTAAAATCCTCCCTGCTGAAAGAGCTGATTGTGATTAGCTGAGCGCCTCAGCCAATCACAATCAGCTCTTTCAACAGGCAGGGATTTAAATCCCCACCTACTAATAGATCAGCACAGCAGTACAGAGTCGGGGACAGCACGAGAAGTCACGGCTGAGCCCTGCCAGCAAAAGGGTTTTTTAGGGAAGGGCTTTAAAGATAAGCCCTTCCCTGAAAAACCCTTAAAAATATTGTAAAAAAATTTTAAAAATGAATACTCACCTGCCTTCAGCTGCTGGGGATCAGCCGCGACTTCTTGCGCTGTCCCCGACTCTGCTCTATTGATATATCAACACGCGGGGATTTTAAATTCCCCGACTGCTGAAAGAACTTATTGCGATTGGCTGAGCGCCTCAGCCAATCACAATCAGCTCTTTCAGCAGCAGGGATTTTAAATCCTCACAAGCTGATATATAAGGACTACAGAGCCAGGGATAGCGCAGAGAAGGGTGGCTTCACACGAGCCTGTTTTTGTGCGTACATAGGTGCACACCTATGTACGTGCAAAAACAACAGTGTATGAAGGTCCGTGTATTGCCTTCAATGGAGCCGCGGCTGCTGCCAGTGGCTCCATTGAAGGCAATGGTCTGCCAGCACCCCTGAATTGTTTTTCAGGGAAGGGCTTTAAATATAAGCCCTTCCCTGAAGAGCAAGAATTTAAGTGTAAAAAAAAAATGTTGTAATTCATGAATGGGTGAGTGCTGCCTCTGGTTGGCTGAACGCAGGGACCAATCGGAGGCAGCTCTAAGCTGTCATTCATTAGCTGAGAACTGCATCTGATTGGCTGAGCATTGTAACCAATCAGAAGCAGCCCATTCAGCAGGTGGGACGTGGCTGAGCCCCGGCAGCTCAAGAAAGGCGAGTATTCATTTTTAAAAATTTTTTTACAACATTTTTAGGAGTTTTTCAGGAAAGCGCTTATCTTTCAAACCCTTCTGTGAAATCCCTTCGGCTGCCGGGGCTTAGCTGCGACTTCTTGGGCTGTCCCCAGGTCTGCACTGCTGTGCTGATATATCAGCATGTGGGGATTTAAAATCCCCACCTGCGGAAAGGGATTATTATGATTGGCTAAATCGCTCAGCCAATCACAATCAGCTCTTTCAGCAGGCAGGGATTTTAAATCCCCGCGTGCTGATATATCAATAGAGCAGAGCCGGGGACAGCACAAGAATTCGCGGCTGAGCCCGGCAGCTGAAGGCAGGTGAGTATTCATTTTTTTACAACGTTTTAGGCGTTTTTCAGGGAAGGGCTTCTCTTTAAAGCCCTTCCCAGAAATCCCTTTGACTGCCAGGGCTTATTGTGATGGACTGAGGCGCTCAGGACTGCAGAGTCGGGGACAGCACAGAGGAGATGCAGCTGAGCCCCAGCGGCTGAAGAGAGGTGAGTATGTATTTTTTTTTTTTTTTTTTACTGTACTTTTACTGTTTTTTCAGGAAAGGGCTTATGTTTAAGGCCCTTCCCTGAAAGCCAATGACGGGGTGCCGGCAGCAGGATCCTCATGACAGCTGCGCTTGGCAATTGATGAATTCCTCTGCTGCATCTGTCACAGATGTGGCAGATGTAGCAGCAGGGAATTATTTTTACTAGTGGGGATGAAGGAAACATCTGCTGCATGACGCAGGTGTGTTCTTCATCCTCGCGGAGGGAAACAGCAGCGGCGGAGGGTAAGTTTTTTGTTTGTTTTTTTTTACACTAAAATTATTGTTTTTCAGGGAAGGGTTTATGTGTAAAGGCCTTCCATGAAAAACAATTCAGGGGTGCCGGGAGACCATTGAAAACAATTCATGCAGCTACTGAGTATGGTTAGCATGAAAAATGCTCGGGTCTCCCATTGACTTCAATGGGGTTCATTACTCGAAACGAGCTCTCGAGCATTACAAAAAGCTCGTCTCGAGTAACGAGCACCTGAGCATTTTGGTGCTCGCTCATCTCTATTCCGAATTCAATTGAGATATTATTTTAGGCATTTATTTTAAAATTCCATTAATTCTGGGATACTGTCAATATGAAAATGGTTTAAGTACATAACATAAGACAAAAGCAAGTACAATAAACATGAAGTCTATGAGTGACAGAGAGAGGAAGGACCCTGATCGCAAGGGTTTACAGTCTACGAAGAAAGGAGATAGTAGGGGAAGATATAAACTACTCATAGGGTAGTGTGGTGGTATTCTCTGTTGCAAAATTTTCCGAAGGGGTGGGCCTTCAAATTTCTTTTGAGGGTTTCAAAGGTGGGGGAGAACATGTTACATTGAGGTAGTAAGTTCTCGAATACAGTAGATGCACAGGGAGATTCTAGGAGGCAATAGTGTGAGAAGCAGACAACAAGAGACTTAACCCTTTCCAATCCAATTATTTTTTCTCATTCATTCTCCCCAGCTCCAAATAAATCGGAGCTGGTGAGAATGTATGAGAAAAAATACATTTCCCTGCACCCTCCTGAACTGACAGAGTTCAGGAGGGTGCAGGTGCTCACTGCACCGTGGGTGAGGGGGGGCTGCTTACCTGTCCGGCCTCTTCCGCATTCTCCCTCATCCTCCCGACTCGGCGATCATGTGACCGCTGGGGTCAGGTGGCACCCGGCGGTCACATGATCGCCGAGTGGGGAGACAGAAGGAAGAATGCGGAAGACGCCGGACAGGTAAGCAGGCCCCCCCACGGTGCAGGCTCCCGGCTCGGCGATCATGTAACAGCTGGGGGTCAGGTAACACCGGCGGTCACATGATCGCCGGCCGGAATCTCCGTGCATTACATAGCGCTAATTGAGCGCTATGTAATGTGAAAAGGAGAAGGCGGAAAGGGTTAAAAAACCCTTTCTGCCTTTTCCTCGGGGGTCCTCAATGAGGACCAGTGCAGGAGTGCATCTGCACTCGATGTGTCTGATGATCGGGTGCAGATGCACTCCTGCACTGCAGTGTCGGGCCTGCCCCGACATCGGAGCTGTGGAGGGAAATTATGATGTCGGGGCAGGCCCGACATTGGATTAGAAAGGGTTAAGAAGGAGACTTATCAGGATCAGAGATAGTGTTGAGAGAGCTAAGCTAGTAGAACCCTGTTTTGGTCAAACTTTGCTCAAAGTTCAGATAGGCACAAACCTGAACTGAGCTGTTGCAGCAGTGCTGAGATCGCTGCCAGATTAATGAAGTTCGGTGCGGGTTTTAGATTTGGTTCCTTCTAGCTCAGTAGGTGTGACGTAATGTAGTCACCTCTGTGGGTACTTAGCTGGGTATTTACCTAGGCTGGATACTGAGCTAAGGTGGTGTGAATTGCCAGTTGCTCGCTGTCTGAGCTGGTAGTAAGTGGCTCCCGTAGACAGCGTGGTCTCCACTGTGACGTGAACAGAGGACAGGTTCATGTGCTGAGCCTTCACCAACAGCTATGTGTGGTGTTTCACTTGTGTTCCCTTTTGGGGTTTGCTTTGTCCTTTATTTTGTTGGCCAAATGAGGGTTACTTAGGTCCCAGGAATTAGTGCAGGCCCACATCTATCGAAGTGATCAGTCTGCCGTGTTAGGCAGGGCCCTCTCCCTCATGGTGACGTATTTAGGGAAAGACTTCCCATTTATTTTGTGTTGTTTATTTCAGTTGCTGCAATTTGGGCTATAATCGTGCATGATCACAGGTGCTGCTCCAGCACGTCATTTGCAGACCTAACATGAGCTTTTAGTAATGATCTACTTTTAAGAGGGTTCTACTTTTTACATAAGTTTGGTAAACCAACGGAACCGAACTTTTCAAAGGTTCACTCATCACTAACCAGAGATTATGTGTGGTGGAAATATCATGGGATCTATTTAACAAAACAATGAAAAAATAATGACAGCGCCCCAAGGAAATAATCCAGCCAATCAATCGATACCAAATGGCAAAAGAAGGGTATAAACTTACCATATCCAGATGAGCTTTATAATAAATCCTCCTCCAGAGATTCCTACGATCCTGTTAAGGCTAGCAAACCGGAGAGCAGGGGGGTCCTCCTTATCCCGGTAAAAGGATCCATATACAAATGGCAAACAAGCAAGAAAAATAGAGATCCGTGCTCCTTTAGGAATATTATCTCTCTGGTCCCAATAATATGCTGCGAATATCCATTTATTCGTACAACGCGTTTTGTCCTTACAGACTTTATCAAGTACATGTTCAGTAGGCTGGGAAATTTAAATATCTGCCTGCTGAAAAAACTTCATTACAGTGCTGGGACACAAGCGGCTAGATACGCCTGAGCCCCCGCAGCGGCGGAGAGGTTTTTTTTTTGTTTTTTTTTTACACCAGATAGGGAAGATTTTCAGGAAAGGGCTTACATTTAAAGCCCTTTCCTGAAAAATCACTGCAGGGCTGCCGGCAACGCGATCCTTTCCACAGCTGACACAGCTTTATCCCAAAAATTTATAGAGTTCTCTAGGGAGCGTGACAAGATAGATTTATTTGGTAATGCGCAGGCGCACTGCCGCTCTGCCACCATGTCATGCATCGAGGCAGTGGGGAGGGGGTTGCACATCGTAAACTATGCCAACACAAACTGGCAGACACGTGAGGGCAGACATCATGGCCACATGTATGCGATTATTAAGCTAGCAGGGATACCCAGCATTAAACATGAACGAAAGACATATTAACATGGATTGAGATTTTAAAGAAAATCAGTGTTGCCCATAGCAACCAATCACAGTGCAGCTTTTATTTTATCTCAGTTATGTAAGAAATGCTTTCCTTTTCATAATTGTATTCGCTATCCATTTTTTGGTCTTCTTTTATTATGCCGCGTAAGTACAATTCATATCTAGTGTGTAGTTCTAGCAGAGCTTGAGCTCCGAAAATTACGAGATTATTATGTAATTATTGCGGGTGCCTCAGACATTGCCACAGGTGTTGGAGTTGAGAAACACTGCCCTAGACCAAACTCAAGCCCATCAGATTTTAGATGATGAGTGTCACACATTTCTGACAGCTGCATGCTACGTACACGATGCTTGAAGACTCACAAAGACGGCGTGTTTTATTTGCTGAACGACAGTTAGTAAGGAGACGTGCATTTGTATGTAAGCATAGGAGCCTTTTAATGATGCAAAATTTCATTATGATCCATTGATTGACTATGTTAATCATTAGTTAGTAATTAGAGATGAGCGAGCGTACTCGGAAAAGCACTACTCGCTCGAGTAATGTGCTTTATCCGAGTATCGCTGTGCTCGGGTCTGAAGATTCGGGTGCCGCTGCAGCTGACAGGTGAGTCGCAGCGGGGAGCAGGGGAGAGCGGGCGGGAGAGAGGGAGAGAAAGATCTTACCTCCGTTCCTCCCCGCTCTCCCCTGCAGCTCCCCGCTCCGTGCCAGCACCCGAATCTTCAGACCCGAGCACAGCGATACTCGGATAAAGCAAATTACTCGAGCGAGTAGTGCTTTTCCGAGTACGCTCGCTCATCTCTATTAGTAATCATAGGGAGAATGAATCAAAATGTAGGCCTTGCAAAACACTAAAATGTAAGGAGGAAACTATTGGTATTTGTTCTGGTGGGAAAATTTCGCTCCCATCACTAGGCAAGCCAGAAAAAAACGCTAACAAACACTACTTGTGTACGATTGCAGTGAATCACAGCATTTTAAAATTGAATTAGGAAATACAATCTGTACTTCCAGATGACGTCACTTGACATGAATAGGGAAGTCATAATGCCTGGGTTTTCACCTACTTTCACAATTCAAGGTCACATTTATCGTAGAATTGGTTCTTTGCTTCTTACAGATAATCAGCAACATAACTTCTTACAGATTTATTTCATGGCGGATGAAAATAATGCTTTCTACGTTTCAATATACAGCAAAACACAGATTAGATTTTAAAAAATACAAATTCCATGCGGATGAAATTGCGAGTAACAAGCTACTTTAATATAAATTGCGTTTTACTCCTCTACAGCATATATTTATGCCGTATCAAGATCCTTGCAGAGACGCAGCACGAAATCCATGTTTTCCTTTTCTTATCTTTGTCCTCATAGTTTCTACAATATTGCCCTGAGACTTTTTATCAAATGTGATGTATTGTGATTGCACTCTTGTGCAGTTTGTAGCTTTGACTTTTTTTGTAAAATACTTTTTTAAAACAGTTTGCAGATATTAGCTTTGCATGTGTGTTAATCTACCTGCCATTTGTATACATTGTTATTCAAGGTTTTCTTCCACTAGATTTTTTTCTTTTGCACAAATCAGTAGTCAATGTGAAACCATGAAACTTTATAATATACCCCATTACAAAAAAAGTGTAAACTCCTCAACCTACTGTTCCCTTTTCCTGACTGCAGACTGTAAATATTCAGATACTTTCTTACTCAATAGTACAGTAGTACACATAGTAAGGACTCAGATAAACAATTTTAACACGTTTAGAACAAGCAAAAATTACGTGCAGAAAACACAGAGAATAGAACCCATTGATTTCAATGGGTTCTGTTAAGATCCTGGTTTTAACTGTCCATCTTGTCTCCAGTAAGCCATATTATCAGCTTCAATAAAATCACAGAGGTGAGGAAAAAGAAAAAAAACACATATTCACTGAAAAAGCCAAAAATACCTGAAAGTCTGCAAAGCAGACACGGTCGCCATAGGCACGATCGCCATAAGGCAGGCACAATCGCCACCGGCACAATCGCCGTAGGGCAGGCGCAATGGCCTTAAGCCCTGAAGATATGTAGTCAGCCAGACAATAATGTGTGGAGGAGCAGCTTGTTCCTGGCAGGCTAATATGCAGTCACCCACTCAACCCAGCCCAGTTTGGGGAGGAGTGACTGCATATACTAATAGCCTGCACATGTGAACGATACCAAAGATGCCAGCCATAGATGGGTGGTGGCCCACCATACAGGATATCAACCCTGGCTGATATGACAGCGGGTTGCCCTGTATCTCCAAGGTGGGCCACACTGGCTGACATCTTGGGCTCCCCCACCAACTAGCAAACTACATACAAAGATACTAATGCATACTAATAAAATGCGGGTGTTAGTACTGCATTTTGGCCAAAACGCATAGGCTGACGGACCGCGTCGAGGTCACACCGCTTCCGTCAGTACCTACGCTAACTCACAATAAATTACATAAAATCACAGAGGTGAGGAAAAAGAAAAAAACACATATTCACTGAAAAAGCCAAAAATACCTGAAAGTCTGCAAAGCAGACACGGTCGCCATAGGCACGATCGCCATAAGGCAGGCACAATCGCCACCGGCACAATCGCCGTAGGGCAGGCGCAATGGCCTTAAGCCCTGAAGATATGTAGTCAGCCAGACAATAATGTGTGGAGGAGCAGCTTGTTCCTGGCAGGCTAATATGCAGTCACCCACTCAACCCAGCCCAGTTTGGGGAGGAGTGACTGCATATACTAATAGCCTGCACATGTGAACGATACCAAAGATGCCAGCCATAGATGGGTGGTGGCCCACCATACAGGATATCAACCCTGGCTGATATGACAGCGGGTTGCCCTGTATCTCCAAGGTGGGCCACACTGGCTGACATCTTGGGCTCCCCCACCAACTAGCAAACTACATACAAAGATACTAATGCATACTAATAAAATGCGGGTGTTAGTACTGCATTTTGGCCAAAACGCATAGGCTGACGGACCGCGTCGAGGTCACACCGCTTCCGTCAGTACCTACGCTAACTCACAATAAATTACATAAAATCACAGAGGTGAGGAAAAAGAAAAAAACACATATTCACTGAAAAAGCCAAAAATACCTGAAAGTCTGCAAAGCAGACACGGTCGCCATAGGCACGATCGCCATAAGGCAGGCACAATCGCCACCGGCACAATCGCCGTAGGGCAGGCGCAATGGCCTTAAGCCCTGAAGATATGTAGTCAGCCAGACAATAATGTGTGGAGGAGCAGCTTGTTCCTGGCAGGCTAATATGCAGTCACCCACTCAACCCAGCCCAGTTTGGGGAGGAGTGACTGCATATACTAATAGCCTGCACATGTGAACGATACCAAAGTTGGTGGGCCACCACCCATCTATGGCTGGCATCTTTGGTATCGTTCACATGTGCAGGCTATTAGTATATGCAGTCACTCCTCCCCAAACTGGGCTGGGTTGAGTGGGTGACTGCATATTAGCCTGCCAGGAACAAGCTGCTCCTCCACACATTATTGTCTGGCTGACTACATATCTTCAGGGCTTAAGGCCATTGCGCCTGCCCTACGGCGATTGTGCCGGTGGCGATTGTGCCTGCCTTATGGCGATCGTGCCTATGGCGACCGTGTCTGCTTTGCAGACTTTCAGGTATTTTTGGCTTTTTCAGTGAATATGTGTTTTTTTCTTTTTCCTCACCTCTGTGATTTTATGTAATTTATTGTGAGTTAGCGTAGGTACTGACGGAAGCGGTGTGACCTCGACGCGGTCCGTCAGCCTATGCGTTTTGGCCAAAATGCAGTACTAACACCCGCATTTTATTAGTATGCATTAGTATCTTTGTATGTAGTTTGCTAGTTGGTGGGGGAGCCCAAGATGTCAGCCAGTGTGGCCCACCTTGGAGATACAGGGCAACCCGCTGTCATATCAGCCAGGGTTGATATCCTGTATGGTGGGCCACCACCCATCTATGGCTGGCATCTTTGGTATCGTTCACATGTGCAGGCTATTAGTATATGCAGTCACTCCTCCCCAAACTGGGCTGGGTTGAGTGGGTGACTGCATATTAGCCTGCCAGGAACAAGCTGCTCCTCCACACATTATTGTCTGGCTGACTACATATCTTCAGGGCTTAAGGCCATTGCGCCTGCCCTACGGCGATTGTGCCGGTGGCGATTGTGCCTGCCTTATGGCGATCGTGCCTATGGCGACCGTGTCTGCTTTGCAGACTTTCAGGTATTTTTGGCTTTTTCAGTGAATATATTATCAGCTTCAGTTTAATTCTCTTTGCAAACTAAGTAGTGACTCCTTTCAGCGTCTCATGCCCTTTAGCCTAATTTTCTTTTCATCTTGAGATATGAATTTTCTAGGTGTGCAGCCAGCATCACTAGTGCAGCGATTCTCATGAAAATTATCTAATTGTGTCTTAAGTTTAGTGAGAAAATGTATTGTTTGTCTGTTTTTTTTAATGAAATGTCTGTCTCTCATGACTATACTTGCTATCTGTGAGAAATAACTTGTATATACAGTTTTGGCATAAAGCCACTCTCTTTCTTTCTCCATAAAACTATGCTTGTAGAATAAATGGCAGAAGTCTTTGAAACACCACCTGTCTGTGTGTTACTGTTTTTCTCCAGGCCTGAAATAACTACTTTCACTATTAATGAAAGAGCTGTGTCTGATTAGCTGAGTGCTCAGCCAATCAGAATCAGCACTCAGACATTCATTGAATGACGGCTGAGCTCTGCTTGTGATTGGTCACAGTGCTCAGCGAATCACAGGCAGCGCTTGGCCATTCATTGCTGGGGTGCTGGCATCCTATTGCTTTCAATGGGTCCGCTGGCAGCAGCAGCGGCCCCACTGAAAGCAATGGCAGACCATCGTGATCCACTGCTGTGACAGATGTGGCAGGGAATTCTTTACTCCCCACGGGGAGTCTCCTTGTCACTGAACATTGTGACAGCTGTCACAGTGTTCAGTGACAAGGGAACTCCCCGCAGGGAATATTGATGCGCACCACAGACCTATGGTGCACGCATGTCCTATGTTTTGCAGGTATGTGCGTTTGTATGCCTGTAAAACACGGACATGTGAACACACCAGAGGGAACCAATGGTTCTAATTGACGCATGGCTTTGTGCGGATGTATGTTCGCATGTAAACACACTCATCTGAATGAGCCCTAAGATGGCATAGATTATACAAGCTGAGCAGGAAACCTTGAACACAGTTCAGGTGCATATAAAAAACATTCAGGATTCTGTCTCGCAGTGGTCTACTATGCAGCAATTTCATGATTTGGATAAAAAAAATTAAAAGCAATCTCTCTAAACTTGAAGCTCGGATCTCAGAAGTTAAAAAAGCTAAGTGTGTCCGAGACCTACAGGACTATCGTTCTAATGTTGTTTATACGTGTTGCAATAAGGATAATAAGACTGTTGCACCATGCTCTAGTATAAAACGACATAAACTAAATACATATAAACCATCTTAACCCCTTAACGACCAGCCCATAGTGTTTTTACGTCCTCCCGAAGTGGGCTTTATTCTCTGAGGACGTAAAAACATGTGTCCTGCAGAGAATAAAGCCCCTTGGGCTCTGGACGTGACAGCTCCATGCTGCATGGAGCTGTCATCCCAGGCTGTTTGGACCCCCCCCCCCCCCCCGGCATTGCGATCGGCTCTATGCAATGGATAGCGCCGATCGCAAAAAAGTAAATAAAACTGCAAAAAAAGTGACATATTCAGCTGCTCTGATGGATCGGATCCATCGGAGCAGCTGAAATTACTCACCGAGGTCCGCCGCACGACTCCCCGCTGTCCCGCTGCTCCGGGCGCTGTAGCCGTCCATCTGCGCATGCGCGCCAGGCGGCATTACGTCAGCCGCATGCGCAGAAGGCCCGGCGGCGCGGGAGACTTCAAATCTCCTGGCTCCCGGCTCCTGTAGGTAGCCGGGAGGCAGGAGATGTCAGCAGGGACCGCGGTCATCGTTATCCAATGGATAACGACGATCGCGGAAAAGTGAAAAAAAGTGTAAAAAAAGAAAAGTTTCACCTCCCCTCATGGATCGGATCCATGAGGGGAGGTGAAAATACTCACCTCAGGTCCGCCGATGTCCTCCGGCCGGTGTCGGGACCCCCCGCTGGCTTCTGCGATGTGCCGATGTGGCGCGCATGCGCAGAAGGCCGGCGAGCCCGGCAAATTCAAAATCTCCCTGCACCCGGCTGTCACAGTTAGCTGAGTGCAGGGAGATATGACTGGGGACCGCTGTATGTGGTTTCCAGTCATATGATCACCATTATCTATTGGAAAACGGTGATCATATAAAGTTAAAAAGTAAAAAAAAAAAAAAGTTAAAAGTTTAAAAAAAGTTTAAAAAGTTAAAGTTTCATCTCCCCTTACGGATCGGATCCATAAGGGGGGGATGAAATTACGTACCCAAGGTCCCGGATTTGTTCCCTGATGGGATGTTGATCCGCGGACCTTACCCCAGCTTCGGCGCATGCGCCCGTCAGCATGATGGCGGACGCATGCGCAAAAGTGAAAGATTGCCCAAGAAATTTAAAATCTCCCTGCTCCTGGCTACCAAAGGTAGCCAAGAGCCTGGAGATGTCACGGGGAGCTGCGGTATGCGGTTACTGGTCACGTGATCGCCGTTATCCAATGGATAAAGGCGATCATGTAAAAGTTCTTTAAAAAGTGGCCGTTTCATCTCCCCTCACCGATGCGATCGGTGGGGGGAGATGAAACATCTTCTCGGAGGCTTCCGCATTTGAATCCAGATGCGATTATCCTCCATGGACCCTTCCGGCTTCTGCGCATGCGCCCGCCGGCAAAATGCCAGACACATTCGCAGGAGCCCAGGAAATTTTAAATCTCCTTGCTCCCAGCGACCAACGGTCGCTGAGTGCTTGGAGCAGTGACCGGCGGCCTCGCTGAGCGGTCCCCGGTCACGTGATAATGTAGCGATATAACATTAGGCCGGTCACACATGACCGGAGAGGAATTACGGGTTCTGCATGCGCTTGATCAGCGGTAATCCACGGATCAATCACATGCTTTGGATCACACAATTCCCCCTAATTAGCGGGTCGGAATTACGGAATCCACTCGCAGAAACAGAACACAGCATGCTATATTTTACCACGGATATCCGCGACCTAGAGCCCATTGTGCTTTATGACGGCAGATATACCCGCAGCCCATGTGCAAATACATTGTGTATGAGCTGCGGGTACCCGGGTCATCGCTAAGCGACGGCGCGGAAAATGCAAACAAAAAAAAAAGTACTGCGCATGACCGCCTGTGTGAGTAGGCAGTTATGCGCAGTACATTATGCGGCCGTACGCAGGGTCACAGCCGGGCTCACAGCTGGAATCCGCAGCGGGCCTCCACAAGCGGATTCCACCTACGGCCGTGTGAGTCCGGCATTATTCAGACTGCTACCTGTAATACGCAATTTATAAGAAGCCCCGGGAATGCTCGCCTTCATGCAGTTCCAGGAGCAGCTTGTTGAGTGCCTTCTCTGTGAGACTGCTGCACCGCAGCAAAATTACAAAGCCTCACAGCGCCACTTTTTACACCCCATCCCCACCGCTGAGGTCACGAAATACCCCCAAAAATACATGAGAGGAGGGGGGATACACGGTTTTCTTGCCCCATGTGCCCAACCCAACCAGCCTCCGTAATTACCCCTGTCTTCGGACATAAAACGCAGTTTATATTATTACTAGAGATGAGCGAACGTGTTCTTCCGAGCTTGATATTCGTGCGAATATTAGGGTGTTCGGGATGTTCGTTATTCGTAACGAACACCATGCGGTGTTCTGGTTACTTTCACTTCCTTCCCTGAGACGTTAGCGCGCTTTTCTGGCCAATTGAAAGACAGGGAAGGCATTACAACTTCCCCCTGTGACGTTCAAGCCCTATACCACCCCCCTGCTGTGAGTGGCTGGGAAGATCAGGTGTCACCCGAACATAAAAGTCGGCCCCTCCCGCGGTTCGCCTCAGATGCCGTGTGAGTTAGATGAGGGACAGTGCTGTTTGTACCGGAGCTGCTGTAGGGAAAGAATTGGTAGTTAGTGTAGGCTTCAAGACCCCCCAAAGGTCCTTATTAGGGCCACTGATAGCTGTGTGTTGGCTGCTGTTAGCAGTGGCAATTTTTTTTTTTCTCAAAATCGGCTCTGCACAGCGTTGCACCCGGCATTAGGGACAGAAGTGCTGCATAGGCAGGGAGAGTGTTAGGAGTGAGTGTAGCCTTCAAGAACCTCAACGGTCCTTTCTAGGGCCACATTTAACCGTGTGCAGTACTGTCCAGGCTGCTGTTAGCTGTGCTGCATTTTTTTTTTTGCTTCTCAAAATCGCCTCTGCAGAGCATTGCACCCTCCATTGATACTGCAGGGAAAGAATTGTATAGGCAGGGCCACAACACAGTTATTATTCATTGAATATACGCAGTGCTGCCTTTTGCTTGTAAAACAAGTGAAAATAATTCTATTTGTCCTGCCTCTGTCCGTCCTAAGGGCGGTGGACGCGTGTCGGCTGCGTGTGCAACCTTTAAAAATCAGACGCACCCAGCTACGTTTTACTCCTGGCTTTGCCATTTGCTTTCCTTAATTGGGAAAAAAAATACCTGCTCTGCCACAGTTAATAACTCTGCTACCCTCACGTTCTGTGACACATTAGCAGGGACACAGCACAGTTATTAAACTTCTCATGTTCATTGAATATACGCAGTGCTGCCTTTTGGTGGAAAAAAAACGGAAAATAATTCTATTTGTCCTGCCTCTGTCCGTCCTAAGGGCGGTGGACACGTGTCGGCTGCGTGTGCAACCTTTAAAAATCAGACGCACCCAGCTACGTTTTACTCCTGGCTTTGCCATTTGCTTTCCTTAATTGGGAAAAAAAATACCTGCTCTGCCACAGTTAATAACTCTGCTACCCTCACGTTCTGTGACACATTAGCAGGGACACTGCACAGTTATTAAACTTAGATTATACATTCACTAGAGGCAGTGGGGCCTTTCGTTTTCAAAAAAGGGAAAAAATTTTATTTGGTCTGCAGTCTTGCGCCAATTTCTTTCCTGCCTGTGAAATCAAATCACTGGTAATACAGCATGCTGACGGGTAGGGGTAGGCCTAGAGGACGTGGACGCGGCCGAGGACGCAGAGGGCCAAGTCAGGGTGTGGGCACAGGCCGAGCTCCTGATCCAGGTGTGTCGCAGCCGACTGCTGCGCGATTAGGAGAGAGGCACGTTTCTGGCGTCCCCACATTCATCGCCCAATTAATGGGTCCACGCGGGAGACGGTTATTAGAAAATGAGCAGTGTGAGCAGGTCCTGTCCTGGATGGCAGAAAGTGCTTCGAGCAACCTATCGTCAACACGCAGTTCTGCGCCGTCCACTGCTGCAAATCCGAATCCTCTGTCTGCTGCTCCTCCTTCCTCCCAGCCTCCTCACTCCACTACAATGACACCTGCTCAGGAGCGGGAACACTCCCAGGAACTGTTCTCGGGCCCCTGCTTAGATTGGGCAGCAGCGGTTCCTCTCCCACCAGAGGAGTTTATCGTCACTGATGCCCAACCATTCGAAAGTTCCCGGGGTCCGGGGGAAGAGGCTGGGGACTTCCGCCAACTGTCTCAACAACTTTCTGTGGGTGAGGAGGACGATGACGATGAGACACAGTTGTCTTGCAGTGAGGTAGTAGTAAGGGCAGTAAGTCCGAGGGAGCAGCGCACAGAGGATTCGGAGGAAGAGCAGCAGGACGATGAGGTGACTGACCCCACCTGGTGTGCAACGCTTACTCAGGAGGACAGGTCTTCAGAGGGGGAGGCAAGGGCATCAGCAGGGCAGGTTGCAAGAGGCAGTGCGGTGGCCAGGGGTAGAGGCAGGGCCAGACCGAATAATCCACCAAGTGTTTCCCAAAGCGCCCCCTCGCGCCATGCCACCCTGCAGAGGCCGAGGTGCTCTAAGGTCTGGCAGTTTTTCACAGAGACGCCTGACGACCGACGAACAGTGGTGTGCAACCTTTGTCGCGCAAAGCTCAGCCAGGGAGCCAACACCAACAGCCTCACCACCACCACCATGCGCAGACATATGATGGCCAAGCACCCCACAAGGTGGAACGAAGGCCGTTCAGCGCCTCCGGTTTGCACCCCTGCCTCTCCCCCTGTGCCCCAACCTGCCACTGAGATGCAACCCCCCTCTCAGGACACAGGCACTACCGTCTCCTGGCCTGCACCCACACCCTCACCTCCGCTGTCTTCGGCCCCATCCAGCAGTGTAGTTCAGCGCACCGTCCAGCCGTCGCTTGCGCAACTGTTGGAGCGCAAGCGCAAGTACGCCGCCACGCACCTGCACGCTCAAAAGTTAACCGTCCGCATAGCAAAATTCATCAGCCTTGAGATGCTGCCGTATAGGGTTGTGGAAACGGAGTCCTTCAAAAGTATCATGGAGGCGGCGGCCCCGCGCTACTCAGTTCCCAGTCGCCACTACTTTTCCCGATGTGCCGTCCCAGCCCTGCACGACCACGTCTCCCGCAACATTGTACGCGCCCTCACCAACGCGGTTACTGCCACGGTCCACTTAACTACGGACACGTGGACAAGCACAGGCGGGCAGGGCCACTACATCTCCCTGACGGCACATTGGGTGAATTTAGTGGAGGCTGGGACAGAGTCAGAGCCTGGGACCGCTCACGTCCTACCCACCCCCAGAATTGCGGGCCTCAGCTCGGTGGTGGTATCTGCGGAGGTGTATGCTTCCTCCACTAAAGCACCCTCCTCCTCCTCCTCCTCCTCCTCTGTCTCGCAATCAAGATGTGTTAGCAGCAGCATGTCGCCAGCAGTCGGTGTCGCGCGGTGTGGCAGCACAGCGGTGGGCAAGCGTCAGCAGGCCGTGCTGAAACTACTCAGCTTAGGCGATAAGAGGCACACGGCCCACGAACTGCTGCAGGGTCTGACACAGCAGACCGACCGCTGGCTTGCGCCGCTGAGCCTCCAACCGGGCATGGTCGTGTGTGACAACGGCCGTAACCTGGTGGCGGCTCTGCAGCTCGGCAGCCTCACGCACGTGCCATGCCTGGCCCACGTCTTTAATTTGGTGGTTCAGCGCTTTCTGAAAAGCTACCCACGCTTGTCAGACCTGCTCGGAAAGGCGCGCCGGCTCTGCGCACATTTCCGCAAGTCCCACACGGACGCTGCCACCCTGCGCACCCTGCAACATCACTTTAAGCTGCCAGTGCACCGACTGCTGTGCGACGTGCCCACACGGTGGAACTCTACGCTCCACATGTTGGCCAGGCTCTATGAACAGCGTAGAGCTATAGTCGAATACCAACTCCAACATGGGCGGCGCAGTGGGAGTCAGCCTCCTCAATTCCTTTCAGAAGAGTGGGCCTGGTTGGCAGACATCTGCCATGTCCTTGGTAATTTTGAGGAGTCTACCCAGGTGGTGAGCGGCGATGCTACAATCATTAGCGTCACCATTCCTCTGCTATGCATCTTGAGAAATTCCCTGCAAACCATAAAGGCAGCTGCTTTGCGCTCGGAAACGGGGGCGGTGGAAGACAGTATGCCGCTGGATAGTCAGGGCACCCTCCTGTCTATTTCTCAGCGCGTACAGGAGGAGGAGGAGGAGCATGAGGAGGATGAGGAGGAGGGGGAAGAGACAGCTTGGCCCGCTGCTGACGGTACACCGGCTGATTGCCTGTCATCCTTTCAGCGTGTATGGCCTGAGGAGGAGGAGGAGGAGGAGGAGGATCCTGAAAGTGATCTTCCTAGTGAAGACAGCCATGTGTTGCGTACGGGTATCCTGGCACACATGGCTGACTTCATGTTAGGATTTATTTTTCTCGTGACCCTCGCGTTGCACGCATTCTGGCCACTACGGATTACTGGGTGTACACACTGCTCGACCCACGCTATAAGGAAAACCTTCCCAGTCTCATTCCCGAAGAGGAAAGGGGTTCGAGAGTGTTGCTATACCACAGGACCCTGGCGGACAAGCTGATGGTAAAATTCCTAGCCGACAGCGCTAGTGGCAGAAGGCGCAGTACCGAGGGCAAGGTAGCAGGGGATGTGCGTAGATCGAGCAGCATATACATCCCAGGCAGTGCAACAGTCTTTAAGGGCCTGGCCAGCTTTATGGCTCCCCACCAAGACTGTGTCACCGCTCCCCAGTCACGGCTGAGTCGGCGGGAGCACTGTAAAAGGATGGTGAGGGAGTACGTAGCGGATCGCACGACCATCCTTGGTGACGCCTCTGCCCCCTACAACTACTGGGTGTCGAAGCTGGACACGTGGCCTGAACTAGCGCTGTATGCCCTGGAGGTGCTTGCTTGTCCTGCGGCTAGCGTCTTGTCGGAGAGGGTGTTTAGTGCGGCTGGGGGAATCATCACAGATAAGCGTAGCCGCTTGTCAACCGACAGTGCCGACAGGCTAACACTCATCAAGATGAACAAAGGCTGGATTTCCCCAGACTTCTGTTCTCTACCAGCGGACAGCAGCGATACGTAAGCAATACGTAGGCTGCACCCGCGGATGGAAGCTACGTTCTCTCTCACCATCCAAAACGGGGACATTTCTGCTTCATCAATCTGTGTCTAATATTCCTCCTACTCCTCCTGCTCCTCCTCCTGAAACCTCACGTAATCACGCTGAACAGGCAATTTTTCCTAGGGCCACAAGGCTCACTCAAATAATTTTTCTGAACAATTTTTATAAGTTTCAATGCGCTTAAAAGCGTTGGAACTTTAACTTGAACCAATTTTTCGTTACACTGGGCTGCCTCCAGGCCTAGTTACCACTTAAGCCACATTAACCAAAGCGATTCACCTGCCATCTTGGTTGGGCATGGCCAATTTTTACTGAGGTACATTAGTACTGTTGGTACACCAAATTTTTGGGGACCTCACCTACAGTGTAATCATAGCAATTTGTATGTTCTTCGCCTGCACTCATGGTACAGAAAGGTGTGTGGGGTTGGCGTACACTTTAGCTACATACATGTAACTTGGGCCTTGGCTATACTAAGGCTACTGAAATGGAACGAAGACTGCGCTCCCGCTATACTGCTGCTTCGGAATTGTTACTGGGGCCTGTCTTGAGTGCTACTATTGCAGACATGGAACGAAGACTGCGCTCCCGCTATACTGCTGCTTCGGAATTGTTACTGGGGCCTGTCTTGAGTGCTACTATTGCTGACATGGAACGAAGACTGCGCTCCCGCTATACAGCTGCTTCGGAATTGTTACTGGGGCCTGTCTTGAGTGCTACTATTGCTGACATGGAACGAAGACTGCGCTCCTCCTATAATGCTACTAGTGATGTTAGTGGGGCCTGTCCTAATGCTACGGCTGAAATGTTACGAATTCTGGGCTCTGCCTATACCGCTGCTAATGGTATGTCTCTGGGGTGTGGAAACAGAGGCTTCCCAAAGACATGATGGCGGCGAGGCCATTTCCCACCAACGCGGTTACTGTAAAGGTGCATATAACCACGGACACGTGGAGAGGACACGTAGTGCCTCAAAAACATCCCCCTCCTCCTCCAACAATGAAAACATTCTTGGCAAATGCCTTTGCATTGGTTCGTCTGGTGGCAGTCCAAGAATTTCACCTTTACCGACACAACAAGAGAGCCCCCACACCATCCCCCCGCCACGGCCCACTTAATCCTGGCCGCATTCCGAAAACCAACAAAATACAACCGTGCTACTAGGTCCGCAGTCACCACCACATTACCACCAACGCGGTTACTGTAAAGGTGCATATAACCACGGACACGTGGAGAGGACACGTAGTGCCTCAAAAACATCCCCCTCCTCCTCCAACAGGGAAAACATTCTTGGCAAATGACTTTGCATTGGTTCGTCTGGTGGCAGTCCAAGAATTTCACCTTTACCGACACAACAAGAGAGCCCCCACACCATCCCCCCGCCACGGCCCACTTAATCCTGGCCGCATTCCGAAAACCAACAAAATACAACCGTGCTACTAGGTCCGCAGTCACCACCACATTACCACCAACGCGGTTACTGTTAAGGTGCATATTACCAGTCTGACTGGGGCATGCAGACACCTTGACAGAATGAATAGTGTGTGGCACACAGGTTCCCCATTGCTATGCCTACGTGTGCAGCTCCTGATGGCGGTGGCACAGGATTCTATTTCTCATTGCTTCTGTACAGCATTGTGGGCTATCGCCCCGCCCCTTTTAAAGAGGGTCGCTGCCTAGCCATGCCAACCCTCTGCAGTGTGTGCCTGCGGTTCCTCCTCATGGCAGACGCACTTCTAAATAGACATGAGTGTGGCGTGGCATGAGGGCAGCTGAAGGCTGCGCAGGGACACTTTGGTGTGCGCTGTGGGGGGGAGGGGGGCGGTTGGTCAGCATGTAACCCAGGAGAAGTGGCAGCGGAGTGTCATCCAGGCAGTGATTGTGCTTTGTTGTAGCTAGTGTGGTGCTTAGCAAAGGTATGCCATGCTAATGAGGGCTTTTCAGAAGTAAAAGTTGTTGGGAGGGGGGGGGGCCCACTCTTGCCGGTATTGTGGCTTAATAGTGGGACCTGTGAACTTGAGATGCAGCCCAACATGTAGCCCCTCGCCTGCCCTATCCGTTTCTGTGTCATTCCCATCACTTTCTTGAATTGCCCAGATTTTCACACATGAAAACCTTAGCGAGCATCGGCGAAATACAAAAATGCTCTGGTCGCCCATTGACTTCAATGGGGTTCGTTGTTCGAAACGAACCCTCGAGCATCGCGGGAAGTTCGTTCCGAATAACAAACACCCGAACATTTTGGTGTTCGCTCATCTCTAATTATTACCTTTATCTAATATTTAGGGAATGCCAAAAAATGGGGATGGCGGGGGTGGGGTGGGGTGGGGGGATTATTTTTAGGAAGTCAATTTTTTTTCCGTATAAGTGGGCAATGGGGCCTGGAATTTATTCAGTTCTGCCCTGAAATCCAGCGGGCATTCCCTCCATTATGGGCCTAGCCATGTGTCCTGTAAGTAGATTAGGGCCACAATGGGTATGTTTCTGAACACGGGACAAATGGGGGTATCCATTTTGGGGTGAAAGTCTTCATTCCTATGTACACTGTACAAAAAAACCAGTTTGTAAATTGACAAAATTGCCAAAAAAATGAAAATCTTAATTTTTTCCTTCTGCTTGGCTTAGATTCATTCAAAAACTGTGAAGTCAAAAAAGTCATCGTACCCCTAGATAAATTAGTTAAGGGGTCTACTTTTCAAAATGGGGTCACGTGTGGGGGTTCTCCATCGTTTTGGTCACTCAATGGCTCTACAAGTGGGCAATGGGGACTAAATCTCCTTCAAGCAAAATTTCTGTTCCGAAAGCCACCGGTTGCTCCTTTCATTTTGGGCCCCATTGTGCATACAGACGTAATACTAGGGCCACAATGGGTAGGTTTCTGAGCACGGGAAAAACAGGGGTATCCATTTAGGGGTGCAAGTCTTCATTCATATATGTGCGGTACAAAAAAAACTGCTTTTGAAATGACAGAATTACCAAAAAATGAAAATCGTAATTTTTTTCCTTCGGCTTGGCTTAGATTCATTCAAAAACTGTGAAGTCAAAAAAGTCATTGTACCCCTAGATAAATTCGTTAAGGGGTCTACTTTTCAAAATGGGATCACTTGTGGGCGTTCTCTGTCGTTTTGCTTACTCAATGGCTCTACAAGTGTGCAATAGGGCCTAAATCTCCTTCAAGCAAAATTTCTGTTCCGAAAGCCACCGGGCCCCATTTTGGGCCCCATTGTGCATCCAGACGTAAGATTAGGGCCACAATGGGTATGTTTCTGAGCACGGAACAAACAGGGGTATCCATTTTGGGGTGCAAGTCTTCATTCATATATGTGCGGTACAAAAAAAACTGCTTTTGAAATGACAGAATTACCGAAAAAATGAAAATCGTAATTTTTTTCCTTTGGCTTGACTTAGATTCATTCAAAAACAGTGAAGTCAAAAAAGTCATCGTACCCCTAGATAAATTCGTTAAGGGGTCTACTTTTCAAAATGGGGTCACTTGTGGGCGTTCTCCATCGTTTTGGTCACTCAATGGCTCTACAAGTGTGCAAAAGGGTCTAAATCTCCTTCAAGCAAAATTTCTGTTCCGAAAGCCACCGGTTGCTCCTTTCATTTTGGGCCCCATTGTGCATCCAGACGTAAGATTAGGGCCACAATGGCTATGTTTCTGCGCACGGGACAAACAGGGGTATCCATTCTGGGGTGCAAATCCTAATTTTCATGTGTACTATAGAAAAAAGTCCTGTCTTTAAAATGACATATTTGCAAAAATATGAAATTTTTGTTTTTCTCTTTTAAATTGCATTGACTCCTAAAAAAAAACTGTGGGGTTAAAATACTCATGACACCCCTCAGTGAATACCTTAAAGGGTATAGTTTTTAAAATATGGTCACTTGTGGGGGTATCTATCATTTTGACTCCTATGAGCCTTTCCAATCTTGGTTTGGTGTAGGAAAACAAAGTGTTCCTCAAAATGCTAAAAAGTAATGTTAAATTTGTACGTCTCCTAAATGGTTAAAAAAAAAAGAGTTTTTCCAATGTGCGCCAAAAATAAAGTAAACGGATGGAAATATATATCTTAACAAAAATTTCTATATTATGTTTGCACATATTTGAGATATTGCAGTTGGAAATGTGAAAAAATGACGATTTTTTCAAAATTTTCCCAATTGTGGCGCTTTTAATAAATAAACACAAATTCTATCGGTCTTTTTTTCCGCCTAGATGAAGTACAACATGTGGCGAAAAAACATTGTCAGAATCGCTTGGATATGCAAAACCTTTCTGGTGTTTTTCCATGCTAAAGTGACACGTGTCAGATTTGCAAAATTTGGCCTGGTCATTAAGGCGCAAACAGGCTTGGTCACTAAGGGGTTAAACTAAGGTCTGTTTCACACGGGCAACAAAATTATGTGATTTTCCAGTGATGCAACACCACGAAAAAATTAATGCTTGTGAAACCCATGCTTTTCTTTGATGCTATGCTGCGAGAAAACAAAAATTGTGGCATGCTCTATATTTCTACGATGTGCTATTTTTAATCCCTTATGTTTCCCTATGTAGCCTCGTTTTTTATCGCATCACAAAGTACGAACTTGCGATTTTTGTGCAATGTGATACATTTTTAACATTAAAAACCCCTTTTAACTTTCTTGTGATAAAATTGCAGGCAGATGCTACAAAATATTTGGAACAAAGCTCTGATATCACCACTATTTTCTCACAGCGATATCACAATTGCCCGTCTGAAACTAGCCTAAAGTGAACTTTACGTTACTAAATTGGATTTATCTGCTATCACCTCTGATACCTTTGTGTCAGATCTGCATGTAATGCAATTCCAGGCCAGAAAGGGGAGGCATATAAGTGGCAAAAAGGCAGGGGTGGCTGGAAACACAAATGTCGCTTCACAATATCCACAAAGAAAGAAGAAATAATTCAAGCTGTCAATTTATCTGCTAAAATTATGTCACACAATATCAAATTTCATGACTGTCCAGGGGCTTATCTTTTGCTCCTACATGTCATCTTGATTTGTAATCCACTTTGCTTGATGTAAATTGGTTTTGTCATAATTTAACTGTTAAACATTTTTCTTCAGTTGTGCCATCTGATGAGAGTAATAGTCCAGTGAAACCTCAATCCTCTAATAATTTGTGCTGGATCTGTCACTTGCAAATGTCCCACAAATGCAGAATATAAAAAAGATAAAACAAGAAAGGAACCAAAATATGGAAAACACTGTCCCTATACAACCAAACCCTGAGAAGGGCCCTACCTGAAAGTAGGGTGATCACCCCAATAAGGATGGCCCTGACTGCGTGCCTCGGCACCCTAGTTGACCCTATGTGGGAAAGGGAAACCCCACAAGAAAACTAAAACTATAAATGAAAACAAATGCTATATGTCAGGACTAGGGGTCTGGGAAACTGGAAGTCCCTGAAAATACCCGAAACCCCTGTCCCTGCCTACTTGCCCCCCTGGGCTAACCCCCAGAGCGACAACTGGGCGACGGTCCCTACGCTCACTAAGGAAGGGGGACACTGGGACTAACAAACAGACAGACACTGGAACAAACAACAGCATGGAGAGTCAGACAATCCGGGTCAGCAACGAGAGGGTAAGCGGTACAAGAGGGTCAGGCAAAGGCAACGTCAGGTCAAAAGGCAGAGAGTCAGTAACAGGAGTCAGGAGTCAGAAATACGCAGTACGCTGGTGTAGCAGGAAATCCAAACTAACACTGGCACTGGTTTGCAGACACCAGCAGGTTTAAATGCTGTCAGAGCTCCCGCCCAAGCAGCTGATTGGGGCGGGGAGCCTGACAGCAGCTGAGAGCACCCAGCAGCACTGGGGAACCCGCCCCCAGCCCTGCAGGAGGCAGGAGAGGAGACACATGTCTGGTTGCCATGATACCTAGGACGCGACGCGGGGCAACACCCACCGCGTCCCTAGCAACCCGGCGGCGAGGCGGAGCTCGGCGGCCAGGGGAGGTGATGAGGACCGGGGCCCCCCTGCGCCGCACAGCAGCCGCACGTGTGACAGAACCGGCAGTGCGGGCACGACGGACCTGCGAACCGCCAGTCCTTACACTATACTTAGCTTGATATGCAGCAAGCTTCTGACTGCCAGCCCAGTCAGATAGAGACTGAAATCAACTGCAGTTCATCCCAGTTTCAGGCCAGGCTAAATATCCCTAGTAATTACCCACAAGTGTGACTCAGCACATAACACCTAATACCATACCCACTGAGCCAGAAAATGTAGAAACATCTCCAAAACCAGCACCAGACTTATCAGCATGGCAGCAATCCCAGAACCGCGGCAACCTATACTGTATCCAATCTGCAACATCTTCAAAGTGAATCTGATTCAAGTAATGTTTCTGGTCATGCTAGATCCTTTTGTGCTGCTAATCTGGGTTTTTGCCTGATCCAATCTTGTCCACTTGTCCTAGATTATTTCCAGGAATATTTTGAAAGGGATCTAATTCACCTCTATAAAAGCACTCATGATAAGGGTCTTTATTAGAGATGAGCGAGCACCAAAATGCTCGGGTGCTCGTTACTCGGGACGAAATTTTCGCAATGCTCGAGGGCTCGTTTCGAGTAACAAACCCCATTGAAGTCAATGCGCGACCCGAGCATTTTTGTATATCACCGATGCTCGCTAAGGTTTTCGTTTGTGAAAATCTGGGCAATTCAAGAAAGTGATGGGAACGACACAGCAACGGATAGGGCAGGCGAGGGGCTACATGTTGGGCTGCATCTCAAGTTCCCAGGTCCCACTATTAAGCCACAATAGCGGCAAGAGTGCCCCCCCCCCCGCACTGTCAGCGTAAAGATCGTTCTCCTCTGCCATAGCTGTAACAGCTGTGGCAGAGAAGAACGATGTTTGCCCATTGAATTCAATGGAGCCAGCAATACAGCAGGTTCCACTGAAAGCAATGGGCTGCCGGCGATCGCAGGATGAATTGTCGGGAAGGGCTTAAATATATAAGCCCTTCTCTGCAATTCATCCAGAAATGTGCTACAATAAAAATATATACCGGCGTATAAGGCGACGGGGCGTATAAGACAACCCCCCCAACTGTCACCTTATACGCCGGCAATACAGTGGAGCAAAGAATAAAAATCATTACTCACTTCTTCTGACGTTCTGCGGTGCTCCTGCAGGCTGTCGCTCCCTCCTGGTCCACGGCAGAGCATTGCTTTCTGGACGCAGGGCTTGAAATCCCCGCCTCCAGAAACACAGCCAATCACAGCCATTCAATGACATCATTGTCATTGGCTGTGATTGGCTGAAGGCACGTGTGTTTCTGGAGGCGGGGATTTAAAGCCCTTCGTAGATTTTGCCAGAAGTCTTGATTCAGGCTGTAAATTTGTAGCTACAAAAACAAGCACTCTGCTTCATTTATTATCACCTAATATAATTATCGACCATCAAATTGAACCATCCTCTAGGCCTGGCTATTCAGGATGTCTAAAATGTGGACATAACAGATGTATTTGTTTTTCACACTACAAAAATATTTGTCATGTGTCACGAAAAAACCTTCAGCATAGAGCAATATATAAATTTTAATACTACTTCAGATAGTTTATCTTATTACATCCTATCAAGTGCAATATGTTGGGTGTACTGTCTCCAGTAAAAACTAGGATAAAAAGACATATATCTGATATTGAACATGCTGGAAGAAAACATGTATCGCTGTTTCGTTCCATGCAGTTCATAAAGGAGATTTTTCCTCTCTACAAGTCTGCGGTAATGAAAGCGTTAACCGCCCATTATGGGGTGGAGATCACCATCATAAGCTTCTTGATAGAGAAGCATTTTCGATGCATATTTTGCAAAACTATGAACCATATGGTATGAACTGCTGACTGCACTTTTTATTGCATTATGTTATTTTTTTTTTCCTTGTTATTGTATTTTACCTCTGTAGTCATGTGATTTTGTTTCAAGCACCCCATTGGCTGTCTATTGTGATTTAAGTGTTACTCACATGTGGCTTGGTGTCTATGATTAAGGCAACATGCTTGCCTGAAACATGTAAGATGACACATGCTTCTTGTTTCTCTATGTCTATTTGGATTTTTCAATAAAGAGTTTTTATCTTACGCTGCACCTACTCTCTTTTCTTGTGCATATGTTGTGGTTTCCAGCCAGTCCTTGTGTAGGGAGTGACTGCAGAGGAGCTGGTTTCTGGTTTGCATTTTTGTTTCGCAAAAACAGCAGGTTAAAAAAAAAAGAGAGAATGAACCCATTGAAATCTATGGGCTCTATTTTCTGTGTTATGCACACAGGATTTTCCAGTGCGCAAAAACACGCTAATCTGAAGAAGCCCTTAGACTAGGACTACTAGGAGACTTTCAAGTGCTACTTATTGAGTTTTAATTTTCAAGCTAGAACTTCAGTACACAGAATACATTGATTTGTATGTAATCTTGGGAATGCAGCTGTCACTCAATAGCTAAAGATCAATCATTAGTACTACCAAAAGTCTCAGTGCAGCCTTAGACTAAGCCTAGTTATACAGAAGTGTATTACAGATGCTGATACTCTAAGTTCAGGTCAGTAGGCCTGCGGATGAGTTGGGACACTCATCCGTATTCCCGGCACATAAAGCGTCTGTAATACACTATTGTGAAACTGGTGTTAGCAGAAAGAAAATGAACATTTACAGAAAGAATGTTGAGTCGAGGTTAAGACCAAGGTTGCTCACAACACTACTACCAACACTAATCTAATGCATATCTATAGCTAGCTGTAAAATGAGTTGCTGGGATTTTTCTTTGGTAATGAACTGAGGCTATGAGGAACATATACATGTATAATATAGTTTCCAGTATACTCTACTCCTTTAAAAAGAGCCTGTCACCTGCCTAAAGCACCATAAAATAACTTATGGTGCTGTTAGGTAAGGTGACAGGGATCAGTGTGGTGCGTTTTTTTATAATCTTCCACTTCCTGGTTCCCAAAGTGCCCAGTGCTGAAGCCCGCATCCCAGTTGAAAATCTGACTCTTTTCAGAATCCTGTGTGCAAGCTCTTCCATAGCGTAATGTCAAACTGGGACATGAATACTTAGCAGAGTCTTACCAACACGTGAACTGTAGAACTGCAAACTGTAAACAAAACTCACTGGATGGTGAACTCAGACTGAACCACAGAACTGCTCACTGGACTCGGAAACAGTGGACATAACTGAACAGCAGATATAAACACCACTCCACTCACACTCACACTAGGAAAAACAGACCGAACAGCAGAACTGTGAGATGGACTTCATACTCACGAACAGACATAAACTAATGACTGACAAATGCTCAAAGCACTCACCTGTATTACTGCACACATAGCCAGATGGAATAACTATAGAACGTACAAGGTATTAGTTCATATTTTGGCCAAGATACGTTAGCCTGCCCAACCTTAAGGGTCCTCGTTGTCTCACGAGTCCCTACACTAACAAGACAACTAACCCCAGGAAACCTGGCTGCAAAGCGGGGCAGTCGACCAGATAGGGACAACCCTGCACTGGAACCTAGGGACCTACCTTGTTCTAAATGATAAAGGACTCACCGCAAGACAGTTCACATTACACATACCAAGAGCTGCACAGACATGCAGGAGCATGACACTGTTCAGACTAAACAGCCTGAACGCTGCACAGACATGCAAGATCATGAAACTGTTCATACTGAACATCCTGTATGCTGCACAGACATCTCATGTCCAACACATGCACAGAAGATACAGAAGACTGCACAGACTTGAAGGAACAAAACACAGTTCACACTAAACACACTAATGGCTGCATAGACAGGCAGGAACACAAGACTGCTCACACTAGAGCAGACCAGAACAGACATGCAGAAGCATGACACAGTTCACACGGAACAGAATTTACACAGAGACGCAGGAGTATGACACTGCTCACACCAGAACAGACAGGAGAAAGACCAGCAACCTCTAGCCAAGAAGCTGGTATATATATGAGCACAAACCTTGGGGATTGGCTGACTTAGCAAGACACACCCAGCCAGCGAAATCATTCCACACCTGTGGGGGAATGTTGCTGAAAACCCATGTAGTACAACAGATCCCAGCAGCAACCCTAACAGTACCTCTCCCTTAAAGAGGGGCCTGTAGGGATACAAGTACCTAATACATAGACTTGTATAGGAGAGTGCACTCATGGAACTCTGATAACAGTCAGATTTTCACCCGTTGTGCAGACTTCAGCAGCAGGCACTGCCAAAACCAGGGACTACTGCATGTCTCTATTTAAAGCGCTACACAATTAGTGTAGCCATTGACATTAACAGCATATTATGCCATGAAATTCAATTTTAAAAGTGCTGGATTTGTATTTCTGATGTATTGCGCAAAGGTATGGGGGCGAGATAGCGTGCGGCATAATCCACTATAACCAATATGTGAGGCTGTCCATGGGCTGACTTCACCAAGGTCTAACCAAATCCATCCAAATCTGCTCAAACGGTACTTTAATAATGGGCATGGGTACTAAGATGCTACGAAAATGAGGCCTAGGTGCTATCTAACACTCATAACACAAGGCGTATTAGGTTTTAACATCACCATGTACTTAAGGCCAGAAACACCTGTGCAGTATGCTTCCTGTAGTTTTCTTGACCCCTAGATGGCCTTTCATAATGTGTCAAATCCAAAATTGTTCTTCTGTAGGGTTTTGGAACCACTAACTGCCGCAATGTACTGTGTTTTCCCCTTTTTTATCAAGTTGATATAATAAATAATTTTCAAGAACCGTATAAGGGAAAGCAAGCCGAGTGCTAGAGTTCACAGGTACTTGCTTTTATATATATTTTTTAGCCTGAGAAAGGTTAGAGTCATTCATATGTTCACTTTCAAAGTCATCTTTTCTGACTTCTGGGTCAGGTATACCTCCATCAGTATCAGTCTCTGTCACTGGTTCTTCTATATCCCCCATTCATAATAAAAATGCTTCAAAATTACATGTAACTCCTCTGGAATGTATTGAATCCAGGTCTTTTATACGCTTAAAATCCAAAGAATTTTTAAGCTGAATACCCTTGTCCCTAATGGTTTAAATAAAATTTTAGAAAAATTTGATTTTTTTTTCTGGTTAATGGATTCCATTTTTATTATACATCTTTTTTTATATTTTGGTGCTTCCTAGAGATCACTTCAACCATGCAAGATAAAAATCATCATTTAGATACCCTTCTTAGCTATATACCATCCTACAGGTATTTATTATTGACACACTGCTTATTAAATGCAGATTTTATGATGATGTATTTATTCTATTTTTCTTTTAAGTACTATTAGTATATTTAATATTTTATAAGGTTTTATATTATGAATTTGCAATTTATCTAGAATATTTATCTCATTATACTAACTTTAGGTTCAGGATTAGAGATGAGCGAGCACCAAAATGCTCGGGTGCTCGTTACTCGAGTCGAACTTTTCGCGATGCTCGAGGGTTCATTTCGAGTAAAGAACCCCATTGAAGTCAATGGGCGACTCGAGCATTTTTGTATATCGCCGATGCTCGCTAAGGTTTTCATTTGTGAAAATCTGGGAAATTCAAGAAAGTGATGGGAACGACACAGAAACGGATAGGGCAGGCAAGGGGCTACATGTTGGGCTGCATCTCAAGTTCCCAGGTCCCACTATTAAGCCACAATAGCAGCAAGAGTGCCCCCCCTCCCAACAATTTTTTGTACTTCTGAAAAACCCTCATTAGCAAGGCATACCTTAGCTAAGCACCATACTACCTCCAACAAAGCACAATCACTGCCTGCATGACACTCCGCTGCCACTTCTCCTTGGTTACATGCTGCCCCCCCCCCCCCCCCCGCACGACCCAGTGTCCACAGCGCACACCAAAGTGTCCCTGCGCAGCCTTCAGCTGCCCTCATGCCACAAGCTGGCCTCATAGACACACCACCCTCATGTCTATTTATAAGTGCGTCTGCCATGAGGAGGAACCGAAGGCACACACTGCAGAGGGTTGGCAGGGCCAGGCAGCGACCCTCTTTAAAAGGGGCGGGGCGATAGCCCACAATGCTGTACAGAAGCAATGAGAACTCCAATCCTGTGCCACCTCCATCAGCAGCTGCAAACGTGGGCATAGCAATGGGGAATCCATGTGCCCACACAGTATTCATTCTGTCAAGGTGTCGCATAGCTCAATCCACACTGCAAGGGGAAAGCCGTCAGTGCTCTGCCCTCTACCCAAGTCAGTCAGTGCCTTTGTGCCAGACAGGTCAAACACCGCGATGGGAACTAAGTTTGCACCAACAGCATAGGGGGGTCCTAGGAAGCCCAAGACATAAACAAAAAATTGATCTGAGCGGCCAAACATGGCAGACTTGCACCGCGCCCACAGCTTCAGCAATCCTAGGCAGGAAGCGGACTTTCACTGCACCAAGGACATAGGCCTCTGCACAAACCCTCAGCAATCGCGGGCCTACAGCGGACTCCTATGCTAGCTGTGCACGTCTCATTAGCGCTGTATTGCTCCTGTAGTTTGTCCCAATGCAGTGCCCTGGATAGTAGAGCTAACGTCAGATTAAATACTGCATGCCCCAGTCAGACCGGGGTTTTTTATAAATAGTCACAGGCAGGTACAACTCCGCAATGGGAATTCCGTGTGCATCCACACCATGGGTGGCTCCCTGGAACCCACCGGCTGTACATAAATGTATCCCATTGCAGTGCCCTGGACAGCAGAGCTAACGTCAGATTAAATTCAGGTGGGCTTCGGCCCACACTGCATGCCCCAGTCAGACTGGGGTTTTTTATAAGTATACACAGGCAGGTACAACTCGCTATTGTGAAGTCTGTGTGGACCGACAGCATGGGAGGGTCCCAGGAAACTACCGGCGATACATAAATACATCCCATTGCAGTGGCCAGCACAGCTGAGGTAACGTCAGGTTTAATGCAGGTGGGCTTCGGCCCACACTGCATGCCCCAGTCAGACTGGGGTTCTTTAGAAGTAGCCACATGCAGTTACAACTTCGTGTGGACCGACAGCATAGGTGGGTCCCAGGAAGCCACCGGCGGTACATAAATATATCCCATTGCATTGACCAGCACAGCTGAGGTAACGTCTGATTAAATGCAGGTGGGCTTCGGCCGACACTGCATGCCCCAGTCTGACCGGGGTTTTTAATACATACACACTGGCAGGTACAAATCCCTAATGTGAAGTCCCTGTGGACCCACAGCATGGGTGGCTCCCTGAAACCCATCAGCGGTACATAAATGTATCCCATTGCAGTGCCCTGCTCAGCAGAGCTAACGTCACATACAATACAGGTGTGCTTCGGCCCACAGTGCATGCCCCAGTCAGACTGGTAATATGTACCTTAACAGTAAGCACGTTGGTGGGAATGTGGTGGTGACTGCGGACCTAGTAGCGCGGTTTTATTTAGTTGGTTTTCGGAATGTGGCCAGGATTAAGTGGGCCGTGGAGGGGGGGGGTGGTGGGGGGGGGGGCTTTCTTGTTGTGTCGGTAAAGGTGAAATTCTTGGACTGCCACCAGATGGACCAATGCAAAGGTATTTGCCAAGAATGTTTTCATTGTTAGAGGAGGAGGGGGATGTTTTTAAGGCACTACGTGTCCTCTCCACGTGTCTGTGGTTATATGCACCTCAACAGTAACCGCGTTGGTGGGAAATGGCCTCGCCACCATCATGTCTTTGGGAAGCCTCAGTTTCCACACCCCAGTGACATAGCATTAGCAGCGGTATAGGCAGAGCCCAGAATTAGTAACATTTCAGCGGTAGCATTAGGGACAGGCCCCAGTAACATATCACTAGCAGCATTAAAGCGGGAGCACAGTATTAGTTCCATTTCAGTAGTAGTAGCAGTCCAGACAGGCCCCAGTAACAATTCCGAAGCAGCAGTATAGGGGGAGCACAGTATTAGTTCCATTTCAGTAGTAGTAGCAGTCAAGACAGGCCACAGTAACAATTCCGAAGCAGCAGTATAGGGGGAGCACAGTATTAGTTCCATTTCAGTGGTAGTAGCAGTCAAGACAGGCCACAGTAACATTCCCGTTGCAACAGTTTAGGGAGATAACAGTCTCTTTCACATTTCAGTAGTTGCAGTATAGACAAGACCCCAGTTACATTTATGTAGCAAAAGTGTAGGCCAACCCCACACACCTTGCTGTAGCATGAGTGCAGGCGAAGCCCATAAAAATAACTAGGAATACACTGTAGGCGATGGCCCAAAAAAATTGGTGTGCCAACAGTACTAATGTACCTCAGAAAAATTGCCCATGCCCAACCAAGAGGGCAGGTGAAACCCATTAATCGCTTTGGTAATGTGGCTTAATTTGTAACTAGGCCTGGAGGCAGCCCAGTTAAAATAAAAATTGGTTCAGGTGCAAGTTTCAACGCTTTAATGAGAATTGAAACGTATAAACATTGTTTACAAAAGTCATATGGCTGAGCCTTGTGGGCCTAAGAAAAATCGCCCGTTCGGCGTGATTACGTGAGGTTTCAGGAGGAGAAGGATGAATACAATACACAGATTGATGAAGCTAAAAGGTCCCCGTTTTTTAATGGTGATAGAGAACGATGATTCCATCCGCGGGTGCAGCCTACGTATTGTCTAGGTACCGCTGCTGTCCGCTGGTGGAGAAGAGAAGTCTGGGGAAATCCAGGCTTTGTTCATCTTTATGAGTGTAAGCCTGTCGGCACTGTCAGTTGACAGGCGGGTACGCTTATCCGTGATGATTCCCCCAGCCGCACTAAACACCCTCTCTGACAAGACGCTAGCCGCAGGACAAACAAGCACCTCCAGGGCATACCGCGCGAGTTCAGGCCACATGTCCAGCTTCGACACCCAGTAGTTGTACGGAGCAGAGGCGTCACGGAGGACGGTCGTGCGATCGGCTATGTACTCCCTCACCATCCTTTTACAGTGCTCCCGCCGACTCAGCCTTGACTGGGGAGCGGTGACACAGTCTTGCTGGAGAGCCATAAAGCTGGCAAAGGCCTTGGAGAGTGTTCCCCTGCCTGCGCTGTACATGCTGCCTCCCCTTCTACCTGGCCCTCGGAACTGCGCCTTCTGCCACTAGCGCTGTCGGATGTGAATTTTACCATCAGTTTGTCCGCCAGGGTCCTGTGGTATAGCATCACTCTCAAACCCCTTTCCTCTTCGGGTATGAGAGTGGAAAGGTTCTCCTTATACCGTGGGTCGAGCAGTGTGTACACCCAGTAATCCGTAGTGGCCAGAATGCGTGTAACGCGAGGGTCACGAAAAAGGCATCCTAACATGAAGTCAGCCATGTGTGCTAGGGTACCTGTACGCAACACATGGCTGTCCGCACTAGGAAGATCACTTTCAGGATCCTCCTCCTCCTCAGGCCATACACGCTGAAAGGATGACAGGCAAGCAGCATGGGTACCCTCAGCAGTGGGCCAAGCTGTCTCTTCCCCTCCACCTCATGCTCCTCCCCCTCTTCCTCCTCCTCAACGCTGCTCATAGAGCCTGGCCAACATGTGGAGCGTAGAGTTCCACCGTGTGGGCACGTCACACAGCACTCGGTGCACTGGTAGATTAAACCGATGTTGCAGGGTCCGCAGGGTGGCAGCGTCCGTCTTGGACTTGTGGAAATGTACGCTGACCCGGCGCACCTTTCAGAGCAGGTCTGGCAAGCGTGGGTAGCTTTTCAGAAACGCTGAACCACCAAATTAAAGACGTGGGCCAGGCATGGCACGTGCGTGAGGCTGCTGAGCTGCAGAGAAGCCACCAGGTTACGGCTGTTGTCACACACGATCATGCCCGGTTGGAAGCTCAGCGGCGCAAGCCAGCGGTCGGTCTGCTCTGTCAGACCCTGCAGCAGTTCGTGGGCTGTGTGCCTCTTCTCTCCTAAGCTGAGTAGTTTCAGCACGGCCTGCTGGCGCTTGCCCACCGCTGTGCTGCCACCCCACGCGACACCGACTGGTGGCGACGTGCTGCTGCTGACACATCTTGATTGCGAGACAGAGGTTGCGTAGGAGGAGGAGGAGGAGGAGGAGGGTGGTTTAGTGGAGGAAGCATACACCGCCGCAGATACCACCACCGAGCTGGGGCCCGCAATTCTGGGGGTGGGTAGGACGTGAGCGGTCCCAGGCTCTGACTCGGTCCCAGCCTCCACTAAATTCACCCAATGTGCCATCAGGGAGATATAGTGGCCCTGCCCGCCTGTGCTTGTCCACGTGTCCGTTGTTAAGTGGACCTTGGCAGTAACCGCGTTGGTGAGGGCGCGTACAATGTTGCGGGAGACGTGGTCATGCAGGGCTGGGACGGCACATCGGGAAAAGTAGTGGCGACTGGGAACCGAGTAGTGCGGGGCCGCCGCCGCCATCATGTTTTTGAAAGCCTCCGTTTCCACAAGCCTATACGGCAGCATCTCCAGGCTGATCAATTTGGCTATGTGCACATTTAACACTTGAGCGTGCGGGTGCGTGGCAGCATACTTGCGCTTGCTCTCAAACACTTGCGTTAGCGACGGCTGGATGCTGCGCTGAGAGACATTGCTGGATGGGGCCGAGGACAACGGAGGTGAGCGTGTGGGTGCAGGCCGGGAGACGGCAGAGGCAGGAAACAATTATGCGCAAGGCTGGGTATTAATTCACCAACTGCTATCCCCAGCAGAGACGCAGTAAACTGAAGGCCGTGACAGGCAGGCCAAGTACAGTATTTTTTTGAAGTTTTTGGGAACAACCACACTGCCTGTGATATACACTGTATTTCGATTTCCCTGTTGGAGGCTGACTTCGCGTACGTAACGCACTGCAGAGGCAGGAAACAATTATGCGCAAGGCTGGGTATTAATTCACCAACTACTACCCCCAGCTGAGACGCAGTAAACTGAAGGCAGTGACAGGCAGGCCAGATACAGTATTTTTGGGAACTTTTTGGGAACAACCACACTGCCTATATAGTCAGTATATCTCTTTCACCTTTCCCACTGTCCCTGCCTCACCAGTACTGCCCCTATACTCTGTAAAATGACTGCAGACTGAGGACGCTATGGTCTGCACGCCCGATATACAAAAAAAAAAAAGATTGTGCAACACTGCTCCCAGCAGCCTCAACAGTACTGCACACGGTCAGATGTGGCCCTAAGAAGGACCGTTGGGGTTCTTGAAGACTTAAATAACACCTAACACTCTTCCTATAGCAGCAGCAGCATCAGCAGCACTGTCCCTGATCTATGTCACCATGCATCTGTGGCGAGCCGCGGGCGGGGCAGATTTAAATACTCGGGTGACACCTGATCTCGCCAGCCACTCACTGCAGGGGGGTGGGATAGGGCTGGAACATCACAGGAGGAAGTTGTAATGCCTTCCCTGTCTTTCTATTGGCCAAAAAAGTGCGCAAATTTCTCAGAGATGAAAGTGAAAGTAACTCGAACATCGCGTGGTGCTCGTCTCGAGTAACATCTCGAACACCCTAATACTCAAACGAGTATCAAGCTCGGACGAGTACGCTCGGTCATCTCTATTCAGGATCCTATTTTGAATTGTACACAAATTGGTTGATTACTTTTGCATTATGTTGCACTACATTGTATTCTTTGTGTATTGTCGATAAAGTTGGTTTATTTTTGATTACATGACCTTGCGCGGCTCTGGAGTGGCATCATTTCATCGCCCACCGCTCAGCTCACGCACTCTGGTTTTCTTACTACCTGTGGAGCACATATGCGTTCCATTGTGTGGACATTTTTGTTCTGCCCATCACGTGATTGCGAGAGGCGCCTGGGTAATGTCATGATCCCGTCTGATGCTGCTGCACTATTCACAGACCATCTCTATGGTCTTTCCCTGATCTATGCCAGCATGATCTATTCTTCTCTATCACTTCAAAGAAGTCACAGTGTTTTTAGCAACCGTACTCACAGTCCATAGCTCACACAAAGCAGCATGTCTGTCTCGCCTCAGGTTGCACTGAGCTGCTCTTAAATATACACCCACTGTCTTAATAAGTCAGCAGCTGGACACTCCCTATTACCACCCATAAGTCTGGAATCTAGGGGAAATATACCTTCCCATACTGACCATAGCTACGTCTTTGGCACAATACTGACACTGAAAAAAAAATGGGAAAATTGTATTAAACTGGAAACCGTCCTTATGTCCATTCAACAGTGGCTACACATTCCTAGTTTTAGTGACCTGCATTACACAGACAACCCATTAATTTGAATGCAGACAATTAAAAATGAGACAGCGCTCCAGGAAATGAGTACAAAAGTAAGCAAACCAGCAAGACTCTAATGAATTCACCTGTTGTGGGCAGCCCAGCAAACTGGCAGGCCGTCACATCTGTGCTCAGGAAAGGCATGTATAGAACACTCTGCTGCTGACAATGAACACCTCGGTACTCAGACATCTCGGAAGGAGAATCTGATAGAAACAACACCTGGACTGTGGATACCTTTTTCATAAAAGCAGTGGACGCAAAGAAAAATTAAATCCAGCTCCCAAAGTTCAGGTTAAGCAACAATTCTTAGTAAATTCAGGAAAGCACTTACTTCAGTGGGGGTGCAGGAACTGCAAGGAACCCCCCTAGTATCCAGGTACACCAAACAACAGCTTATAGCCTGTTTGGAATGTAATGCTTCTGCTCTTTTGAAATGAGCATTGCAAATAAGAGCTATATAAATTAAACTTGCTTCGAATGGGCATTATGCACTTCCACCTCTGGGGATGCTGCAGGAAAATGGAACACTTATAGATTAGTCCACACATTACAGTAGATTGTTGGAGATGCCAGCAAGGAAACACTTTATAATTAGCTTATTGTCAAGAGATCTATAGATGCAGCAGAATTTAACTTGAAATTTAACACATTATGATAATTTTCTGTGCAAAGGCTTGTCTACCTTTTTAATCGCTTAACAATTGTTTTGGTGTATTAGGTTGGCTTCACATGGGCGATAAAATCGTACGAGCTGCACAAATCGAGCACAAATATAAACCCCATACTTTTAAATACACATGAGCAATGCTTTCCCACATGGCAACGTGATGCAATGCTATGCGGGGAACAAATCACGGCATATTCTATCTTGTGCATTGCGCCACCCATTGTTTTCAATGGGACCAGTGGCAGCATCACGATATGGTGCGAGGTACCCCATTAAAAACATCCCATGATGGAGGTTCCCTGTATCCCCAAAGTGATGGGAGCTGTTTTCACATGAAAATGCCTTGTATCCCTGGGGATTTCATATAGATGGTAAGCACGATATGGGTTGGGGCAGATTCATGGCTCCATATCATGCTCGCCTGTGTGACGTTAGCCTTAAGATTAGAGAACAATAGCTTTTGTAATGTCTTAAGATAACTTGTTGAAGTAAGTTATCACAAGCAAATTAAACTTTGCTATGTTGGTAACAAGTTGTGAGTCTGTAAAAAAAAGGTCAACAACTTTAAAGGGGTGGTCCAGGTATAAACTATTGATGGCCCATGGATCATCAACAGGAGATCAGTTTGGGGGGGTTCAGCTGTTTACTGAGTTTGCACACTTGTGAACTAAGCTGATTTCTGAAGGAAGCAGATAGCTCCATTCCCACTGCAATACCAATGCAGGCCACTGCAGTGGGAAGACAGCTGTTTGCTTCCTCAAGAAATTGGCTCACTCCAGAAGCACACCATGTTGCCAAACAGTTGATTGGTGGGGTCTCAGGCAACAGACCCCTGCACGGCAGGTATCGAGGCAGCTTTTTATGCACATACACTATGGCTGCTACAATACAGTATGCGCAAATCCCATGGCAACATACTAAGGCTGGGTTCACACGGGGCGTATTTGGCGCGGAAATTCCGTGCGGAATTTCGCCGCGGCAAATCCACATGCGGCCGCTAATCCCGGGATTAGCCAGCCATGTAGATGAGATTTTCTCAGAAATCTCGTCCACACGGGACGGCAAATCTGGCAGATTTGCTGACCGCAGCATGTTCTTTTTTTTTTTTCCGCTGCGGCCGCGCTCTCCTCTATGGGAGCGCCGACCGCAGAGGAAGAGCGAGCGGCCGGGCCGCTTCAAAACCGCCGCGGGTTTTGAAGCAGCGGTTCTCCTGGCAGAAATCTCGCGGTTTTTCGCTGTGGCCAAACCGCAGGATTTCCGCCCCGTGTGAACCTAGCCTAATACTGAATTGATATCTGAATTAAATTGTATACCTGTTATAATTACTAACCACATAACACTGCTAAGTTTTTAGCACACATTTGAACAAAATATGTGATCCCATATGCCCCATCAAGAGAACCTTTATTTGCATGTGAACCTACAGTAACAGACATACCTCTTTTTCAAAGACCTCTCTTTCTGAGCTTTCAAATGCAATCAGGGAAAGTGGGATCCAGCTATATACTCTAATGAAAAAGCTTGTGACAGATGGGAAATAGGGTGCATGACTGATAAAGAAGCAGTCACTCCTTTACAAATGCATATGCAACAAAAAGCAAATTCAATCAGCACTTTCTATAAATAAATTAAATGCTCAGCTGAAAAGATACCGCAACTGTGCCAATATAGTCCAAGCAAAAACACTCATAGACATTTAATATCTATATAAAATTATATTTACTAACCATAAAAACATACATGGCTCTTAGAGAGAATTTTGATCAAAATATGTGAGCTCATCTGCCATGTCAAAGCACCTCCATTTGGGCCTAAACCTCAAAAAGCATTCAGGAAAACCGTAATCCAGCTGTGATCGCTGTGCCCACATGTTTTCGCATGAACTGTATTGTTGCACCCATGACATATGTGCACTAGTGCATTTAATTTATGTGTAGGAAATGCTGAATGAATTTTAATGACATATCTTAAGGCCCAATGTCCATGGGCAAATTTAAATTGCGGAATCCGCACGGGACACCTGTGCAGATGATCTGCAATTCAAGCCACCGGTAGAGAGACCTGGGTATCCGCAAGTAAATTAAAGCATGTGGATTTGTTTTGCGGACCATTTGGTCCGGAAAACAAATTGCAACATGCTCCATTTTGTATTGGTTTCCGCACGGATGGCCTACATTAAAATCAATGGAAGCCATCCAATCTGTGGCCCATCTGTAATTGTGGACAGGCTGCAGATTCCACGGGAAAGCTGGGGATTAAAAAAAAAATCTCTATTGTGCATGTGCACCAGTACCCGGACAGGTAAGCACAGTCCTCAGCCTTGGATAAGGTCAGATTCTGCTGCAGGCTCCCGCGGACATGAAGCCTAACAATAGGCCATCAATAGATAACTGAACAATATTCTTAATTGTGTTTTGTAGCTCTTTTCCCTGCAATCAAAAGTGTTCTTATTTATAAAGCAAACGCTTGACTGGTCAAGATTTAAAGACAGAATTTTGAACTTTTTTGAAAACTATAAATTGCATTCCTTCTACTTATTGGCACAATAAAAGACCAGCTACTCTTCCTAAACATCACCCCACCTCTGCTACTGATTAACAAGTTGGCTTAGTTTAAAAAGGGGTTATTAAAGACCCCCTTAAAATATTTCTATGAACTGCAAGGAAAACAAAGATGAATTCAATCCACTCAAGCACAACCCCTTTTCATAATAGTCTGGCTATACACAGCCTTCCTAACCATTTCCTGTGGGAAAGAGGCCTAAATCGTAGTCTGTATGTTTTCTGATCTCATCTTGAGGGTGAAGTCACACGAACGTATATCGGCTCGGTTTTCACGCCTAGCCGATATACGTTGTCCTCGTGTGCAGGGGGGGAGGATGGAAGAGCCAAGTGCAGGAACTGAGCTCTCGCCCCCCTCTCTGCCTCCTCTCTGCCCCTCTGCACTATTTGCAATGGGGAGAGGTGGGACGGGGGCGAGGCTAATTCTTGGAACTTAGCCCCGAGCCGATATACGTTCGTGTGACTTCACCCTGAGTCTTGATAAAGCACAAATTCTAGAACTTAGACTAACTCTTAAGAATTGTAGCTTTTTTAAGCTACAATTCATTATATTTCTTTGAATAAAATAATGATGTATAAAAGTAAGTGTGAAAGGGTCAGTTTTTCATAAAATATGATCCTTACTTTTTAAAGCAGACTTTTCAAATAAGCTATTCCAGATGCTTTAATATTATTTAATTCAATGTAAAATATATTTCAAATTTATCATGCTCAGTTAACTATTTAACTTTGTCAGTTGATTCTATAAACTCAAATGAGTATTATATAATTTATTTAACCTATTCCAGACCAACTAATGTAAACATACATCATGCTTCAGCACCAATTCAGGTCTATACGCAATGAGTACAAGTTTCATCAAACAGCTGACAGCTGCAATGAAGTAAGCTCTAGTCATGATTGTTAATTACTTAAATGCCACAGTCAATGTGAGCACTACAGCTAAGCAGTAAGAGAGGGAGGCCCCGTCAGCCACACCATGCTCATTAGTTAGCATGACAGCCAGTCTGGGATCTACTGAAGGCTCCTTGATCTCCTATGCTTGGAAGTTTATTAAACCATCCCTGTGGCAAGGCTTAATATGCAATGATAAAAAGTACTATTTACTGCTATACAGAAGTAGCACATGGTAGAAAAGATCAAGTCATTGCAAGTTTAAGTCCAGTATAGGGACCTAAATAAATGTTAAAGAAAGGCTTCATTAAATTTTGAAATATATATATATATAAAAAATAAAATCTTCATATTTTTTCAATTAAAAAATGTAAACAATAAAAAACCCACATGCATGATATCATTGGGCTGTAAAAAGTCCTAGAACTATTATAATATCACACAAAAACTATTTTTCAGGGTGAACACTGTAAAAAAAAAACAACAGAATTTCCAAATTCAGGTTCTTTGGGCACCCTTAAAAAATATGAATAAAAAGTGATCAAAAAGTCACACGTACTACCCCAAATGGTACCAATAAACACTATAACGTGAACCACAAAAAACAAGCCTTCAAAAACATGGTTTATACAATTAAAAAGGTGTTCCCAAAACTGCCACTATAAGTCCATATTTTATAGAATTTTTTCCGGGATAAAATTAAGCTCCTGTCTTACTGAGGGCAATTATCTACTTTACATAATAATTTTTATGCACATAAAGTAATTAAAACAATTGCATTCTTTAAATAAAGCCTCAGGACCAGGTCGTTTTGATAACAATTATTACAAAAATGTTTCTTCATTATGGGCCTCTCATCTAACTTCTACATTTCAAAAAGCAATCGTTAAAGGTTGATTTCCCAAAAAACTGTTATCAGCCATTGCAGTAACTTATGCAAAGCCAGGTAAATCCCCAGACACCCCAGCTAACTCTCTTAAATATGAATGTTAAGTAGAATGCCAAGATTCAAGCCTCTAGAAAATACTTATTTCTATATATATAAAGTCAAAAGCCCTAATTGAATGACTGACTCGCCACTAATTCTCTAACTTCTCGGTGTCAAACAAATATGAAATTTGGCACGACCATTCTTTAGATCATAAATAGGAAAAGTAAAAGTAAATGGTCACAACTTGATTATTCAATGTCAAGTGCAAAAATAAGTGACCTCCAAATGTTATGTACCTAATCTAATTCTCTAACTTTCTGGTGTCGTACAAACTTAAAATTTGACATAATCATTGCTTACATCCTGAATAGGCACAGTAAAGGGGTCGCAACTTCATTATTCAATTCTAATTGCAAAAATAAGTAACCTCCTATGTAATGTACCTAATCGAATTCTCTAACTTCCCGATGTTGTACAAACATGAAATCTGGCATGACCGTTCTTTAGGTCATTTATAGGAAAATGAAGGGTGTCACAACTTGATTATTCAAATTCTAAGCACAAAAGTAAGTGACCCCCAATGTTATGTACCTAATCTAATTCTCTAACTTCCTGGTGTCGCACAAACTTTAAATTAGGCAAGACCATTTTTTATGTTGTAAACAGGAAAAGTAAAGGGGTTGCAGCTTGATTATTTAATTCTAAGTGTAAAAGTAGGTGACCCCATATGCTATGTACCTAACTTAATTCTCTAACTTCCCAGTGTCGTACAAACATAAAATTTGGCCTAACCATTCTTTATGTCGTAGATAAAAAAACATAAAGGGTCGCAACTTGATTATTTAATTTGAAGTGCAAACGTAAGTGACCCCCCTATGTAATGTACCTAATCTAATTCTCTGACTTCCCGGTATGATGCAAACATGAAATTTGGCATAACCATTCTTTAGGTCGTAAATAGGAAAATTAAAGGGGTTGCAACTTCATTATTCAATTCTAAAGCCAGTTTCACATGGCTGAGATAATTGTGCGAGATTTGTGCTTTGCAAGATGCACAAATATCGCACGAATATGAAGCCCATTCAATTCTAAGCGCCAAAGTAAGTAACCTCCTATGTAATGTAACTAATAACACACATCTATAATGCACAAATAGAAAATTTGCCACGACCATTCTTTATGTCCTAAATAGGAAAAATAAAAGGCTCGCTGCTTCAATATTTAATTCTAAGTGTGAAAAACTATGAAAATTGGCGATATATGAGATAGTTATTTTCTCAGAAACCATAAAGCCTAGGGAAATTATTTATATACTGAGGGGAATTTACCTCACCTCTATTTGTATATACGGAAGGGAATCTACCTTACCTCTATGTGTTTATACTGAGGAGATTATAACTGACCTCTATGTGTATATACTGAGGAGAATCTAACTGTTACGATCGTGTGGGCAGGCAAAGCACGGGACCCACACGATCGTGACCAAAGGGGACGCACACAGGTATCACCAGGGCCACACGGGACTCACACCGGTTTCAGGCAACTGACCCTGTGCTACAAGGAGGAATGGGAGTGGCCCTACCTGAGCGAGGAGATTGCCCCAATAAGGGCAGCCCAGCGGTCTTCGGATCTGGGCCCTAGCTGATCCTAGGAGCCACGCACCAGAACAGGATGCATTCACATGCCACATGACAGACCCAGAATACACTGCATACAACATGCAACCACTAGTAACAAATTGGAAGCTGAATATAAATACCAGGTATTGGTTGACATTTTGTACAAGATGTTGAAAGCTAGCAGGCCACTTCACGGCTCCTAGTTATACTGTTAGTCCCTACACTAACCAGGAGTCCAGCAGAACCGGACACCGTTCACACCGCATGCTTTAACAGGACACAACACAGATTGCAGGACACACAGCAAGCTAACACAAAACTGACAGAATTTAAACGTACAAACGGACATGAACCAAGTCACACTCCAAACTCCACCAGACAAGCATTCATGACTGCTCACCTTAGTGGCCATACAGACTGACTAGGGGCTGGGTTTATATGTGAGCACAGATCCAGGGGATTGGCTAGCAGAAAGTACCACACCCAGCCAGCTCAATCATTAACCCTGAGAGTGCTGTGCTGCTGGAATCACCATAGTACCAACATGTCTCAGCAGCACACGTAACACTAACTGACCCCTGTGTGTACATATTGAGGAGAATGTAACTCACCGCTATGTGTATATACTGAGGAAAATATAACCAACCTCTGTGTGTATATACTAAGAAGAATCTAACTGACCTCTGTGTCCAAATACTGAAAGGCTGTAAAGTACATAAGGAAGCAGCCATGGACTGCAGGGATGGAGCATGCCTTTAATGTTAAGAAGGAGCTGCAACTTTCAGTCTGGAGGTAAATTTGAAAAAAAATGTGTGTTTCCTTCAAGGGTAAAAATTGAGGAGAGTGTGTGTGTTGGGGGGGGGGGCACATTCTGCAGAGGGACATTGGTACATACAATCTGAAGAGAATCCAATGCTCCTTTATGCGTAGACATATTTTATTCCTCGGTTCCTCTGAAGTGACCATAACTTCATAAAAGTTTCAGTGCAAACAACAGGTTGACACCAGTACCAAATTAACTCAGGAAAAGTTGGGTATATCAGCTTATCTATTAAGAAAACAACTGTCTTTAAATAAAGCTTGATGTCAAAAAGGCATTTGACCAAGTGAATCGGACATATGCTTTCTCAGCCCTCAAGAGCTTTTGGCTCCAGGGGCAAATTCTATCTACCATCTGAGCCCTCTACTTTAATCCCTCAATCATTCAACAATGGCCTTTTATGTGAGGACTTCCTCATCACTCATAATGTAAGGGTTCCCTTTGTCCTCAATTATTTTTTATCACATCAATAGAATTATTGGAGAGAGCCATCAGATTAAAATCTAAAGATATTTGAATGGGAAGTAAGCAGTTATATATCCAAAAATGTCATTATTCACAGATGGCATAATTCCGATATTTTCTAATCCAGCTGTTACCATATCAGAAGTTTTTAATATCATTTCCAATCCTAGTAGGATTTCCTACTATAAGGTCAATATGAATAAGTCATCTATTCTTTCCACGAATCCTACATCTCCAATACACAACTTAAAAACTAAGTATGATTTGCAATCTAGAGCAAACTGTAGAAAGCTTTTAGGTATCATACTAATGTCTTTTTTCAAACTCTATGAAATTAATTTTCACCTTCTCTTCTCTCCTTAGTGCATGAAGAATTGCAAAGGTTATCTCTCCCTCACTGATATTGACACCTGTGCACCCTGATGGGGATTCTTTGAAGAGCAGCAAGGCCCAGGCTTCTTCATCTAGGAAGAGAAACACTAATGGGGATAAAGACTCCTTTTATGCTATAACGGAGGACCCCATTCTTAAAGAGGATGGACTCCAGCTAACTCCTTTCAGCTATACAGGACTGAGTGAGTACCTGCACAACAAGTTTGTTATGTCCAATTCCTACATGAAGTGCAAAAACTGCAAAATGGTCTTCATCCACATGGACAGACATAAACCATTGACTGAAAAATGCTCAAAAAACTCACCTGCATAACAGCACACTTAGCCAGATGGAATAACTATAGGATGTACGAGGTATTCGTTCATATTTTGGCCAAGATACTTAAGCCTGCGAGCCCACTTCAAGGGTCCTAGTTGTCTTTTGGGTCCCTACGTTAACGGGACAGATAACCCCAAGAAACCTGCATGCAAGGGGGGTGATCATCCCAATAGGAATGGCCCTGCACTGGGACCTAAGGACTTAACTAGCCCAGAGATGGTAAATGATCCAAGCAGCACAGGACGCACTTTACACCAGCACAGCATGGAACGTATACACAACTGAACAGGACTGTTCACACCACATGTCTGGCAACCAGCTCAGACACACAAAATACATCACAGCTCACAATCACAGAGCAAGAAGCATGAAAGCAAACACAAGGGGGAATGAGGAACACCAGCTCCCTCTAGCCAGAGGGCTGATATTTATATGCAACAGACCAGTGATGATTGGCTGTCTGGAAAACACCACACACAGTAGCTCAATCATGCTACACCTGTGGAAATGTGCTCCTGGAAACCTATAGTACTACAAGTCCCAGAAGCACAACCTAACAAAGTTGTTGCCCCCCCCCGGGAATACATTCCAGCAACTCTCCATCATCTATTCAGTTATCTCTTATTATCTATTGAGGAGTGTAGGAGGGGGTAAGGGGAAAGAAACATTCCTTTCAACTCTGAAGGGACCAACCACAGAATATCTCCCTGGCCGGACCAACAGATTATAAATCAACAACGTAAGCATTAGGAATTCTTGCTTAAGTAAGGACACCATGCTGCGTACACTCTTAGCCCCTCCTGCTGGAAGAGCTTATACAAAGATACTGGGCTCATAGATAGATACTAGGATGATCGCCATTCTCCCATGAACTATGCACTGATCCTGTCCCAGTCATTTGACTGAAAACCTCATTTAACATCTCCGAAGCCAATCTCTCTACAGAAGGTTTAGGACCCAAAATGACCAGAAAGAGTAGCAAACAGAACAAAGTACACTTAACAACTACCCAGAGTACCCTACCGTAACTTTTCTTAGAATCTAAATCTTCTGCTCCTATACAAATGGCCTTCTCACCCCAAAGTTCTCATTCTAATGACTCAGGAGACCACCCCAACACCTGGCAATCTAATGAACCAACAAGACTTACACAAAATATTAAACGTTTTACCTTGAAAACTATACTCTTTCACTATATTTAAAAATGTTCCAAGATAAACTACAATGAGTAATCTGTGCCATCTCTAAACAAATCTCTGACCTAAGCCAGTGCATGAATGATCTTGAACAAAAACAAATGAGATACTTGATGCACTGGATCAAGAGCCAGCCAAATTGGATGGCTATTCTGCGTGTTTTGAAACACTTAAGGGACATCATCCTTAAACGCCACTATTTTAAAATGAGATGCCAATTTTTCTCCACCCCTTGAGTTTTATCATCTCTTTGGGGAGTACCTGTCTCTATCCAGATCTATGCTGACATCGCTCCATCAATTATAGCAAAAGGAAGAAATTTGAAAGCAATCATCTTGGCACTCCAACAAGCAAAGATCAGATACAGATGGAACTTTCAATTTAAACAAAAGATCCTTCTCAGTTGGATCACTAGAGAATTGGAAATGTATGCTGGAGGGAGAGAGAATACTCTATGACTCTGGTGGTAAGCTACCAACCCAAATTTGGACAACAGTTAGAAACCCTTATCGCAATTAGACATCACCTTAACAATGCATTCAAAACTTCAGATGCTCAGTTGTATATTCAATGTCTTCTAGACTTCTGATGTACTTGATGTTGTACTTAACAGTTATAATTGGTCTCATCTTTTTCCCAAAGATTTATAATATATTGGATTTGGGCTTTCTGTTGAACACTTCTAAATACTCGATGTCATTGCCTTTAATTTTTGTTTTTTTCTTTCATTTTTTCTTCTTCTTAAAATAAGAGGTGCATTAGTTCCCTGACTAATAAATTCAGTTAATTGGGTTTTCTGGTTTCTTTCATCATTAGAGATGAGCTAGTGTACTCGTCCGAGCTTGATGCTCGTTCGAGTATTAGGGTACTTGAGACGCTCGTTACTCGAGATGAGCACCACGCGGTGTTTGAGTCAATTCCATTTCCTTCCCTGAGAAATTTGCGCCATTTTCTGGCCAATAGAAACACAGGGAAGGCATTACAACTTCCTCCTGTGATGTTCCAGCACTATCCCACCCCCCTGCAGTGAGTGGCTGGCGAGATCAAGAAACCGCCGAGTATATAAAGTGGGCCCGCCCGTGGCTCGCCACAGACACATGCTAAGAGAGATCAGGGAAAATGCTGCTGCTATAGGGAGAGTGTTAGCATCTTCAAGAACCACAACGCTCCTTCTTAGGGCCACAGCTCACCTAGTGCATTACTGTTGTGGCTTGTGTGAGCATTTTTGCACTTTTTTATGTATATCGGGCTTGCAGGCTATAGCGTTCTCAGGCTGCAGTCTGTACTTGAGTATAGGGGTAGTATTGGTCAGGCAGGAACAGTGGTAGTGTAGAATCCTGTCTACAAGAACCCCAACGGTCCTTCTTAGGGCTACCTGTGACCGTGTGCAATTAACTCCGTGGTTGCTGGGAGTTGTAGTACCTCAGTGTTGCACAGCAGAGCCTGCATGCAGCCTTCATTTAAATATTTTTCTGGCCGCAGTTAGCGTAACGTCAGCGCTGTCTGCCTCTAAGTGTACGTCAAGAAACCACAATTTTTTTACACCGCTCTGTGTTACACGCCAGCTGCCTCAGAAGTGTACGGTGTGTCAGACACCCATAGATTGAAAGTGCAATACACACTGCATAGCCTCAGCCTGCATTGCATAGAAAAAAAAGAAAATGAAAAAAAGAAATCCTTTTTAAAGCTACCAGTGACCCAGTGCATTTGCCTGCGTGGCCTGTGGGACTTCACGTCCATCCAAACTGCATAGTGCACAGCAAGGCCTGCATGCAGCATTCCTTATAATTTATTTCTGGCTTCATTTTGCGTTATATTACCGCTGGCAGCCACCAACTGCACGGCAATAATTCACAAACATTTTTACACCGCTCTGGCTCTGCTCGATTCTTAATCCACCATGCTGAGGGGTAGGGGTAGAGGACGTGGATGCAGTCGAGGATGCGCAGTTCCACGTGAGGGTGTGGGCATAGGCCCAGTTCCTGGTCCAGGTGAATCGCAGCCGGCTGCTGCGGGATTAGGAGAGAGGAAAGTTTCTGCGGTCCCCAGCTTCATATCTCAATTTTTGGGTCCACGTCGTAGACCTTTATTAAAAAACGAGCAGTGTGAGCAGGTCCTGTCGTGGATGGCAGAAAGTGCATCCAGCAATCTATTGACCTCCCAGTCTTCTACGCCATCCACTGCTGCAACTCTGAATCCTCTCCCTGCTGCTCCTCCTTGCTCCCAGCCTCCTCACTCCATGAAAATGACACATTCTGAAGAGCAGGCAGACTCCCAGGAACTGTTCTCGGGCCCTTGTCCAGATTGGGCAACAATGGTTCCTCTCCTACTGGAGGAGTTTGTCGTGACCAATGCCCAACCTTTGGAAAGCTCCCGGGGTCCGGGGGTTGAGGCTGGGGACTTCCGGCAACTGTCTCAAGAGCTTTCAGTGGGTGAGGAGGATGATGACGATGAGACACAGTTGTCTATCAGTGAGGTAGAAGTAAGGGCAGTAAGTCCGAGGGAGGAGCGCACAAAGGATTCGGAGCAAGAGCCGCTGGACGATGAGGTGACTGACCCCACCTGGTGTGATAAGCCAACTGAGGACAGGTCTTCAGAGGGGGAGGCAATTGCAGCCGCAAGACAGGTTGGAAGAGGCAGTGGGGTGGCCAGGGGTAGAGGCAGGGCCAGAGCGAATAATCCACCAGCTGTTTCCCAATGCACTCCCTCGCGCCAAGCCACCGTGCAGAGGCCAAGGTGCTCTAAGGTGTGGCAGTTTTTCACTGAGACCGCAGACGACCGGTGAACAGTGGTATGCAACTTTTGTTGCGCCAAGATCAGCCGGGGAGCCACCACCACCAGCATGCGCAGACATATGATGGCCAAGCACCCCACAAGGTGGGACGAAGGACGTTCACCGCCTCCCACTTGCGCCACTACCTCTCCCCCTGGGCTGCAAGCTGCCACTGAGATCCAACCCACCTCTCACGACACAGGCACGAGCGTCTCCTGGCCTGGACCCACACCCTCACCTCCGCTCTCCTCGGCCCCATCCAGCAATATCTCACAGCGCAGCGTCCAGCTGTCGCTAAGAGAGTCGTTGGAGCAAAAGGGCAAATACGCCGCCACGCACCCGCACGCTCAAGCTTTAAATGTCCACATAGCCAAGCTACAGGCTTGTGGAAACTGAGGCTTTCAAAAATATGATGGCGGCGGCAGCCTCGCGCTACTCTGTCCCCAGTCGCCACTGTTTTTCACGGTGTGCCGTCCCAGCCCTGTACGACCACGTCTCATGCAACATTGTACGCGCCCTCACCAACTCGGTTGCTCGCAAGGTCCACTTAACAACGGACACGTGGACAAGCACAGGCGGGCAGGGCCACTATATCTCCCTGACGGCACATTGGGTGAATTTAGTGGAGGCTGGGACCGAGTCAGAGCCTGGGACCGCTCATGTCCTACCCACCCCCAGAATTGCGGGCCCCAGATCGGTGCTGGTATCTGCGGCGGTGTATGCCACCCCCACTAAACCTTCCTCCTCCAACGCAACCTCTACCTCGCAATCAAAACGTGTCAGCAGCAGCACGTCGCCAGCAGTCGGTGTCGCGTGGCAGCACAGCGTTGGGCAAGCGTCAGCAGGCCGTGCTGAAACTACTCAGCTTAGGAGAGAAGAGGCACATGGCCCACGAACTGTTGCGCGGTCTGACAGAGCAGACCGACCGCTGGCTTGCGCCACTGAGCCTCCAATCGGGCATGGTCGTGTGTGACAATGGCCGTAACCTGGTAGCGGCTCTGCAGCTTGGCAGCCTTACGCACGTGCCATGCCTGGCCCACGTCTTTATTTTGGTGGTTCAGTGGTTTCTGAAAGGCTACCCACACTTGTCAGACCTCCTCGGCAAGGTGTGCCGGGTCAGCGCACATTTCCGCAAGTTCAACACGGACGCTGCCACCCTACGGAGCATGCAACATCGGTTTAATCTGCCAGTGCACCGACTGCTTTGCGACATGCCCACACGGTGGAACTCTACACTCCACATGTTGTCCCGGCTGTATGAGCAGCGTAGAGCTATAGTGGAATACGAACTCCAACATGGGCGGCGTAGTGGGAGTCAGCCTCCTCAATTCTATACAGAGTAGTGGGCCTGGATGGCAGATATCTACCAGGTCCTTGGAAACTTTGAGGAGTCTTCTCTGATGGTGAGCGGCGATGCTGCAATCATTAGCGTCACCATTCCCCTGCTATGCCTCTTGAGAAGTTCCCTGCAAAGCATAAAGGCTTATGCTTTGCGGTCGGAAACGGAGGCGGGGGAAGACAGTATGTCGCTGGATAGTCAGAGCACCCTCATGTCTATATCTCAGTGCGTGGAGGAGGAGGAGAAGGGGGAGGAGCCTGAGGAGGAAGAGACAGCTGGGCCCACTGCAGAGGGTACCCATGCTGCTTGCCTCTCATCCATTCAGCATGTATGGCATGAGGAGGAGGAGGAGGAGGATTCTCAAAGTGATCTTCCTAGTGCGGACAGCCATATGTTGCGTACAGGTACCCTGGCACACATGGCTGACTTTATGCTAGCATGCCTCTCTCGTGACCCTCGCGTTAGACGCATTCTGGCCACTACGGATTACTGGGTGTACACACTGCTTGACCCACGGTATAAGGAGAACCTTTCCATTCTCATTCCCGAAGAGGAAAGGGGTTTGAGAGTAATGCTATACCACAGGACCCTGGCGGACAAACTGATGGTAAAATTCCCATCCGACAGCGCTAGTGGCAAAAGGCGCAGTTCTGAGGGCCAGGTAGAAGGGGAGGCGCGGAGATCAGGCATCTTGTTCAGCGCAGGCAGGGGAACACTCTCCAAGGCCTTTGCCAGCTTTCTGGCTCCCCAGCAAGACTGTGTCACACCTCCCCAGTCCAGGGGAGGAGGGAGTCCAGAGTCGGAGGGAGCACTGTAAGAAGATGGTGTGGGAGTACGTAGCCGATCGTACCATCGTCCTCCGTGACGCCTCTGCTTCGTACAACTACTGGGTGTCAAAACTGGACACGTGGCCCGAACTCCCGCTGTATGCCCTGGAGGTGCTGGCTTGCCCTGCGGCTAGCGTCTTGTCAGAGAGGGTGTTTAGTGCAGCTGGGGGAATCATCACGGACAAGCGTACCCGCCTGTCAACTGACAGTGCCGACAGGCTTACACTCATAAAGATGAACAAAGCCTGGATTTCCCCAGACTTCTCTTCTCCACCAGCGGACAGCAGCAGTACCTAAAGACCCTTGTCAATCTGTGTATGATATTCGTCGTCCTCCTCCGGCTCCTCCTCCTGAAACCTCACGTAATCTCCCCGAACGGGCAATTTTTCTGTAGGCCAAAAGGCTCATATAACTTTTCTAAATAATATTTATCAGTTTCAATTCTCATTAAAGCATTGAAACTTCCACCTGAACCAATTTTTATTTTAACTGGGCTGCCTTCAGGCCTAGTTACAAATTAAGCCACAGTAAGCGATTAATGGGTTTCACCTGCCCTCTGGGTTGGGCATGGGCAATTATTCTGGAGTACATTTGTACTGTCGGTACACCAATTTTTCGGGCCCTCGCCTACAATGTAATCCAAGTAATTTTTATGGGCTTCGCCTGCACTTATGGTACACCACTGTGTCTGGGGTTGACCTACACTTTTGCTACAGAAATGTAACTCTGTTCTGCCAACCTATACTTCTGCCAAGGTAATGCTGGAGGGGTCTGACTATACTTCTGCAACAGAAATGTAACTTCGGTCTGCCGATACTTTTGCTCCTGAAATGTTACCTTGGTTGTTGTATACTGTTACTACTGTAATTTTACTAGTACTGGGCTCTGCCAATACTGCTTCAATGGAAATGTTACTGGGGCATGTCTATACTGCTATAACAGAAATGTAACTAATAGTGGGCTCTGCCCATACTGCTTCTACGTAAATGTTACTGGGGCCTGTCTATACTGCTACTACTGAAATGTTACAAATACTATGCTCTCCCTACACTGCTGCCAGGAAAATGTTTATCTGCTGCTTTGCCCATACTGCTTCTACGTAAATGTTACTGGGGGCCTGTCTATAGTGCTACTACTGAAATGTTACAAATGCTGTGCTCTCCCTACGCTGCTGCAAGGGAAATGTGAATCTGCTGTTTTGTCCATACTGCTTCTACGTAAATGTTACTGGGGTCTGACTATACTGCTACTACTAAAATATTACAAATACTATGCTCTCCCTACACTGCTGCAAGGGAAATGTTAATCTGCTGCTTTGCCCATACTGCTTCTACGTAAATGTTACTGGGGTCTGACTATACTGCTACTACTGAAATGTTACAAATGCTGTACTCTCCCTACACGGCTGCCAGGGAAATGTGAATCTGCAGCTTTACCCATACTGCTTCAACGTAAATGTTACTGGGGTCTGTCTGTACTGTTACTACAACTGAAAAGTTACGGCACTCTGTCAATACTGCTGCAAATGAAATGTTACTGGGGTCGGCCTACACTGCTGCAACGGAAATGTTAAAGGGGTGTGCCTATACTGTTACTACTACTGAAATGTTACTGGGGTCTGTCTGCACTGCTGGAACTGAAATGTTACTGGGGCATGTCGCAACTGATACTACTGAAATGTTACTGGGGTCTGACTACACTGCTGGAACTGAAATGTTACTGGTGTCTGTCTAGACTTATACTACTGAAATGTTACTGGGGTCAGTCTATACGGCTGCAAATGAAATGTTAGTGGGGTCTGTCCCTACTGCTGCCAATGAAATGTTACTGGGGTCTGCCCATACTCTTACCACTGAAATGTTACTAATTCTTGGCTCTGCCTATACTGCTGCTACTGCTATGTTACAGGGTTGTGGAAACGGAGACTTGCCAAAGACATGATGCTGGCGAGGCCGCGCTATTAGGTTCCCAGACAATTTTTCAGCAACGCGGTTACTGGGAAGGTGCATATAACCACGGACACGTGGACAGGACACGTACTGCCTCAAAAACATCCCCCTCCTCCTCCTCCAACAATAAAAACAATCTTGGCAAATGCTTTCGCAGTGGTCCGTCTGGCAGCAGTCCAAGAATTTCACCTTAAAGGACACAATAAGAAAGCCCCCCACCATGGCCAACTTAATCCTTGCCACATTCCGAAAAACCAACTAAATAAAACCGCGCTACTATATCCACACTCCACATTTCATCCGGGCCACATTCCGAAAACCAATGAAATAAAACCGCGCTAATAGGTCCACAGTCGCGACCACTTTCCCACCAATGCGGTTACTGGTAAGGTGCATATAACCACGGACACGGGGACAGGACACGTACTGCCTCAAAAACATCCCCCTCCTCCTCCTCCAACAATAAAAACAATCTTGGCAAATGCTTTCGCAGTGGTCCGTCTGGCAGCAGTCCAAGAATTTCACCTTAAAGGACACAATAAGAAAGCCCCCCACCACGGCCAACTTAATCCTTGCCACATTCCGAAAAACCAACTAAATAAAACCGCGCTACTATATCCACACTCCACATTTCATCCGGGCCACATTCCGAAAACCAATGAAATAAAACCGCGCTAATAGGTCCACAGTCGCGACCACTTTCCCACCAATGCGGTTACTGGTAAGGTGCATATAACCACGGACACGGGGACATGACACGTACTGCCTCAAACATCCCCCTCCTCCTCCTCCAACAATGAAAACATTCTTGGCAAATGCTTTTGCAGTGGTCCGTCTGGCAGCAGTCCAACAATTTCACCTTAAACGACACAATAAGAAAGCCCCCCACCACAGCCCACTTAATCCTGGCCACATTCGGAAAACCAACTAAATAAAACCGCGCTACTATATCCACACTCCACATTTCATCCTGCCCACATTCCGAAAACCAACGAAATAAAACCGTGCTAATAGGTCCACAGTCGCGACCACTTTCCCACCAATGCGGTTACTGGTAAGGTGCATATAACCACGGACACGGAGACAGGACACGTACTGCCTCAAACATCCCCCTCCTCCTCCAACAATGAAAGCATTCTGGGCAAATGCTTTTGCAGTGGTCCGTCTGGCGGCAGTCAAAGAATTTCACGTTAAACGACACAATAAGAAAGCCCCCCACCATGGCCCACTTAATCCTGGCCACATTCCGAAAACCAACTAAATAAAATAGCTGACTGGTAGAGCAATGGTGGCTTCCAACTTGTTGGTACTGCTAAGTCCAAAGATTAGCGTACAGCTGAGGTCGGAATACAGACAACACACCATCCCTGCAGGGCAAGGGACTGAGTTGCAGCAGGTACCGACCCTAAATGGAAGCAGGCCAGCTGAGAAACACATACTCCCTGAATGATTTTGGACTGACCGATGATGAGGCCTTTACTTGTGATCATCTTTGGTAATTCCTAAGAAAGATGCTTGCGTGGTATTAGCCGGAAACTTGGATTACAATTTTTGCTAACACTTTGAAATGGACAACGGAAACCATAGGAATGAAGCCTTTCCATTTTCCAGCTTGAGATGAGAAGGAGTGCAGACTTTCAGTACCTTGAGTATCCTTTTCATTGCAATCAAATGCCCCTCTCTTGTCTTAGAAAATACTAGCTTTTCCACATAGGTGTTGTCAATCTGTCTATACTGTTACTACTGAAATCCCACTAATTCTGGGCTATGCCTATCCTGCTGTTACGGAAATTTTACAGGGGTCTGTCGATACCGTTACTACTGAAATGTAACTGATACTGTGCTCTGCCTATACTGCAGCTACTGAAATGTTACTGGGGTCCGTCTATACTGTAACTACAGAAGTGTTAATAGGGTCTCCCTAGACTTCTGCAACATAACTGTTAGTGGGGTGTGCGTATACCTTAGCTACAGGAGTATTACAGGGGTCGGTGCATAATATGGGTGCACTAAGTGTTCCCATCATGGTGTTCCACGTACATGGCCCAAAAAAAAATTACCCAGTCTGACTAGGGTATGCAGTATGGGCCCAAGCCCACCTGTATGTAATCTGATGTTAACTCTGCTGTCCAGGGCACTGCAATGGGAAATAGTTATGTACTGCCGGTGGGTTCCAGGGAGCCACCCATGCTATCGGTCCACACGGACTTCACATTAGGGAGTTGTACCTGCCTGTGTCGACTTATAAAAAACCTCAGTCAGACTAGGGCATGTAGTGTGGGCCAAAGCCCACCTGTATTTTATCTGACATTACTCCAGCTGTGCAGGGCAATGCAATGGGATTTATTTATGTACCGCCGGTAGCTTCCTGGGACCCACCCATGCTGTGGGTCCACACGGACTTCACATTAGGGAGTTGTACCTGCCTGTGTCGACTTATAAAGAACCCCAGTCTGACTGGGGCATGCAGTGTGGGCCGAAGCCCACCTGTATTTAATCTGGCGTTAGCTCAGCTGTCCAGGGCAATGCAATAGGATATAGTTATGTACCGCCGGTGGGTTCCAGGAGCCACCCATGCTGTCGGTCCACAGAGACTTCACATAGGGGATTTGTACCTGCCTGTGTCTATGTATTAAAAACCCCAGTCTGACTGGGGCATGCAGTGTGGGCCGAAGCCCACCTGTATTTTATCTGACATTACTCCAGCTGTGCAGGGCAATGCAATGGGATTTATTTATATACCGCCGGTGGGTTCCAGGGAGCCACCCATGCTGTCGGTCCACACGGACTTCACATTAGGGAGTTGTACCTGCCTGTGTCGACTTATAAAGAACCCCAGTCTGACTGGGGCATGCAGTGTGGGCCGAAGCCCACCTGTATTTAATCTGGCGTTAGCTCAGCTGTCCAGGGCAATGCAATGGGATATAGTTATGTACCGCCGGTGGGTTCCAGGAGCCACCCATGCTGTCGGTCCACAGAGACTTCACATAGGGGATTTGTACCTGCCTGTGTCTATGTATTAAAAACCCCAGTCAGACTGGGGCATGCAGTGTGGGCCGAAGCCCACCTGTATTTTATCTGACATTACTCCAGCTGTGCAGGGCAATGCAATGGGATTTATTTATATACCGCCGGTGGGTTCCAGGGAGCCACCCATGCTGTAGGTCCACACGGACTTCACATTAGGGAGTTGTACCTGCCTGTGTCGACTTATAAAGAACCCCAGTCCGACTGGGGCATGCAGTGTGGGCCAAAGCCCACCTGTATTTAATCTGATGTTAGCTCTGCTGTCCAGGGCACTGCAGTGGGATATAGTTATGTACCGCCGGTGGGTTCCAGGGAGCCACCAAATGCTGTCGGTCCACACAGACTTCACATTAGGGAGTTGTACCTGCTTGTGTCGACTTATAAAAAAACCCAGTCAGACTGGGGCATGCAGTGTGGGCCAAAGCCCACCTGTATTTTATCTGACGTTACCTCAGCTGTGCAGGGCAATGCAATGGGATTTATTTATGTACCGACGGTGGCTTCCTGGGACCCACCCATGCTGTAGGTCCACACGGACTTCACATTAGGGAGTTGTACTTGCCTGTGTCGATTTATAAAAAAACCCAGTCAGACTGGGGCATGCAGTGTGGGCCAAAGCCCACCTGTATTTTATCTGATGTTACCTCAGCTGTGCAGGGCAATGCAATGGGATTTATTTATATACCGATGGTGGCTTCCTGGGACCCACCCATGCTGTGGGTCCACACGGACTTCACATTAGGGAGTTGTACCTGCCTGTGTCGACTTATAAAGAAACCCAGTCCGACTGGGGCATGCAGTGTGGGCCGAAGCCCACCTGTATTTAATCTGGCGTTAGCTCAGCTGTCCAGGGCAATGCAATGGGATATAGTTATGTACCGCCGGTGGGTTCCAGGAGCCACCCATGCTGTCGGTCCACAGAGACTTCACATAGGGGATTTGTACCTGCCTGTGTCTATGTATTAAAAACCCCAGTCTGACTGGGGCATGCAGTGTGGGCCAAAGCCCACCTGTATTTCATCTGACATTACTCCAGCTGTGCAGGGCAATGCAATGGGATTTATTTATGTACCGCCGGTGGCTTCCTGGGACCCACCGATGCTGTTGGTCCACAGGAACCTCACATTAGGGAGTTGTACCTGCCTGTGTCGACTTATAAAGAACCCCAGTCCGACTGGGGCATGCAGTGTGGGCCAAAGCCCACCTGTATTTAATCTGATGTTAGCTCTGCTGTCCAGGGCACTGCAGTGGGATATAGTTATGTACCGCCGGTGGGTTCCAGGGAGCCACCAAATGCTGTCGGTCCACACAGACTTCACATTAGGGAGTTGTACCTGCCTGTGTCGACTTATAAAGAACCCCAGTCCGACTGGGGCATGCAGTGTGGGCCAAAGCCCACCTGTATTTAATCTGATGTTAGCTCTGCTGTCCAGGGCACTGCAGTGGGATATAGTTATGTACCGCCGGTGGGTTCCAGGGAGCCACCAAATGCTGTCGGTCCACACAGACTTCACATTAGGGAGTTGTACCTGCTTGTGTCGACTTATAAAAAACCCCAGTCAGACTGGGGCATGCAGTGTGGGCCAAAGCCCACCTGTATTTTATCTGACGTTACCTCAGCTGTGCAGGGCAATGCAATGGGATTTATTTATGTACCGACGGTGGCTTCCTGGGACCCACCCATGCTGTAGGTCCACACGGACTTCACATTAGGGAGTTGTACTTGCCTGTGTCGATTTATAAAAAAACCCAGTCAGACTGGGGCATGCAGTGTGGGCCAAAGCCCACCTGTATTTTATCTGATGTTACCTCAGCTGTGCAGGGCAATGCAATGGGATTTATGTATGTACCGATGGTGGCTTCCTGGGACCCACCCATGCTGTGGGTCCACACGGACTTCACATTAGGGAGTTGTACCTGCCTGTGTCGACTTATAAAGAAACCCAGTCCGACTAGGGCATGCAGTGTGGGCCGAAGCCCACCTGTATTTAATCTGGCGTTAGCTCAGCTGTCCAGGGCAATGCAATGGGATATAGTTATGTACCGCCGGTGGGTTCCAGGAGCCACCCATGCTGTCGGTCCACAGAGACTTCACATAGGGGATTTGTACCTGCCTGTGTCTATGTATTAAAAACCCCAGTCTGACTGGGGCATGCAGTGTGGGCCAAAGCCCACCTGTATTTCATCTGACATTACTCCAGCTGTGCAGGGCAATGCAATGGGATTTATTTATGTACCGCCGGTGGCTTCCTGGGACCCACCGATGCTGTTGGTCCACAGGAACCTCACATTAGGGAGTTGTACCTGCCTGTGTCGACTTATAAAGAACCCCAGTCCGACTGGGGCATGCAGTGTGGGCCAAAGCCCACCTGTATTTAATCTGATGTTAGCTCTGCTGTCCAGGGCACTGCAGTGGGATATAGTTATGTACCGGCGGTGGGTTCCAGGGAGCCACCAAATGCTGTCGGTCCACACAGACTTCACATTAGGGAGTTGTACCTGCTTGTGTCGACTTATAAAAAACCCCAGTCAGACTGGGGCATGCAGTGTGGGCCAAAGCCCACCTGTATTTTATCTGATGTTACCTCAGCTGTGCAGGGCAATGCAATGGGATTTATTTATATACCGATGGTGGCTTCCTGGGACCCACCCATGCTGTGGGTCCACACGGACTTCACATTAGGGAGTTGTACCTGCTTGTGTCGACTTATAAAAAACCCCAGTCAGACTGGGGCATGCAGTGTGGGCCGAAGCCTACCTGCATTTTATCTGACGTTAGCTCAGCTGTGCAGGGCAATGCAATGGGATTTATTTATGTACCGCCGGTGGCTTCCTGGGACCCACCCATGCTGTCGGTTCACATGGACTTCACATTAGGGAGTTGTACCTGCCTGTGTCGACGTATAAAAAAAAACAGTCAGACTGGGGCATGCAGTGTGGGCCGAATCCACCTGTATTTAATCTGACGTTAGCTCTGCTGTCCAGGGCACTGCAATGGGATCTATTTATCTACCGCCGGTGTGTTCCAGGGAGCCACCCCTGCTGTGGATGCACACGGAATTCCCATTGCAGAGTTGTACCTGCCTGTGACTATTTATTTAAAAAAAAACAGTCTGACTGGGGCATGCAGTGTGGGCCGAAGCCCACCTGTATTTCATCTGACGTTAGCTCTACTATCTGGGGCACTGCATTGGGACAAACTACAGAAGCAATACAGCGCTAATGAGACGTGCACAGCTACGCTTGCATTGGAGTCCGCTGTAGGCCCGCGATGGCTGATGGTTTGTGCAGAGGCCTATGTCCTGGGTACAGTGAAAGTCCGCTTCCTGCCTTGGATTGCTGAAGCTGTAGGCCGAGGCCTATGTCGTGGGTGTGGTGCAAGTCTGCCATGTTTGGCCGCTCAGATTTATTTTTTGTTCATGTCTTGGGTTTCCTAGGACCCAGCTATGCTGTTGGTGCCCACTTAGTTCCCATTGCGGTGTTTGACCTGTCTGGCACAAATACACTGACTGACTTGGGTAGGGGGCAGAGTGCAGGTGGCTTTCCCCTTGCGGTGTCGATTGAGCAATGCGACACCTTGACAGAATGAATACTGTGTGGGCACATGGATTGAATTTCTCATTGCTTCTGTACAGCATTGTGAGCTATCGCCCCGCCCCTTTTAAAGAGGGTTGCTGCCTGGCCCTGACAACCCTCTGCAGTGTGTGCCTCCGGTTCCTCCTGATCGCAGACACACTTATAAATAGACATGAGTGTGGTGTTGCTATGCAGCCATGGTGTGACATGAGGGCAGCTGAAGGCTGCGCAGGGACACTTTGGTGTGCGCTGTGGACGCTGGGTCGTGCAGGGGGGTTGGGCAGCATGTAACCCAGGAGAAGAGGCAACGGTGTGTCCCGCAGGCAGTGCTTGTGCTTAGTTGGAGGTAGTGTGGTGCTTAGCTAAGGTGTGCCATGTTAATGAGGGTTTGTCCGAAGTAAAAATTGTTAGGGGGGCCCACTCTTGCCACTATTGTGGCTTAATAGTGGGACCTGGGAACCTGAAATGCAGCCCAGCATGTTGCCCCCCGCCTGCCCTATCCGTTTCTGTGTCGTTTCCATTACTTTCTTGGGTTTTGCAGATGTTCCCCAATGAAAACCTTAGCGGAGCATGGGTGATATACAAAAATCCTTGAGTCGCCCATTGACTTCAATGGGGTTCATTACTCGAAATGAACCCTCGAGCATCGTGAAAAGTTCGACTTGAGCAACGAGCACCCGAGCATTTTGGTGCTCGCTCATCTCTTTTCATCATACATTTTTATAATGCACTAGGACCAAGCTGAGAAACTTGACGCTCTCTCCCCTCCAGTTTATTCCTCCGTAACCTCTAAAAACATCAAGTTGTTTCCATTCTCTTACATGATTCACTCTCATTTCAATATACAAAATAGAGATGGATCCATATGGTAGGTTTGTCATTCTACAAGGTGCTTTACATGACCAAAATGTAGTATTTGTCAATTCATATGCGCTTTGTCAATAACCCTTATAAACTATTTTCCTGTGTCGCTAACTAGCTCAAAACACTACACAATGTTTCTATCTACTGGATGGACAACTTCAAAATGGTCCTTTCCCTTGCCTTGGACCACTCTTACTTTAGCTCAGACTAATGTAGTACAATACCAAGAGCCTTAATGACTTCCATACTGGGGAACCTAGCTCTAGAAGACATATAGAAAGAGGCCCATGGTTCAAGAAAAGGCTACACTTATTTCTCAGCCCCAAATACATCTTACTCACACATTGATTGGACACTTGTCTCTACGTACCTCATATCATTTCTTACACATGTGAGACACATCCCATGTGCATGGTCAGACCACAACATTGTATTGTTTCACTTCCTGAATCAATTTGCCCCATCATACTTTGAAGTTGGAGGCTCAGTTAAACCCTTCTAAAAGACTAGATCACTCTCTCAAAAATATCATAATAACTCATTACATATTTTGCAATGAATAACAATCCTGGCATACAACTAGAGCTGAGCGAGCACCAAAATGCTCGGGTGCTCGTTGCTCGAGCCGAACTTTCCGCGATGCTCAAGAGTTCGTTTCGAGTAACGAACCTCATTGAAGTCAATGGACGACTCGAGCATTTTTGTATATGACTGATGCTCTGCTTAGGTTTTCACTTGTGAAAATCTGGAAAACCTGTGAAAGTGATGGAAGCGCCACAGAAACGGATAGGGCAGGGGAGGGGCAGCATGCAGGGCTGCATCTCGGGCTCCCAGGTCTCACTATTAAGCCACAATAGCGGCAAGAGTGTGCCCCCCCCTAATAATTTTTACTTCAGACAAACCCTCATTATCAAGGCACACCTTAGCTAAGCACCACACTACCTCCAACCAAGCACAATCACTGCCTGCGGGTCACACCGCTGCTTCTTCTCCTGCGTTACATGCTGCCCTACCCCCCGCATGACCCAGCGTCCACAGCGCACACAAAAGTGTCCCTGCGCAGCCTTCAGCTGCCCTCATGCCACACGCTCACTTCATAGCCACACCACCCTCATGTCTATTTCCAAGTGTGTCTGCCATGAGGAGGAACCAGAGGCACACACTGCAGAGGGTTGTCAGGGCCAGGTAGCGACCTTCTGTAAATGGGGGGGGGGGGGGCGACAGCCCACAATGCAGTTGAGAATCAATGAGAAATTGATGTTCAATCTTGATTCCAATAAAGTGCCAACCTCAGTCAGGAGCTGCAAACGTGGGCATGAGTTACATAGCTATGGGGAATCCATGTGCCCACACAGTATTCATTCTGTCTAGGTGTCGGATAGCTTAATCAACACCGCAAGTGGAAAGCCATCTGCACTCTGCCCCCTACCCAAGTCAGTCAGTGTCTTTGTGTCAGACAGGTAAATCACCGCAATGGGAAGTCTGTGTGCACCTACAACATAGGTGGGTTCTAGGCGACCCAAGACATGAACCATGAAGAAATCAGAGTGCCCAAACATGGCAGATTTTCACTGCGCCGAGGACATAGGCCTCTGTGCAAACCCTCAGCGATCGAGGGCATGAAGCGGACTTCGATGCTAGTACACCTGTGAAGGTCTCAGTAAATCACTTACATTTTCTTTCACCGCTCTAATGACTGCATTAGACAGGAAAAAGTTCCACAGGCCCAACCTGGCGTACTTGCAGTTCCCCCAGGACGTAGGCCTTGGCCAACAGCTTCAGCAATCGTAGGCATGAAGCGGACTTCAATGCTAGTACATCTGCGACAGGCTCATTAAATCAGTTACGTTTGCTTTCACCACTCCAATGATTGGATTAGCAGGAAAAAGTTCCACAGGCCCAACCTGGAGTACTTGCAGTTCCCCCGGGACCTAGGCCTCGGCCAACAGCTTCAGCAATCGTAGGCATGAAGCAGACTTCGATGCTAGTTCATCTGCGATGGTCTCATTAAAACAATTACGCTTGCTTTCACTGCTCCAATGACTGGATTAGCCAGGAAAACGTTCCACAGACCTAAACTGGCGTACTTGCAGTTCCCCTGGGACGTAGGCCTCGGCCAACAGCTTTAGCAATCGTAGGCATGAAGCGGACCTCGATGCTAGCACAGCATTGAACGTCTCATTAATGCAGTAACGCTCCTCTTCTTTTGCCCAAACCAGTATATCAGACAACTTTGGTAACACGACAGCAAATACATGATACATGAGGCGGCCTTACAAGGCCAAGAAACCATGACCAGGACCCACTGTAGCCTGTGTGGGAAGTATGTGAGCGGGCCCTTAGTCAGGCTCAGTCCCAGCAAACATACTATGTGACCCAAGGTGCCGTGAGTTACATAGCAATGGGCAATCCGGGTCCTCTCACACTATTCATTCTGTGTTGGTGTCGGATAGCTCAATCGACACCGCAAGGGGTTAGCCATCTGCACTCTGCACTCTACCCAAGTCAGTCAGTGACTTTGTGCCCGAGAAGTAAAACATCACAATGGGAAGTCTTTGTGCACCCACAGCATAGGCGAGCAGAAGGAATCCAAAAAAAGTAATAAACATGAAGAAATTACAGTGCCCAAGCATGGCAGACTTTCATTCTGTCGAGGACATAGGCCACTGCACACACCCTCAGCAAACGCAGGCATAGAGTGAACTCCGATGCTAGTACAGCTGTGAACATCTCATTAAGCCAGTAACGCTCCTCTTCAGTGACCCAAACGAGTTTCACAGATAACTCTGGTAACACGAGAGAAAATACATATTGGCCTCGGCCCACAATTCATGCCCTAGTCAGTGAGTGTTTTTGGGCCTGATAGGTAAAACACCGCGATGGGAAGTCTGTGTGCACCCATAGTATAAACAGACCCCTGTAACATTCCAGTAGAAAAGGTATAAGCAGACCCCAGTAACATTTCGGTTGTAGTAGTATAAGCAGACCCCAGTACCATTTCTTTAGTAGAAGTATAGGCAGACCCCAGTACCTTTTCATTAGTAGAAGTATAGGCAGACCCCTGTAACATTTAAGTGGCAGCATTATAGGCAGACCCCTGTAACATTCTTGTAGCAAGTGTATAGGCAGACCCCTGTAACATTTTTGTAGCAGCAGTATAGGCAGACCCCAGCACCATTTCTGTAGTAGAAGTATAGGCAGACCCCTGTAACATTTACGTGGCAGAAGAATAGGCAGACCCCTGTAACATTTACATGGCAGAAATTTACGCAGACCCCTGTAACATTTAAGTGGCAGCAGTATAAGCAGACCCCAGTAACATTCTTGTAGCAGCAGTATAGGCAGATCCCTGTAACATTTATGTGGCAGAAGTATAGGCAGACCCCTGTAACATTTAAGTGGCAGCAGTAAAGGCAGACCCCAGTAACATTCTTGCAGCAGCAGTATACGCAGACCCCTGTAACATTTACGTGGCAGCAGTATAGGCAGACCCCTGTAACATTCTTGTAGCAGGAGTATGGGCAGACCCCTGTAAAACTTACGTGGCAGAAATATAGGCAGACCCCTGTAACATTCTTGTAGCAGCAGTATGGGCAGACCTGTGTAATATTTACGTGGCAGCAGTATAGATAGACCCATGTTACATTCTTGTAGCAGACGTATAGGCAGACCCCAGTAACATTCTTGTAGCAGCAGTATAGGCAGACCCCTGTAACATTTACGTGGCAGCAGTATATTCAGACCCCTGTAACATTCTTGTAGCAGAAGTATAGGCAGACCCCTGTAACATTTTTGTAGCAGCAGTATAGGCAGACCCCTGTAACATTTAAGTGGCAGCAGTATAGGCATACCCCTGTAACATTCTTGTAGCAGCAGTATGGGCAGACCCCTGTAACGTTTACGTGGCAGAAGTATAGGCAGACCCCTGTAACATTCTTGTAGCAGCAGTATGGGCAGACCCCTGTAACATTTTTGGAGCAGTAGTATTGGCAGACCCCTGTAACATTTAAGTGGCAGCACTATGGGCAGACCCCAGTAACATTCTTGTAGCAGCAGTATAGGCAGACCCCTGTAACATTTACATGGCAGCAGTATAAGCAAACCCCTGTAACATTCTTGAAACAGCAGTATACGCAGACCCCTGTAACATTTACGTGGCAGAAGTATAGGCAGACCCCTGTAATATTTAAGTGGCAACAGTAAAGGCAGACCCCAGTAACATTCTTGTAGCAGCAGTATACGAAGACCCCTGTAGCATTTACGTGGCAGCAGTATACCCAGACCCCTGTAACATTCTTGTAGCAGAAGTATAGGCAGACCCCTGTAACATTTACATGGCAGTATAGGCAGACCCCTGTTACATTCTTGTAGCAGACGTATAGGCAGACCCCTGTAACATTTAAGTGGCAGCCGTATAGGCAGACCCCTGTAACATTCTTGTAGCAGCAGTATAGGCAGACCCCTTTAACATTTACGTGTCAGCAGTATAGGCAGACCCCTGTTACATTCTTGTAGCAGACGTATAGGCAGACCCCTGTAACATTAACGTAGCAGAAGTATAGGCAGACCCCTGTAACATTTAAGAGGCAGCCATATAGGCAGACCCCAGTAACATTCTTGTAGCAGCGGTATAGGCAGACCCCTGTAACATTTAAGTGGCAGCAGTATAGGCAGACCCCTGTAACATTCTTGTAGCAGCAGTATGGGCAGACCCCTGTAACATTTACGTGGCAGAAGCATAGGCAGACCCCTGTAACATTCTTGTAGCAGCAGTATAGGCAGACCCCTGTAACATTTACGTGGCAACAGTATAGGCATACCACTGTTACATTCTTGTAGCAGACGTATAGGCTGACACCTGTAGCATTAACGTGGCAGAAGTATAGGCAGACCCCTGTAACATTTAAGTGACAGCCGTATAGGCAGACCCCAGTAACATTCTTGTAGCAGCAGTATAGGCAGACCCCTGTAACAATTACGTGGCAGCAGTATAGGCAGACCCCTGTAACATTCTTGTAGCAGAAGTATAGGCAGACCCCTGTAACATTTTTGTAGCAACAGTATAGGCAGACCCCTGTAACATTTAAGTGGCAGCAGTATAGGCAGACCCCTGTAACATTCTTGTAGCAGCAGTATGGGCAGACCTCTGTAACGTTTACGTGGCAGAAGTATAGGCAGACCCCTGTAACATTCTTGTAGCAGCAGTATGGGCAGACCCCTGTAACATTTACGTGGCAGCAGTATAGGCAGACCCCTGTAACATTCTTGTAGCAGCAGTATACGCAGACTCCTGTAACATTTACGTGGCAGCAGTATAGGCAGACCCCTGTAACATTTTTGGAGCAGCAGTATTGGCAGACCCCTGTAACATTTAAGTGGCAGCCGTATAGGCAGACCCCAGTAACATTCTTGTAGCAGCAGTATAGGCAGACCCCTGTAACATTTACATGGCAGCAGTATAGGCAGACCCCTGTAACATTCTTGAAACAGTATACGCAGACCCCTGTAACATTTACGTGGCAAAAGTATAGGCAGACCCCTGTAATATTTAAGTGGCAGCAGTATAGGCAGACCCCAGTAACATTCTTGTAGCAGAAGTATAGGCAGACCCCTCTAACATTTTTGTAGCAGCAGTATAGGCAGACCCCTGTAACATTTAAGTGTCAGCAGTATAGGCAGACCCCAGTAACATTCCTGTAGCAGTAGTATAGGCAGACCCCTGTAACATTTAAGTAGCAGAAGTATAGGCAGACCCCTGTAACATTTAAGTGGCAGCCGTATAGGCAGACCCCAGTAACATTCTTGTAGCAGCAGTATAGGCAGACCCCTGTAACATTTACATGGCAGCAGTATAGGCAGACCCCTGTAACATTCTTGTAGCAGAAGTATAGGCAGACCCCTGTAACATTTAAGTGGCAGCATTATACGCAGACTCCTGTAACATTTACGTGGCAGCAGTATAGGCAGACCCCTGTAACATTTTTGGAGCAGCAGTATTGGCAGACCCCTGTAACATTTAAGTGGCAGCCGTATAGGCAGACCCCAGTAACATTCTTGTAGCAGCAGTATAGGCAGACCCCTGTAACATTTACATGGCAGCAGTATAGGCAGACCCCTGTAACATTCTTGAAACAGTATACGCAGACCCCTGTAACATTTACGTGGCAAAAGTATAGGCAGACCCCTGTAATATTTAAGTGGCAGCAGTATAGGCAGACCCCAGTAACATTCTTGTAGCAGAAGTATAGGCAGACCCCTCTAACATTTTTGTAGCAGCAGTATAGGCAGACCCCTGTAACATTTAAGTGTCAGCAGTATAGGCAGACCCCAGTAACATTCCTGTAGCAGTAGTATAGGCAGACCCCTGTAACATTTAAGTAGCAGAAGTATAGGCAGACCCCTGTAACATTTAAGTGGCAGCCGTATAGGCAGACCCCAGTAACATTCTTGTAGCAGCAGTATAGGCAGACCCCTGTAACATTTACATGGCAGCAGTATAGGCAGACCCCTGTAACATTCTTGTAGCAGAAGTATAGGCAGACCCCTTTAACATTCTTGTAGCAGAAGTATAGGCAGACCCCTGTAACATTTTTGTAGCAGCAGTATAGGCAGACCCCTGTAACATTTAAGTGGCAGCAGTATAGGCAGACCCCTGTAACGTTTACGTGGCAGAAGTATAGGCACACCCCTGTAACATTCTTGTAGCAGCAGTATGGGCAGACCCCTGTAACATTTACGTGGCAGCAGTATACGCAGACCCCTATAACATTCTTGTAGCAGCAGTATAGGCATACCCCTGTACATTTTTGGAGCAGCAGTATTGGCAGACCCCTGTAACATTTAAGTGACAGCACTATAGGCCGACCCCAGTAACATTCTTGTAGCAGCAGTATAAGCAGACCCCTGTAACCTTTACATGGCAGCAGTATAGGCAGACCCCTGTAACATTTAAGTGGCAGTATAGGCAGACCCCTGTAACATTCTTGTAGCAGCGGTAAGGCAGACCCCTGTAACATTTAAGTGGCAGTAGTATAGGCAGACCCCAGTAACATTCTTGTAGCAGCAGTATGGGCAGACCCCTGTAACATTTATGTGGCAGCAGTATAGGCAGACCCCAGTAACATTCTTGTAGCAGCAGTATAGGCAGACCCCTGTAACTTTAACGTGGCAGAAGTATAGGCAGACCCTTGTAACATTTAAGTGGCAGCAGTATAGGCAAACCCCAGTAACATCCTTGTAGCAGCAGTATGGGCATACCCCTGTAACATTTACATGGCAGAAGAATAGGCAAGCCCCTGTATTATTTACGTGGCAGAAGTATAGGCAGAGCCTTGTAACATTTACGTGGCAGAAGTATAGGCAGACCCCTTTAACATTTATGTTGCAGCAGTAAGGCAGACCCCAGTAACATTCTTGTAGCAGCAGGATAGGCAGACCCCTGTAACATTTACGTGGCAGCAGTATAGGCAGACCAATGTAACATTTGCGTGGCAGAAGTATAGGCAGACCCCTGTAACATTTAAGTGGCAGAAGTATAGGCAGACTCCTGTAACATTTAAGTGGCAGCAGTATAAGCAGACCCCAGTAACATTCTTGTAGCAGTAGTATAGGCAGACCCCTGTAACATTTAAGTAGCAGAAGTATAGGCAGACCCCTGTAACATTTAAGTGGCAGCAGTATAGGTGGACCCCTGTAACATTTTTGTAGCAGAAGTATAGGCAGGCAGACCCCAGTAAAATTTCTGTAGTAATAGTATAGGCCAACCTCTGAAACATTGGGGTACCATGAGCGTAAGCGAAGGCCGAAAAAATTAGTTGGATAAGAGTGTAGGCGTGGGCCTAAAAAACAAGTGTATCAAGAGTACAAGTGTACCTCTGAAACATTTATCAACCAAGAGGGCAGGTGAAACCCATAAACATTTTTTGAAAAATACAGCTCACTGTTGCTTAATTTGTAACGGAGCCTGTAGGCAGCTCTGTTAAAACATTGGTTCATGTTAAAGTATCAATATTTTGAAACATTGAAAAATTGTAAAAACATTGGTAGATGGGCCTATTGGCCGCTGAAAAATTGGCCGTTCAGCGCGATGGCATGTTGTTTCTGGAGGAGGCGTAGCAGGAGGAGGACTAATGTCAGAGACAGATTGACAAAGCTAAATGCCCCGTTTTTCCAGTGATAGAGAAGAGTGCTTTTATCTGTGGTTGCAGCGAAAAGAATCTTTAGGTTTCGCTGCTCTCCGCCGCAGAGAAGTCTGGGGAAATCCAGGCTTTGTTCATCTTTATGAGTGTAAGCATGTCGGCACTGGCAGTTGACAGGCGGGTACGCTTGTCTGTGATGATTCCCCCAGCAGCACTAAACACCCTCTCTGACAAGACGCTAGTGGCAGGGCAAGCCAGCACCTCCAGGGCATACAGCGCAAGTTCATGCCACGTGTCCAGCTTTGTCACCCAATAGTTGTATGAAGCAGAGGCATCACGGAGGACTGTGGTACGATCGGCTACGTACTCCCTCACCATCTTTTTACAGTGCTCCCTCCGACTCAGCCTTGACTGGGGGGTGGTGACGCAGGAGCCATAAAGCTGGCAAAGGCCTTGGACAGTGTTCCCCTGCCTGCGCTGAACATGCTGCCTGATCTCTGCGCCTACTCTGCTACTTGGCCCTCGGAACTGCGCCTTCTGCCACTAGCGCTGTCAGATGGGAAGTTTACCATCAGTTTGTCCACCAGGGCCCTGTGGTATTGCATCAACTCTTGAACCCCTTTCCTCTTCGGGAATGAGAGTGGAAAGGTTCTCCTTATACCGGGGGTCGAGAAGGATTTACACCCAGTAATCCGTAGTGGCCAGAATGCGTCTAATGCGAGGGTCATGAGAAAGGCAGCCTAACATGAAGTCAGCCATGTGTGCCAGGGTACCAGTATGCAACACATCGCTGTCCTCACTAGGAAGATCACTTTCAGGATCCTCCTCCTCCACAGGCCATACACGCTGAACAGATGAGAGGCAAGCAGAATGGGTACCCTCTGCAATGGGCCCAGCTGTCTCTTCCCCCTTCTCCTCCTGCTCCTCCCCCTCCTTCTCCTCCTCCAAAATGCGCTGAGATATAGACATGAGGGTGCTCTGACTATCAAGCGACATACTCTCTTCCCCCATCTCCTGTTCCGACCGCAAAGCATCAGCCTTAATGCTTTGCAGCGAACTTCTCAACAGGCATAGCAGAGGAATGGTGACGCTAATGATTGCAGCATCGCCGCTCACCATCTGGGTAGACTCCTCAAAGTTTCCGAGGACCTGGCAGATATCTGCCATCCAGGCCCACTCCTCAGTAAAGAATTGAGGAGCCTGACTCCCACTACGCCGCCCATTTTGAAGTTGGTATTCCACTATTGCTCTACGCTGCTCATAGAACCAGGCCAACATGTGGAGCGTAGAATTCCACCGTGTGGGCATGTTGCACAGCAGTCGGTGCACTGGCAGATTAAACCAATGTTGCAGGGTCCGCAGGGTGGCAGCGTCCGTGGTGGACTTGCGGAAATGTGCGCAGACGCGGCGCACCTTGCCGAGCAGTTCTGACAAGTGCGGGTAGTTTTTCAGAAACCGCTGAACCACCAGATTGAAGACGTGGGCCAGGCATGGCACGTGTGTGAAGCTGCCAAGCTGCAGAGCTGCCACCAGGTTACGGCCGTTGTCACACACGACCATGTCCGGTTGGAAGCTCAGCAGCGAAAGCCAGGGGTTGGTCTGCTCTGTCAGACCCTGCAACAGCTCGGGGGCCGTGTGCCTCTTGTCACCTAGGCTGAGTAGTTTCAGCACGGCCTGCTGACGCTTGCCCAACGCTGTGCTGCCGCGCCACATCGACTGCTGGCGATGTGCTGCTCACATTTCTTAATTGAGAGGTAGAGGTTGCGTAGGAGGAGGAGCAGGGGGAGGGTTTAGAGGAGGTGGCTGCACTTGCCTCCCCCTCTGAAGACCTCTCCTCAGTTGGCTTAGCGAACCACGTGGGGTCAGTCACCTCATCGTCCAGCGGCTCTTCCTCCGAATCCTCTGTGCGCTTCTCCCTCAGACTTACTGCCCTTACTACTACCTCACAGATAGACAACTGTGTCTCATCATCATCGTGCTCCTCACCCACTGAAAGCTCTTGAGACAGTTGCCGGAAGTCCCCAGCCTCATCACTCGGACGTCGGGAACTTTCCAAAGGTTGGGCATCAGTCACGACAAACTCCTCAGGTGAGAGAGGAATCATTTTTTCCCAATCAAGGTAGGGGCCTGAGAACAGTTCCGGGGAGTCTGTCTGATCATCAGAATGTGTCATTTTCATGGAGTGAGGAGGCTGGGAGGAAGGAGGAGCAGCAGCGAGAGGATTCAGAGTTGCAGCAGTGGACGGCGTAGAAGACAGGGTGGTCTATACATTGCTGCATGCATTTTCTGCCATCCACGACAGGACCTGCTCACACTGCTCTGTTTGTAATAAAGGTCTACCAAGTGGACCCAAAAAATTGTGATATGAAGCTGGGGACCCCAGAAACCTGCCTCTCTCCTAATCCCACAGCAGCCGGCTGCGATTCACCTGGACCAGAAATTCGGCCTGTGCCCACACCCTCACTTGGATCTCCGCGTCCCCACCTGCATCCACGTCCTTGTCCTCTAGCCCCACCCCTCAGCATTGTGTATTACGAATAGAGCAGACACAGAGCGGTGTGAATAATTATGGAATTATTGGCGTACACTTTCACGCTGACAGCGGTTATGTCATGCAAACTGCAGTCAGAAAAAAATTATATGCAAGGCTGCAAAAAGGCCTAGCTGGGTAATAGTGAGGCACTACAACTCCTAGCAGCCAGGCAGTAAAATGCACACGGTCACAGGTAGCCCTAAGAAGGAGCTTTTAAAAAAAATGTTTTTGAAGAAGAATACAGGCTACGTAGCGTGTATATGACTTTCCCTCTATCAGTGGCTGTCGCCGTACACTGTGCGTAAAGTTGGCGGCAGAGACAGAGCGGTGTGAATAATTATGGAATTTTTGGCGTACACTTTCAGGCTGACAGCGGTTATGTAACGCTAACTCCAGGCAGAAACAAAGAATAAGGACGGCTGCAAACAGGCCTAGCCGTGCAATAGTGATTCCCTACAACTCCCAGCAGCCAGGTAGTAAAATGCACACGGTCACAGGTAGCCCAACGAAGGAGCTTTTATTTAAATTTTTTTGAAAAAGAATATAGGCTATATAGCGTGTATATGACTTTCCCTCTATCAGGCGCTGTCGCTGCACGCAGTGCGTGAAGTTGACGGCACACACAGAGCAGTGTAAAAAATTATGGAATTATTGGCGTCCAGTTGAAGGCTGACAGCGGTTATGTAACTCAAACTGCAGTCAGAAAAAAATTATACGCAAGGCTGCAAAAAGGCCTAGCTGGATAATAGTGAGGCACTACAACTCCCAGCAGCCAGGCAGTAAAATGCACACGGTCACAGGTAGCCCTAAGAAGGACCATTGGGGTTGTTGTAGACAGGATTCTACACTACCACTGTCCTTGCCTCACCAGTACTGCCCCTACACTCTGTATAATTGACTGCAGACTGAGAACGCTATAGCTGTAATAGCCTGCAGAGCCCGAGATGAAAAAAAAAAATTTGGGGGTGCAAAACTGCTCCCAGCAGCCACAACAGTAATGCACACGGTCAGATGTGGCCCTAATAAGGACCGCTGGGTTTCTTGTAGACAGGATTCTACACTACCACTGTCCCTGCCTCACCAGTACTGCCCCTATACTCTGTATAATGGACTGCAGACTGAGAATGCTATAGCCTGCACAGCCCAAGATGAAAAAAAAAAAATTGTGCAAAACTGCTCCCAGCAGCCACAACAGTAATGCACATGGTCAGATGTGGCCCTAAGAAGACGTCAACACTCTCACTACAGCACCAGCAGCACCCTCCCTAATCTCTGCCAGCGTGTGTCTGAAGTGAGCCGCAGGCGGGACCGCTTTAAATACTCAGCGGTCACTTGATCTCACCAGCCACTCACTGCACGGGGGTGGGATAGGGCTGGAACGTCACAGGAGGAAGTTGTAATGCCTTCCCAGCATGTCTATTGGTCAGAAAATGGTGCTAAACATGCAGGGAAGGAAATGGAATTGACTCGAGTAATGCGTGGTGCTCGTCTCGAGTAACGAGCATCTCGAACACCCTAATACTCGAGCGAGCATCAAGCTCGGATGAGTATGCTCGCTCATCTCTACTGCACATCCAATTGGAAGAATGTATCAAGTGGGGTACCACAAGGCTCTGTCCTAGGCCCAGTGTTGTTAAACAATTTTATAAATGATCTGGAGGAGTGAGTTGATGGGATACTGATCAAATTTGCTGATGACACAAAGCTAGGAAGCATAGCTAACACTAGGAAAGTGAGATACAGTATTCAAAAAGATCTTGAAAAGCTTGAACAGTGAGCGGTCGATTAATAGAATAGTATTTAGCAAGAAGAAATGCAGAGTCCTAAATCTGTGCAAGAAAAATGAAAAAGCACATACAGAATGGGAGGAATTGAGCTAAGCAGCACATGTGAAAAAGACTTTGGTATACTAATAGATCATACACTGAACATGAGTCAACAATGTGATGCAGCAGCCAAAAAGGCAAACACAATTCTGGAATGTATTAAGAGAAGCATAGAGTCTAGATCATGTGAGGTAATTATCCCCCTCTACTCTTCCTTAGGGCGGTTTCAGACGTGCATGTATTTGGTGTGTGCATATACACGCACAAAAGCACACGTCTATTAGCCTCAATGCATTCCCTATGGTGTGTGCATATGTCCATGCTTTACAAGCGTGTGCCTGCAAAGATAAAACATGTGTTCACCATAGTGAATGCACGCATTGGTTTCAATGGAGCCGCGGCTGCTGCCGGCGGCTCCATTGAAGACAGGGGTCTGCCGTCACCACTGCATTGTTTTTCAGGGAAGGGCTTTACATATAAGCCCTTCCTAGAAAAACAAGAATCAGCAATAAAATGATGCTCACATGAACTAGCCCTAGCTCTGCTATTATTTGGATGACTTTAGAGTCATTATTAAGTGGCTGACATTGCTCAGCTGGATTCACACATGTATTTTAAGGACTTTATAACATGGGCCGAACACAGTGAATTCTGCACAAAAATGCACACAGCTCCATTAGCCCAGCAGATTTTGATGCAGAATATCGCAACGGCAAATTCCGCTATGTTACACCAGAAATATTCCACTCACGTGAAAGACCCTTAATGTACACTTTTTCATGCAGTTTATAGAAAAATGAATGTGAAGTATGACAAAAATGTACACCAGGTTGGACCTGGCGTAAATTTCTGAGAAAAGCATGCAGGCACCTCTTCATATATTCAGTGCTCTGTGCACCCAAGGAAATTGGACTAAGCACCACGCAGAAAATGCCAGACTTAGTAAATTTCCCCCTAATTGTTTATGTTTCCAGTTACAGGCTGTTTCTTAATGGCTGTGGTGCAACTGTTACATGTATGGCTAGTTGTTAATCACTTACAAATACAAAATGTACACACAAAATACTGTGGATAGGTTTGTTGCCTGCCTGCAATATAAAAATATGTAGCACAGATTACCCTTTTCTTCTATTTTACTTTCCTTCATGGAATACCTACAGCACTTATACTTTTTACTTTACTTCTGCTGCAGAGGAAAAAAGAGGAATGAACATTTGTAATTTGTCCAAATGAAAAATGCCATTTACTATTCAGCTGTCATTTTCTCACTTGAATATATTGTAAAAATATTCGTTTTCACACAAGTCAAAAGATTTGAAACTTCAAACGATGCCAAGTGTGAAACATTTTTCATTTATGTCACACCCTGCCAGATGACTCAATGTGATATTTTCAATTATAGTAATAAAAAAACGTTTGAGTCATGGTTATAAACACTAGATTTAAAGAGGTATCTAGCGCAAGGCAGAAAAATAAAATACAGTAAGACATACTAAGGTACAAATTGTTCAGTAAACAGACGCAAAAAATGCATTTTACATGCAATTGTATTAGCATTTCTAATTACATAGAATAGTAAAAATACAAGTACTGCATGAAAAATCTGTAATTGCTTAGCATAAAGGGAAAATTAAAATGAACCCATTCTTTTATATATATATATATATATATATATATATGTGTGTGTGTGTGTGTGTGTGTGTGTGTGTGTATGTGTGATTGATGTAAATTTATTTGAAAATGAATTAATATGATGTGCAATTGCTTAGGAACGAGTAAGCAACAAGATTCTCTTCAACTACCTAGACAATATTCACAGTTAACTAGAATGTAATAATATCCTGTGAGCAATATCTATTTGTAAACAGTCAGGCCTCCTTCCCACGAATGGATTTCCGCCGCGTAATTCGCTACGTTGCCCGCAGCCATTAGGTTCTATTGAACCTAATAGCTCAGTGCTCACGGTGCAGAATTCCGCGGTGGAATTCACCCGTCCTCACCCGCGGCATGCTCTATTTGCCGCGGGTGTATGCGTGGACGGCTTCCATTGCAGTCAATGGAAGCCGTCCATTCACGCTATCTTCCGCTGTAGCAGAAACGCTTCCCCGCCCACCGCCGGCGCGTCATATGATGCGACCGGCTGCGTCATGTGACATGGCCGGCCACGTCATGTGACGCGGTGGGCGTGTCACATGACGCGGCAGAGGTGGGCGGGAAAGCATCATGTGGGAGCGAGGACGCCAGATCCGCAGGTAAGTATGGGGTTTCCTGGGGGGCACCGTGTGCAGCCGGCCTTAAACAGTATGACAATACATATTACAGAACACAATACATCATTCCCCTTTGGGGATTGACACCCTTTCCCTTTCTAAGTTGGGTCTAAGTTTCCCTTCATGAGATATCTCAGTTCATGAATAGGTCTTGAGTCACAGAAACTTATTAAGTCTAATGTTTCCAGTGCAGTATCTGTCCTCTTGCAACAGATCTGCTGGCTAACTATTCATAACCCTATTGGTGTGTACACCTAGTGTCTTTATAGAGGCCAGTTTCACTTATAGTTTGATGTGCGCTAATTGACTCTTTTACCGACCAACGCAATTGTACAGTGTTGGTTAGGGTAAAGAGTGCTGACTTTGGGGTACATATAAAGTATTGTTTAACGTGTAATATTTTTGGGGGGTATGGGAAAAAAAGAAATTCTAATTTCTTAGTTTTTCTTTTATGGGGTTCACTGTATGATATAAATGAAATGTTAGCTTTATTCTGTGGGTCAATATGATTACAGCAATACCAAATTTATATAGTTTATAGTATGTAACTACATTTTCACAATAAAAACACTTAAAAATGAGGCATGGCATGAACCACATGTAGAGAGCTTCAGGAAAACTAGAAGATTCCTTCCCTTTTTCCCCTGCATGGTGTCCTAAATATACCAGGGCACAACTTCTTGTATGGATCAGCCCTATTCTCATTTGCACAAGGAAAGACCATAAGCAATGGGATGAAATTGAAAGGGAGGAGACGCAAATTAGATATTAGAAAAACTTTCTGACCGTTAGGGTGATGAATGAGTGGAACAGATTCCCATGTGAGGTGGTGAGTTTTCCTTCAGTGGAAGTGTTCAAACATAGGCTGGCCAACATCTGTCTGGGATGATTTAGTGATCCTGCACTGAGCATGGGTTGGATCAGATGACCCTGGAGGTTCCTTCCAACTCTACTATTTTATGATTCCATTCCCTGGGGGAGTTTTTGGAGCGCCTGCTGTAAGGATACTTTTGCTGAGGCAGTCAGATGGGTTAGTGCTACTGAAGCCACATCTGAGGAGAATAAGTTATAATCTTCAGCTCTTCTGGAAACTTTCTCCCAGTTGCTGTGGAAGCCAGTTTCAGTCCTCTAATACAGCCCTGCCTGTTTTTGACTGACATTATTGCCTCACTACTATTATCCTCTACAGGCAGATTCAGGGTGTAACCATAGATCTCTTGGATCCTTTTATATCAGCAGCTGGGCGAGTGCCTTCTCAAAAAGAGAAGTTAGTCTGAAAACTTAAGTAGTATATAAATTTACCCTTACATAACTTGTTATTGTGGGCTTAGCCCAAATTTTTACAGAATCTCCATAGAGGAAATCTTATTGCAATAATCTCAGACTTCCTGACCTGCTGACCTTCTTTCCAAAACCAATTTTGCTGAATGTCAGAGCCCCACCATCAGAAGTCTGTTTTCCTGCCTCATATCGCTCAACATCACCCTCAGGAGTGAGATTTCTGCTCTTCTTTGAATATTTCAAATAAGATTCTCCCTTTTTCCTCAACACACCCCTAAATGGACTCCTCTATGGCATGCGAATATGCAGACTAAATTTAAGGAAAATATGTTTTCCACGGACTAGAAACTACATTCTATCAACTCACCAGACAGCTTCCTCTACCTAGAATTAATAAAGCTATTCAATTGATCTAACAGGGAATATAGCCCTTCCCTTCAGGATGGTCAAGATAGGCCCCAACAAATCAAGAGATTCTTCATTAAAATAAAATAAATCTTGTTATTTGTATAGTGCCAACTTATTCCGCAGCGCTTAGTGTCTAAGACAGGTAGTATAGACTACTTTAACAAGAAAATTCAAGCTTCTGATCTTTCAAAATCCTCTAATATAATCAACCCCTCAATCTGTCAAACAAACTCCATTTCTGGCAACCCAAGATGGATAAAGAAAGCAGTTACACTTCAAGTGGTAGGTACTTACTAATTTCTACGTCCTTTAGTAGCAGAAAAGTGTGGCCATGTTTACTTAGCAAAATACTAGTAGGACACAGATGGTAAGGCACATAGACCACCACCCAATAGATGCAGAAAGCCCAAATTCTACATGGAGGAGATTATAGCAGGTGCAAAGTACTAATTAACTGCTCACATGACCACCCTACAAGTAGGTGAGTGGCTACCCAGTGCTCCACCTGCACATAGATAAAGCATACAGACGGTGCCAGGCAAAACGTGTGCCACTTCATATAGATCCAAAGCCCACAGATTGAAATTAAGCAAGCTAAATCGCAACCAAGCAATCCATATTGGCACTGACACCCTGGGCTCCCCCAACACCCAAAGCTGAACTGCATGTTGCAGAAGATACTAATATATATTCATAAAAACGAACATGCAGACAGTCAATGTGCCAAATGGAGGAAAATTTCAAAGGTGCAAAACACTGATAAATGACCATTCTCACAGCTTCAAAAGGGGGAAGCGGCTGCCTAGCACAAAAAAATGCACCTAGATAAATGATAGAAAAGGAGTCAGGCCAATTGATACATGTGGTACACCCTACAGGCTTACAGCCTATTAGTGTTGCTATTTTAAATTAGCGGGCTACCCTGAATCTCACAGGTGAACCCCCCTACATTGACACCCCAGGCTCCCCTAGCATATAACGTCAACCTGCTAAATACAAATGTATTGATAAATACCGATAAATACAAGGTATTGGTTAGGATTTTGGCCAAAATACAGAAGTTCACAAGCTCATGTCGAGTCCTTGTTTACTTGTGAATTCCTACACTAATATGAAAAACCACAGGAAAAGGGAGAAAGAAATAAAAAAAATCACATGTTTACTTACCAAAATACTAGTAGGACACAGTTGGGAAGGCACGTACACCACCTCCCAATAGATGCAGAAAGCCCAAATGCTACATGAAGGAACTTATAACAGGTACAAAGTACTAATGAACCACTGCTCACATGAGCACCCTACAAAGAGGGGAATGGCTACCAAGTGCTACACCTGTATATAGATAAAGCATACAGAGGGTGCAAGGCCCACTTAATTTTGATCTGTGGGCATTGGATCTGCATGGAGTGGTACCCACTTTGCCTCACAATAAGACCCAGAGGGCAGGTTTCTTTTCATCAAAGTTACTATTGCAGGTTCACTAGTCTCCATGGCCAAACTTCACTCTCCAAATGATCAGCAGATCTCCTGGATTATTCAGACACATTCAACTTTTAAAGCATTTGCTGAGCGTATAATTGTAGTGGGTGGGGACCTAAACATAGCACTAAACCCTCTCTTGGACACCCACCTCTAATTATAGATCCTTTACCTCTTATGCTGCTCTTGGGAGACTGAAGAAACACCTTTTTGAATATAATCTAATAGACATCTGGCTCTTACACCACCCAAATGATATGGATTATACCTTCTTTACCTCAATTCATAGCTCATATCATAGAGTTGACTGTTTGTTTATAAACAACAGATACTTAACATGCTCCTCTCAAATAGGTACTGTTAAACTTTTGGACCACGGTCTTATGTCTTTTTTTTTCTACATTTTTTTAACATAGCACCTTACTTTTGTATGTGGGCCATAAACTAAAGATTATTGGACCCTCTTCAACATATGTTCCAATGACAAAAGTCAATTGAGAACTTTTTCTCTAGAAATGAAATGTCCAAAATTTCCTGCTCCTCATTGTTGTAGGAAACATATAAGGTGCTTATAAGAGGGGAACTTATCACACTAGGCGCGAAATGAAAAAAACGAAGCTCAGCTAAACTCAGCTCTCTACTTGCCTAGATTTCAGCTCTGAAGAATATGGGTAAATTTTCTAGGGCATTGGGGATTCAGAGGGAACTCTCCAACCTTTGTAGTGAACTCAATAATTTACCCAACATATGCTCAACAAGGTTATATCGAAGAAGCTCTTATACAATCTATGCTCATGGCAATAGAGGCTCAAAAGTTATGTCTGCTAAGGTCATGAAATGCAAAGAAGATTCATTTATTGAGTCGATTAGATCTGCTGATAATAACATAGTCACTAAAACAGATAAGGAAAACAAAGGAGTTCATGAATTTTAATAGCTCTCTCTATGACCTCCCAGATCTCCCGAAAGTAGACTGACTCACTTTGAATTTTTTAAACTACATTAACCTCCCTACACTCTCTGAGGGGAATAGGAATCTCCTGTTGGAATCTTTTACAATTAAGGAACTCTCCAAAGTATTAAACTCATTTGAGAATTTGGTAAGTCCTGGGGCCTGATGGATTCTCTATTAGCGATTATAAAAAATTTTAATCCCTTCTACTAGCAAAATTCTTAAAAGTATGTAATAATTTACTTAATGGTGGACATCTTCCTGAACAATCGTTGATGGCCCATAGCTCGCTCATCCTAAAGGAGAGCAAAGGCAATAAAGATTGTACTAGCTACCTCCTGATTTCCTTACTTAACACAGATGTGAAGTGGTGGGCTAAACTGCTTGCAAGCAGAATTTACTACATCTTACCTAGATTAATTTGCCTGGAACAAGTAGGCTTTGTTAAACACCATAAAGATAATTACTGCACCTCTGGACTCATTTATTTAATTGTAAGTTACCTTTAGTCCTCCTAATCACCAATGTCAAAAAGGCTTTCGATAGAGTACAATCGGCATATATATGAATGCTTCACTAATTCAATTCAGTTTTCCTTGAACTTTCATCTCCACCATTCTTACTTTATACAGATCCCCTACAGCATAACTACAGATCAATGGCACCCTGTCACCTGCCTTCAATTTACATAAAGGGCACAAGAAAGGGCTGCCCACTCTCTTTTCATAATCACTATGGAAACTTTAATTCAAAAAAATAAACAGACAGAGGAAATTAGAGGATTACTGTTGGGCAACTTTAACCACTCTTCAATTGCGTTTGCTGATTACCTGCTTCTGATAGTCTCTAACCCCAAATCAGCATTCTCTCACATCTTAAACATTTTCAACCACTTAGGATTCATTTCCAATTTAAAAGGAAAACTATACAAAATCTGAGGTTCTTAATATTTCAGCACAAGAGATCGAGGATCTGTACAAACTCGCTCCTTTTAAATGGTTAGAACGACATATAACATATCTGGGTATCATCTTACTAATTTTCCTGAAGATTTCTTCTCTGCTAATAATTCCCCATTGCTATCCAAAAATAACACACAATTGAACACTTCCAACTTCTCTCTAATCTCCTACATGGGAAGGAAGAATTTCTTAAAATCTTATATTCTCCCCCAACTGTTACATATTTTTAAAATAGTCCCAATTTTTATCCCTCAGTCCTTCTTCTGTAGAATTATACTAATTTTTACTAGCTTTCTATGGAATGGGAACAAACCTAAACTACCACATAGATTACTGATACTTAAACCACGTGCCATTGGCTTGGATATGCCGGACCCTTCTCACTACACTAAAGCGGTGCACTTGAGTAGGTGGTTACACCTCTCCAGAATGAATGATACCCTTTATGTATATATATTTATATATATATATATATATATATATATATATATATATATATATATATATATATATATATATATATATATATATATATCGCTGCAGAGAAACCTCCTAGGTTCTCAGCACTTGGAGTAGGTGAACATGTTTTTTTTTTATAGCAGCCCAGCCTAAGACCTCTTAGAAAATGCTATTAAAATGCACATACTGTAGCTGGTCACTAAGGAGTTAAAAGCTATGTCTGTATGACAGGATCCTGTATCAACCAATCAACAGTGTTCTTTACAGCTAAGGAAAGTACTAATTATTTACTGAGTGGATGCTTGTCACTGTGCTGTGACAGAGGGAGCTGTAGGAAAGAAGAACTATACTGAGGTAGAAAAAGGGAAAGATTATGATGTGCAAGGGATTCTGTGATGAGGAAGATATAGCTCAAGGGGGACTGTGACAGGGAAAACATGATTCTGTGCAGAAAAGGAAAGATTGCAATGGGGAGACATGTTTCTGTGCAGAAGGGAGATGGTCATGGGGAAAACCACTCCGTGAAGAAGGTGAAAATTGTGGCAAGGAGATATGATTCTGTGCAGAGTTATTGTGATGTGGAGAAGTTGTGGGTTTGTGGGGGTATTGTGATGAGGGAGATGTGATTCTATAATGGGAGATGGAGTTCTGTGAGGGGATTGTGATGGGTAAGATGTGATTCTGTGTTGAGAGACTGTGATAGGAGAAATATGGGTTTGTTGGAAGGGAGATGGGTTCTATGGGAGGAGATTGTGATGAGAAGATTGTCATGTTGGGGGTGATGTGGTTCTGTGGAATGGATAGAGTTGATGTCCAAGATGCTATTGTGGCTGGAGATTATTGCCTTTGAGTAAGAGAGGCAAATGATGGTGGAGTAGGCAGCCAAGGAGTCCAAGGGGGCGGTGCTGTGTAAATTAAATTAAATTAATGACCTGTATGACTTTGTTTGGACTCACTTAGGCTTCCTGTGGCTGTATTTTACATCTGGTTTAGCATTTTATTTGCTTGCGGTAGGACTCAATTTTCTGTTCCCTGTATGAATTTGCTCCATAGTATTTCTGCTCCAAATGGCCCTGTTGTTTAGATATCATTCTTGTTTGTGCTTGTGACTTATTATGTGAGTAAGGCTCACATTTTTTTCCATTACTGCATCACAAAAAAAATGGAAGTTAAACACATAAATATACATACCCCAAAGTGGTGTAATAAATAATATGCTACCATGATTACACCTTTAGCACTCTTAGCAATGATGTGACCCTCATACCAAAAAAGGTTGTGCACTTCTGCTCTAGAGACTCTAGAGATATTTTAGTCTAGTCTTCTTTGCAAAATGACTTTAGTTAAAGGGTTATAGCAGAATTTCAAATTATGCCTATTTACTAGATAGGGAATACCTTGCTGGTTGGTGGAGGAACTCCGGATCTAAAAAATGGGGTGTCCATATCCCCCATCCTCCTCACTGCGGGGTGCACCATGACACAGTGAGGAATAAGACAAAATGGAACACTAGTCACGTAAGCACACCAGTACTTTATTTAGTTTCCATGGGATTGGCAAGATACCCAAGTAGCACCAACTTGGATATTTCCGTCAGCTCCATTGAAATGAATGAAGCACTGACTGCGCATGTGCGGCCAGCACTCCATTCACTGAGTCCTATTTCTGCTGTGGGGTAGAAATGCAACTCAGTGACAGGAGAGTTATGTTCTTGTGATTGGTGGGGGTCTTAGCTGTGTGTATAGGAGATAACTTGAAATTGTGATATAACTCCTTTAAGACACACTGGTAAGTGTAGCAGTGAATATCTCATAGGAGACTTGGGGCTTAAACACATCATTGTATTAGAGCAGTTTTGTAGGGAGTTGTGATAGAGCTTCCATAAAGAGGTATGAGAGTTCTACTTTACATCCATATGGGATAGTATGGAGTATAGTGTACTGTATATTATTCATAGCATATTGTAAGTATTTACTGAAACAAAAAACTCAGGAAAGTTGTAAGGTCCTTTTTTAATTTGCATCCTTTGTATGTTTTTAAATCAGCTTTCCTGAATGCTGGCGAAAGTAGCCCTTCTGGTGATATATTCCTTTAAACCTATAGTAGTGAAGGTGTATTTTCAGACTGAGACTTTATTCACACAAGCTTTTTTACTCAGCTATTTAGCCACATTTTTACATTGGCCAAAGATTGTGACATGTGAAACATTAGCTTCCAATGTATTCATTCAGGTAGCTGTGTAAAAACATTGCGCTAGAAAAAATAGCAGATGTGTTACCAAAATTGGTGACCAAATTTATACACTGCCAGAAAAGATAGGTCTTGCTCTATCTTTTTACTGATATGCGCTGACGGCTCCCATAAACTCCTACTAGAGCTGCAAAAAAAAAAGTGAGGGGGAGGGAGTTTAGCAGCGCCCAACGCTACGAAAAGCTGACAGGTGCCTCTATTTAGGCATTAGAAGTCATTTCAAGGATTTAGGCTGAGCACGGAATTTTCAAATTTTGGCGCATTTCTTTGCTAATACACTGCACCCGGCCATGTAAATGGACAAGAAAATGTTAATTGAGCTTGGGACTTGATCACATATTTTCTTCCTTTATGCGATTTTATGGCGCGTGTGGATGACCGTAAAAGCGCATATGCTCATGTGAATGAAGCCTCAGGGTGCGGGCAGACGAGCGTAGGCGTATTTACGTTCGCACGAGCGCAACGTATAATCGCCCGAGCGATCGTTTTTCACTGATCACGACCAGAGCTAGAAAGCGTATTTTCGTTTGTTCCTACTTTGCAAACGGTCTTTTTGGCGATCGAATATGCGTTAGCGCGTATTTCAGTCGCATATGTTCCATTTTTTTTCGAATTGCCGTTTTTACGCGCCGTAAAATCGCCCATGTGAACGAATACATTCGAAGCCATTGCCTCAGATGGTCACGTATATACGTTTGGTCGCACAAACGCGCCGTTTATGCGCTCGTCTGCCCGCACCCTAAGGGTGACTACCTAATACAGTTCTTTTTCACTGTGAGATTCGCAGAGTTTTTTTTCTCCAGGGGTCTATGGGACTTGTTAATGTTAAAATCGCGATTGCGCAAAATTGCGATTTCGCGGTAAATTGCGATTTTGTGCGCTCACGATTTTAACATTAAGCTGTCCCCCCTCCCCCCCCCGGCTGGCTTCTTTGTAGTCCTCAATGCGATAGAGAATCTCTTGCTGGTGACGGGGCTTGAATACCCTACCTCCAGCAAGAGATTGCTCTGATTGGTTCAGAAGCACCATCTTAGCTATTCAAAGCCAGTGCTCAATGAACCAATGACAGCCATTCAATGATGTCAGTCAATGGCTCTGATTGGTTCATTAAGTGCCACCTCTGATTGGCTCAGATGGTGATCCTGAACCAATCAGAGCAATCGCTTGCTGAAGACGGGGTATTCAAGCTCTGTCACCAACAAGAGATGCACCGTCGGCATTGAGAACTACTTAGAAGCCTACAGGAGTGCCACAGCCCAGCAGGAGTGACCCGAACAGCACCTGGTAGGTGAGTATTGCTTTTTTTTAATGTAGTGTAATTAGGGCTTATTTTCACGGTAGCGCTTATATTTCAAGCCCCTCATCCCATCCCTTGAAAATTTAGGGTAGGGTTTATTATCGGGGTAGGTTTTATTTTCAGGGAAACACGGTTATGAAAATGAAATTTAACTTATGTACATGCAGAGGCAGAAGTAACTGAACAATTGTTTTATCAAACTGATTGCATTTAGTAGAATGCATTTGTTTTAATATGACACAATTAGCAATTAATCAGTACTTTTGCTGATGAAAATGTATACACTTAATCTAAATGCAATACACCTTTCATCACAATTGTAATTAAGTTTTACTGATATTCTTACTTTTCAAAACAAAGTCTCTCGCTCCATATTTGTTTAGCATTATTGAGTTATTGATGAAATAACTGAAATGGAAAACTGTAATCACGCTGTACTACAACCTCCTTAATTCAAAAGATCTTTATTGAAAAATATAACTATAAGACTGATTATACTACCCAAACAGAAAATTCATCAAGTAGAAAAATTTACTCAAATGTATAACAACATTGTTAGTATATTTAATAAAGTCTACCATCAATAACATTGAATATACTCTTACAATTATTTTGCACATAAAGTTATTTAATTATAATACATAATCTCTCAAAATGGTTCCTGTGTTTCACTAATGAATTCCTTAATTACTAAAATTTATGCTAAATAGAAATGATTTCAATGCAGACAATAAATCAAGGGAGATTGTAGGGCACTGCTGGACTACATTATATTTTGGTAGATTTTGCTTAGCATTTCCACTTGACAAATCCTCCAAGGATTTTTAGGATGTCTTCACACGTGTTATAAAGCATTTTGTTGCGGAAAATCCATGGCTCTTACCATACAAGGCATGTGAAGGAAATTTCTAAAATATCCTGCACATGAAGCTGAAAAAATGAACAATTAATCCACAGTATTTTTGCCCTGATTAGGAAACTGGAGATAAGTAAAAAACACAGGACACAATACTGTTCACATACACTAAACACAGAACATGATAGTTCACACCTCATGTCTGGCCATCTGCACAGATATACAGAACAAGTCGCTGTTCACACCAACACACAAGGTCATGCATACCACACAGAGCAGGAACCCCACCCAGAACTCACATGCATAAAGGTAGCAAACGATAGCTAGTTCAAGTGTCCTCACACCAAGAGATAGAGAGTCAGCCACTGTTCTGACATAACAGGGAATCGTATCAGACATCACCCATCTGACACACACATAAGACATCAGACATCTGGAGGCAGCACCTGTAAAGGAATAAGGACAAACCTGCGTGTGTATGCACATGTGTGCACATATGCACTCAATGCACACACCCTGGAACGCAAGGGGGGGAGGGACAACAGGTGTCCAGACTATCCTCAAGGAAGGTGAGAGAGGCACTACAGACAAGCATGCACAATACTAGCTCTGAGTGGGTTTACAACCGAGTAAAACAGTAAAATGAGTAAAATGACCAGCATCTTCTACCAACAGATGCTGGTATTTAAGTGCTGCAGACCAGAGGGAATTGGCTGGAGAAACACCACACCCAGCCAGCTTAAGTAACCCTCACCTGTGAAGCTGTTCTCATGGAAACTTGTAGAACCACAGGCCCCAGATGTACAACTTAACTGTACTTATGTATCTAAGTTCATACATTAAAATGTCTGCATACATATCTATATAAAGAGGGATGTAAGATATGTTAAAGTTCATTTTCATTAATTAAATTGTCTTAAGAATTTAATATAAACAAATAAAAAGCAGTTACTCATTATCATAAACATATTTATCAAACAGCTATTATGATATTATATATAATGTTTTTGTTAATAATCTGTTTTTTGTATTTGTAGACAAAATATATATTTATTTTTAACATACTTTTATTGGTGACTGTTAAAAAAAAGCATAATATTTTGTAAATATTGTACATTTGCCTCTTATTATTAAAAAAAACTTTAACGAGTTTCATGTGGAAAATGTTCAGCACTCAATACACAAACATGTTTAGTCATCAATATATTGCTTATAAAATGTTTTTTACTTACAATAATTTAAGTTACTCTTAAATATAGCAAAATCAGGACACACAATGCAGTGTAATAATGTTTACAAAATTAGCATATTATGTACATCTTTTTTTAATACTTTAACAGCTAATTTATTAAAGTACACGTGGTGTTCAGTGCAAGATAATTTCCAAAAGGAAGGTAACAAAGCTGGAAAGAAATGTCTCATCTCCAAGTTCTGCAAGTAAATTGTAGTCTTTATTTTTGAATCTAAGTTCACACACTTTCATTTTCCACAAAGATGATAAATAATGCTCGAGAGCTCATTTCGAGCAACAAACCCCATTGAAGTCAATGGGGGACTCGAGCATTTTTGTATGGGACCGATGCTCCGCATAGGTGATGACTTGTGAAACACCAGAAAACATCAGAAAGTCATGGACACACCACAGAAATTGATAGGGAAGAGCAGGGGCAGCATGCATGGCTACATCTGAGGCTCCCAGGTCCCACTACTAAGCCAAAATGGGGGCAAGAGCCTGGCGGTCACCCCCTAACAATTTACTTGGGACAAACCCTCATTAGCAAGGCACACGCATTGGCACACCTAAGCACCACACTACCTGCAGCCAAGGACAATCAATCCCTGCAGGTGACACCGCTGCCTCTTTCCTGGGTTACATGCTGGCATTGCTGTCCAATCCTCCACACGATCCTGCATCCACAGCGCACACAAAAGTTTCCCTGCGCAGCGTTCAGCTGGCCTCATGTCACACGCTCGCTTCATACCTACACCACCCTCATGTCTATTTATAAGTGCGTACTGGATGAGGAGGAACCGGAGGCACACACTGCAGAGGGTTGGCAGGGCTAGGCAGTGAAACTCTTTGAAAGTGTGGGCGATAGCCCACAATGCTGTTGAGAATTGATGATAAATTGACATACGATCATCATTCCAATCCCGTGCCACCTCCGTCACAAAATTGTCAGGAGCCGCAAACGTGGGCATAAAGGGGACTCAGGTGCCAGCACTTCTACACATCTCCACAATGCAGCAATACTGTGTGTGGCAAGCACGTGAGCAGGCCCAGGGTCAGGCTCGGTCCCAGCCTCCACCTTGTATGACCGAAGGTGCCGCGAGTTACATAGCAATGGGAAATCCATGTGTCCCCACACAATTCATTCTGTGTAGGTGTCAGATAGCTCAACACCACAATGGGAAGTCTTTGAGTTCCTTGGGCTTGCCTATGCTGTCGGTGCACAAAGATGGTATTACACAGAAGAAATCAGAGTGCCCAAAACATGGCTGAGTTTCACCCCGCCAAGGACCTCGGCCTCGGCCCACATTTCTGCCATAGTCAGTCAGTTGTGCCAGACAGGTAAAACATCGCAATGGGAAGTCTTTGTGCCCCCACAGCATAGACAAGCCCCAGGAACTGAAAGATGGTATTACACATGAAGAAAACAGAGTGCACAAACATGCAGAGTTTCACCATGCCAAGGGCCTCCGTCCACATTTGTACCCTAGTCAGTCAGTGTATTTGTGCCAGACAGGTACAAAAACGTGATGGGAAGTGTTTGTGCACCCACAGCATAGGCGAGCCCCTGGAACCCAAGGAAAGTATTACACATGAAGAAATCAGAGTGCCCAAACATGGCAGAGTTTTACCCCACCAAGGACATCCGCCTCGGCCCACATTTCTGGCCAATTCATTCTTTGTATGTGTAAGATAGCTGAACAATGCAATAGGAAGCCTTTGTGCACCAACAGTATAGGCGAGCCCCTGGAACCCAGGGACAAAATTAAACAGGAAGAAAAGAGAGTGCCCAAACATGGCAGAGTTTCACCCCGCCCAGGACCTCAGCCCACACTTCTGCCCTAGTCATTCATTGTATTTGTGCCAGATAGGTAAAACACTGCAATGGAAAAGCCGTCTGCACCCTAGTCAAATCAATCAGTGTATTTGTGCCAGACAGGTAAAACAACGCAATAGGAAGTCTTTGTGCACCCACAGCATAGGCGAGCCCATGAAACTCAAAGACGGTATTACACATAATTAAATCAGAGAACCCAAACAAGGCAATTTCACCCCGTCAAGGACCTCAGCCTCGGCTCACACGCTCAGTAATCGTGGACATAAAGCGGACTCAGATAACTGTGGTAACACAAGAGAAAATACATGTTGCCCACCACTGATCCCCAGACCCCAAGCAGGAGGAGGTGGCATATTAAGGCCAAGAAACCATGAACGAGGTCGGAATCGCAATACTCTGTGTGGGAAGTACGCGAGCGGACCCTGGGTCAGGCTCGGCCCCAGCCTCCACCTTGTGTGACATCTCCAGGCAGATTAATTTGACAATGTGCACATTTAAAGCTTGTGCATGCTGGTGGGTGGCGGCGTATTTCCGCTTTCGATTCGACACTTGTGTTAGCGACAGCTGTTCGCTGCACTGAGAGACATTGCTGGATGGAGTGAAGGACCGTGGAGGTGAGCGTGGGGGTGCAGGCCGGGAGGCGCTCGTGCCTGCATCATGGGAGGGGGATTGGATCTGTGTGGCAGGTTGGGGCACAGGGGAAGAGGGAGTGTTGTGACCCGGAGGCGGTAAATGTCCTTCGTCCTACCTTGTGGGGTGTTTGGCCATCATATGCCTGCGCATGCTGGTGGTGGTCAGGCTGGTAGTGGTGGCTCCCCAGCTGACCTTGGTGCGACACAGGTTACACACCACTGTTCGATGTTCGTCCAAGCTCTCACTAAAAAACATCCACACCTTTGAACACCTGGCCCACTGCACAGAGGCTTGCCACGAGGGGGTGCTTTGGGAAACAGTTGGGGATTCTTCGCTCTGGCCCTGCCTCTACCCCTGGCCACTCCACTGCCTGTTCCAACCTGTTCTGCTGCTGCACTTGCCTTCCCCTCTGAAGCCCTGTCCTCAGTAGGCTTAGCAAACCAGGTGGGGTCAGTCACCTCATAGTCCAGCAGCTCTACCTCCGAATCCTCTGTGCGCTCCTCACTCAGACTTACTGCCCTTACTGCTACCTCACTGACAGAAAACTGTGTCTCCTCATCCACAAAAAGCTCTTGAGACAGTTGCCGGAAGTCCCCAGCCTCATCACCCAGACTCCGGGAACTTTCCAACGATTGGGCATCGGTCACAACAAACTCCTCAGGTGAGAGAGGAACCATATTTTCCCACTCAGGGCAGGGACCCAAGAACAGTTCCTGAGAGTCTGCCTGCTTAGAATATGTCATTTTCATGGATTGAGGAGGCTGGGAGGAAGGAGGAGCAGCCAGAGGATTTAGAGTTGAAGTCCTTAGGCTGGGAGTAGTGGACTGCGTAGAAGACTGCGTAGTTGATACATTGCTGGACGCGTTTTCTGCCATGCATGACAGGACCTGCTCGCACTGCTCCGTTTGTAATAAAGGTCTACCACGTGGACCCGCAAATTGTGATATGAAGCTGGGGAGCCCAGAAACTTGCCTCTCTCCTAATCCCTCAGCAACCGGCTGTGATTCACCATACCCAGGAACTCGGCCTGCGCCCACAGTCTCACTTGGACGCCCGCGTCCACGTCCATGTCCTCGACCTTTACCCTTACTCCTCATCATGGCGGATTAAGAAAAGAGCAGGGCCCAAATTAATTACCCCACTGTACAGCACTGACAACTGTGGCTAATTCACCGCACACAGAGACTTGTAGAAAGCGGAGGCTCTATGCTGTGACTTGAAAAATTTAACCCTGCGGTCTTATGCTGATACCCAGGGGTAATTTACCGCTCACAGAGACTTGTAGATAATAGAGGCTGTATGGAGTGGGAGAAGACTTTAAAGCCAGTGGATAGTGTTGGTAACTGCGGCTATCTCAACCCCCTCAAGGAAAGGGTATTGTGAGACGCTCTGCACAGTGGCAGAGCTGAAATACTTTGCAGTGGCCTAGAAAATATTAGAGTACTGTTTCACGGTGAGAGCTCGTTGTAAGGCACTGCAGGCTGAGTACGCTATAGCTGCAACGCTGGGAACAGGCCTAGATGCGTAATACAAAAGTTGGTGCACTACTGCTCCCAGCCAGCCACAACTCTAAAGCACACAGTGAGATGTGGCCCTAAGAAGGAGCATTGGGGTTCTTGTATGGAGGATCAGGACTGTAAAACTTTCCCTATCTAGGCAGCTCTGTCCCTAAACTCTGCGTTATGCACTGCACACACAGAACGGTATAACTGAAATACTTTGCAGTAGCCTAGGAAATTCTAAACTCTGCGTAATACACTGCAGACTGAGAACGCTATAGCTGAAATGGCCTGCACAGCCCGAGATGCTTAAAAAAAAAATTGGTACACTACTGCTCCAAGCCAGCCACAACTATAATGCACACGATGAGGAGTAGCCCTAAGAAAGACCATTGGGGTTCTTGAAGACAGGATCCTACGCTAACACTGTCCCTGTATAAGCAGAAGCACTTTCCCTAACCACTGCCAGCATGCGTCTGAGGAGAGCCGCGGGCAGGACCAGTTTAAGTACTCGTCGGTCACCTGATCTCGCGAGCCACTCACTACTGTGGGGGGAGAGGGGGCTGGCAGGTCACAGCAGGAAGTGGTAATGCCTTCCCCGCATGTTTATTGGCTAGAAAATGGCACTAAAATGCGGGTAAGGAAATGCAATTGACTTGTGTACCACGTGGTGTTCGTCTCGAGTAACGAGCATCTCAAATACCCTAATACTCGAACGAGCATCAAGCTCAGACGAGTGTGCTCGCTCATCTCTAATGATAAATTCTAGATTTATGAAAGAAAACACAATGCATTCAATTGTTCTGTTAATATATAATTTCGAACTATGTTATCAGAAAAAATGTTAAAAACTATTATTATATGGGGGCCCATACATATAGAATAATAATTAGAGATGAGCGAACACCAAAATGTTCGGGTGTTCGTTATTCGGAACGAACTTCCCGCGATGCTCGAGGGTTCGTTTCGAACAACGAACCCCATTGAAGTCAATGGGCGACCAGAGCATTTTTGTATTTCGCCGATGCTCGCTAAGGTTTTCATGTGTGAAAATCTGGGCAATTCAAGAAAGTGATGGGAATGACACAGAAACGGATAGGGCAGGCGAGGGGCTACATGTTGGGCTGCATCTCAAGTTCACAGGTCCCACTATTAAGCCACAATACCGGCAAGAGTGGCCCCCCCCCCTCCCAACAACTTTTACTTCTGAAAAGCCCTCATTAGCATGGCATACCTTTGCTAAGCACCACACTAGCTACAACAAAGCACAATCACTGCCTGGATGACACTCCGCTGCCACTTCTCCTGGGTTACATGCTGACCAACCGCCCCCCCTCCCCCCCACAGCGCACACCAAAGTGTCCCTGCGCTGCCTTCAGCTGCCCTCATGCCACACCACCCTCATGTCTATTTAGAAGTGCGTCTGCCATGAGGAGGAACCGCAGGCACACACTGCAGAGGGTTGGCACGGCTAGGCAGCGACCCTCTTTAAAAGTGGCGGGGCGATAGCCCACAATGCTGTACAGAAGCAATGAGAAATAGAATCCTGTGCCACCGCCATCAGGAGCTGCACACGTAGGCATAGCAATGGGGAACCTATGTGCCACACACTATTCATTCTGTCAAGGTGTCTGCATGCCCCAGTTAGACCGGGCTTTTTAATTCATAGACACAGGCAGGTACAACTCCCTATTGTGAAGTCCCTGTGGACCGACAGCATGGGTGGGTGCCAGGAAGCCACCGGCGGTACATAGAAATATCCCATTGCATTGCCCAACACAGCTGAGGTAGTAATGTCGTGCGTAATACAGGTGGGCTTCGGCCCACACTGCATGCCCCAGTCAGACTGGGGTTCTTTACAAGTGTACAGATGTGTTAAAAACTCCGTGTGCACCTACAGCATGGGTGGCTCCCTGGAACCCACCGGCGGTACACAAAAATATCCCATTGCATTGCCCAACACAGCTGAGGTAGTAATGTCGTGCATAATGCAGGTGGGCATCGGCCCACACTGCATGCCCCAGTCAGACTGGGGTTCTTTAGAAGTGGACACATGTAGGTTAAACTCCCTGTGGACCCACTGCCTGGGTGGGTGCCAGGAAGCCACCGGCGGTACATAGAAATATCCCATTGCATTGCCCAACACAGCTGAGGTAGTAATGTCGTGCGTAATACAGGTGGGCTTCGGCCCACACTGCATGCCCCAGTCAGACTGGGGTTCTTTAGAAGTGTACAGATGTATTAAAAACTCCGTGTGCACCTACAGCATGGGTGGCTCCCTGGAACCCACCGGCGGTACATAAAAATATCCCATTGCATTGCCCAACACAGCTGAGGTAACGTCAGCTGTAATGCAGGTGGGCTAAAAATTAATTTGATTACACTGTAGGCGAGGGCCCACAAAAATTGCTGTATCAACAGTACTAATGTAAATCCCAAAAATTGGCCATGGCCAGCCAAGAGGGCAGGTGAAACCCATTAATCGCTTTGGTTAATGTGGCTTAAGTGGTAACTAGGCCTGGAGGCAGCCCAGTGTAACGAAAAATTGGTTCAAGTTAAAGTTCCAACGCTTTTAAGCGCATTGAAACTTATAAAAATTGTTCAGAAAAATTATTTGAGTGAGCCTTGTGGCCCTAAGAAAAATTGCCCGTTCAGCGTGATTACGTGAGGTTTCAGGAGGAGGAGCAGGAGGAGGAGGAGGAATATTAGACACAGATTGATGAAGCAGAAATGTCCCCGTTTTGGATGGTGAGAGAGAACGTAGCTTCCATCCGCGGGTGCAGCCTACGTATTGCTTACGTATCGCTGCTGTCCGCTGGTGGAGAACAGAAGTCTGGCGAAATCCAGCCTTTGTTCATCTTGATGAGTGTTAGCCTGTCGGCACTGTCGGTTGACAAGCGGCTACGCTTATCTGTGATGATTCCCCCAGCCGCACTAAACACCCTCTCCGACAAGACGCTAGCCGCAGGACAAGCAAGCACCTCCAGGGCATACAGCGCTAGTTCAGGCCACGTGTCCAGCTTCGACACCCAGTAGTTGTAGGGGGCAAAGGCGTCACCAAGGATGGTCGTGCGATCCGCTACGTACTCCCTCACCATCCTTTTACAGTGCTCCCGCCGACTCAGCCGTGACTGGGGAGCGGTGACACAGTCTTGGTGGGGAGCCATAAAGCTGGCCAGGCCCTTAAAGACTGTTGCACTGCCTGGGATGTACATGCTGCTCGATCTACGCACATCCCCTGCTACCTTGCCCTCGGTACTGCGCCTTCTGCCACTAGCGCTGTCGGCTGGGAATTTTACCATCAGCTTGTCCGCAAGGGTCCTGTGGTATAGCAACACTCTCGAACCCCTTTCCTCTTCGGGAATCAGAGTGGGCAGGTTCTCCTTATACCGTGGATCGAGCAGTGTGTACACCCAGTAATCCGTCGTGGCCAGAATGCGTGCAACGCGAGGGTCACGAGAAAGGCATCCTAACTTGAAGTCAGCCATGTGTGCCAGGGTACCTGTACGCAACACATGGCTGTCTTCACTAGGAAGATCACTTTCAGGATCCTCCTCCTCCTCCTCCTCCTCCTCAGGCCATACACGCTGAAAGGATGACAGGCAATCAGCCGGTGTACCGTCAGCAGCGGGCCAAGCTGTCTCTTCCCCCTCCTCCTCATCCTCCTCATGCTCCTCCTCCTCCTCCTGTACGCGCTGAGAAATAGACAGGAGGGTGCCCTGACTATCCAGCGACATACTGTCTTCCCCCGCCCCCGTTTCCGAGCGCAAAGCAGCTGCCTTTATGGTTTGCAGGGAATTTCTCAAGATGCATAGCAGAGGAATGGTGACGCTAATGATTGTAGCATCGCCGCTCACCACCTGGGTAGACTCCTCAAAATTACCAAGGACATGGCAGATGTCTGCCAACCAGGCCCACTCTTCTGAAAGGAATTGAGGAGGCTGACTCCCACTGCGCCGCCCATGTTGGAGTTGGTATTCGACTATAGCTCTACGTTGTTCATAGAGCCTGGCCAACATGTGGAGCGTAGAGTTCCACCGTGTGGGCACGTCGCACAGCAGTCGGTGCACTGGCAGCTTAAAGTGATGTTGCAGGGTGCGCAGGGTGGCAGCGTCCGTGTGGGACTTGCGAAAATGTGCGCAGAGCCGGCGCGCCTTTACGAGCAGGTCTGACAAGCGTGGGTAGCTTTTCAGAAAGCGCTGAACCACCAAATTAAAGACGTGGGCCAGGCATGGCACGTGCGTGAGGCTGCCGAGCTGCAGAGCCGCCACCAGGTTACGGCCGTTGTCACACACGACCATGCCCGGTTGGAGGCTCAGCGGCGCAAGCCAGCGGTCGGTCTGCTGTGTCAGACCCTGCAGCAGTTCGTGGGCCGTGTGCCTCTTATCGCCTAAGCTGAGTAGTTTCAGCACGGCCTGCTGACGCTTGCCCACCGCTGTGCTGCCACACCGCGCGACACCGACTGCTGGCGACATGCTGCTGCTAACACATCTTGATTGCGAGACAGAGGAGGAGGAGGAGGAGGGTGCTTTAGTGGAGGAAGCATACACCTCCGCAGATACCACCACCGAGCTGGGGCCCGCAATTCTGGGGGTGGGTAGGACATGAGCGGTCCCAGGCTCTGACTCTGTCCCAGCCTCCACTAAATTCACCCAATGTGCCGTCAGGGAGATGTAGTGGCCCTGCCCGCCTGTGCTTGTCCACGTGTCCGTAGTTAAGTGGACCGTGACAGTAACCGCGTTGGTGAGGGCGCGTACAATGTTGCGGGAGACGTGGTCGTGCAGGGCTGGGACGGCACATCGGGAAAAGTAGTGGCGACTGGGAACTGAGTAGCGCGGGGCCGCCGCCTCCATGATACTTTTGAAGGACTCCGTTTCCACAACCCTATACGGCAGCATCTCAAGGCTGATGAATTTTGCTATGCGGACGGTTAACGTTTGAGCGTGCGGGTGCGTGGCGGCGTACTTGCGCTTGCGCTCCAACAGTTGCGCAAGCGACGGCTGGACGGTGCGCTGAACTACACTGCTGGATGGGGCCGAGGACAGCGGAGGTGAGGGTGTGGGTGCAGGCCAGGAGACGGTAGTGCCTGTGTCCTGAGAGGGGGGTTGCATCTCAGTGGCAGGTTGGGGCACAGGGGGAGAGGCAGGGGTGCAAACCGGAGGCGCTGAACGGCCTTCGTCCCACCTTGCGGGGTGCTTGGCCATCATATGTCTGCGCATGGTGGTGGTGGTGAGGCTGTTGGTGTTGGCTCCCCGGCTGAGCTTTGCGCGACAAAGGTTGCACACCACTGTTCGTCGGTCGTCAGGCGTCTCTGTGAAAAACTGCCAGACCTTAGAGCACCTCGGCCTCTGCAGGGTGGCATGGCGCGAGGGGGCGCTTTGGGAAACACTTGGTGGATTATTCGGTCTGGCCCTGCCTCTACCCCTGGCCACCGCACTGCCTCTTGCAACCTGCCCTGCTGATGCCCTTGACTCCCCCTCTGAAGACCTGTCCTCCTGAGTAAGCGTTGCACACCAGGTGGGGTCAGTCACCTCATCGTCCTGCTGCTCTTCCTCCGAATCCTCTGTGCGCTGCTCCCTCGGACTTACTGCCCTTACTACTACCTCACTGCAAGACAACTGTGTCTGATCGTCATCGTCCTCCTCACCCACAGAAAGTTGTTGAGACAGTTGGCGGAAGTCCTCAGCCTCTTCCCCCGGACCCCGGGAACTTTCGAATGGTTGGGCATCAGTGACGATAAACTCCTCTGGTGGGAGAGGAACCGCTGCTGCCCAATCTAAGCAGGGGCCCGAGAACAGTTCCTGGGAGTGTTCCCGCTCCTGAGCAGGTGTTATTGTAGTGGAGTGAGGAGGCTGGGAGGAAGGAGGAGCAGCAGACAGAGGATTCGGATTGGCAGCAGTGGACGGCGCAGAACTGCGGGTAGACGATAGGTTGCTCGAAGCACTTTCTGCCATCCAGGACAGGACCTGCTCACACTGCTCATTTTCTAATAACCGTCTCCCGTGTGGACCCATTAATTGGGCGATGAATGTGGGGACACCAGAAACGTGCCTCTCTCCTAATCGCGCAGCAGTCGGCTGCGACACACCTGGATCAGGAGCTTGGCCTGTGCCCACACCCTGACTTGGCCCTCCGCGTCCTCGGCCGCGTCCACGTCCTCTAGGCCTACCCCTACCCCTCAGCATGCTGTATTACCAGTGATTTGATTTCACAGGCAGCTAATAAATTGGCGCAAGACTGCAGGCCAAATATAATTTTTTCCCTTTTTTGAAAACGAAAGGCCCCACTGCCTCTAGTGAATGAATAATCTAAGTTTAATAACTGCTGTTTTCCTGCTAATGTGTCACAGAACGTGAGGGTAGCAGAGTTATTAACTGTGGCAGAGCAGGTATTTTTTTTCCCAATTAAGGAAAGCAAATGGCAAAGCCAGGAGTAAAACGTAGCTGGGTGCGTATGATTTTTACAGGTTGCACACGCAGCCGACACGTGTCCACCGGCGTTAGTACGGACAGAGGCAGGACAAATAGAATTATTTTCCGTTTTTTTGCACCAAAAGGCAGCACTGCGTATATTCTATGAACATGAGAAGTTTAATAACTGTGCTGTTTTCCTGCTAATGTGTCACAGAACGTGAGGGTAGCAGAGTTATTAACTGTGGCAGAGCAGGTATTTTTTTTCCCAATTAAGGAAAGCAAATGGCGAAGCCAGGAGTAAAACGTAGCTGGGTGCGTATGATTTTTACAGGTTGCACACGCAGCCGACACGTGTCCACCGGCGTTAGTACGGACAGAGGCAGGACAAATAGAATTATTTTCCGTTTTTTTGCACCAAAAGGCAGCACTGCGTATATTCTATGAACATGAGAAGTTTAATAACTGTGCTGTTTTCCTGCTAATGTGTCACAGAACGTGAGGGTAGCAGAGTTATTAACTGTGGCAGAGCAGGTATTTTTTTTCCCAATTAAGGAAAGCAAATGGCGAAGCCAGGAGTAAAACGTAGCTGGGTGCGTATGATTTTTACAGGTTGCACACGCAGCCGACACGTGTCCACCGGCGTTAGTACGGACAGAGGCAGGACAAATAGAATTATTTTCCGTTTTTTTGCACCAAAAGGCAGCACTGCGTATATTCTATGAACATGAGAAGTTTAATAACTGTGCTGTTTTCCTGCTAATGTGTCACAGAACGTGAGGGTAGCAGAGTTATTAACTGTGGCAGAGCAGGTATTTTTTTCCCAATTAAGGAAAGCAAATGGCGAAGCCAGGAGTAAAACGTAGCTGGGTGCGTATGATTTTTACAGGTTGCACACGCAGCCGACACGTGTCCACCGCCCTTAGGACGGACAGAGGCTGGACAAATAGAATTATTTTCACTTGTTTTACAAGCAAAAGGCAGCACTGCGTATATTCAATGAATAATAACTGTGTTGTGGCCCTGCCTATACAATTCTTTCCCTGCAGTATCAATGGAGGGTGGAATGCTCTGCAGAGGCGATTTTGAGAAGCAAAAAAAAATGCAGCACAGCTAACAGCAGCCTGGACAGTACTGCACACGGATAAATATGGCCCTAGAAAGGACCGTTGAGGTTCTTGAAGGCTACACTCACTCCTAACACTCTCCCTGCCTATGCAGCACTTCTGTCCCTAATGCCGGGTGCAACGCTCTGCAGAGCCGATTTTGAGAAAAAAAAAAATGGCACTGCTAACAGCAGCCAACACACAGCTATCAGTGGCCCTAATAAGGACCTTTGGGGGGTCTTGAAGCCTACACTAACTACCAATTCTTTCCCTACAGCAGCTCCGGTACAAACAGCACTGTCCCTCACTAACTCACACGGCATCTGAGCCGAACCGCGGGAGGGGCCGACTTTTATGTTCGGGTGACACCTGATCTTCCCAGCCACTCACAGCAGGGGGGTGGTATAGGGCTTGAACGTCACAGGGGGAAGTTGTAATGCCTTCCCTGTCTTTCAATTGGCCAAAAAAAGCGCGCTAACGTCTCAGGGAAGGAAGTGAAAGTAACCAGAACACCGCATGGTGTTCGTTACGAATAACGAACATCCCGAACACCCTAATATTCGCACGAATATCAAGCTCGGAAGAACACGTTCGCTCATCTCTAATAATAATACCTTTTTTTTAATATTATTTATACTTTTAATGTAAAGATATTTGTGTAAATGTTGCAATAGAATGTGAAGGTTTAAAATTAGAGATGAGCGAGCACGCTCATATAAGGCAATTGCTCGAGCGAGCATTGCTCGAGCGAGTAACTGCATTATCGTCTGAGCAGGCTTGGGGGCTACCTCCCACCGCCCCCCGCTCACCCCCGCCGCCCCCTTCCCTCCCCCCCCCCTGAGCCTGCTTGGACGAGAATGCAGTTACTCGACAAGAGCGATGCTCGCTCGTGTAACTGCCTTTTCCGAGCATGCTCGCTCATCTCTATTTACAATCATTGTGTCTAGTTAAGTGCACATGTTAAGCAAAATACATTTTTTGATGACTAATTTTTAAATTTTGTTGGATCTGTTTTTACATGATTAAAATTATAGTTCGGTAATTTGTAACATAAAAATAGTAATTATGTTATTTACAGTTATCTAACTATACACAATATTACTAACATTTCTTATTACTGAATTTAATTTTAAAATGGCAAGAATGTTTTATGTTATAAAAAAAATAGTTTGGTAAAATGTTTACATCTTTAATATTGCAAATAATAAAAAAATTGAAAGTGACATAGTAATCTATGCAATGTGTTTTTCTGATCATGTTAATAAAAGAAATCTTAAATTCATTTTAAATGTTGACATAGCCCCAACGTTTAATAGCGTATTTCAAAATAGAATGTTCTATTTTAGGCCTCGGTCACATGGGCGTTTTTTCCCGTGATTTGCGGATCGCATGACGGAGGCGCATCCGCAAATCGTGTGACCGGGGCTGAAAAATCGCCCAAAAAATCTGCTCCTAGCCGCGTTTCATTAGAAACCGGCCGGAGCAGTGCAGCGCTGTCCAGCGCAGCAATGGGCTGTGGGCGATCTCACGATGAATTTTCGGGAAGGGCTTAAAAATATAAGCCTTTCCCTGAAATTCATCCAGAAATGTGTAAAAAGTAAAAAAAAATATATACTCACCTTGTCCCTGCAGCCGGAGTTCAGCCGCGGCCTGCCGGCAGTTCTCCTGAACTGCTGTGAGTAGTATTCAGCAGCCGGGGATTTAAAATCCCCACCTGCTGAATGAGCTGCCTCTGATTGGTCACAGCCTCACCAATCAGAGGCAGCTCTCACTCACCTATTCATGAATTCATGAATGGGTGAATGAGTGCTGCCTCTAATTGGCTCAGCGCAGGGACCAATCAGGGGCAGCTCTCAGCTGTCATTCAGCTGAGAGCTGCCCCTGATTGGGCCCAGCGCTGAGGGGTCTTTTACATGGGCGCTGTCCTTGCGCTGTATAGCCACGAGCAAAGATCTAAAACCAAAAGCCTACTGGTTATGACCCCCCCTAAAGTAAAACAATCTTTATTACATAAACATTCACACACGCTACAAAATCACAGCAAGCACTGCAGAAAATCGTCTGAATGGAATATCTTCTGCAGTGCTAGTTGTGAGGGTTAGGGCCATTCACATGGTTGGGACAGACTGAAAAGATGGGCTGATGAAAAGAGAGAGATGGAGGGAGTCCCCGGTGGATCCCCCTTCATCTCTCTCTCTCTCCAGTGAAGGAAAGTCTCACTGCAGAGATGAAGGGGGTTCCCCCAGGGCTTCCCTTCATCACCAGGGACTCCCTTTATCTAAGTGCATAGCCTAGGTTCCCCTGCCAAGGAAAATAAGGAATACACCTGCTGCTGGGGATTTCCCTGCAGGGGAACCCCAGCATTGCACTGCTGGGGATTTACCTGCTGGGGAACCCCAGCATCACACATCTGGGGAATTCCTTATTCTTCCCTGCAGGGGAACCTGGAATCGCTCTGCTGGGGAATTATTCTCCTTTTGCCGGCAGCCTTGCATAGACTTCTAAAGGAGGCTTCTGCGATTGCCTGCCAAAAGAGAGGTCAAGACCTGTTTTTTCAAGTAGCAGGGAATTTCAGTTTCTGAATTCTGATGTCTTATCTTTTTTGTTGCAATTTTTTTGATATGGCTACGAATCTTTCATCTGAAGGTTTCCATAAGAAACCATTGGTTTTATTAGTCGCAATTTTTTAAAGCATGTAACATAGCTGCAGAAAATTGACCATGTGAAGTAGGCCTAAGTGGAATAAAACACCTATGAAAATATTATAATTTCAAGACTCTTGCAGTTCCTGTAGACAAAAGTATGCATGGATCATCATAGTTCATGCCATAATGGTATAGAAATTGGGAGGTCACTAAGCTGACTCTTATCATGCTAGAATGTGGAGAAATGGAACACCACATGTTACCCTCATGTTATGAAATTTGCTGCATTTACCAAGCCACTGGACATATACCGTCAAACAGTACATTAATTGTAGGAGAAAAGGGGTTATATATGTGGCAAAATGCCAATGTCCATAAATTTACATGGGAAAAACTACAACATTTCTAAATATCTTAACTTGGTAAGAATGACAGCTGACTAGAGATGAGCAAACGTACTCGTTTAGGGCAATTACTCGATCAAGCATCGCTTTTTTCGAGTAACTGCCTACTCTGGTGAAAACATTCGGGGGGGGGCGCCGGGGGGCGGGGGCATTGTGGTGGAGTGGGGGGTAGCAGTGGGGAACAGGGGTGAGCTCTCTCTCCCCCCCCCCCCCCTCTCACCCCCGGCGCCCCCCGAATCTTTTCGCCCGATTAGGCAGTTACTCGAAAATAGCGATGCTCGATCGAGTAATTGCTCTAAACGAGTACATTCGCTAATCTCTACAGCTGACACTTAAGTAGCTGTGTACATGAACAACATGCATGTTGGTAATATTGAGTCTTTAAAATTTTGAGGACTCTATTTTGTGAAATTTGGCTCATGAGATGGGAAGTTAAATTCCAAATTGATGAAAGAAGAGGCGAAATAGGTATTTAAACTAGACAGCAGGACCTTTATTGGATGGAATGAATGTTTTCCCTTATCTGCTTTTTATTTCATACACTCTAGTATATTAAACTGTATAGATTTCTGTTTGCATCTTTATTTATTTTTCAGAATCTCTGACAGTTTTCAAGTAGATAGTTTTGAATGGTTTCTTTAGAAAGATAAAATAATCTATATGCAATCTATATTAAATGCCACCCCTCACAACTGGGTGTTGTATCTGGTATTATGCTCACAATAGCCTGAGACTATATAATATATTTTTCCAGGGTTTCGTTGCTGTACTAATACCTTTTGATACTACTAACTTGGTGTCTATTATTGTATCTGACTGGCTGGTAGAGACTTTATCTATTTCTTTGCATAGAGAAGCTTTTCTTATCTGAATTTCTTTAAGTTTAGCTTCTGCTCTTCTGAGCATGTCTGCTGTGTTATACTGGTCCTTTTCACACCCAATGCACTCTGAACATGCTCTGGTGGTACATTTGAATTGGGCATGAGGGAATGACTACTGTTAGTGCTATTACAAATGGCAATCACAGATAATGTCTCCTTATTGGATGAAACTACGTATATGATCCCATTGGAAGTTGGATCATTTGTCCCAGTTATTTATCAAGTAGGGGCTATTTTCATTATCGCCTTGTTCTTTCTCCTGATGACACCTAGTTAGGCAAAACATGTCAGGGCAGCTAGTGGTTATATTTTAGCTCTGGATTCTACTGCTGCTCTATATATACATGTGGGTGATTGTGGCTGGTGTTTAATACCTCCATATTCTGTCATGCTAAGAGTCAGATTGGTAACCTCCCACAACTAGTGATGCTTTGATCACTAGCGGCAATAGCGGCAAGAGTGGGCCCCCCCCCCTCCCAACAATTTTTTTTACTTCTGAAAAGCCCTTATTAGCAATGCATACCTTAGCTAAGCACCACACTACCTCCAACAAAGCACAATCACTGCCTGCATGACACTCCACTGCCACTTCTCCTGGGTTACATGCTGACCAACCCCCCCCCCCCATGACCCAGTGTCCACAGCGCACACCAAACTGTCCCTGCCCAGCCTTCAGCTGCCCTCATGCCACACCACCCTCATGTCTATTTATAAGTGCGTCTGCCAGAGGAACCGCAGGCACACACTGCAGAGGGTTGGCACGGCTAGGCAGCGACCCTCTTTAAAAGGGGCGGGGCGATAGTCCACAATGCTGTACATAAGCAATGAGAAATCCAATCCTGTGCCACCTCCATCTGGAGCTGCACACGTGGGCATAGCAATGGGGAACCTATGTGCCACACACTATTCATTCTGTCAAGGTGTCTGCATGCCCCAGTCAGACCGCGTTTTTTTATAAATAGTCACAGGCAGGTACAACTCCGCAATGGGAATTCCGTGTGCACCCACAGCATGGGTGGCTCCCTGGAACCCACCGGCTGTACATAAATGTATCCCATTGCAGTGCCCTGGACAGCAGAGCTAACGTCAGATTAAATGCAGGTGGGCTTCGGCCCACACTGCATGCCCCAGTCAGACTGGGGTTCTTTAGAAGTGGACAGATGCAGTTACAACTCCCTGTGGACCCACAGCATGGGTGGCTCCCTGGAACCCACCGGCGGTACATAAATATATCCCATTGCATTGCCCATCACAGCTGAGGTAATAATGTCATGTTTAATGCAGGTGGGCTTCGGCCCACACTGCATGCCCCAGTCAGACTGGGGTTCTTTAGAAGTGGACACATGCAGTTACAACTCCCTGTGGACCCACAGCATGGGTGGGTGCCAGGAAGCCACCGGCGGTACATAAATATATCCCATTGCAGTGCCCAACACAGCTGATGTAACGTCAGCTGTAATGCAGGTGGGCTAAAAATTAATTGGATTACACTGTAGGCGAGGGCCCCCAAAAATTGGTGTACCAACAGTACTAATGTACCTGAGAAAAATTGCCCATGCCCAACCAAGAGGGCAGGTGAAACCCATTAATCGCTTTGGTTAATGTGGCTTAATTGGTAACTAGGCCTGGAGGCAGCCCAGTAAAAATAAAAATTGGTTGAGGTGAAAGTTTCAACGCTTTAATGAGCATTGAAACGTATAAAAATTGTTTAGAAAAATTATATGACTGAGCCTTGTGGGCCTAAGAAAAATTGCCCGTTCGGCGTGATTATGTGAGGTTTCAGGAGGAGGAGCAGGAGGAGGAGGAGGAATATTGTACACAGATTGATGAAGCAAAAAGGTCCCCTTTTTGGATGGTGATAGAGAACGATGCTTCCATCCGCGGGTGCAGCCTACGTATTGTTTAGGTATCGCTACTGTCCGCTGGTGGAGAAGAGAAGTCTGGGGAAATCCAGGCTTTGTTCATCTTGATGAGTGTAAGCCTGTCGGCACTGTCGGTTGACAGGTGGGTACGCTTATCCGTGATGATTCCCCCAGCCATACTAAACACACTCTCTGACAAGACGCTAGCCGCAGGACAAGCAAGCACCTCCAGGGCATACAGCGCGAGTTCAGGCCACGTGTCCAGCTTCGACACCCAGTAGTTGTAGGGGGCAGAGGCGTCACCGAGGACGTTCGTGCGATCGGCTACGTACTCCCTCACCATCCTTTTACAGTGCTCCCGCCAACTCAGCCTTGACTGGGGACCGGTGACACAGTCTTGCTGGGGAGCCATAAAGCTGGCAAAGGCCTTGGATAATGTTCCCCTGCCTGTGCTGTACATGCTGCCTGATCTCTGCGCCTCCCCTGCTACCTGGGCCGCGGAGATGCGCCTTCGGCCACTAGCGCTGTCGGATGGGAAGTTTACCATCAGTTTGTCAACCAGCGCCCTGTGGTATAGCATCATTCTCAAACCCCTTTCCTCTTCGGGAATGAGAGTGGAAAGGCTCTCCTTATACCGTGGGTCGAGCATTGTGTACACCTAGTAATCCGTAGTGGCCAGAATGCGTGTAACGCGAGGGTCACGAGAAAGGCATCCTAACATGAAGTCAGCCATGTGTGCCAGGGTACCTGTACGCAACACATGCCTGTCCTCACTCGGAAGATCACTTTCAGGATCCTCCTCCTCTGGCCATACACGCTGAAAGGATGACAGGCAAGCAGCATCAGTACCCTCCGCAGTGGGCCAAGCTGTCTCTTCCCCCTCCTCCTCATGCTCCTCCCCCTCCTCCTCCTCCTCAACGCGCTAAGATATAGACATGAGGGTGCTCTGACTATCCAGCGACATACTGTCTTCCCCCGCCTCCGTTTCAGAGTGCAAAGCGTCTGCCTTTTTGCTTTGCAGGGAACTTCTCAAGAGGCATAGCAGAGGAATGGTGACGCTAATGATTGCAGCATCCCCGCTCAGCATCTGGGTAGACTCCTCAAAGTCTCCAAGGACCTGGCAGATGGCTGCCAACCAGGCCCACTCTTCTGTAAATAATTGAGGAGGCTGACTCCCACTACGCCGCCCATGTTGGAGTTGGTATTCCGCAATAGCTCTACGCTGCTCATAGAGCCTGGCCAACATGTGGAGCATAGAGTTCCACTGTGTGGGCACGTCGCACAGCAATCGGTGCACTGGCAGATGAAACCGATGTTGCAGGGTCCGCAGGGTGGCAGCGTCCGTCTTGGAGTTGCGGAAATGTGCGCTGACCCGGCGCACCTTTCCGAGCAGGTATGACAAGTGTGGGTAGCTTTTCAGAAAGCGCTGAATCACCAAATTAAAGACATGGGCCAGGCATGGCACATGCGTGAGGCTGCCGAGCTGCAGAGCCGCCACCAGGTTACGGCCGTTGTCACTCACAACCATGCCCGGTTGGAGGCTCAGCGGCGCAAGCCAGCGGTCGGTCTGCTCTGTCAGACCCTGCAGCAGTTCATGGGCCGTCTGCCTCTTCTCTCCTAAGCTGAGTAGTTTCAGCACGGCCTGCTGACGCTTGCCCACCGCTGTGCTGCCATGCCGCGCGACACTGACTGCTGGCGACGTGCTGCTGCTGACACATCTTGATTGCGAGACAGAGGTTGCGTAGGAGGAGGGTGGTTTAGTGGAGGAAGCATACACCTCTGCTGATACCACCACCGAGCTGGGGCACGCAATTCGGGGGGTGGGTAGGACGTGAGCGGTCCCAGGCTCTGACTCTGTCCCAGCCTCCACTAAATTCACCCAATGTGTCGTCAGGGAGATATAGTGGCCCTGCCCGCCTGTGCTTGTCCACGTGTCTGTTGTTAAGTGGACCTTGGCAGTAACCGCGTTGGTGAGGGCGCGTACAATGTTGCGGGAGACGTGGTAGTGCAGGGCTGGGACGGCACATCGGGAAAAGTAGTGGCGACTGGGAACCGAGTTGCGCGGGGCCGCCGCCGCCATCATGCTTTTGAAAGCCTCCGTTTCCACAAGCCTATACGGCAGCATCTTCAGGCTGATCAATTTGGCAATGTGCACGTTTAACGCTTGAGCGTGCGGGTGCGTGGCGGCGTACTTGCGCTTGCGCTGAAACAGTGGAGCTAGCGATGTCTGGACACTGTGCTGAGAGACATTGCTGGATGGGGCCGAGGACAGCGGAGGTGAGGGTGTGGGTGCAGGCCAGGAGACGGTAGTGCCTGTGTCCTCAGAGGGGGGTTGGATCTCAGTGGCAGGTTGGGGCACAGGGGGAGAGGCAGTGGTGCAAACCGGAGGCGGTGAATGGCCTTCGTCCCACCTTGTGGGGTGCTTGGCCATCATATGCCTGCGCATGCTGGTGGTGGTGCCTCCCCAGCTGATCTTGGCGCAACAAAGGTTGCACACCACTGTTCGTCGGTCGTCAGGCGTCTCTGTGAAAAACTGCCACACCGTAGAGCACCTTGACCTCTGCAGGGTGGCATGGCGCGAGGGGGCGCTTTGGGAAACAGTTGGTGGATTATTCGGTCTGGCCCTGCCTCTACCCCTGGCCACCGCAATGGCTCGGCCTGTGCCCACACCCTGACTTGGGCCTCCGCGTCCTCGCCCGCATCCACGTCCTCTAGGCCTACCCCTACCCCTCAGCATGGTGTATTACCAGTAGTGCAGAAGGCCCTGGAGTATGTCAAAGAACTGCAGAGTGTTGCACTGTGAACTGCAATACAGCGGTGATTTCACAGCCCAGACAAAGCCAGGAAATAATTTTGCCAAGCCTGCTTTAACACTTAGCTGGCTGCGTATGAATTTGGAGAACTACTACACCCAGCAGAGACCCAGAACACTGAGGACACTCACAGGCAGCCCAAATAGATTTTTTTCCCCCAATTTTTTTGCAAAGGCCCACTGCGTATATTCAATCAATATGTCTTCTGTCCCTGCCTAAGCGCTTCTGGCCCTGGAGTATGTCAAAAAACTGCAGATTGTTGCACTGTGGACTGCAATACAGCGGTGATTTAACAGCCCAGACAGAGCCAGGAAATAATTTTGCGCAAGCCTGCTGTAACACTTAGCTGGCTGCGTATGAATTTGGAGAACTACTACACCCAGCAGAGACCCAGAACACTGAGGACACTTACAGGCAGCCCAAATAGATTTTTTTCCCCCAATTTTTTTGCAAAGGCCCACTGCCTATATTCAATCAATATGTCTTCTGTCCCTGCCTAAGCGCTTCTGGCCCTGGAGTATTACTGCAGGGCGCAATGCTCTGCACGGCCGATATACCAAAAAAAAAAAATGTGCGACACTGCAAAAAGCAGCCTCCACAGTACTGCACACGGTTAGATGTGGCCCTAAGAAGGACCGTTGGGGTTCTTGAAGCCTAAAATACTCCTAACACTCTCCCTATAGCAGCTCCACCAAGATAGCACTTTCCCTAAAGTATGTCAGAATGCATCTGTGGCGAGCCGCGGTAGGGGCCGATTTTTATACTCGGGTGACACCTGATCTCGCCAGCCACTCACTTCCGGGGGGTGGTATAGGGCTTGAACGTCGCAGGGGGAAGTTGTAATGCCTTCTCTGTCTTTCTATTTGCCAGAAAAGCACGCTAACGTCTCAGAGATGAAAGTGAAAGTAACCCGAACATCGCGTGGTACTCGTTACGAGTAACGAGCATCTCGAACACGCTAATACTCGAACGAGTATCAAGCTCGGACGAGTACGTTAGCTCATCTCTAGTTAGCAGCCATCACCTTTTCCTCTTTATGATATAATCAATGCTCGTGCCAAATTACAGCGGGAAGTGAGAAAATTAGATTCCGTACGTAAAATTTGGACGCTAATGCTTTGACGCTTAGAATTGAATAATCGAGTTGGGACCCATTAACTTTTCCTATTTATGACATAATCAATGCTCGTGCCAAATGTCAAGTTTCTATGATATTGGAAAGCGAGAGAATTAGATTCCGTATGTAAAATTTGGACGCTAATTCTTTTGCGCTTATAATTGAATAATCGAGTTGGGACCTATCAAATTTTTCTATTTATGACATAATCAATGCTTGTGCCAAATTTCAAGTTTCTATGACATTGGAAAGCGAGAGAATTAGATTCCATACGTAAAATGTGGACGCTAATTCTTTTGCGCTTAGAATTGAATAATCGAGTTGGGACCCATTAGCTTTTCCTATTTATGACATAATCAATGCTCGTGCCAAATTTCATGTTTCTACAACATCTGGAAGTGAGAGAATTAGTGGCAATGATGGAAATCGAACGATCTACGTGGGGGGGGGGGGTCCGTAACTGTCGACGACGCTCGCACTCGCGCCATTTATCATAGGATAGTTGTACTATGCCTATAATCTTCCCAGGAGTGTACTGAACAACTTCCCAAAGTTTCATGGCGATCGGATGAATGGTGTAGTAGCGCATAAAGGACAAACAGACACACAGACAGACATACATTCATTTTTATATATATAGACTAGCTTACCCGTCGCGCGTTGCTGCGAAAACAGACAGACAGACATACATACATTCGTTTTATATATCTAGATAACAACCAATCACAGCGCAGCTTTTTTATGTTACCTCAGTGGTATAATATATAACAACCAATCGCAGCGCAGCTTACATGTTACCTCAGCTTTATAATATACTAGCGTACCCATCGCGCGTTGCTGCGAAGACAGACATACATACATACATTCGTTTTTATATATCTAGATAGCAGCTTTCAAGTTACCTCAGCGGTATAATATATAACAACCAATCACAGCACAGCAGCTTTCGTGTTACCTCAGCAGTATAATATATAGCAACCAATCACAGCACAGCATTCATGTTACCTCAGCGGTATAATATATAGCAACCAATTACAGCACAGCTTTCATGTTACCTCAGCAGTATCAGAAATAGCAACCAATCAGAGCACAGCTTTCATTTTACCTCAGCAGTATAACAAATTGCAACCAATCACAGCACAGCTTTCATGTTACCTCAGCATTCTCAATATCCAGCAATTGTCTTGCGAAACGTTCAACGGATGCATCATTTTGTAGTTGAACATGCATCCCGTTGCTCGTAATGCCTTTTGCTTTTGTGCTTGAGATGGAAATCAAACGATCTTTGTCTGGGGGGCATAACTGTCGACGATGCTCGCAGGATAGGTGTACTATGCCAGTAATCTTCCCAGGAGTGTACTCAACAACTTCCCAAAGTTTCATGGCGATTGGATGAATGGTGTAGTAGCGCAAAAAGGACAGACAGACAGACATACATTCCTTATTATATATATATAGATGACATCAGGAAGTGAGAGAATTAGATTCCGTACGTAAAATTTGGACGCTAATTATTTTGCGCTTAGAATTGAATAATCGAGTTGGGACCTATTAACTTTTCCTATTTATGACATAATCAATGCTCGTGCCAAATTTCAAGTTTCTATGACATTGGGAAGCGAGAAGATTAGTTTCCGTACGTAAAATTTGGACGCTAATTCTTTGGCGCTTAGAATTGAATAATCGAGTTGGGACCTATTAACTTTTCCTATTTATGACATAATCAATGCTCGTGCCAAATTTCAAGTTTCTATGACATTGGGAGGTGAGAAAATTAGATTCCGTACGTAAAATTTGGACGCTAATTCTTTGGCGCTTAGAATTGAATAATCGAGTTGGGACCTATTAACTTTTCCTATTTATGACATAATCAATGCTCGTGCCAAATTTCAAGTTTCTATGACATTGGGAAGTGAGAAAATTAGATTCCGTACGTAAAATTTGGACGCTAATTCTTTGGCGCTCAGAATTGAATAATCGAGTTGGGACCAATTAGCTTTTCCTATTTATGACATAATCAATGCTCGTGCCACATTTCAAGTTTCTATGACATTGGGAAGTGAGAGAATTAGATTCTGTACGTAAAATTTGGACGCTAATTCTTTGGCGCTTAGAATTGAATAATCGAGTTGGGACCCATTAACTTTTCCTATTTATGACATAATCAATGCTCATGCCAAATTTCAAGTTTCTATTACATTGGGAAGTGAGAGAATTAGATTCCATACGTAAAATTTGAACGCTAATTCTTTGGCGCTCAGAATTGAATAATCGAGCTGGGACCCATTAACTTTTCCTATTTATGACATAATCAATGCTCGTGCCAAATTTCAAGTTTCTATTACATTGGGAAGTGAGAGAATTAGATTCCGTATGTAAAATTTGGACGCTAATTCTTTGGCGCTTAGAATTGAATAATCAAGTTGGGACCCATTAGCTTTTCCTATTTTTGACATAATCAATGCTCGTGCCAAATTTCAAGTTTCTATGACATTGGGAAGCGAGAAAATTAGATTTCGTACGTAAAATTTGGACGCTAATTCTTTGGCGCTTAAAATTGAATAATCGAGTCGGGACCCATTAAGTTTTCCAATTTATGACATAATCAATGCTCGTGGCAAATTTCATGTTTCTACAATATCGGGAAGTGAGAGAATTAGTGGCAATGATGGAAATCGAACGATCTACGTGGGGGGGGGGTCGTAACTGTCGACGACGCTCGCACTCGCGCCATTTATCATAGGATAGTTGTACTATGCCTATAATCTTCCCAGGAGTGTACTGAACAACTTCCCAAAGTTTCATGGCGATCGGATGAATGGTGTAGTAGCGCATAAAGGACAAACAGACAGACAGACAGACACACAGACAGGCACACAGACAGACATACATTCAATTTTATATATATAGATAACACCCAATCACAGCGCAGCTTTCACGTTACCTCAGCAGTATAAAATATAACAACTAATCACAGTGCAGCTTTCGTGTTACCTCAGCAGTAAGAGAAATAACAACCAATCACAGCGCAACTTTTATTCTGCCGCAGCAATATAAAAAATAGCAACCAATCACAGCGCAGCATTCATTTTACCTCAGCGGTATAATATATAGCAACCAATCACAGCACAGCTTTCATGTTGCCTCAGTAGTATAAGAAATAGCAACCAATCACAGCACAGCTTTTATTTTACCTCAGCATTCTCAATATGCAGCAATTGTCTTGCGAAACGTTCGGCGGATGCATAATTTTGTAGTTGAACACGCATCCCGTTGCTCGTAATGCCTTCTGTTTTTGTGCTTGAGATGGAAATCAAATGATCTTTGTCTGGGGGGGCAGTAATCTTCCCAGGAGTGTACTCAACAACTTCCCAAAGGCTCCATTGAATTCAATGGGCTAACATCGCTCTTCTCTGCCACAGCTGTTACAGCTGTGGCAGAGGAGAGCGATCTTTACGCTGACAGTGTGGGGGGGGGGGCACTCTTGCCGCTATTGTGGCTTAATAGTGGGACCTGGGAACTTGAGATGCAGCCCAACATGTAGCCCCTCGCCTGCCCTATCCGTTGCTGTGTCGTTCCCATCACTTTCTTGAATTGCCCAGATTTTCACAAATGAAAACCTTAGCGAGCATCGGCGATATACAAAAATGCTCGGGTCGCCCATTGACTTCAATGGGGTTCGTTACTCGAAACGAACCCTCGAGCATCACTGAAAGTTCGACTCGAGTAACGAGCACTCGAGCATTTTGGTGCTCGCTCATCTCTAATGTTTTCCTTTTTTTACATTTTATTAAAAAATGTAGCAATAAAGGGAAAAAAATCTTAAATTAGAAGTAGAAAAAATCTTTATTGTCATCAATAATTTAAGTTGCTATTGAGCATAACAAAAACATTACACACAATTAGAGATAAGCGAACGTACTCGTTCGAGTATTAGCGTGTTCGAGATGCTCGTTACTCGTAACGAGTACCACGCGATGTTCGGGTTACTTTCACTTTCATCTCTGAGACGTTAGCGCACTTTTCTGGCCAATTGAAAGACAGGGAAGGCATTACAACTTCCCCCTGCGACGTTCAAGCCCTATACCACCCCCCTGCAGTGAGTGGCTGGCGAGATCAGGTGTCACCCGAGTATAAAAATCGGCCCCTCCCGCGGCTCGCCACAGATGCATTCTGACAGAGATCAAGGACAGTGCTATCTTGTTGGAGCTGCTATAGGGAGAGCGTTAGGAGTATTTTAGGCTTCAAGAACCCCAACGGTCCTTCTTAGGGCCTCATCTAGCCGTGTGCAGTACTGTGGAGGCTGCTTTTTGCAGTGTTGCACTTTTTTTTTTTTTTTGGTATATCGGCCGTGCAGAGCATTGTGCCCTGCAGTAATACTCCAGGGCCAGAAGTGCTTAGGCAGGGACAGAAGACATATTATTGATTGAATATAGGCAGTGGGCCTTTGCAAAAAAATTTGTGGGAAAAAATCTATTTGGGCTGCCTGTGACTGTCCTCAGTGTTCTGGGTCTCTGCTGGGTGTAGTAGTTCTCCAAATTCATACGCAGCCAGCTAAGTGTTACAGCAGGCTTGCGCAAAATTATTTCCTGGCTCTGTCTGGGCTCTGAAATCACTGCTGTGTTGCAGTTCACAGTGCAACACTCTGCAGTTCTGTGACATACCCTAGGGCCAGAAGTGCTTAGGCAGGGACAGAAGACATATTATTGATTGAATATGGGCAGTGGGCCTTTGCAAAAAAATTTGTGGGAAAAAATCTATTTGGGCTGCCTGTCAGTGTCCTCAGTGTTCTGGGTCTCTGCTGGGTGTAGTAGTTCTCCAAATTCATACGCAGCCAGCTAAGTGTTACAGCAGGCTTGCGCAAAATTATTTCCTGGCGTTCCGTAAGCGAAGTCAGCCTCCAACCACAGACCAATAAGCGGCACATTTAATTACAGCGTTCTGTTTCTGCACTACTGGTAATATAGCATGCTGAGGGGTAGGGGTAGGCCTAGAGGACGTGGACGCGGGCGAGGACGCGGAGGCCCAAGTCAGGGTGTGGACACAGGCCGAGCCAGTGCGGTGGCCAGGGGTAGAGGCAGGGCCAGACCGAATAATCCACCAACTGTTTCCCAAAGCGCCCCCTCGCGCCATGCCACCCTGCAGAGGTCAAGGTGCTCTACGGTGTGTGGCAGTTTTTCACAGAGACGCCTGACGACCGACGAACAGTGGTGTGCAACCTTTGTCGCGCCAAGATCAGCTGGGGAGGCACCACCACCAGCATGCGCAGGCATATGATGGCCAAGCACCCCACAAGGTGGGACGAAGGCCGTTCACCGCCTCCGGTTTGCACCACAGCCTCTCCCCCTGTGCCCCAATCTGCCACTGAGATCCAACCCCCCTCTGAGGACACAGGCACTACCGTCTCCTGGCCTGCACCCACACCCTCACCTCCGCTGTCCTCGGCTCCATCCAGCAATGTCTCTCAGCGCAGCGTCCAGACGTCGCTAGCGCCACTGTTTGAGCGCGAGCGCAAGTACGCCGCCACGAACCCGCACGCTAAAGCGTTAAACGTGCACATTGCCAAATTGATCAGCCTGGAGATGCTGCCGTATAGGCTTGTGGAAACGGAGACTTTCAAAAGCATGATGGCGGCGGCGGCCCCGCGCTACTCGGTTCCCAGTCACCACTACTTTTCCCGATGTGCCGTCCCAGCCCTGCACGATAACGTCTCCCGCAACATTGTACGCGCCCTCACCAACGCGGTTACTGCCAAGGTCCACTTAACAACAGACACGTGGACAAGCACAGGCGGGCAGGGCCACTATATCTCCCTGACGGCACATTGGGTGAATTTAGTGCAGGCTGGGACAGAGTCAGAGCCTGGGACCGCTCACGTCCTACCCACCCCCCGAATTGCGTGCCCCAGCTCGGTGGTGGTATCTGCGGCGGTGTATGCTTTCTCCACTAAACCACCCTCCTCCTCCTCCTCCTACGCAACCTCTGTCTCGCAATCAAGATGTGTCAGCAGCAGCACGTCGCCAGCAGTCGGTGTCGCGCGGCATGGCAGCACAGCGGTGGGCAAGCGTCAGCAGGCCGTGCTGAAACTACTCAGCTTAGGAGAGAAGAGTCAGACGGCCCACGAAATGCTGCAGGGTCTGACAGAGCAGTCCGACCGCTGGCTTGCGCCGCTGAGCCTCCAACCGGGCATGGTCGTGTGTGACAACGGCCGTAACCTGGTGGCGGCTCGGCAGCTCGGCAGCCTCACGCACGTGCCATGCCTGGCCCATGTCTTTAATTTGGTGGTTCAGCGCTTTCTGAAAAGCTACCCACACTTGTCATACCTGCTCGGAAAGGTGCGCCAGCTCTGCGCACATTTCCGCAACTCCAAGACGGACGCTGCCACCCTGCGGACCCTGCAACATCGGTTTCATCTGCCAGTGCACCGATTGCTGTGCGACGTGCCCACACAGTGGAACTCTACGCTCCACATGTTGGCCAGGCTCTATGAGCAGCGTACAGCTATTGCGGAATACCAACTCCAACATGGGCGGCGTAGTGGGAGTCAGCCTCCTCAATTATTTACAGAAGAGTGGGCCTGGTTGGCAGCCATCTGCCAGGTCCTTGGAAACTTTGAGGAGTCTACCCAGATGCTGAGCGGGGATGCTGCAATCATTAGCGTCACCATTCCTCTGCTATGCCTCTTGAGAAGTTCCCTGCAAAGCATAAAGGCAGATGCTTTGCAATCGGAAACGGAGGCGGGGGAAGACAGTATGTCACTGGATAGTCAGAGCACCCTCATGTCTATATCTCAGCGCATTGAGGAGGAGGGGGAGGAGCATGAGGAGGAGGGGGAAGAGACAGCTTGGCCCAGTCCTGAGGGTACAGATGCTGCTTGCCTGTCATTCTCTCAGCGTGTATGGCCAGAAGAGGAGGAGGAGGGGGAGGAGCATGAGGAGGAGGGGAAAGAGACAGCTTGGCCCACTGCTGAGGGTACAGATGTGCTTGCCTGTCATCCTTTCAGCGTGTATGGCCAGAGGAAGAGGAGGAGGAGGAGGATCCTGAAAGTGATCTTCCGAGTGAGGACAGCCATGTGTTGCGTACAGGTACCCTGGCACACATGGCTGACTTCATGTTAGGATGCCTTTCTAGTGACTCTCGCGTTACACGCATTCTGGCCACTACGGATTACTGGGTGTACACAATGCTCGACCCACGGTATAAGGAGAGCCTTTCCACTCTCATTCCCGAAGAGGAAAGGGGTTCGAGAATGATGCTATACCACAGGGCGCTGGTTGACAAACTGATGGTAAACTTTCCATCCGACAGCGCTAGTAGCCGAAGGCGCATCTCCGCGGCCCAGGTAGCAGGGGAGGCGCAGAGATCAGGCAGCATGTACAGCGCAGGCAGGGGAACATTATCAAAGGCCTTTGCCAGCTTTATGGCTCCCCAGCAAGACTGTGTCACCGCTCCCCAGTCAAGGCTGAGTTGGCGGGAGCACTGTAAAAGGATGGTGAGGGAGTACGTAGCCGGTCGCACGAACGTCCTCGGTGACGCCTCTGCCCCCTACAACTACTGGGTGTCGAAGCTGGACACGTGGCCTGAACTCGCGCTGTATGCCCTGGAGGTGCTTGCTTGTCCTGCGGCTAGCGTCTTGTCAGAGAGTGTGTTTAGTGTGGCTGGGGGAATCATCACGGATAAGCGTACCCACCTGTCAACCGACAGTGCCGACAGGCTTACACTCATCAAGATGAACAAAGCCTGGATTTCCCCAGACTTCTCTTCTCCACCAGCGGACAGCAGCGATACCTAAACAATACGTAGGCTGCACCCGCGGATGGAAGCATCGTTCTCTATCACCATCCAAAAAGGGGACCTTTTTGCTTCATCAATCTGTGTACAATATTCCTCCTCCTCCTCCTGCTCCTCCTCCTGAAACCTCACATAATCACGCCGAACGGGCAATTTTTCTTAGGCCCACAAGGCTCAGTCATATAATTTTTCTAAACACTTTTTATACGTTTCAATGCTCATTAAAGCGTTGAAACTTTCACCTCAACCAATTTTTATTTTTACTGGGCTGCCTCCAGGCCTAGTTACCAATTAAGCCACATTAACCAAAGCGATTAATGGGTTTCACCTGCCCTCTTGGTTGGGCATGGGCAATTTTTCTCAGGTACATTAGTACTGTTGGTACACCAATTTTTGGGGGCCCTCGCCTACAGTGTAATCCAATTAATTTTTAGCCCACCTGCATTACAGCTGACGTTACATCAGCTGTGTTGGGCACTGCAATGGGATATATTTATGTACCGCCGGTGGCTTCCTGGCACCCACCCATGCTGTGGGTCCACAGGGAGTTGTAACTGCATGTGTCCACTTCTAAAGAACCCCAGTCTGACTGGGGCATGCAGTGTGGGCCGAAGCCCACCTGCATTAAACATGACATTATTACCTCAGCTGTGATGGGCAATGCAATGGGATATATTTATGTACCGCTGGTGGGTTCCAGGGAGCCACCCATGCTGTGGGTCCACAGGGAGTTGTAACTGCATCTGTCCACTTCTAAAGAACCCCAGTCTGACTGGGGCATGCAGTGTGGGCCGAAGCCCACCTGCATTAAACATGACATTATTACCTCAGCTGTGATGGGCAATGCAATGGGATATATTTATGTACCACCGGTGGCTTCCTGGCACCCACCCATGCTGTGGGTCCACAGGGAGTTGTAACTGCATCTGTCCACTTCTAAAGAACCCCAGTCTGACTGGGGCATGCAGTGTGGGCCGAAGCCCACCTGCATTTAATCTGACGTTAGCTCTGCTGTCCAGGGCACTGCAATGGGATACATTTATGTACAGCCGGTGGGTTCCAGGGAGCCACCCATGCTGTGGGTGCACACGGAATTCCCATTGCGGAGTTGTACCTGCCTGTGACTATTTATAAAAAAACGCGGTCTGACTGGGGCATGCAGACACCTTGACAGAATGAATAGTGTGTGGCACATAGGTTCCCCATTGCTATGCCCACGTGTGGAGCTCCAGATGGAGGTGGCACAGGATTGGATTTCTCATTGCTTATGTACAGCATTGTGGACTATCGCCCCGCCCCTTTTAAAGAGGGTCGCTGCTTAGCCGTGCCAACCCTCTGCAGTGTGTGCCTGCGGTTCCTCTGGCAGACGCACTTATAAATAGACATGAGGGTGGCGTGGCATGAGGGCAGCTGAAGGCTGGGCAGGGACAGTTTGGTGTGCGCTGTTGACACTGGGTCGTGTGGGTGGGGGGGGTTGGTCAGCATGTAACCCAGGAGAAGTGGCAGCGGAGTGTCATGCAGGCAGTGATTGTGCTTTGTTGGAGGTAGTGTGGTGCTTAGCTAAGGTATGCATTGCTAATGAGGGCTTTTCAGAAGTAAAAATTGTTGGGAGGGGGGGGCACTCTTGCCGCTATTGTGGCTTAATAGTGGGACCTGTGAACTAGAGATGCAGCCCAACATGTAGCCCTTCGCCTGCCCTATCTGTTGCTGTGTCGTTCCCATCACTTTTTCTTGAATTGCCCAGATTTTCAGAAAACCTTAGCGAGCATCGGCGATATACAAAAATGCTCGGGTCGCCCATTGACTTCAATGGGGTTCGTTATTCGAAACGAACCCTCGAGCATCGCGAAAAGTTTGTCTCGAGTAACGAGCACCCGAGCATTTTGGTGCTCGCTCATCTCTACACACAATGCATTGTAATATTGTTTATTAAATTTAAAATGTGTAAAATAATTCATAGATGAAACGTTGCACAAATAAGATTTGGCCAGTGTAGATGCAGCATGTGAGAAATTTCTAATTTTATAATTACTGAGAGGTAGAATAAATTCTAACTACTCTATGAAAACCTACTCACTGAAAATAGCCTTTAAAACATAACCTTTATTTTCATAAATTAAAAGAGAAAAAAGACTGAGTAAATGCTATTTAATAATTAATATTTAATACCATAATCTATAACACCCACAACAGGATAATCTATGATGCAGGTATTTGAATCAGACCCTACACAGAGGACTCAAAAAAATAAAAACTAAATAAATTGGGAGCAAAATATTCACAAAGGGTTGACATCCCCATTCCCCACACATAGCAAAAAGATTGCAATAAAGATTTAATTGGGGTATCTGTTGTACTTTATTACAAGCTATTTGCTCCCAATTTATATGTAATATTGGTAATTTTTAGCTTTTTTGGGTCCCCTATGTAGGGTCTGATTAGAATATCTGTATCATAGATTATCATGTTGCGACTGTTATAGATTATGGTATTAAATGTTATATATTCAATAGTATCTGCTCAGTCTTTTTTCTCTTTTTAATTGATGAAAATAAAGGTTATGTTTTAAGGATTCTTTTCTGTGAGTGGGTTTTCTAATTTTATAATCCAATACATTATCCATTTTCAAATTAATTCCAGACAGTTTTAACACAGTACATTGTAACCTTGATGCACGAGAGGAAAGAAAAATCCTTAAGGCCTCCTTCACACGGGCGACACAGCATCGCTGCGAGAAAATCGCAGCGATATCGCATCACTGCACCGTACGATATCGCTGTGATTTTCTCGCAGCAATACTGCGATTTTGTAGCGCTACAAAGTTGCATGTGACGCTACAAAATCACACAACTTTGTAGCATCTGCTACTGTCGAAGTTGCATCGCATCGCGTGCAAACCGCGTTTTTCGTGCGATGCAACATAGAGGAAGGCTCCATAGAGAAACATGGGCTACAAAACCTTGCGTGTCGCGGGCATATCGCCGGACCTGCGAGGTTTGTGTGTCGTTTTGTAGCATGCTGCAAAACATCTCATGTGTGAAGGAACCCATAGGAAACCATGGGCTGCACATATATGCGATTTGTAGCATTGTAGCAACGCTACAAAATCGCGCGACTTTGTTGCCGGTGTGAAGGAGGCCTAATTGTCAGCAAGTTACATATGCACAAACATACACTTATATAGTTGGCCAAATTTCACACTGTTTTAAAATGTATCTATGGTCTAGCTATACGTGTTAAATTCAAAATCAAATTTTTAAAAAAAGTTTAAAATTAAATGAAATATATAATCTGTACTCCTCCTATACAAGGGCATAGCTAAAGGCTCATGGGCCCGGGTGCAAAAGTATAACTTGGGGCCCCCCAACTTCTCTTAATGCCTTAATGCAGAGGCGTAACTTGAAGCTTCTAGGCCCCAATGCAATCCCTGTAAGAGGGCCCCCAACTATAATGCTTTATTTATAGTACAGGGCTCCTTGTAAGAAGAGAAGCCTTATGGGCCTCCTAAGGCTCCTGGGCCAAGTGCAACCGCATCCCCTATAGTTACACCAGTGCACCTTTATATTACCATGTTGGCTGCGCATATAATTCACTTAGCTTGTGGATATTTGAAGCACACTACAATAGTTCCAGTAAGTTGTGGACATAAAACTGATGAGAAATCACCATTCAAGAGTATATATCCCGGGGATAACAGTAATAACAATTAGTATTAAGAACAACATTTTAAAGTTAAGAAACTGGCCATACTGCTGAGCGTAGTTAATTATTTAAGATACATGTCAATACATGCTACACTACCTCAATATTTCCATACTTTCAGGCATGGGTTAAGAAAATGTAATCCATAAGGCCTCTTTTCCTCCTTCCTATATCCAATGATCATACTGCCGGGAGAGAGACTTAAGATGAGTAACCTGGGAATTGAAGCTACTTCGCCCAGTTGTTTTTTAATTTTCCCAACAGGTGCAGTCTAGTGGCAATGAAATGTTCAATTACGCAGATGCGTTGGACCATTAAGAAAATTTCATATAAGCAGAGGATATCAGAGCATTTCCATCATCTTGCAATAGCTGATCTAGTTGCCGTCAGTACATGGGATAAAATCAAAAGGTCAAGAGGGTTACATTGTTCTACACCTAGTTATAGGAGAGCTACACTTGCACTCCAGTTAAAGTTAATCTGTAGAATGGTGCAGAGTAATATATGTATTTTCTCCCAAAGAGGCTTGAGAAAATCACACAACCATCAGATATGTATCAGTTTGCCTGTTAGTTTGTGGCATTTTCAATATATGTTTGAATGTTGTGGTGAAATCCTTGCCAGACGATAAGGAGTCAGGTACCATCTGTATGAAAGCTTCCTATTGGTTTCTAGGTGATTTGTACACTGAGATGTCTTCAAACTGAGGTGGAATGCCAGTGACCATCGAGATGAGTTGAAGGATTTCTGAAAATCCCTTTCCCAGCTAATTTGAAAAAGAAGATCATTTAGGTGTAAGCCAGACAATAGTGCCACATAGGCTTTAGATATGCCTCCAGCTTGCTCCCCACTCTCATATAGGAATGAGTCATACTTTGTAAGTAAGGTTGTAGATGGGGGTTTAAGTGATGAAAGATAGTGTCGTATTTGAAGGTATTTATAGAATTCTTTATGTGATGATAGGTATGTTAAATGTAGCTGTGCAAAGGATTTCATAACTGGTCCTTCAAATAAATCCTCTATACTTCCGAAGCACAGATTAAAGGTATTTATAGAATTCTTTATGTGATAATAGGTATGTTGAATGTAGCTGTGCAAAGGATTTCATAACTGGTCCTTCAAATAAATCCTCTATATTTCCGATGCACAGATTGAGTCACATGTCAAGGTTCATATCTAAGAGAATAGAAAAAAACTGGCAATGGAGATGGCACAACACTCCAGATTAAAGCAAATAGGAAGTGACCAAAGGTATGTGAAACTTCTCCTTTTATTTAATAAAGTACGTGATCAGCTTATGAAAACGCGTTTCGGCGATAACCCCTTCGTCAGTTCAGCTGGTGTTTAAAATATACAGGCTATAAAATACACATTAGAAGGCAGAGTGGGAGGTAGAGGGAGAGTAGAAGAAAAAAGGGACAAAATATATGTATTCGTTATATAAACTCATGCGGGTTAAAAATAGTCATAACTATATATATAACATACAGTCATATAACACCTTAGTACATTGGTATATGTAGAAAAATTATAGATGGAAAAAATGAGTATGCATAAAACTATTTTTTTTTTTTTAAATCGGTCTGAAATCAATGACCCTAGGTATATTAAAAGACTATTCACCAAAACTATGTGATAAAGGTAGAAGTACATAGAAAATACCGTATATACCGGCGTATAAGACGACTTTTGAACCCCGAAAAATCTGCTCTGAAGTCGGGGGTCGTCTTATACGCCGGTAATACAAAAAAAAAGAAAGTGTCAAAAAAAAAAAAATCATTACTCACCTCCCCCGGCGTTCTGCGGCGCTGCTGCAGGCTGTCGCTCCCTCCTGGTCCCCGGCAGAGCATTGCTTTCTGGACGCAGGGTTTTAAATCCCCACCTCCAGAAAGCTAATACTGTGATTGGCTAACACACGCTGTCAGCGAATCACAGCCATTCAATGACAACATTGAATGACTGTGATTGGCTGAAGGCACGACAGGGAGCGACAGCCTGCAGCAGCACCGCAGAACGCCGGGGAAGGTGAGTAATGATTTTTTTTTTTGCTCCACTGTATTCATAGCGTATAAGGTGACAGTTGGGGGGTCGTCTTATACTCCTTGTCGCCTTATACGCCAGAATATATGGTATGTATACATATATAAATATAAAATAAACGAAAATCCTAGTATAAAATAATATAATAATAATAAACTTCAATTATAAAAAGATATTTTAACTATAAAGACAGCTTTGAATGTTGGTTTTCACAATAAAAATGCCACAAAGTATAAATAAAATAAATAATGTAGCTGCAAGAAATGCGCACAACAGGAAGGATTGGAGGGGACAATACAATGAGTGAAATATAATGGACTTACCAATTGGTGGGTCCCAAAAGGGTTAATCATCTGTTTGCCTAGCAAGATTTGTAAGATGTTGGGACAAAAACAAGCCCAATGCTATAGGTGGAAAATAGGATTGGAATAATGGTGTCAGTTTATCAAGGATTAGGCTATCTGGATAGAAAATGAGGAATTGGATGGTGTGAATCATTCCAGTGGCAAGCGGGGGAAGGGGGTTATTTGGGGTTGAATTATGCCTGCATGGGAGCAGGAGCTGGAGAAAGGGAGAGGAAAAAGGAGATGTGGTGGAGATGAAATTAGAATACTATAGGAGTAATTTACCTGTGGAGAGCGGGTCAGCCAGGGCAGGAGCAGGAGAAGTTCTAGGGAGCAGGGAGAGAGTGAAGGTATATATGCTAGGGGAAGGGGGCAGGGAAGAGAGTCCCTCTATTCTAATTGGTCCTGGATCTAAGGGGACAGGGAGAGGGAGGGAAAAAAAAGAGAATGAAGGTGATGTGGGAAAAGTGTGGAGTGTTAACTAGAGGATGATGGTATTGGGGAAGCAAACAACCAGAATGGGTGAAAGATAAGTACTGGAAGGGCAGGGAACTCAGAAAATTAGAATGGCATAAGATTGGACCATTGGCTGCTTTGGTATTAGGGTAAAATTTGCAGGGGGGGGGGAATGTACGGGCGTTAGGTGGGGGAGTAATATGTAATATATGCAATATGTAACTTTGTACTCTGTTTTTTTTTGTTTTTAAATATCAAATTTTTACCAAAATAAAAATAATTACCAAGCACTCACATCTAGAAGCACTAATGCCACTAGTTGTGAGAAGCATATAGTAGTTCTTATGTTCCCAGTTGAGCATGGAAGTAAAACGGGTGAAAAAGAAAGTCTAAAACCTTCCACTAATGTTGCCCCATTTAAGCAGCCCATAAGAGGCAACAGCTCAAGTTTTTTCGGCACACGAATAAGCGTACCAAAAGATTACCCCTCATGTGTGGAAAAAATCACATGACAGCGTGAATTCAAGCATTCTGAAGTGGCCTGTTCACACGATCAGAGATGCCTGGTGCGTGTTTTCCAGCTCCCATAGGAGTCTATGGAAAGCATGCTTCAAAGATAGGACAGGTCCGATCTTTGTGCGCACCATGGACCTTTAGATGAGAGGTTCACCCACATGTCCTATCTTTGGCAGGTGCAAGTATTTTGCGCCTCTAAAAAATGTACATGTGAACACTTTCATAGGAACGCATTGGTTCTAATAGACACAATCTTTTTGCGTGCTTATTAGAGATGAGCGAGCACCAAAATGCTCGAGTGCTCGTTACTCGAGTCGAACTTTCAGTGATGCTCGAGAGTTTGTTTCGAGTAACGAACCCCATCGACTCGAGCATTTTTGTATATGACTGGTGCTCCGCTAAGGTTTTCATTTGTGAAAATCTTAGCAAATCAAGAAAGTCATGTAAAAAACACAGAAATGGATAGGGCAGGTGAGGAGCAACATGCAGGGCTACATTTTGGGCTCCGAGGTCTCACTATTAAGCCACAATAGTGGCAAGAGTGAGACCCCCCCCCCCCCCCCGCACTGTCAGCATAAAGATCGTTCTCCTCTGCAGAGAAGAACGATGTTAGCCCATTGAATTCAATGGAGCCGGCAATACATACCTTCACTGTGCCTTAATAAACATTCCCCACTTCCCTCTCCTCCAACATCTAACATAAATTCAAATCTTTATATATTATAATTATATATTAAAACAAAAATGATGACCACTTCCTGTGGTCAAAAATAAATAAATTTCAGAACCTCTTATTTATAAAATAGATCAAAAAATACTGAAGAAAAAAATGTCAGTTCGTAAAATTCAACAGAAGAAAGGCAGAGAAAAAAAGGGAACCACTCTGCCTACTCTCTTCTTCAGTGCACTCAATTCCAGTCTTATCTCTGCCTATCCATCCATGGCTTTCTAGGGCCCGCCTGCAGGCTGGGAGTTTAGAGACCAGGCTGGTTGTGGATAGTGGTGGTGATGATGATGAAGATGTGTGGGGTTGGAGAGGCTGGGGGTAGCCAGACAGGCTGTTGGCTGGATGGTGATGAAGCCCAATATGGGTTGAAACTGCCAGGAGGAGAACAGGCATTGGAAGCTGCTGAACTGCTGCCATTTTTCAAGCTCTCTGAGGTTCAAAGTTTAGAAAACGTGTCTAGAGTATCCGGGAGGTCGGGCAAGTGGCTGGTGTGTTACTTGTATACATCCTTCACAGACTTCTGCAATGATATTCCTCCTCTATGACAGGGGTTATGTTGGATTACCAAGATATTTAGAGCCATTGAAGAATTTTAACAAAATCAAAAATCGTGCGGATAATGCTGAGCCTGCGAGATCCGTAATTTAATATAGTCTTGGATCTCTTTTTCTAAACCTGACAGCAAAATTTTTAAATTGATATGCCCTAATTAGCTGGTAGGGAATGTTAGGGTAATACCTAAATAGGGGATTTGTCCATCTACCCACTGATAGGGGTATAGAAATTGTAGTTTTGCTTGGGTGCTTTTAGAAATTTCCATATTAAGATATACTCACAAGTAAGACCCCTAAATAAAGAGGACTTATAAGGTGCAACAAGACTCTGAGCAACCCATAAAATTCAGGTGAGCATAACAGCTCTTTAATTAGGACAATAACACTGCCCAACGATGATTTTGCTTCAGGCTCAAAATTAGCGTATTCTAGTGTATTTCCATCTGTTGAATTCAAAAATCACCATAAAAATGACCAAATAGCTCTTGCTTTGGAGATACAGTGACATGTCATTTTTTAGAGTTAACATTTTTATTTTGTTGGATTTTTTTTTTGGTGTCACACCTCTCATCTGACATAACACAATGTTCTACATATGTTTGTAGGTTATAAACATAATAAATGTTGCTATGACTTTCAGTTTCATATTGTGTAATGTGTAAATTTAGTGAATTATTTTTGTTATATTTGTAGTGAAATAACATTTTCATCACAGAAACGTAATCTGACACCTGGAGACTGCCTATCATCATTATTTTGGTATGAAGGTAGAGGACCAGGATAAGTCATGGGCTCCACATATATGTTGCAACTGTTGTTCAGTTAAACTATGGGAATGGCTGAAAAATAAAAAACAATCTATAGCTTTTTCTGTGCCTATGGTTTGGCCGGAGCCTACAAACCATACAGATAATTGCTATTTCTGCTTGACTCTGCCTATAAAGACAGGATTGTCAATGAAGAAACAGGAACAGTTCAATACCCGAATCTTCCATCTGCTATTCGACCTATTCCACATTCAGATAGTTTACCGGTAAAGATGCTCTGGAACTGACTTACAAGGGGTAATCCAAAAGAAAACGATCTCATGAAGTCACCACATGATTCTCTTCACACCGAACCACCTGCCAGGAATTCTTCCATCAATTTAGAACTTTTAGAATGTAACTGTCATAAAAAAAATTCACTTTCAATGTTGTTAGCGTATAAAGTTAAAATGTATAATTTTCTCTTAATCTGTTAAAATAACATACTTCCATCTATTGCATATCACAGAAACTAGAGCTAATAAAATTTTTCCTTGTCATGTTCGTTTTCTCACCCAACATTAGTAAGATTTGACTCATGAAGTTGAGGAAACATTCCAAGATATTTTTTTTGGCCAGTGTAATTATAAGTGAATACTTAAAGTTAGAACACATATTGTGGGCAGGAACATCTACACAATTTAAATATTCAAGACAAATTCTGCATAACATCCCACGCATTATATATCCAGAAAACTTATTAACAAAAATTCTGCAGCAGATGACTAAAAACACATTACTTATAATTCTGCAATTAATTACACTATGTCTCAAGAAATCTGCATCTACGTTGTCTACTGCAGCCTATTCCAACCTGTGAGAAAAGTCCCTTAAAGTGCTTTCACCACTGAAATACTGTAGCACAAGAGTTTAATTACTGCTCTTCACACAAAATTCAATCACAAACCTCTGTCATACTTTTAGAGAAATGTCTACTTTATCGTCAATGATTTGGAGAAATGTTTAATTCATCCTCCATGATAGCATCTAAAGTGCTTTCACTCGCTGTGACAGAATTCTGAAGAGTATGGCTATCCAGTTGCAGTTTCAGACACATTGATGCATGACATTCATAATCACATGTGCAGTGTTGCCAGATTTACTACTTGGAAAAAAGTATACAGGCAGTCTCATTACTTTTCAACATAGGTTTATCTCTAGAGCACCAAAGCATTCTTGATTTCAAACCCTGAAGCTGATATATTCCTTGTTATAGTGCAGTATACTGTAAGCCACAAGTCCTACTCACTGATCTGCTTAACTTCTCATCAGCAGTTCAGGAAGAGGTCTATTCTTTCTGTAGAAAAAGGACAATACAGTTTAGGATGGATAGAGCTTGTTCTACTTTAAACGGCTGTAGACTTTAGTTCTAACAGGGCTACCGATATGCATTTTAAAGCTAAGATTCTTGCCTTTAAAAGGACACCAAAATCATGTTTGTAGCTCTTATCAAACCAATGTTACAGCCATTTGGAGTGGAATCTAGAATATTGAATGTTCCGCTGGCGTAGAAGGGGTGGCAGCGGCAACAGTGAAGATCTGGGGTTCTTCTGTATATCTCTCTGCGCCAGGGGAGTAGGAACATGAATTTTTGTTCATGTTTTACACACCCCTCCCCCATAAATCAGAGAGCACATTTTTTTTTGCTGGTTGTCCAGCATATGTTTTTCCCCCAGGAAAGGAATAAGAAGATGAGGACTTGCTCATATAATACCTCCTCTATACAGTTTAACCCCACAGATGCTGCAGTCATTGCTGCCCTTGGCATCTAAACATTTTTATAGGAACAAAAATGTGCAAACTTACCCATGCTTTAAATATTTAGAAAAATGAAAAACAAAAAAAAGTACTTATAATTTCTATTGCTACATCTATAACAACCGGTGCTGTAAAATATTACATTATTTATCAAGCATGGACAATGCATTAAAAAAATTCAAAATAGTTGTTTTCTGATCATTTCACTTACTCTAAAAAGCAATGGGAAATAATTTAAAAAATCTTATGTACCTCAAAGTGGTGCCAGTAAAAACTACAAGTTCTTTTACAAAAAACAGGTTTGATACAGCTCTGCTGACTTAAAAATAAAAATGCTCTGGTTCTGGAGTGTGATGCCACACAAGAAGTATTTTTTTTAAGAGTTAATATTGTGCAAAAGTGTAAAACATAATAAAACCGTGGGCTTTACATAATTGGAATGAAAAAAGGTGATTAAATGTAACATAATGTTTATACCACATGGTGAATGCCATGAAACTAAATCACAAAAAACTACCCTTTTCCCAATCACAATAAATAACTTTTTTCCATTGACCCCAGAAAAAAAATGTTATTCGATACATTAGATGAAACTGAAATTGGTTCTTATAAAAACCAGAACTCATCTCGCAAAATACAAGATGTCACACAACCGCATTGATGAAAAAATAAAAAAAGTTATTACCACTGGAATACAGAACGGAAAAAGATTAACTGTCTCTTAAGGCTAAAATAAGTTATGTCACTAAGCGGTTAAAAAGTTGCACTTTAGGTGACTGCGTTCTGTGCCAAATATATTTACATACAGAGATGAGCGAGCACTAGAGATGAGCGAACGTACTCGTCCGAGCTTGATTCTCGTTCGAGTATTAGCGTGTTCGAGATGCTCGTTATTCGAAACGAGCACCACGCGATGTTCGAGTTACTTTCACTTTCATCTCTGAGACGTTAGCGCGCTTTTCTGGCCAATAGAAAGACAGGGAAGGCATTACAACTTCCCCCCTGCGACGTTCAAGCCCTATACCACCCCCCTGCAGTGAGTGGCTGGCGAGATCAGGTGTCACCCGAGTATATAAATCGGCCCCTCCCGCGGCTCGCCACAGATGCGTTCTGACAGAGATCAGGGAAAGTGCTGTCTTGCTGGAGTTGCTATAGGGAGAGTGTTAGGAGTATTTTAGGCTTCAAGAACCCCAACGGTCCTTCTTAGGGCCACATCTAACCGTGTGCAGTAGTGTGGAGGCTGCTTTTTGCAGTGTTGCACATTTTTTTTTTTGTATATCGGCCGTGCAGAGCATTGCGCCCTGCAGTAATTATACATAGTCCAGGGCCAGTAGTGGTGGTGAGGCAGGGACAGAAGACATATTTATTGAATATAGGCAGTGGGCCTTTCCAAAAACATTTGGGAAAAAAAATCTATTTGGGCTGCCTGTGACCGTCCTCAGTGTACTGGGTCTCTGCTGGGGGTAGTTGTCCTAATTCATACGCAGCCAGCTAAGTGTTACAGCAGGCTTGCGCAAAATTATTTCCTGGCCCTGTGTTGGCTGTTACATCACCGCTGTATTCCAGTCCACAGTGCAACAGTTTGCAGTTATTTTACATACTCCAGGGCCAGTAGTGGTGACACAGAGAGAGAAGACATACAGTGTACATAGGCAGTGGGCCTTTCCAAAAACATTTGGGAAAAAAAATCTATTTGGGCTGCCTGTGACTGTCCTCAGTGTACTGGGTCTGTGCTGGGTGTAGTTGTCCTAATTCATACGCAGCCAGCTAAGTGTTACAGCAGGCTTGCGCAAAATTATTTCCTGGCTCTGTGTTGGCTGTTACATCACCGCTGTATTCCAGTCCACAGTGCAACAGTTTGCAGTTATTTTACATACTCCAGGGCCAGTAGTGGTGACGCAGAGAGAGAAGACATATACAGTGTATACAGGCAGTGGGCCTTTCCAAAAACATTTGGGAAAAAAAATCTATTTGGGCTGCCTGTGACCGTCCTCAGTGTACTGGGTCTGTGCTGGGGGTAGTTGTCCTAATTCATACGCAGCCAGCTAAGTGTTACAGCAGGCTTGCGCAAAATTATTTCCTGGCTCTGCTGTGCGTTCCGTAAGCGAAGTCAGCCTTCAACCACAGGCCAATAAGTGGCACATTTAATTACAGCGTTCTGTTTCTGCACTACTGGTAATACAGCATGCTGAGGGGTAGGGGTAGGCCTAGAGGACGTGGACGCGGGCGAGGACGCAGAGGCCCAAGTCAGGGTGTGGGCACAGGCCGAGCCAGTGCGGTGGCCAGGGGTAGAGGCAGGGCCAGACCGAATAATCCACCAACTGTTTCCCAAAGCGCACCCTCGCGCCATGCCATCCTGCAAAGGTCAAGGTGCTCTACGGTGTGGCAGTTTTTCACAGAGACGCCGGATGACCGATGAACAGTGGTGTGCAACCTTTGTCGCGCCAAGATCAGCTGGGGAGCCACCACCACCAGCATGCGCAGGCATATGATGGCCAAGCACCCCACAAGGTGGGACGAAGGCCGTTCACCGCCTCCGGTTTCCACCACTGCCTCTCCCCCTGTGCCCCAACCTGCCACTGAGATCCAACCCCCCTCTGAGGACACAGGCACTACCGTCTCCTGGCCTGCACCCACACCCTCACCTCCGCTGTCCTCGGCACCATCCAGCAATGTCTCTCAGCGCAGCGTCCAGACGTCGCTAGTGCCACTGTTTGAGCACAAGCGCAAGTACGCCGCCACATACCCGCACGCTCAAGCATTAAACGTGCACATTGCCAAATTGATCAGCCTGGAGATGCTGCCGTATAGGGTTGTGGAAACGGAGGCTTTCAAAAGCATGATGGCGGCGGAGGCCCCGCGCTACTCGGTTCCCAGTTGCCACTACTTTTCCCGATGTGCCGTCCCAGTCCTGCACGACCACGTCTCCCGCAACATTGTACGCGCCCTCACCAACGCGGTTACTGCCAAGGTCCACTTAACAACGGACATGTGGACAAGCACAGGCGGGCAGGGCCACTATATCTCCCTGACGGCACATTGGGTGAATTTAGTGGAGGCTGGGACCGAGTCAGAGCCTGGGACCGCTCACGTCCTACCCACCCCCAGAATTGCGGGCCCCAGCTCGGTGCTGGTATCTGCGGCGGTGTATGCTTTCTCCACTAAACCACCCTCCTCCTCCTTCTCCTCCAACGCAACCTCTGTCTCGCAATCAAGATGTGTCAGCAGCAGCAGCACGTCGCCAGCAGTCGCGCGGTATGGCAGCACAGCGGTGGGCAAGCGTCAGCAGGCCGTGCTGAAACTACTCAGCTTAGGAGAGAAGAGGCACACAGCCCACGAACTGCTGCAGGGTCTGACAGAAAAGACCGACCGCTGGCTTTCACCGCTGAGCCTCCAACCGGGCATGGTCGTGTGTGACAACGGCCGTAACCTGGTGGCGGCTCTGCAGCTCGGCAGCCTCACGCACGTGCCATGCCTGGCCAATGTCTTTAATTTGGTGGTTTGGCGCTTTCTGAAAAGCTACCCACACTTGTCATATCTGCTCGGAAAGGTGCGCCGGGTCAGCGCACATTTCCGCAACTCCAAGACGGACGCTGTCACCCTGCGCACCCTGCAACATCGGTTTAATCTGCCAGTGCACCGACTGCTGTGCGAAGTGCTCACACGGTGGAACTCTACGCTCCACATGTTGGCCAGACTCTATGAGCAGCGTAGAGCTATAGTGGAATACCAACTCCAACATGGGCGGCGTAGTGGGAGTCAGCCTCCTCAATTCTTTACAGAAGAGTGGGCCTGGTTGGCAGACATCGGCCAGGTCCTTGGAAACTTTGAGGAGTCTACCCAGATGGTGAGCGGGGATGCTGCAATCATTAGCGTCACCATTCCTCTGCTATGCCTCTTGAGAAGTTCCCTGCAAAGCATAAAGGCAGATGCTTTGCACTCGGAAACGGAGGCGGGGGAAGACAGTATGTCGCTGGATAGTCAGAGCACCCTCATGTCTATATCTCAGCGCATTGAGGAGGAGGGGGAGGAGCATGAGGGGGAGCGGGAAGAGACAGCTTGGCCCACTGCTGAGGGTACCCATGCTGCTTGCCTGTCATCCTTTCAGCGTGTATGGCCGGAGGAGGAGGATCCTGAAAGTGATCTTCCTAGTGAGGACAGCCATGTGTTGCGTACAGGTACCCTGGAACACATGGCTGACTTCATGTTAGGATGCCTTTCTCGTGACCCTCGCGTTACACGCATTCTGGCCACTACGGATTACTGGGTGTACACACTGCTCGACCCACGGTATAAGGAGAACCTTTCCACTCTCATTCCCGAAGAGGAAAGGGGTTCGAGAATGATGCTATACCACAGGGCCCTGGTGGACAAACTGATGGTAAACTTCCCATTCGACAGCGCTAGTGGCAGAAGGCGCAGTTCCGAGGGCCAGGTAGCAGGGAAGGCGCAGAGATCAGGCAGCATGTACAGCGCAGGCAGGGGAACATTCTCCAAGGCCTTTGCCAGCTTTATGACTCCCCAGCAAGACTGTGTCACCGCTCCCCAGTCAAGTCTGAGTTGGTGGGAGCACTGTAAAAGGATGGTGAGGGAGTACGTAGCCGATCGCACGACCGTCCTCGGTGACGCCTCTGCCCCCTACAACTACTGGGTGTCGAAGCTGGACACGTGTCCTGAACTCGCGCTGTATGCCCTGGAGGTGCTTGCTTGTCCTGCGGCTAGCGTCTTGTCAGAGAGGGTGTTTAGTGCGGCTGGGGGAATCATCACGGATAAGCGTACCCGCCTGTCAACCGACAGTGCCGACAGGCTTACACTCATCAAGATGAACAAAGCCTGGATTTCTTCAGACTTCTCTTCTTCACCAGCGGACAGCAGCGATACCTAAGCAATACATAGGCTGCACCCGCGGATGGAAGCATTGTTCTCTATCACCATCAAAAACGGGGACATTTTTTCTTCATCAATCTGTGTATAATATTCCTCCTCCTCCTCCTCCTGCTCCTCCTCCTGAAACCTCACCTAATTACGCCGAACGGGCAATTTTTCTTAGGCCCACAAGGCTCAGTCATATAATTTTTGTAAACAATTTTTATACGTTTCAATGCTCATTAAAGCGTTGAAACTTGCGCCTGAACCAATTTTTATTTTAACTGGGCTGCCTCCAGGCCTAGTTACCAATTAAGCCACATTAACCAAAGCGATTAATGGGTTTCACCTGCCCTCTTGGTTGGGCATGGGCAATTTTTCTGAGGTACATTAGTACTGTTGGTACACCAATTTTTTGGGGCCCTCGCCTACAGTGTAATCCAATTAATTTTTAGCCCACCTGCATTACAGCTGACGTTACATCAGCTGTGCTGGGCACTGCAATGGGATATATTTATGTACCGCCGGTGGGTCCCAGGGAGCCACCTATGCTGTCGGTCCACACGGAGTTGTAACTACATGTGTCCACTTCTAAAGAACCCCAGTCTGCATGGGGCATGCAGTGTGGGCCGAAGCCCACCTGCATTAAACATGACATTACCTCAGCTGTGATGGGCAATGCAATGGGATATATTTATGTACCGCCGGTGGCTTCCTGGCACCCACCCATGCTGTCGGTCCACACGGAGTTGTAACTACATGTGTCCACTTCTAAAGAACCCCAGTCTGACTGGGGCATGCAGTGTGGGCCGAAGCCCACCTGCATTAAACATGACATTACCTCAGCTGTGATGGGCAATCCTATGGGATATATTTATGTGCCGCCGGTGGCTTCCTGGCACCCACCCATGCTGTCGCTCCACAGGGACTTCACAATAGGGAGTTGTACCTGCCTGTGTCTATGAATTAAAAAGCCCGGTCAGGTTGGGGCATGCAGTGTGGGCCGAAGCCCACCTGCATTTAATCTGACGTTAGCTCTGCTGTCCAGGGCACACGGAATTCCCATTGCGGAGTTGGGGATTCCCAGTTGTACCTGCCTGTGACTATTTATAAAAAAAACGCAGTCTGACTGGGACATGCAGACACCTTGACAGAATGAATAGTGTGTGGCACATAGGTTCCGCATTGCTATGCCCACGTGTGCAGCTCCTGATGGCGGTGGCACAGGATTATATTTCTTATTGCTTCTGTACAGCATTGAGGGCTATCGCCCCGCCCCTTTTAAAGAGGGTCGCTGCCTAGCCGTGCCAACCCTCTGCAGTGTGTGCCTGCGGTTCTTCCTCATGGCAGACGCACTTATAAATAGACATGAGTTAGGCGTGGCATGAGGGCAGCTGAAGGCTGCACAGGGACAATTTGGTGTGCGCTGTGGACACTGGGTCGTGCAGGGGGGGGGGGGGGGTTGGTCAGCATGTAACCCAGGAGAAGTGGCAGCGGAGTGTCATGCAGGCAGTGATTGTGCTTTGTTGGAGGTAGTGTGGTGCTTAGCTAAGGTATGCATTGCTAATGAGGGCTTTTCAGAAGTAAAAATTGTTGGGAGGGGGGTGCGCACTCTTGCCCCTATTGTGGCTTAATAGTGGGACCTGGGAACTTGAGATGCAGCCCAACATGTAGCCCCTCGCCTGCCCTATCCGTTGCTGTGTCGTTCCCATCACTTTCTTGAATTGCCCAGATTTTAACAAATGGAAACCTTAGCGAGCATCGGCGATATACAAAAATGCTCGGGTCGCCCATTGACTTCAATGGGGTTTGTTATTCGAAACGAACCCTCGAGCATCGCGAAATTTTCGTCCTAAGTAACGAGCACCCGAGCATTTTGGTGCTCGCTCATCTCTAATGTCCCTGCGCAGACTTCAGCTGCCCTCATGCCACACCACCCTCATGTCTATTTATAAGTGCATCTGCCATGAGGAGAAACCGCAGGCACACACTGCAGAGGGTTGGCACGGCTAGGCAGCGACCCTCTTTAAAAGGGGCGGGGCGATAGCCCACAATGCTGTACAGAAGCAATGAGAAATCCAATCCTGTGCCACCTCCATCAGGAGCTGCACACGTGGGCATAGCAATGGGGAACCTATGTGCCACACACTATTCATTCTGTCTAGGTGTCTGCATGCCCCAGTTCGACAGCGTTTTTTTTTTTAAATAGTCACAGGCAGGTACAACTCCGCAATGGGAATTCCGTGTGCACACACAGCATGGGTGGCTCCCTGGAACCCACCGGCGGTACATAAATATATCCCATTGCAGTGCCCAGCACAGCTGATGTAATGTCATGTTAAATGCAGGTGGGCTTAGGCCCACACTGCATGCCCCAGTCAGACTGGGGTTCTTTAGAAGTGGACACATGCAGTTACAACTCCGTGTGGACCGACAGCATGGGTGGGTGCCAGGAAGCCACCGGCAGTACATAAATATATCCCATTGCATTGCCCATCACAGCTGAGGTAATGTTATATTAAATGCAGGTGGGCTTCGGCCCACACTGCATGCCCCAGTCAGACTGGGGTTCTTTAGAAGTAGACACATGCAGTTACAACTCCCTGTGGACCCACAGCATGGGTGGCTCCCTGGAACCCACCGGCGGTACATAAATATATCCCATTGCAGTGCCCAGCACAGCTGATGTAATGTCATGTTAAATGCAGGTGGGCTTCGGCCCACACTGCATGCCCCAGTCAGACTGGGGTTCTTTAGAAGTAGACACATGCAGTTACAACTCCCGGTGGACCCACAGCATGGGTGGCTCCCTGGAACCCACCGGCGGTACATAAATATATCCCATTGCATTGCCCATCACAGCTGATCTAATGTCATGTTTAATGCAGGTGGGCTTCGGCCCACACTGCATGCCCCAGTTAGACTGGGGTTCTTTAGAAGTGGACACATGCAGTTACAACTCCGTGTGGACCGACAGCATGGGTGGGTGCCAGGAAGCCACCGGCGGTACATAAATATATCCCATTGCATTGCCCTGCACAGATGAGGTAACGGCAGATAAAATATAGGTGGGCTTCGGCCCACACTGCATGCCCCAGTCAGACCGGGGTTTTTAATACATAGACACAACTCCCTAATGTGAGGTCCGTGTGGACCGACAGCATGGGTGGCTCCCTGGAACCCACTGGCGGTACAAAAATATATCCCATTGCAGTGCCCTGGACAGCAGAGCTAACGTCTGATTAAATACAGGTGGGCTTCGGCCCAAACTGCATGCCCCAGTCAGGCTCGAGTTTTTTATAAGTATACACAGGCACGTACATCTCCCTAATGGGAAGTCCATGTGGACCAACAGCATGGGTGGGTCCCAGGAAGCCACCGGCGGTACATAAATATATCCCATTGCAGTGCCCATCACAGCTGATGTAACGTCAGCTTTAATGCAGGTGGGCAAAAAATTAATTGGATTACACTGTAGGCGAGGGCCCAAAAAAATTGGTGTACCAACAGTACTAATGTACCTCAGAAAAATTGCCCATGCCCAACAAAGAGGGCAGGTGAAACCCATTAATCGCTTTGGTTAATTTGTAACTAGGCCTGGAGGCAGCCCAGTTAAAATAAAAATTGGTTCAGGTGCAAGTTTCAATGCTTTAATGAGCATTGAAACGTATAAAAATTGTTGTAAAAAATTATATGACTGAGCCTTGTGGGCCTAAGAATAATTGCCCGTTCGGCGTGATTACGTGAGGTTTCAGGAGGAGGAGCAGAAGGATTAGGATGAATAGAATACACAGATTGATGAAGCTTAAAGGTCCCCGTTTTTGATGGTGATAGAGAACGATGCTTCCATCCGCGGGTGCAGCCTACGTATTGCTTAGGTATCGCTGCTGTCCGCTGGTGGAGAAAAGAAGTCTGGGGAAATCCAGGCTTTGTTCATCTTGATGAGTGTAAGCCTGTCGGCACTGTCGGTTGACAGGCGGGTACGCTTATCCGTGATGATTCCCCCAGCCGCACTAAACACCCTCTCTGACAAGACGCTAGCCGTAGGACAAGCAAGCACCTCCAGGGCATACAGCGCGAGTTTAGGCCACGTGTCCAGCTTCGATACCCAGTAGTTGTAGGGGGCAGAGGCGTCACGGAGGACGGTCGTGCGATCGACTATGTACTCCCTCACCATCCTTTTACAGTGCTCCCGCCGACTCAGCCTTGACTGAGGAGCGGTGACACAGTCTTGCTGGGGAGCCAGAAAGCTGTCAAAGGCCTTAGAGAGTGTTCCCCTGCCTGTGCTGTACATGCTCCCTGATCTCCGCGCCTCCCCTGCTACCTGGCCCTCGGAACTGCGCCTTCGGCCACTAGCGCTGTCGGATGGGAATTTTAGCATCAGTTTGTCCGCCAGGGTCCTGTGGTATAGCATCACTCTCGAACCCCTTTCCTCTTCGGGAATGAGAGTGGAAAGGTTCTCCTTATACCGTGGGTCGAGCAGTGTGTACACCCAGTAATCCGTAGTGGCCAGAATGCGTGTTCCGCGAGGGTCACGAGAAAGGCATCCTAACATGAAGTCAGCCATGTGTGCCAGGGTACCTGTACGCAACACATGGCTGTCCTCACTAGGAAGATCACTTTCAGGATCCTCCTTCTCCTCCTCCTCCTCCTCCTCAGGCCATACACGCTGAAAGGATGACAGGCAAGCAGCATGGTTACCCTCAGCAGTGGGCCAAGCTGTCTTTTCCCCCTCCTCCTCATCCTCCTCATGCTCCTCCTCCTCAACGCGCTGAGATATAGACAGGAGGGTGCTCTGACTATCCAGCGACATACTGTCTTCCCCCGCCTCCATTTACGAGCGCAAAGCATCTGCCTTTATGCTTTGCAGGGAACTTCTCAAGAGGCATAGCAGAGGAATGGTGACGCTAATGATTGCAGCATCGCCGCTCACCATCTGGGTAGACTCCTCAAAGTTTCCAAGGACCTGGCAGATGGCTGCCAACCAGGCCCACTCTTCTGTAAAGAATTGAGGAGGCTGACTCCCACTGCACCGCCCATGTTGGAGTTGGTATTCCACTATAGCTCTACGCTGCTCAAAGAGCCTGGTCAACATGTGGAGCGTAGAGTTCCACCGTGTGGGCACGTCGCACAGCAGTCGGTGCACTGGCAGATTAAACCGATGTTGCAGGGTGCGCAGGGTGGCAGCGTCCGTGTGGGACTTGCGGAAATGTGCGCAGAGCCGGCGCACCTTTCCGAGCAGGTCTGACAAGCGTGGGTAGCTTTTCAGAAAGCGCTGAACCACCAAATTAAAGACGTGGGCTAGGCATGGCATGTGCGTGAGGCTGCCGAGCTGCAGAGCCGCCACCAGGTTACGGCCGTTGTCACACACGACCATGCCCGGTTGGAGGCTCAGCGGCGCAAGCCAGCGGTCGGTCTGCTCTGTCAGACCCTGCAGCAGTTCGTGGGCTGTGTGCCTCTTCTCTCCTAAGCTGAGTAGTTTCAGCACGGCCTGCTGACGCTTGCCCACCGCTGTGCTGCCGTGCCGCGCGACACCGACTGCTGGCGACGTGCTGCTGCTGATACATCTTGATTGCGAGACAGAGGTTGCGTAGGAGGAGGAGGAGGGTGGTTTAGTGGAGGAAGCATACACCGCCGCAGATACCACCACCGAGCTGGGGCCCGCAATTCTGGGGGTGGGTAGGACGTGAGCGGTCCCAGGCTCTGACTCTGTCCCAGCCTCCACTAAATTCACCCAATCTGCCGTCAGGGAGATATAGTGGCCCTGCCCGCATGTGCTTGTCCATGTGTCCGTTGTTAGGTGGACCTTGGCAGTAACCGCGTTGGTGAGGGCGCGTACAATGTTGCGGAAGACGTGGTCGTGCAGGGCTGGGACGGCACATCGGGAAAAGTAGTGGCGACTGGGAACTGAGTAGCACGGGGCCGCCGCCGCCATCATACCTTTGAAAGCCTCCGTTTCCACAACCCTATACGGCAGCATCTCCAGGCTGAGAAATTTGGCTATGTGCACGTTTAACGCTTGAGCGTGCGGGTGCGTGGCGGCGTACTTGCGCTTGCGCTCCAACACTTGCACTAGTGATGGCTGGACGGTGCTCTGAGAGACATTGGTGGATGGGGCCGACGACAGCGGAGGTGAGGGTGTGGGTGCAGGCCAGGAGACGGTAGTGCCTGTGTCCTCAGAGGGGGTTGGATCTCAGTGGCAGGTTGGGGCACAGGGGGAGAGGCAGCGGTGCAAACCGGAGGCGGTGAACGGCCTTCGTCCCACCTTGTGGGGTGCTTGGCCATCATATGTCTGCGCATGCTGGTGGTGGTGAGGCTGGTGGTGGTGGCTCCCCGGCTGATCTTGGCGCGACAAAGGTTGCACACCACTGTTCGTCGGTCGTCTGCACTCTCAGTGAAAAACTGCCAGACCTTTGAGCACCTCGGCCTCTGCAGGGTGGCATGGCACGAGCGGACGCTTTGGGAAACAGTTGGTGGATTATTCGGTCTGGCCCTGCCTCTACCCCTGGCCACCGCACTGCCTCTTCCAACCTGCCCTGCTGCTGCACTTGCCTACCCCTCTGAAGACCTCCGAATCCTCTGTGCGCTCCTCACTCGGATCAACTGGATAAATCAGAACTCAATATATCATTGCCCCACTTTGTCAACCATGAATTGAAAGCTATAATACTCTTTACCTGGCCCCCAACTGCAATTGAAGATTTTGGTACATATATTCAGCAGACCTTGAGCTTCTCTACTCCTTAAATTTTCTTTCTCTTCTGACCTTTATTAAGTTCCATTTCTTCCAAATGTAAAACTGCCTTTCAGTACATGAATGGGCAGGAAAAACATAGTGAAAATTATATCCTACCCAAACTACTCTACATCTTTCAAAGCATGCCAATTAATGTACTATACCTAAATCCTTCTTTAAGCAAGTCCATAACCTATATAATACAAGTCCATAACCTAAAACAAATAAGAAATGCCAGAGATTCACAGACTATTTACTCTCTCCAAAAATTATAAGGAAGGCTTTGCCTTACATATTTACTGCAATGCAAATCATTTAGCATGTTGGGCAGAGCTTACCTCTAATGTATCCTCTTCCATCCACACTGCCCATAAAAAGAGACTATTAGGTTTTAAGTTCCATCATTTTAACTAATTTTCAAAATTTGTGCCTCCTAAAAACCATGTATTAAGTAATATTAGCAGAGAGATGATCAAATTTTTACAAGCGTTTAATCATTCTTTGGGTGTGAACGACCTTCCATCACCTTTGATTGCCCAGAGCTATATTCCCTGTCTGCCAGTTCTGTCCCTTAACTGACATAATGGCACATTGGCCTAACCTTCTTCACTCCTCTGTAGGAAAATTAAATAATACTGAGTCAAATTTTAAACCTAATGTTTTGCTAAAGGAATGAGACAGATCTTGCTTAACCTTTCTAAAACTGCTGCCCTTTTGTCAGTCTTATAGAAACTTTTTACGTAGTCAGAATCATTCAATCTATGAACAGAACTAGCTGAAAAACTGTTTATCTTCCAACTCTTACTCCAAAACAACTTCTAATATTTATTCCTTATTATTACTGTAACAATCACCACAGAAAAAGTTTTTGTAAAAGCATGGGAGAGCATGCTCACCAGTTTTTGCACAACCTTAAATTTAGATTACATACTTGATCTTATTGTTTTTCCAACTGTGTTAAAATACAGGAGAATTCATTCAAACACCCTACACATTGGTACAAACTCATATATTCTATAAAAGGACCAATCTACTCAAATATGTTGGAGATGCTCTGCCTCCCCAGGAATACTGTCCCACATTTGGCTAATGGGTTAAAAAAAATCACTCCTTTCTGGGAAAAAGTCACAAAAGAAATTAAAATATGTGATATGGAAGTTCCAGAGATACCTGAAAAAATATTGCTTCTGGTCCCTTCGCGATACTTTAAGCCTGCTAAAAATTGTCTACTAACCAGGCTTATACAAACGTAAAATGACTCATTCCACTTAAATATAGAAACCCAGACCCTCAGACTCCTGATTGTAGGAATTCTATACCTGGGTAACTAACTTATAACAGGAATTTCTAAATGTGGGGCAAAAATTGATTTGATTGATCCCCTGACTTCTTCCTGCTTACCCCCAACCTAATCTACTGTCAGATTCAGTTGCAGGTGTTTGTCTCATACTTGAGCTCATTCTTCTCCTACCAGAATGTCCATTTATCCCTTCAGATTGCCCGTAGTTACCAGTTCACCTTGTACATTATATTTCACTCATTACTTGGTTTCTTGCCTATTATAACCAGAGTAGTTTTTATTTTGTATTATTCTCTTCAGAATGAAAGCTGCTCTGTGATTAGTTGCTATGAACAAGAAAGACAGTTTTCTTTTAGGACAGCATAGACTTCCCCTATAAAGGGCAGGGCACAGAACGTTTTAAAAGTGCTGGTCATGTGACCTGAAAGCTGGAAGAAAAATTAAGACCACAGACTGTAGGGGAACAAGCTACAGAACTGTATTCTTCACAGCAGAGGTCACTAATACTGTGATGGATTTCTAAAAAAAACAAAAAACAAAGTGCCTCTTTAACCCTTTCCAATCCAATTCCCCTGCTGCCTGCACACTCCCCTATTTATTTTGGGTGGGAAAGTGCATTGTGGAATCCTTGGAATTACTCATCATAAAAACATAAAAATGAACTGTCATAATTTTAATAGCAATATTTTAAAAATTAAACTTGAGTTATGAGTGTTTCACATGAGGAAGATCAATTATAACTATCCTGTAAATATATATCTATTAATATAATTATATTTATATAACAATACTATTCATTTTAATTTCTCTAATGAATGATGATAGATAGATAGATAGATAGATAGATAGATAGATAGATAGATAGATAGATAGATAGATAGATAGACAGACATCCCTCTAAGGTCTTGTTCAGGCAAGCATTTTTTTAACTCTGCTAGCAGCGCACAGAGCGTGCTTCTAATAGGAACCAATAGGTGCCTATAGAAGCCTTTACATGAGAAAATGCTAGGCGCGCAAAATGGCGAGCACCTAACAAAGATAGGACATGTGAGTGCAGGTCGCATGTAGCTCTGTGGTACGCACAAAAGATAGGATTTGTTCTTTGGTGCAAGCTGTGCAGGAGTTTCCATTGACTTCTATGGAAGCAGGAAAAGAATATTTCTGCTGACCGATGGAATATCGTGCTGCTTACAGCAGGACATTTACAATATGCTGCATAGAAGCACATTTTAAATGTCCCGCAGTAAACTCCTGTTAGTTCCCACAGGGATGAGGATATTCCCAGAAGATTCCCTTAATCCCTGCGGGAACTATTTACAAAGGGACATTTAAAATGTGCCTCTGGGAAGCATGTTTTAAATGCCCTGCTGTAAGAAGCTGGGTATTCCTCCAGCCCTGCTGCTGGGCAATTCCCCAGCAGTAGGGGGCAGTAGGGGACTACCTCCATCTCTCTCCCCAAGGGATTTCCTTATAGCGGGGAGAGAAAGTGGGGTGGGATTTACATGGCTTTCCGAGAGGACTTCCCCGAGAGCATGGGAGGAGGGAATAGATCTACAGGGATCCACCCTCTAGCAGCGCCACTCTAGCCCTGCCCCCTCTATATTTACCATGAGTAATCTCTGTGAGAATCCCTATAGACCCACGCCCTCTCTCTAGCCATTCCTATCTTTCTGCACTATGGGGATATCCCTCGGGGATCTCTAAGCAGGGAGAGAGAGAATGGGCTACGGATTAATCCCCTCATAGCAGGGAAAGAGAGCTATGGAGGATAAACCCATAGCCTGCTCTGTCTCCCCCTGCTATGGGTTAATTCCCTATAGCTCCTCTCTCTTACCCGGCTACGAGGAAATCCCAAAGCCCTGCGGAGCTTCCTATCTTTCTCCTTCTGGAGCAGCTGCACTTTTAAATGTGTGATTTTCTTGCGCATGAAGCTTGGGTCTTCTGCGCATAAAACATTGCCCGTTAACGCTATTTATTCACATGCGAGTGGCGATCTTTTTGCCCTGCTATTTGTACGCAAAAAACACGCTCGCCTAAATGAGGCCTAATACAGTACTATACAGAAGCATCCTATTACTGCATACAAAGTATATAGCACAAGCTTCTAATAGTATGCAGGATAGCTCTCTGAAGTTGGAGGCTGTTCTGCATATGCATATTACATTATACAGGACAGTGCTTATGTATGTAACATACATATGCAGAACAGTCTCCCACATTGGAGCACTATTCTGCATACTATTAGAAACGTGTCAGACCTCACCCAACATCGGAGCTATGCAGGGAAGTTTTAATGTCGGACGAGGTCCGACATTGGATTGGAAGGGTTAATATTATGGCTGATCGGTACATATACACAGACACACCCACTCACTAACCTCTGTTATTTACAAAACTGCATAACTGTGAGCAAACTATCTATATATCCATTAATTAATTGACTGAAATTTGGGTGCCATCATGATGATAGTATTACTGAACATTTGACTGTAAAACGTCAATAAAACCTGTTTCCTTGAAATTTAGTTCATTCACTTCTATCATAGAAGTTTTACATGTATTTCGGTTACTACACCATACTTTCCCCAATCGTCTTTTGCTTTTATTTCCCATTTAGAACTTGAAAACTATCATTAAGTACTGTATGAAGATTCACAATTAAAATTGATTTTAATTTACCGTATTTTTCCATGTATAAGACGCACACACTTTTTTAACCCAAAATTGAAGAAAAGAACATTTTAACCATAAAACATAACACATTTCTATTTAGTAATAACCGCATGTAATGTTTACATCCTAGTACTATGATATTATGCAGTATATATATCATGCTATATACTGGATGCTTATACATGAGGTAGTGCAGTCTGCGAAGCTGTGGTACACTAACCAACAGGACAGATAGGCGACCATAACGACTCCCTGGTGCCAGATGAACCAAAATGGCTGCACGGCTTCTCTGAGGCTCACTGTGCATTGCTAGTACAATATATGCCGGTCGACCAAAGCAGCATGTCTCAGACTCCTAGCAATGCACAGAAAAGCAGTGCAGCCATATTGGTTCATCTGGGAAAGACTCAGTAAGATGAATGGCTTTGGTCTCATAGATGTGCCGGCAGCTGCGCGATTGGGCTCTTATACTTACAGGCATCTTACAGCTGCCTCCACAGAAGGCGGCTGCACTGCTGGAGGTTTTGTCACGGACACCACGAACCGCGGCAAGAATGGAAGCTGACAAAAGCAGCATCTCAGTGCACTGCCGGAGGTTCTGTCAGGTACACCCCAAACCGCAGCAAGGATGGAGGCCGGCAGAAGCAGCGTCTCCTTGCACTGATGGAGATTCTGTCAGGGACACCGCTGTTCGGAGCCGCTCAAGGATGGAGGCTGGCAGAAGCAGCGTCTCCTTGCACTGATGCTCCTAAACCCAGCTCCCCATGTACAAGACACAGTTAGATTTTTAACCCGAAAAAACGGGCAAAAATCTGCATCTCATATACGGAAAAATACGGTATATAGATATTTAGTGGGAATTCTGGACTGTTTGGTGTTATTTCAACAATATCACTCAACTTTTAAATTTACTTATATAAAAAGGAAAACCTAAAAGTTAGATTAAAGTAAGTAAATATAGATTTCTAGCTTTTCAGAAGTTGAGAAGTGGGGTGTAGAATGTATTTCTGCCTTTATAGCTATTATCTTTCATCAGCGTGTGCAATAGAATTTTGTGCATCTGAATCAAGGCCCAAGTCCCAGGGGAATAATTACTATCCCAGACATATTTTATAACAGCAAGACACTGCACCATTATATTTCATCAATACTGCACTTGCCATAAGTCTAAAAGAGCAAAAGCATTTACTATACTAGAAGTAAAATCAAAGGGAAAATGTGGATATTAGGTCTTAGTGAAATCAAAAGCAAGTTGTAGAGAAGACAAATACTTTATAAAATGCCTATATACTATACTATAACATATATAGTATAGTATATATGAAATTTGTAAATGCATATATATTACACATGTATATATTAATGGGTATATATTACACAATTAATGTGTAATATATACACATTAATTGTGAGACATTTTTCTACCTTGTAATAAAAAGGTTGTCTAGGAGTCTAGGAATATAACATTGATGGCCTATCTTTAGGAGTCCAACCTCTGGGACCCCTGCCAGTACTATTAAGGGGCTATGGTGTGTTCCTTGATCCATATGATTAAACACTGATGGCTCATCCTTTAAACCATACATGTTACAGTCTTGGAGAAGCCTTTTAACATTGTGATCTGTGTCAAGTGTGATACTGCCAGATTTACAGAAATGCACTTCAAAGATGAGGTGATGTAGCTTATTAGATGTCACCTAATGAATGCAGTCATTTAGCAGAGAGTAGCTCAATGCAGTCATCTTCTATAATATGAATTCATTTGTAAATTGACATAGGTTTACAAACAGATTTTTTTGTGACCATGTAAAATACTAGTTGGAAAATGGTGTCCCTAGATGCCTCATGTACTTGCCTCTTTTTAGAATGTTTCATTACACTCTGCAAGATACATATTAGTCTCTCCAACAGTCTACTGTAAACTTACACAAAGGCTCATGATCCGAAAAAGTATATAACAAAAAGATTTTCTGTTTCCCCAACCCCCAAAAAAGCTATGTATATTATCCTACCAAAAGCATTTGGACACCTGAGCAAGAATTGTGATGGTTTTGTGATGGACAGCATGTGAGCAGTGGCATACCTGTATATCTAATAGCGTGCAGTTTCTGTCGTACATTGCTGACATTGACTTGGCTTCCACTCGTTAGCAGATTTTTAGTTTGCTCCTGGATAGTGGAATAGCGAGCACCGCGAACAATCCCTTCCATCTGTCATTTTTCCATTTTGCTAATATTTTAGTTTGACCGGTTCTTGCTTTAGACATGATTTATCCATCTCTTCCAGCTTGTGACCCCATAACTCAACAGTTCATCTGATGACCTAGGTTTTAGTGGATGTGTTATAAACTGATAGTCCATTAATGTGACAACCAACAATGATACCATGTGTAAACTCTGTTTTGCTTAGCATGCCTCTTTCCATGGAAAGAGGCATGCTAAGCAAAACACACTATGACTAATACCTCCAAGGGTTTGTATCTTATGTACCATAGTTTAAGACATGTGACATGCTAAAAAGACAATACATTCTACGAATAGGGGTGTCCAAATACTTTTGGTAGGCTGTGTCAGTTGATCGTCGCAATCATATCAATAATAGAAGATCCGCCAGTTCAGATATATTTATACACATTGCCATGAATTCCAGGTCCATAGATAATCATAGACATTAAATTTTTGTAATCTCTTTGTAAATTGTAAACAAATATAGGTGATACATTTTCTTAAAAAACACTTACAATCTTGAAAAAAGCTACTTCTAGTGTCACATCCTGCTGCTTTCTCCAATGCTAGACTTCCAGGTAGTAAAGTCATATCTTTTGAGATGTTACATTACATGATCCTGGCAGCCAATCATTGAACAGCCCTCAGATAATGTTTCCACACAATTTAGGGAAAAAAATAGCTTCCTCTGACTCCTATTGGTGTTGTACATAAATGCACTTTCTCTAAATGATTTTGTGAATGGAAGAGATTTTATTCCAGTGCTTTAATTTAGGGAAAGAAAAAATGAGTATGCTCCAGTTTATGCTTTCGAGGTTGTGGTAGGCAAGGCACATTCTTACACATTTGGGGAATTGCCCCAAATTGTATTTTGGATACAAGTTTATAATTTGATATTTTCCATTACAAATTTAAATTTGCGTAAGTCCCATTGGGAGGCACGTCTCGGCAGAAGGATTCTGGATATACCCAAACATGTTCCAATGGGTCTCCCTATGCTAATTATCTGCTCACGTTGCTATCGCGTGCTCCTGGAGGATGGCATTGGTTGTCATGGATAATGATTAATGAGAAATTGGACTCCCACCTAATGGACCAGGAGGAACCTTTTGAACACACATGGGCTCCCTGGTATGAATACTCCCTAACTATGCAGATCTAGAGCCCCAAGGCCTTAAACCAAACCCTTCCCAGCAATCCCAGTTGGTCTGTTAGTGTCTCTTCTACTCCCCCTATTTAAGGGGTAGTAGGCCAAGTGAAACCATGAGGTTGGAAGAATTCTACATTTCAGGAAGTCGCCCAACTCCTACCCACCCCCTTCCCCATTTTCCTTTTGTGTTTTGACCCCAGTTAACCCTGTTTTTTTATTACCGCAGTCATGAGTTTAGGAAATTATTCCTAGATATATTATTTCCTTAATGGTGTAAGGAAGCATTTTGTCTCTAACACCCTCACTGGGTACATATGACATTCTCTTAGGGTCAGTATCTTCCTTGATATGTTTCATAACAAAGGCTCTTCTAATATTGACTGCTACATTTAATCAATTTTGTATGTAACATTATTCCATACCAAGAATTTAATAAAATTCATGTAAAACAAAAGCATTGTAGTATATGGCACAAGCGATCAAACGAGCACAAGTTCTAATTCTATAGTGGGGTTAAAAAAAATCTTTAAAAAGGTTTCAGAACATTTTTAAAAATATTAAAATAATAAAGAATAGTATGACAAACACTGTAAGAAAAACACTATACTGTTTCCTAAACAGAATTGGATAAAAAGTGATCAAAAAGTTGTATATACCCTGAAATGATAACTATAAAAACTATAGCTCATCCACAAAAAACGAGCACTCTCACAGCCCCATCAATGGAAAAATAAAAAGGTTTTGGCTCCTTGAATGTGGAGATAAAAAAATGAAAAATTGAAAAATCTCTGGAAGGGTTAATAAAGTTATCATAGAACATTCTTAGTCTTACAACATCTGCAATGAACCAAGTATAAAGCCTTACTAATTTTCATTCTAACTTTAGTGCAAAAAGGATATCTGTGACAGCAGACAGACTTTGGTATATTTGAGTGCTTAACTGTCAGTGGCTCAGAAAGTTTCACTTTTTACCTAAATTAACAACTCTTTGTAATGTCTAGAAGGATCCATATTTCCATTGCTATACAGTTGTAAGGATTATTTAATTTAAATAATAAATGTCAAGCGATCCAATGATCTTTGGATCAGCTTTCTAGTCATGGGTAGGCATCACATTTTCTTACTAATCTCTTTTATTACAGAGAAAGATTATTGAATGCTGCAATCTCAGTACAATATTATGCTGCATATTTGAATAAAGTCCTGAATATAATGTCCATGTCTATTATTTTTTCCTTTTTTGACTGTCTATCCCATTTTATCTGTGCTATTAGAGTAATAAAGGGATGCACACTCAGCTGTAGATAATTTATAGATGACTTTCTCCCATTGTATAAATTGATTTTGACGGCACAGTCTTATTTTTGACAAAGGTTCTTTCAAGTATTTATCATATTGATTCTGACACATTTATTTTTCTCATATTTCTACTGGCAGTGGAACAAAAAAGCTTTTCTGGCCCATAAAGTAATAAATAATCTTGTCTTTAACAGAAAGATTAAAATGCAAAAACCTTAGAAATTAAAAAGGATGTAACTTAGATTTCATCGTTTTGCAATGAGCAAATACTTATTGTAGAAATAACTCTCATTCTCTCTTGTCCTTCAAAAAATATATCTATTATGTTATCCTTAAATTAATAATGCAATTACCCCTTTTATTTATCAATGATTTTACTTAATTTTACAACAATCTTCACATTTTGCAACTTTTCAGAAATAGTACCTGTGACCTGACTCTCAATGATCCAGTATCCGTCTCCTGCTCTATCTAGTAGCCTATGTTTGGTTGACATTACCTCTCACAGTTCATTAAAAATGTTATAATTCCCACTTCATAGCGGGACCCGGCAGGGATGCCCACTTTCCCCTCTCCTGTTCGCAATTGCAATTGAACCCCTAGCCCTGAGGATCCGGCAGCACACCTCATATAAAGGCATCCAGATAGGACCCAGAGAACACAGAATGATACTATATGCAGATGACATAATACTATACATGTCAGACCCTAAAGGTACCTTACCGTTAGCCAGTTCTCTAATAGACAAATGTGGGAATTTCTCAGGCCTATGTATCAACTGGCAGAAATCCGCTTTTATGCCTCTAAGACCAGAGGGATGGCTGATGGGAGATGTATTTTGTAAATTGCAGATCACCCCCAAGTTTAAATATCTTGGGATATACATCACCAGAGACCATACCCAAAGCCTTGAGCTAAACATCACTCCCCTATTGACAACTTTACAGCAAAAATTAAAAAGCTGGAGCTCCCTGCCACTATCTGTAGCAGGCAGAATAAACCTTATAAAAATGATAACACTTCCCAAGTGTTTATACTGCCTAGAACATGCAGAAATAACCATACCACAGAAATTCTTCAAAAAAACTAATTCCCTAATAACATCATTCATATGGGGGAACTCTAGAGCCAAGCTCCGCATAGACACTCTACAGCGTCCTAAAGAGATGGCAGGAATGGCGCTATCAGATTTCAAACTCTATTACTTGGCGGGACAGGTTAGATATCTCCGCCATTGGCTGTCGGGTGCACCTCTCCCTAACTCCGAGCACCACCTGATGTTTTTCCTCACGGAGACATCACTTTGGATTCTCCTGGAAAAACCAGGACTATTGACTAAACAAATGCTACCCATTCTCAGACTTGCAGTTAATGTGTGGCAGACATGCAAATCACTAACCAAACAGGATGACACCCCCCTGGAGACCCCCTCATGCGATAACAGAGCCCTACCACATCTGATGAACTTACCGGACAAACAATTCTGGATAAACCTAGGAATTACTACACTAGAACACTTATATATCGACCAAATATTGGTCTCCTTTGAGCAACTACAGCAACTATACCAAATCCCAAGAGTAGGCTTTTTTAGATACCTACAACTTCGGCACGCTTTAACAGCACAATTTTCAGAACCTAGACAATCATTTTCTCAATACCCACTAATAGGCATACTACGCACCCAAGGACCCAAAGGCCTGATATCAGTGTTGTACACCCACCTACTACAATCCAGTAGTGGTTTTCCCGTGTCTTAAAATGGCTTCACTTCCACTCTGTCCTTTCTAGTTGCTGCTGACCAGGTCATGTGATTGTTAAGCCAATCACTGGCTATAGAAGGTCACTGCTGTTGTCAGTGATTTTCTACAGCAGTCACAGATGCTCAACAGCAAGCAGGAAGGACAGAGTGAAAGCAAAGCAATTTTAAGTAATGGAAAAACACCCCTTAAATTGTGGTACAGTAAGACAATGATTAACATAAAGACAAAAAAGTTAAAATAGTCTCAGAATCTAATCCAGTCCTATCATAATCAAAAATGCTCTTCCCATAAGTATTAGCTAGGAATTAGATCCCTTCAAAATATAACTTTGATTGAATTACACAAAGATTACACATTGAAACCAAAATATTTAGAAGCCCAGTATATGCTGCAGACATATGTGTGTGTGTGTGTGTGTGTGTGTGTGTGTGTGTGTGTGTGTATATATATATATATATATATATATATATATATATATATATATATATATATATATATAACATTGTTGTTTACTACTATCCATATTGTCAATGTTTCCTATATTCAGATAGCTGTCAGTCTATGGCTATAGTTGTAATAAACAGGGCGTTCCCCATAGACACCAATAACAGCAAATAAATTCTCCTAGCTGGACCTATGCAGAGGCCTCCAGGACACTGGATAGAGCATCTGACTAAATGATCTGATCATCAGAATCTGCTACACCATCCTCCAGCATTTAACATGGAGGGAAACTGCATGACTGTCTAGCTATGTTCTGAGTAATAACAATGCCCCCAAAGGGTTAATAGTAAGGGATAGCAGTGCTTGCTGTCTAATACTGATATTAAAAGATGAAACAGAGCTCTTCCAACATGTTCCACCACCTAAGTGACGTCTTCAGGGGAATCAGGGGAATATAGGAGCTATGATATAGTCGGATGCTACAGTCAGTGCTCTGGAGGCTTCCCTTTTTGATACTGATCTAATATAACACATTAATTAACTCAAGGGCTGAGCTGTATGCACAGATACATGGATAGAACAGCTACAAGAAGTTTGTTATCTATTAGAGATGAGCGAACGTACTCGTCCGAGCTTGATACTCGTTCGAGTATTAGCGTGTTCGGGATGCTCGTTACTCGTGACGAGTACCACGCGATGTTCGAGTTACTTTCACTTTCATCTCTGAGACGTTAGCGCGCTTTTCTGGCCAATTGAAAGACAGGGAAGGCATTACAACTTCCCCCTGCGTCGTTCAAGCCCTATACCACCCCCCTGCTGTGAGTGGCTGGGGAGATCAGGTGTCACCCGAGTATAAAAATCGGCCCCTCCGGCGGCTCGCCTCAGATGCGTTGTGAGATAGCTGAGGGACAGTGCTATAGTGTTGGAGCTGCTGTAGGGAGAGCGTTAGGAGTTAGTGTAGGCTTCAAGAACCCCAACGGTCCTTCTTAGGGCCACATCTAACAGTGTGCAGTAGTGTGGAGGCTGCTTTTAGCAGTGTTGCACATTTTTTTTTTTTTTGCTATATCGGCCGTGCAGAGCATTGCGCCCTGCAGTAATACTACAGGGACAGAAGTGGTGGTTAGGCAGGGAGAGTGTTAGGAGTTAGTGTAGGCTTCAAGAACCCCAACGGTCCTTCTTAGGGCCACATCTAACCGTGTGCAGTAGTGTGGAGGCTGCTTTTAGCAGTGTTGCACATTTTGTTTTTTTGGTATATCGGCCGTGCAGAGCATTGTGCCCTGCAGTAATACTACAGGGATAGAATTGTGTAGGCAGGGCCAGAAGACATATATTATCGATTGAATATACGCAGTGGTCCTTTAGAAAAAAATATTTGAAAAAAAACTATTTGGCCTGCCTGTCACTGTGCTCAGTGTTCTGGGTCTGTGTCTGCTGGGGGTAGTAGTTCTCCAAATAAATACGCAGCCAGCTAAGTGTTACAGCAGGCTTGCGCAAAATTATTTCCTGGCTCTGAAATCACCGCTCTGTTGCACTTAATAACAGTGCAACACTGCAGTTCCGTGACACACACATCAGGGACAGAATTGTGTAGGCAGCGCCAGAAGACATATATAGATTGAATATACGCAATGGTCCTTTTGAAAAAAATATTTGAAAAAAAATTTTTGGCCTGCCTGTCACTGTGCTCAGTGTTCTGGGTCTGTGTCTGCTGCGGGTTGTAGTTCTCAAAATAAATACGCAGCCAGCTAAGTGTTACAGCAGGCTTGCGCCAAATTATTTCCTGGCTCTGAAATCACCGCTCCGTTGCACTTAATAACAGACAGTGCAACACTGCAGTTCCGTGACACACACATCAGGGACAGAATTGTGTAGGCAGGGCCAGAAGACATATATAGATTGAATATACGCAGTGGTCCTTTTGAAAAAAATATTTGAAAAAAAAATATTTGGCCTGCCTGTCACTCTGCCCAGTGTTCTGGGTCTGTGTCTGCTGCGGGTTGTAGTTCTCAAAATAAATGCGCAGCCAGCTAAGTGTTACAGCAGGCTTGCGCAAAATTATTTCCTGGCGTTCCGTAAGCGAACTCAGCCTACAACCACAGGCCAATAAGCGGCACATTAAATTACAGTGTTGTGTTTCTGCATTCCTGGTTACACAGCATGCTGAGGGGTAGGGGTAGGCCTAGAGGACGTGGGCGCGGCCGAGGACGCGGAGGCCCAAGTCAGGGTGTGGGCACAGGCCGAGCTCCTGATCCAGGTGTATCGCAGCCGACTGCTGCGCGATTAGGAGAGAGGCACGTTTCTGGCGTCCCCACATTCATAGCACATTTAATGGGTCCACGCGGTAGACCCTTATTAGAAAATGAGCAGTGTGAGCAGGTCCTGTCGTGGATGGCAGAAAGTGCTTCCAGCAACCTATCGTCCACCCAGAGTTCTGCGCCGTCCACTGCTGCAACTCAGAATCCTCTGGCTGCTGCTCCTCCTTCCTCCCAGCCTCCTCACTCCATGAAAATGAGACATTCTGAGGAGCGGGCAGACTCCCAGGAACTGTTCTCGGGCCCCTGCTCAGATTGGGCAGCAGTGGTTCCTCTCCCACCAGAGGAGTTTATCGTGACTGATGCCCAACCATTGCAAAGTTCCCGGGGTCCGGGGGATGAGGCTGGGGACTTCCGGCAACTGTCTCAAGACCTTTCAGAGGGTGAGGAGGCCGATGATGATGAGACACAGTTGTCTATCAGTGAGGTAGTAGTAAGGGCATTAAGTCCGAGGGAGGAGCGCACCGAGGATTCTGAGGAAGAGCAGCAGGACGATGAGGTGACTGACCCCACCTGGTTTGCTACGCCTACTGAGGACAGGTCTTCAGAGGGGGAGGCAAGGACAGCAGCAGGGCAGGTTGCAAGAGGCAGTGCGGTGGCCAGGGGTAGAGGCAGGGCCAGACCGAATAATCCACCAACTGTTTCCCAAAGCGCCCCCTCGCGCCATGCCACCCTGCAGAGGCCGAGGTGCTCAAAGGTCTGGCAGTTTTTCACTGAGAGTGCAGACGACCGACGAACAGTGGTGTGCAACCTTTGTCGCGCCAAGATCAGCCGGGGAGCCACCACCAGCAGCCTCACCACCACCAGCATGCGCAGACATATGATGGCCAAGCACCCCACAAGGTGGGACGAAGGCCGCTCACCGCCTCCGGTTTGCACTGCTGCCTCTCCCCCTGTGCCCCAACCTGCCACTGAGATCCAACCCCGCTCTGAGGACACAGGCACTACCGTCTCCTGGCCTGCACCCACACCCTCACCTCCGCTGTCCTCGGCCCCATCCACCAATGTCTCTCAGCGCACCGTCCAGCCGTAGCTAGCGCAAGTGTTTGAGCGCAAGCACGCCGCCACGCACCCGCACGCTCAAGCGTTAAACGTGCACATAGCAAAATTTATCAGCCTGGAGATGCTGCCGTATAGGGTTGTGGAAACGGAGTCCTTCAAAAGTATGATGGCGGCGGCGGCCCCGCGCTACTCAGTTCCCAGTCGCCACTACTTTTCCCGATGTGCCGTCCCAGCCCTGCACGACCACGTCTCCCGCAACATTGTACGCGCCATCACCAACGCGGTTACTGCCAAGGTCCACTTAACAACGGACACGTGGACAAGCACAGGCGGGCAGGGCCACTATATCTCCCTGACGGCACATTGGGTGAATTTAGTGGAGGCTGGGACAGAGTCAGAGCCTGGGATCGCTCACGTCCTACCCACCCCCAGAATTGCGGGCCACAGCTCGGTGGTGCTATCTGCGGCGGTGTATGCTTCCTCCACTAAACCACCCTCCTCCTCCTCCTCCTCCTCCGCAACCTCTGTCTCGCAATCAAGATGTGTCAGCAGCAGCAGCACGTCGCCAGCAGTCGGTGTCGCGCGGCGTGGCAGCACAGCGGTGGGCAAGCGTTAGCAGGCCGTGCTGAAACTACTCAGCTTAGGAGATAAGAGGCACACGGCCCACGAACTGCTGCAGGGTCTGACAGAGCAGACCGACCGCTGGCTTGCGCCGCTAAGCCTCCAACCGGGCATGGTCGTGTGTGACAACGGCCGTAACCTGGTGGCGGCTCTGCAGCTCAGCAGCCTCACGTACGTGCCATGCCTGGCCCACGTCTTTAATTTGGTGGTTTAGCGCTTTCTGAAAAGCTACCCTCGCTTGTCAGACCTGCTCGGAAAGGTGCGCCGGCTCAGCGCACATTTCCGCAAGTCCCACACGGACGCTGCCACCCTGCGCACCCTGCAACATCGGTTTAATCTGCCAGTGCACCGACTGCTGTGCGACGTGCCCACATGGTGGAACTCTACGCTCCACATGTTGGCCAGGCTCTATGAGCAGCGTAGAGCTATAGTGGAATACCAACTCCAACATGGGCGGCGCAGTGGGAGTCAGCCTCCTCAATTATTTTCAGAAGAGTGGGCCTGGTTGGCAGACATCTGCCAGGTCCTTGGAAACTTTGAGGAGTCTACCCAGGTGGTGAGTGGCGATGTTGCAATCATTAGCGTCACCATTCCTCTGCTATGCCTCTTGAGAAGTTCCCTGCAAAGCATAAAGGCAGACGCTTTGCACTCGGAAACAGAGCCGGGGGAAGACAGTATGTCGCTGGATAGTCAGAGCACCCTCCTGTCTATATTTCAGCGCGGTGAGGAGGAGGAGGAGGAAGATGAGGAGGAGGGGGAAGACACAGCTTGGCCCACTGGTGAGGGTAGACATGCTGCTGGCCTGTCATCCTTTCAGCGTGTATGGCCTGAGGAGGAGGCGGAGGAGGAGGAGGAGGATCCTGAAAGTGATCTTCCTAGTGAGGACAGCCATGTGTTGCGTACAGGTACCCTGGCACACATGGCTGACTTCATGTTAGGATGCCTTTCTCGTGACCCTCGCGTTACACGCATTCTGGCCACTACGGATTACTGGGTGTACACACTGCTCGACCCACGGTATAAGGAGAACCTTTCCACTCTCATACCCGAAGAGGAAAGGGGTTCGAGAGTGTTGCTATACCACAGGACCCTGGTGGACAAACTGATGGTAAAATTCCCATACGACAGCGGTAGTGGCCGAAGGCGCAGTTCCGAGGGCCAGGTAGCAGGGGAGGCGCGGAGATCATGCAGGATGTACAGCACAGGCAAGCCAACACTCTTTAAGGCCCTTGACAGCTTTATGGCTCCCCACCAAGACTGTGTCACCGCTCCCCAGTCATGGCTGAGTCGGCGGGAGCACTGTAAAAGGATGGTGAGGGAGTACGTAGCCGATCGCACGACCGTCCTCCGTGACGCCTCTGCCCCCTACAACTACTGGGTGTCGAAGCTGGACACGTGGCCTGAACTCGCGCTGTATGCCCTGGAGGTGCTTGCTTGTCCTGCGGCTAGCGTCTTGTCAGAGAGGGTGTTTAGTGCGGCTGGGGGAATCATCACAGATAAGCGTACCCGCCTGTCAACCGACAGTGCCGACAGGCTAACACTCATCAAGATGAACAAAGCCTGGATTTCCCCAGACTTCTCTTCTCCACCAGCGGACAGCAGCGATACCTAAGCAATACGTAGGCTGCACCCGCGGATGGAAGCATCGTTCTGTATCCCCATCAAAAACGGGGACCTTTTCGCTTCATCAATCTGTGTATAATATTCCTCCTCCTCCTCCTGCTCCTCCTCCTGAAACCTCACATAATCACGCCGAACGGGCAATTTTTCTTAGGCCCACAAGGCTCAGTCATATAATTTTTCTAAACAATTTTTATACGTTTCAATGCTCATTAAAGCGTTGAAACTTTCACCTCCAACAATTTTTATTTTAACTGGGCTGCCTCGTAGCCTAGTTACCAATTAAGCCACATTAACCAAAGCGATTAATGGGTTTCACCTGCCCTCTTGGTTGGCCATGGCCAATTTTTCTGATGTACATTAGTACTGTTGATACAGCAATTTTTGTGGGCCCTTGCCTACAGTGTAATCAAATAAATTTTTAGCACACCTGCATTACAGCTGACGTTACATCAGCTGTGTTGGGCAATGCAATGGGATATTTTTATGTACCGCCGGTGGGTTCCAGGGAGCCACCCATGCTGTCGATCCACAGGGAGTTGTAAATGCATCTGTTTCCACTTCTAAAGAACCCCAGTCTGACTGGGGCATGCAGTGTGGGCCGAAGCCCACCTGCATTAAGCACCACATTACTACCTCAGCTGTGATGGGCACTGCAATGGGATACATTTATGTACAGCGGGTGGGTTCCAGGGAGCCACCCATGCTGTGGGTCCACAGGGAGTTGTAAATGCATCTGTTTCCACTTCTAAAGAACCCCAGTCTGACTGGGGCATGCAGTGTGGGCCGAAGCCCACCTGCATTAAACATGACATTACTACCTCAGCTGTGTTGGGCAATGCAATGGGATATATTTATGTACCGCCGGTGGCTTCCTGGCACCCACCCATGCTGTCGGTCCACAGGAAGTTGTAAATGCATCTGTTTCCACTTCTAAAGAACCCCAGTCTGACTGGGGCATGCAGTGTGGGCCGAAGCCCACCTGCATTAAGCACCACATTACTACCTCAGCTGTGATGGGCACTGCAATGGGATACATTTATGTACAGCGGGTGGGTTCCAGGGAGCCACCCATGCTGTGGGTCCACAGGGAGTTGTAAATGCATCTGTTTCCACTTATAAAGAACCCCAGTCTGACTGGGGCATGCAGTGTGGGCCGAAGCCCACCTGCATTAAACATGACATTACTACCTCAGCTGTGTTGGGCAATGCAATGGGATATATTTATGTACCGCCGGTGGCTTCCTGGCACCCACCCATGCTGTCGGTCCACAGGAAGTTGTAAATGCATCTGTTTCCACTTCTAAAGAACCCCAGTCTGACTGGGGCATGCAGTGTGGGCCGAAGCCCACCTGCATTAAGCACGACATTACTACCTCAGCTGTGTTGGGCAATGCAATGGGATATTTTTATGTACCGCCGTTGGGTTCCAGGGAGCCACCCATGCATTGCGGAGTTGTACCTGCCTGTGACTATTTATAAATAACCGCGGTCTGACTGGGGCGTGCAGACACCTTGACAGAATGAATAGTGTGTGGCACATAGGTTCCCCATTGCTATGCCCACGTGTGCAGCTCCAGATGGAGGTGGCACAGGATTGGATTTCTCATTGCTTCTGTACAGCATTGTGGACTATCGCCCCGCCCCTTTTAAAGAGGGTCGCTGCCTAGCCGTGCCCACCCTCTGCAGTGTGTGCCTGCTTTTCCTCTGGCAGACGCACTTATAAATAGACATGAGGGTGGTGTGGCATGAGGGCAGCTGAAGGCTGGGCAGGGACAGTTTGGTGTGCGCTGTGGACACTGGGTCGTGGGGGGGGGGGGGGGTTTGGGCAGCATGACATATCATTTTTATATTTATATATATATATATATATATATATATATATTAGAGATGAGCGAACGTGTTCTTCCGAGCTTGATATTCGTGCGAATATTAGGGTGTTCGGGATGTTCGTTATTCGTAACGAACACCATGCGGTGTTCTGGTTACTTTCACTTCCTTCCCTGAGACGTTAGCGCGCTTTTTTTGGCCAATTGAAAGACAGGGAAGGCATTACAACTTCCCCCTGTGACATTCAAGCCCTATACCACCCCCCTGCTGTGAGTGGCTGGGAAGATCAGGTGTCACCCGAACATAAAAGTCGGCCCCTCCCGCGGTTCGGCTCAGATGCCTGGTGAGTTAGATGAGGGACAGTGCTGTTTGTACCGGAGCTGCTGTAGGGAAAGAATTGGTAGTTAGTGTAGGCTTCAAGACCCCCCAAAGGTCCTTATTAGGGCCACTGATAGCTGTGTGTTGGCTGCTGTTAGCAGTGCCATTTTTTTTTTTCTCAAAATCGGCTCTGCAGAGTGTTGCACCTGGCATTAGGGACAGAAGTGCTGCATAGGCAGGGAGAGTGTTAGGAGTGAGTGTAGCCTTCAAGAACCTCAACGGTCCTTTCTAGGGCCATATTTATCCGTGTGCAGTACTGTCCAGGCTGCTGTTAGCTGTGCTGCATTTTTGTTTGGCTTCTCAAAATCGCCTCTGCAGAGCATTCCACCCTCCATTGATACTGCAGGGAAAGAATTGTATAGGCAGGGCCACAACACAGTTATTATTCATAGAATATACGCAGTGCTGCCTTTTGCTTGTAAAACAAGTGAAAATAATTCTATTTGTCCTGCCTCTGTCCGTCCTAACGCCGGTGGACACGTGTCGGCTGCGTGTGCAACCTGTAAAAATCATACGCACCCAGCTACGTTTTACTCCTGGCTTCGCCATTTGCTTTCCTTAATTGGGAAAAAAAATACCTGCTCTGCCACAGTTAATAACTCTGCTACCCTCACGTTCTGTGACACATTAGCAGGAAAACAGCACAGTTATTAAACTTCTCATGTTCATAGAATATACGCAGTGCTGCCTTTTGGTGCAAAAAAACTGAAAATAATTCTATTTGTCCTGCCTCTGTCCGTCCTAACGCCGGTGGACACGTGTCGGCTGCGTCTGCAACCTGTAAAAATCATACGCACCCAGCTACGTTTTACTCCTGGCTTCGCCATTTGCTTTCCTTAATTGGGAAAAAAAATACCTGCTCTGCCACAGTTAATAACTCTGCTACCCTCACGTTCTGTGACACATTAGCAGGAAAACAGCACAGTTATTAAACTTCTCATGTTCATAGAATATACGCAGTGCTGCCTTTTGGTGCAAAAAAACGGAAAATAATTCTATTTGTCCTGCCTCTGTCCGTCCTAACGCCGGTGGACACGTGTCGGCTGCGTCTGCAACCTGTAAAAATCATACGCACCCAGCTACGTTTTACTCCTGGCTTCGCCATTTGCTTTCCTTAATTGGGAAAAAAAATACCTGCTCTGCCACAGTTAATAACTCTGCTACCCTCACGTTCTGTGACACATTAGCAGGAAAACAGCACAGTTATTAAACTTCTCATGTTCATAGAATATACGCAGTGCTGCCTTTTGGTGCAAAAAAACTGAAAATAATTCTATTTGTCCTGCCTCTGTCCGTCCTAACGCCGGTGGACACGTGTCGGCTGCGTCTGCAACCTGTAAAAATCATACGCACCCAGCTACGTTTTACTCCTGGCTTCGCCATTTGCTTTCCTTAATTGGGAAAAAAAATACCTGCTCTGCCACAGTTAATAACTCTGCTACCCTCACGTTCTGTGACACATTAGCAGGAAAACAGCACAGTTATTAAACTTAGATTATTCATTCACTAGAGGCAGTGGGGCCTTTCGTTTTCAAAAAAGGGAAAAAATTATATTTGGCCTGCAGTCTTGCGCCAATTTATTTCCTGCCTGTGAAATCAAATCACTGGTAATACAGCATGCTGAGGGGTAGGGGTAGGCCTAAAGGACGTGGACGCGGCCGAGGACGCGGAGGGCCAAGTCAGGGTGTGGGCACAGGCCAAGCTCCTGATCCAGGTGTGTCGCAGCCGACTGCTGCGCGATTAGGAGAGAGGCACGTTTCTGGCGTCCCCACATTCATCGCCCAATTAATGGGTCCACGCGGGAGACGGTTATTAGAAAATGAGCAGTGTGAGCAGGTCCTGTCCTGGATGGCAGAAAGTGCTTCGAGCAACCTATCGTCTACCCGCAGTTCTGCGCCGTCCACTGCTGCCAATCCGAATCCTCTGTCTGCTGCTCCTCCTTCCTCCCAGCCTCCTCACTCCACTACAATAACACCTGCTCAGGAGCGGGAACACTCCCAGGAACTGTTCTCGGGCCCCTGCTTAGATTGGGCAGCAGCGGTTCCTCTCCCACCAGAGGAGTTTATCGTCACTGATGCCCAACCATTCGAAAGTTCCCGGGGTCCGGGGGAAGAGGCTGGGGACTTCCGCCAACTGTCTCAACAACTTTCTGTGGGTGAGGAGGACGATGACGATCAGACACAGTTGTCTTGCAGTGAGGTAGTAGTAAGGGCAGTAAGTCCGAGGGAGCAGCGCACAGAGGATTCGGAGGAAGAGCAGCAGGACGATGAGGTGACTGACCCCACCTGGTGTGCAACGCTTACTCAGGAGGACAGGTCTTCAGAGGGGGAGTCAAGGGCATCAGCAGGGCAGGTTGCAAGAGGCAGTGCGGTGGCCAGGGGTAGAGGCAGGGCCAGACCGAATAATCCACCAACTGTTTCCCAAAGCGCCCCCTCGCGCCATGCCACCCTGCAGAGGCCGAGGTGCTCTAAGGTCTGGCAGTTTTTCACAGAGACGCCTGACGACCGACGAACAGTGGTGTGCAACCTTTGTCGCGCAAAGCTCAGCCGGGGAGCCAACACCAACAGCCTCACCACCACCACCATGCGCAGACATATGATGGCCAAGCACCACGCAAGGTGGGACGAAGGCCGTTCAGCGCCTCCGGTTTGCACCCCTGCCTCTCCCCCTGTGCCCCAACCTGCCACTGAGATGCAACCCCCCTCTCAGGACACAGGCACTACCGTCTCCTGGCCTGCACCCACACCCTCACCTCCGCTGTCCTCGGCCCCATCCAGCAGTGTAGTTCAGCGCACCGTCCAGCCGTCGCTTGCGCAACTGTTGGAGCGCAAGCGCAAGTACGCCGCCACGCACCCGCACGCTCAAACGTTAACCGTCCGCATAGCAAAATTCATCAGCCTTGAGATGCTGCCGTATAGGGTTGTGGAAACGGAGTCCTTCAAAAGTATCATGGAGGCGGCGGCCCCGCGCTACTCGGTTCCCAGTCGCCACTACTTTTCCCGATGTGCCGTCCCAGCCCTGCACGACCACGTCTCCCGCAACATTGTACACGCCCTCACCAACGCGGTTACTGCCACGGTCCACTTAACTACGGACACGTGGACAAGCACAGGCGGGCAGGGCCACTACATCTCCCTGACGGCACATTGGGTGAATTTAGTGGAGGCTGGGACAGAGTCAGAGCCTGGGACCGCTCACGTCCTACCCACCCCCAGAATTGCGGGCCCCAGCTCGGTGGTGGTATCTGCGGAGGTGTATGCTTCCTCCACTAAAGCACCCTCCTCCTCCTCCTCCTCCTCCTCTGTCTCGCAATCAAGATGTGTTAGCAGCAGCATGTCGCCAGCAGTCGGTGTCGCGCGGTGTGGCAGCACAGCGGTGGGCAAGCGTCAGCAGGACGTGCTGAAACTACTCAGCTTAGGCGATAAGAGGCACACGGCCCACGAACTGCTGCAGGGTCTGACACAGCAGACCGACCGCTGGCTTGCGCCGCTGAGCCTCCAACCGGGCATGGTCGTGTGTGACAACGGCCGTAACCTGGTGGCGGCTCTGCAGCTCGGCAGCCTCACGCACGTGCCATGCCTGGCCCACGTCTTTAATTTGGTGGTTCAGCGGTTTCTGAAAAGCTACCCACGCTTGTCAGACCTGCTCGTAAAGGCGCGCCGGCTCTGCGCACATTTCCGCAAGTCCCACACGGACGCTGCCACCCTGCGCACCCTGCAACATCACTTTAAGCTGCCAGTGCACCGACTGCTGTGCGACGTGCCCACACGGTGGAACTCTACGCTCCACATGTTGGCCAGGCTCTATGAACAACGTAGAGCTATAGTCGAATACCAACTCCAACATGGGCGGCGCAGTGGGAGTCAGCCTCCTCAATTCCTTTCAGAAGAGTGGGCCTGGTTGGCAGACATCTGCCATGTCCTTGGTAATTTTGAGGAGTCTACCCAGGTGGTGAGCGGCGATGCTACAATCATTAGCGTCACCATTCCTCTGCTATGCATCTTGAGAAATTCCCTGCAAACCATAAAGGCAGCTGCTTTGCGCTCGGAAACGGGGGCGGGGGAAGACAGTATGCCGCTGGATAGTCAGGGCACCCTCCTGTCTATTTCTCAGCGCGTACAGGAGGAGGAGGAGCATGAGGAGGATGAGGAGGAGGGGGAAGAGACAGCTTGGGCCGCTGCTGACGGTACACCGGCTGATTGCCTGTCATCCTTTCAGCGTGTATGGCCTGAGGAGGAGGAGGAGGAGGAGGATCCTGAAAGTGATCTTCCTAGTGAAGACAGCCATGTGTTGCGTACAGGTACCCTGGCACACATGGCTGACTTCATGTTAGGATGCCTTTCTCGTGACCCTCGCGTTGCACGCATTCTGGCCACGACGGATTACTGGGTGTACACACTGCTCGATCCACGGTATAAGGAGAACCTGCCCACTCTGATTCCCGAAGAGGAAAGGGGTTCGAGAGTGTTGCTATACCACAGGACCCTTGCGGACAAGCTGATGGTAAAATTCCCAGCCGACAGCGCTAGTGGCAGAAGGCGCAGTACCGAGGGCAAGGTAGCAGGGGATGTGCGTAGATCGAGCAGCATGTACATCCCAGGCAGTGCAACAGTCTTTAAGGGCCTGGCCAGCTTTATGGCTCCCCACCAAGACTGTGTCACCGCTCCCCAGTCAAGGCTGAGTCGGCGGGAGCACTGTAAAAGGATGGTGAGGGAGTACGTAGCGGATCGCACGACCATCCTTGGTGACGCCTCTGCCCCCTACAACTACTGGGTGTCGAAGCTGGACACGTGGCCTGAACTCGCGCTGTATGCCCTGGAGGTGCTTGCTTGTCCTGCGGCTAGCGTCTTGTCGGAGAGGGTGTTTAGTGCGGCTGGGGGAATCATCACAGATAAGCGTAGCCGCTTGTCAACCGACAGTGCCGACAGGCTAACACTCATCAAGATGAACAAAGGCTGGATTTCCCCAGACTTCTGTTCTCCACCAGCGGACAGCAGCGATACGTAAGCAATACGTAGGCTGCACCCGCGGATGGAAGCTACGTTCTCTCTCACCATCCAAAACGGGGACATTTCTGCTTCATCAATCTGTGTCTAATATTCCTCCTCCTCCTCCTCCTGCTCCTCCTCCTGAAACCTCACGTAATCACCCTGAACGGGCAATTTTTCTTAGGGCCACAAGGCTCACTCAAATAATTTTTCAGAACAATTTTTATAAGTTTCAATGCGCTTAAAAGCATTGGAACTTTAACTTGAACCAATTTTTCGTTACACTGGGCTGCCTCCAGGCCTAGTTACCACTTAAGCCACATTAACCAAAGTGATTAATGGGTTTCACCTGCCCTCTTGGCTGGCCATGGCCAATTTTTGGGATGTACATTAGTACTGTTGATACAGCAATTTTTGTTGGCCCTCGCCTACAGTGTAATCAAATTAATTTTTAGCCCACCTGCATTACAGCTGACGTTACCTCAGCTGTGTTGGGCAATGCAATGGGATATTTTTATGTACCGCCGGTGGGTTCCAGGGAGCCACCCATGCTGTAGGTGCACACGGAGTTTTTAATACATCTGTACACTTCTAAAGAACCCGTCTGACTGGGGCATGCAGTGTGGGCCGAAGCCCACCTGTATTACGCACGACATTACTACCTTAGCTGTGTTGGGCAATGCAATGGGATATTTCTATGTACCGCCGGTGGCTTCCTGGCACCCACCCAGGCAGTGGGTCCACAGGGAGTTTAACCTACATGTGTCCACTTCTAAAGAACCCCAGTCTGACTGGGGCATGCAGTGTGGGCCGAAGCCCACCTGCATTAAGCACGACATTACTACCTCAGCTGTGTTGGGCAATGCAATGGGATATTTTTATGTACCGCCGGTGGGTTCCAGGGAGCCACCCATGCTGTAGGTGCACACGGAGTTTTTAATACATCTGTACACTTCTAAAGAACCCCAGTCTGACTGGGGCATGCAGTGTGGGCCGAAGCCCACCGGTATTACGCACGACATAACTACCTCAGCTGTGTTGGGCAATGCAATGGGATATTTCTATGTACCGCCGGTGGCTTCCTGGCACCCACCCATGCTGTGGGTCCACAGGGAATTATAAATGCATCTGTTTCCACTTATAAAGAAACCCAGTCTGACTGGGGCATGCAGTGTGGGCCGAAACCCACCTGCATTAACCCTTTCCAGTCCACTGTGTGACCTGTGAAGACATTAGGGTTTAAGGCTGTACAGCTCCGTTGTTGGTAGACGTCCGTCGGGGTTCTCTTACTGTATATTGCCAGCCTCTCTGCTGTCGGAGCCTATCCTACGTGTCAGCTCATGCAGTACTGGCTTTAGCCAGCATATAGCGCCGTTGTATAACGGCAGAAAAAGAGTAAGCCCCCTAGGAAAACCATATACAAATTGGATTGGAAAGGGTTAAGCACAACATTACTACCTCAGCTGTGTTGGGCAATGCAATGGGATATTTCTATGTACCGCCGGTGGCTTCCTGGCACCCACCCATGCTGTAGGTGCACACGGAGTTTTTACTACATCTGTACACTTATAAAGAACCCCAGTCAGACTGGGGCATGCAGTGTGGGCCGAAGCCCACCTGCATTAAGCACGACATTACTACCTCAGCTGTGTTGGGCAATGCAATGGGATATTTCTGTGTACCGCCGGTGGGTTCCAGGGAGCCACCCATGCTGTGGGTCGACAGGGACTTCACAATAGGGAGTTGTACCTGCCTGTGTCTATGAATTAAAAAGCCCGGTCTGACTGGGGCATGCAGACACCTTGACAGAATGAATAGTGTGTGGCACATAGGTTCCCCATTGCTATGCCCACGTGTGCAGCTCCTGATGGCGGTGGCACAGGATTCTATTTCTCATTGCTTCTGTACAGCATTGTGGGCTATCGCTCCGCCACTTTTAAAGAGGGTCGCTGCCTAGCCGTGCCAACCTCTGCAGTGTGTGCCTGCGGTCCCTCGTCATGGCAGACGCAATTCTAAATAGACATGAGCGTGGTGTGGCATGAGGGCAGCTGAAGGCTGCCCAGGGACACTTTGGTGTGCGCTGTGGGGGGGAGGGGGGGCGGTTGGGCAGCATGTAACCCAGGAGAAGTGTCAGTGGAGTGTCATGCAGGCAGTGATTGTGCTTTGTTGGAGGTAGTGTGGTGCTTAGCAAAGGTATGCCATGCTAATGAGGGCTTTTCAGAAGTAAAAGTTGTTGGGAGGGGGGGGGGCCCACTCTTGCCGGTATTGTGGCTTAATAGTGGGACCTGGGAACTTGAGATGCAGCCCAACATGTAGCCCCTCGCCTGCCCTATCCGTTTCTGTGTCATTCCCATCACTTTGTTGAATTGCCCAGATTTTCACACATGAAAACCTTAGCGAGCATCGGCGAAATACAAAAATGCTCTGGTCGCCCATTGACTTCAATGGGGTTCGTTGTTCGAAACGAACCCTCGAGCATCGCGGGAAGTTCGTTCCGAATAACGAGCACCCGAACATTTTGGCGTTCGCTCATCTCTAATATATATATATATATATATATATATATATATATATATTTTTTTTTTTTTTATGCAGAAATTAAACAGCCTAAGGGCTTAGTCAGACGGGCATTTTTAGCCGCGATTTGCGCATGCGCATGCGTCCGGCGATTTTATAAAACCATTGCTTTGCAATGGTATCGGACACATGAGCGCTTTTTATGCGCTCGTCCGATAAATTATAGAACAGAAATCGCAGATCGCACCTATGTGCGATCTGCAATTCCTGTTCTCTTCTCTATATGCGCTCAATGGGACCGGCGGCAGCAGCGCCGACCCCATTGAGAACATATAGAAGACAAATCATTCTTCTCTGCCACAGCTGTGGCAGAGAAGAACGATGTTTGCCTATTGAATTCAATGGAGCCGGCAATACAACCGTCTCCATTGAAAGCAATGGGCTGTCCCGCTGAGCCAATGAGAGGCAGCAGTCACTCACCCATTCATGAATTCATGAATGGGTGTGTGAGTGAAACCTGCCTCTGATTGGTCAGGCTGTGACCAATCAGAGGCAACTCGTTCAGCAGGCGGGGATTTTAAAGCCCCGCCGGCTGAATAGTGCCGAGAAGCAGTTCAGGAGAACTGACAGCGGCCGCGGCAGAACTCCGGCTGCAGCAGAAAGGTGAGTATATAATTTTTTTTTATTTTAACACATTTTAGGATGAATTGCAGGGAAGGGCTTATATATTTATGCCCTTCCCGACAATTCATCCCGGGCTCGCCCGCAACGCTTTGCTTTCAATGGAGCCGGCTGTATTGCCGGCTCCATTGAATGCAATGCCCTGGCAGCTCCGGCCCGTTTCTAATGAAACGCAGCTAGGAGCAGATTTTCGGGCGTTTTTTCGGCCGATTTTTCGGCGCCGGTCACGCGATTTGCGCATGCGCATCCGTCATGCGATGCGCAAATCGCGCGAAAAAACGCCCGTGTGACTAAGGCCTAAAAGATACAAAATTTAAAAAATAAGTTAATAAATAAAAATAGTTATAACAACTAAAATACATACTGTTTATTGCATTTTAGTGCAGAAAAGAAGAGCACTTAATGCATATGTAGATTCAGAGGCAATGCATAATATTGTAAAATTGCATTTTTTTTCTCAAAGCAGCATTTTTTACAGAATCCTTGTGGGGATTGCATGACAGTTGTAGTCAAGTTTCACATCTAATTTTCAGAATGTGCACTTATAATCTTTACCATTATCTCAGAAACCTGACCTATTTAAAATCACTTTAGAATATTCCGACTTACAGTACAAGTATAGCATTCCCTTACAAGCAATAAAGCTATTAAAAAATTCATCTTCACACTAGTACCCATGAAATGAAACAAGATTGCTTACTCTGCCAGCCAAGATTTCATCTGGCACAGCACTCTGTAATTTCCACTGGAAAAGACAGTCCCACTTAAGCAGAAATTGCCTTCTGCTTTCTCATGTTTAACCATTGTTACCTATTTTATTTATCATTTAGATTTTTCCTTCTGCACATTTTTCCTCCTTTTGTAGTTATTTCAGAATCTACATTAGATACTAGGCTGTGCTATATGTTCAGTTAAAAAAACTGAAATTAAACGCAATGGAATTATACAGAAATAGACTGAAATATTTCTCTTTTTTTAAAAACCCATTGAAATCAACGGGGAGCACAATGCAAACCTGCAATTCTGTTATTATTTCCATTTTTCTATACGGTACAGTACAATTCACTGTATGTTAATTTTTTCTTCAACAAATTTCAGACACAATCAGCTTAGAATATCAGCAGTGGATGCTAAGCATACTCGATGAATGTTTTGCCAAACTTTATATTTATTGTCATGCAATGGGTCCAGTTTGCTGCTAAATCCTTATCAAAACCTGTAACACAATTTTCATGTAAAAAACAAATTTCATAGCAAATTTTTGTGTAAATGGTTTTGTAGTATTTTTTCCAGTGATTTTCTTTGTATTTATGAAAGCACAGCATTTTTATTGTAATTTATTTTTGAAACAGAGCAAAAAGCAGCACAATACCAACATGCAGACGTAGCAGTGTTAACTAAAAAGCTTATGGCGTGCTACTTGAGTAACGTAGTATGCCTACCCTGTTTGTGTGAAACACAAGTGACTCAGGTGGATGTGCTGAGTTAATTGATCATTAATTAAACACTTACTTGCTAACGACAAAAGGAAGATCCAAATATGCTAAATCCCCAATTTAAACCTAACTTTTATTAACAACTTTAGGATTTTTAATTTTTTTATTTTATTGTCCCCCCTTCCAAGATGTATAAGTTTTTAATTTTTCCATTGCCATAGCCGTATGAAGGTTTGTTTTTTGCAGGACAAGTAGTTTTTACATTGTATAATTTAATGTACTGTATAATGTATGGAAAAACATTTTACATTTTTTAAGTGAGGAGAAATGAAGACATGCAATTGTGCCATTTTTGGTGTTTAGTTTTTACCTTATTTACAGTGCAGTGAAAATGACATAGAAACTTTGTTCTGTGGGTCAGTACGATTACAGTGAGACCAAATTTGTATAGATTTATAATGTTTTTCTATTTTTAAAAAGTGAAAAATTGTTTTCCATCACCACATTCTGAGACTTTTAACTTTTTTATTTTTCTGTTGATTGAGCTATGTAAGAGCTGTTTTTTTACAGGGTAAGCTGAAGCTTTTATTATTACAATTTTGGGAAACATGACTTTTTGATCACTCTTTCCCTTTAACATTTGGCGATGTTACTTTTCATTATAATTATTATTATTTTTAACAACTACTGTGATTTTAAAAACCTGAGGCAGCTGTGCATCTTGTATAACTATCACTGAGATGCATTTGAAATACACAGGACACCAGAATTAGTGCTATCATATAAAATACAAAGTCAATCTACTAGCACTAATCTCAGAGTAGTGTGTATTTAACCTACATCTTGGTGATAGTGTAAGGTCTGCTACTCCTGTCTGCTGCCCTCTTGCAGTTTCGGGCAGCCACAAGCATTATTTTGCCATTTCTGTGCATATAGAACCTATCTGTCTGTTTTGATCCAGCACTGAGAGAGTTACCCAGCCCTCTGCCTCTCAGCTCAGCTGTGGGATTAATGGGCAATCACTTTTTCTATTTAAGCTGAGCTGATGTACTTCCTGCTTGTCTCAGTATTGGTGTTTCCTCTGGTCACTCCACTACTAGGTCTTCTGTCTCTGGACTGTTTAAGTCTGTTTTGACCTTAATCTGCATATCCCGTTATTCATTCTCATCCCTGCAATAAGTTAGTTCTGTGCAGTGTATTTGTTTCTGTGTTTCAGTTCTTCATCCCTGTTTTCTGTCAAAGCTAGTCAGGCCCAATGTTCCTGCACAGGGCCACCATTATCGGGGCGATTACCCTGCTTGTAGGCAGGACCCCTTCCATCTCCTTGCTCCCCTTAGGGCCAGTCTCCCTTCTGTAGGTACTCCTGTCTGCTGGGATCAGTTGCCTGCCACCCGGTCTGGTCTAAAAGCCAGGCTGGTATGTTAGCCCAGTGGGTCCACATTCCAAAATCCGTAACATATAGTAATACATGCTACACAACCACCTAGAGTCTTTAAAGTCACAGTACATGCTAAAAATAATACATATAAAGGAACACATACTTTTTGAATTGTGTTAATAAAGTTACTTTTTAAATTGTCGATGCAGGAAATTTTGAGTCACTTTTTTTCCATTAGCAAGTGTAGGAATGTAGTACACAGGATGACCTGCAGAGGGCTACAGAGAAAGGCATTCTACTACTACAGAATGAGTTAAACACTTTTGGGTGTGTCAGGAAGTGAAATAAAAGCTTTAGATCCTGTCACATTCAGGAAGGAGAGCTATAGCCCAGTGGGGCTGGGAATGCTAGCTGCTAGCCAGAGAGGTGGTGAGAGATGCCACATCAGGACTGTGAGCCTGAGGTTCAGTTAGAACCAGTCTAGGCTGCCATACGTCTGATAGAGGAAGACTTCCTCTAGACACCCTGGGAGAGGTGGTGACGGTGGCTCTGTGGGTTTCTGAACCCTGGACATTTATGGACTTTGTATGCTGTGTATACTTTACAGGTTTGCTGCGGTGCTGTGAAAATAAATCCTGGCAGTTTTAAAGAAATCCATGTGTCTGGAGCCATTTCTGCAGGTGTCATGCCCATTCCGGTCCGACAGAGGCCGGCGATCCACAGGCAAGAAACCCCCTTACCACATATGGTGGAGGATTGTGCTGGCAAACTGAAGTGGCGTGTAAAAGTGGATGTCTGCTGTGAGCATTGCTGCAAAGCTGCAAGTGGCGTTCAAAGGGCTAGGAGGCTGAACTTGCTGTGGAGTGATAAAAGCTGCAGTTTAAAGGGCCAGGAGGCTGAAACTGCAGTTGTTACACAGGACATCTGCAAAGCAAGTTGATGGACTTTTGTTTATTACTGCGGTGAGATTGACTTTGTTATGGAGGAGCTCCGCAGGTGGATAGGGCAGTTGAGTGCTCAAATTAAAGAGAAAAATGAGTCCATTAAACACTACTGGGTTCCGTGCAGGATGGCACCCAGAGACCTGCACAATGTGCAGGAACATTTACTGAGGATGCGTCTGAAGACTTTGATGATAATGTGTTACAGAGAAAAAAAATTGTTAACTCTGAAAAGTGATGTGTGGGGAATTGTAGGATGTTTTTCCTGTATGATGTGTGTAGAAATGTTCCCCAAAGATAGGGTGTAAACAGGATGCTAAAAGCAGTTCAGCCAACGCCCATGTGAAAGCTAGCACAACTAGAGAGGAGTAGTGAAAGCAAACTAGAGAGAGATGAAAGATAGTACTAAAGGTGCAAAGAAGAAAAGGAAGACTGCTTCTAGTAAGACAGAAGAGCTTGTTAGTGTAGACTCTGACGTCCAAAGTTAGACAGACGGTGAACGCTTGCTCAGAGCTCAGTAGAAACTTGCTACAATGCCTGCTGTCCTGAATGCTATGGTGAAGCAGGCATTACTTATAGAGGAGGAGACAGAAATACTCCAGAGAGAAAGAGATGATGCTCTCCAAGAAACTGTTCAGTGTGCACAAGGCTTAATAGAATTGAAAGGTGAGAAAAAGAAATATGAGGAATATCTTTCCAAAGCACATAAAGAGATACAAGACCTCAGAAATGTAGCCAGAGATGAAGCTGATCGCAGAGTATGTCTGGAAGTGAAATCTGAACAGTATGAACAGGACTGTAAAAACGGCAAGAGTTAGAGATGACATGTTGCAAGTTACAAGGAGCTTCTACAGAGGCATGTAATCAAACTACAGGTTTGCAGAATGAAGTTGCAGAACTGGAGTTGCAGATAACTGAACTCAAAAAAAGCCTGGAAATGTATAAAGCTGCTTGCAGTCAGGCAGAGAAGCAAGCAAAGGTCTTGAAAGACATACTGGACTTCAAGAAAGCCCAGGAAGCTCTTCACAAGGGATTAGTGTCCCAACTACAGATGAGCGTGGATGAGGAAGCTGAGGCATATAAAGCCCAGATCCAGGAGCTTGAACAGAGTCATGGTCTAGTTGTGGAGGAACTGTCCAAGCAGTAGGAGCAAACTTAAAAGGTATAAGAAACTTTGAAAAGTGAGTGTACTGAGCTGACCAAGAAGGTGAAGGTGTTATTGGAAGACAATCATGCATCTGAATGCAAGAGGAACACAGTAGAGATGCTGCTACAAGAGCTACAAATAAAAATCACTGAAAGTGACCAAGTCCAGACAGAGCTGTCTGGGAAGGTTAACACACTGCAGCTAAACTTGGAGGCTCAGATTGAAGAGTCTCAGAAGACTGTGCAAGAAGAGACGCATCAGAGGCTTGGCCTTAGTGCACACCTGAAGGAAATGGAAGGTGAGAGAAATGTGTTTCTCAAACAGTTAGAGGAAGATGCAGAAACTAAGAGGAACCTGTCATGCCCACAAGCATGAGTTCCTAGGCCTTCTTCATACAACCGTACTTCTGCATATTTTAACATATGTAAAATACATGTGCGCTAAACACAGAAAATAGAACCCATTGATTTGAATGCATTTGTCCTTATGAGAGTGTTTTGCGCATGCAAAAAAGTAGGGCCTGCGTTATCTTTCTGCAGAATGAAAGTTGCATATTTGCAGGCATAATTGCATTTTTACTGTACTTTTTACACATACAAGTTGTGCACAATTGCGGGTGCAAAAAAATATACACCAATGCTCTCAGCCATTGAAATGCTCAATTTCTTTAATAAATACCAGATGTGTTCTTTTCCTGTGAAAATGCACAGGAAAATAGAGCATGTTGTGTTTTTTGTTTCCTTTCTAAATGCAATTGTGCATGCAAAATGCCCATTTGTGAATGAAGCCATTGAAATCAATGAGTTCTATTTTCTGCATATTGCTCGCGCAAAGATTTCATGTGCAAATATGCCCGTGTGAATCCGACCTTAGATTGGATTTATGCAGGCTTGAATATTGACAGATCTTTTGACGCTAGGGAATGATTCACACAGCCATACTAATGCTTTATTTTGTATGGAGCTGTAAAAGGGCTTCCATAGAGACATCTATTGTAGCTTTATATGTCTTAGATTTCATCCAGTGACATACATAGATCAGCACAAAAAATGTTGATTTTCTAGAGACAACAAAACAGATTTGTGTGACAAAATAAAAGATTTACCTCCCTTGGATATTACTTTGGTTTTACCTTTTTCATCAGAGCACTATACACTTACAACAAATGTATTACATTGCATATTGTTTTTCAACAACTAGAAAAAGAGAGAGCTACAGTCAAGTTCAATGTTGTATTGTCAGTTCAGAACAGATAGAAATGTAAATGTAAATTTTCAAAACACATTAGATTTTTCAGAAAATTATTCTGAAATTCGAATAGCATTGATTTCTGTTATGTTGGATATTAATAGAAACTAAGAATCAGCACAAGAGGGTATAATTAGCATACCTGATGTTATAATGAGGTCTTGCTTGTTTTTCAATTCACATTCAGGATACAAATTGCTTGACATCAAGGACTCAGGCACAGACTAGTCCAGAATGCAGTGCATAGAAGCCGAACGGCTACTGACTATGCAACCCCATGGCCTCAGTGTGCTACCGTGCAGGCTTCATTGGGTGAGAAATGTAAGACTTTATTCTCTTCTACATCTAGAAGTAGTGTAACTCCATACATGTAGCTTTCAAAAGAGCATGCCACAATTTATTCTCTGCCAGATTTTATGGACAGAAAAAAATATCAAATATACACTCTAGTATTTTGCTGAATGGTGCAGTCACCCAATACCAGTGACAGTGATTGTTGCTTCCAGTGATCACAGGTGACATCATCTCTGATTGGAGTTGCACATTTGTTTTTCTCATCTTGGCCCAAACCGTCATGAAGCGTACTTTTACCCATGACTCATCTCTGCACACTTTTCCTATCCTAGCTATTCCCTATGCCCCCACAAAGTTAAAGAGCCCCCTACTCTTGTTGCCCTAACAAAGTAAAAGTGTCTCCTGTTCATGGTGCCCTAACATGGTGATAGTGCCCTCTCTGTGACTCTACTTAGCGCTCCCTCTATAGCCACACCAAGTGATATTGCAGCCTTTGTTGCATCCCACTAGTAAAAGTGTTTTCTTCTGTGGCCCCACTAGTATTATTGCCCCCATTTGTAGCCCCTGTGAATAATAGTCCCCCACCCCCCTTTATAGGGGGACACAATATATTGAGAATCATAGACAGGAAATGAGTTATTTTGTGCAGAGTGAGCATCATCACCCTGAGGAAAGAAAGATGAGGAAATAAGATAGTACTTATAATGCTGTAGTCGGAGGTTCTGCAATGGGGACCTGGTAAATTAGCAACAGGACAGGTGGCGTGGATGTTCAGCCTTCAACCTTCCCTCCTCTTCTAGGCCACTGTACAGATGAATCGTCCCTGTGCATGGGCTTTAACCTTTTTTACAATGGGTTTGAAGGAGTTCTCTATAACAGGACTTCTCAGACTTTTTCTAATGTGCCTTCCCCGGCCAGAACATATCTAGGCCTCAGCACCAGAGGCTAAAATCAGACATATTGCTTAATTGAACTTTTATTTTGCTCCTAATCCCAGTATAACACTCAAATAGACAATAAATTAATCATTTATGTTACTAAATTATATGTTCTATAATAGCAACAAAAAAACTGTACTTACCGCTTCAATCCTTGCCAATACTTGGTCAATACAGGGCCTTAATGGTCACATACTGTACTTACTGATTAGACACTATACTTATATTGAGTGGAGATACCAGTAGTATCGCACTTATTCACTGCAACAGTCATGTGCTGGTACAGTATCACTAGCAGCCTGTAAGTATAGATGTCTAGGCAAGTGACAGCTGGAGCATTTGTACTGGGTTGGTAGGGGATTAAAGAGGTGAGTACAGTTTTTTTTTGCTATATAGAAAATTTGTGCCTCCCTTTTTCAAACAACCTATTTAAATATGTCTATTAGAGATGAGCAAGCACGCTAGGATAAGGCAGTTACTCGAGCGAGCATCACTCTTCTCGAGTAACTGCATTCTCGTCCGAGCAGGCTCGGGGGGTGGCGGGGAACAGTGGGAGGAGCGTGGGGGGGGGGGGAAGGGAGAGTGAGAGAGATCTCTCTCCCCCCTGCTCACCCCCGCCGCCCCCTGAGCCTGCTCGGACAAGAATGCAGTTACTCGAAAAGAGCGATGCTTGCTCAAGTAACTGCCTTATCCAAGGGTGCTCGCTCATCTCTAATGTCTATATAATACTGTATTTTTCCAACAATAGCACCATTGGTATACAGTTTTCCAATGTAATTTCTGTATTATTTTCTCACAATTTTCAAGCTCTATGCTTGCAGTTACTCTGTAGAAAGTTGCATTGGATTGTCACTATTGCCAGTGGATAAAAATCTTTTCTAGGTCATGTGATGAACACACAGGTTTACAGATTGTTAGAGGTATGGCTCTGATTACCGTACTGTAAGTTCAATTAACAATGCCTCGGTGTGTCCATCACATGAACATTTTTTCATCTCTTGTAAGTAAACACAAAAAATTCCTATTGAATGACAGCAGGGAATTGATATAGAAAGTACAGTAGTTGAAAATTGTAGAACTTTATATAATAAAGGGGATAATATTTATTTACCGAATCCAATAGACTGACATGTTTTGGAATGAAAAAGGCCAAAAAATAATTTTTCTTGCTGGAGTACATGAGTAAAGTAATGTTTAACATCCATTAGTTCAAATGGTGGATGCTAGAAAGAAAATGAGCCTGTGCAATACAATCTATTTTACTGGCATCGAGATATCATGAAAGTAGAATGTGCTGGTTTAATAAAATTGATACATCTTTGCTCCAAGTCAAAATGTTGAACTATATAGTAAATTTGGAAGGAAAAAAACATAAAATGTAGTAAAACATCTTTGTCAGAAGCCGTAAAAGTTTCAAGTTCAAAGATGCAGAAGCAAGATGCCTTTTGTAATGATATCTAGCCCAAACACTCTGGGTTTAAGCTCAGCATCACAATTACAAAGCATAGAGCAGTGAAATGCTGGAATCTGTGCTAGAATGCATGATTCAAGTTGAGATTAATTTTGCTGCGCAGTAAAATATGGCAACAAAAATATAATTCATATTTGCTAAGCAGAAGGTGCCTTATGCAAACCTTTCAGTTATTATCAATGTAAACAGAGAACAGGGTAAAATTCTGGAATGATTATTAAAGCCAGTAATTTATGTTACATGCCATCTGTTTCTTTTAGCTTGTATCTTTTTTCATAAGACATAACTTATTTGGTCTGTTTTTATGAGTATTGGTTTTGGATCCTGAAATACTTGTAAATATATTATTTATTTCACATTTTCAAGTACAATTTTTCTACTAGTATTATAGGAAGTCAGTCACAACAATATAACCCATAAAGTATCACTAAGAGTAGAAAAACATGATGCAGCAGGTCAGGGGCTTTGCTAAGTTTCTGCACAGATGTACGTAAATAGGCTTCAATCCACTCAATGTGCTCTCTTACCACTTATACTGGTCCATGTTGTCTGCTGCATATTCCTGTAAGTCCTTCCCCTTACTTTATTAATGGTCATGTAGACACAAATCATAAGGCAAGGTGAGGGGCTGTAAAGGAACAAATTGCAGATAGCCTTGACCAGTATATGCGCCAAGATTGCCTATCGGATGAATTGCAGCTTATTAGCACTGTTGGAACATTCATGGTAAAATAAGGTAGGGTCTTGCCTGTTTTCATTGCTCCTGCTTACTGTTAGCAGTACTTTATGAGGCATGTTGTCATAACAGACTTCTTTTATATATCAGCACTCAACCACGACATAAGGTAATGGATAAATCATGTCTTCAGTCTTGTTCCTATACAGCTCTGTATGTCAAACATGTTCAATTGAAAAAGAAACATAAAGAGAGAAACTTGTAGTATCGATACACAGGCCCTTTACTGGGTGAGGATAGGGCATCAGGCAAAATCTCGGGGCTCTATAGCTGATAAGACAGATGGCTCATGAAGCACTCTGCCTGATCGTAGAGATTATTATGGAGTTGTTTGATCTTTGTCTCTACAGCTACTATTCAGTACAATCACTGTGAAACAGAAGGAAAGCTGAATCCCACGAGCCAAACAAATGGCTGCAAAAGAGATAACGCACAGCAGTCTTTGTTGGTAGTGAAAAAAACTATTAAAATACTACCCTAGATCACTAGAGGAGTAGGCATTTACTTTTTTATATTGAATCATTTTTGGTTTGTTTCACTTTTACTTTTTCCTCCCTACTTAAAAGATTCTATGAGGGTTATAATGAAAAAAATGCAATTGCTCCATTTTGGGGGTAGTTTGTATTTACGGCTTAAGTGATGTAATAAAAATTACATTAACATTATTCCATGAGTCTGTGTGATTATGGTACCACCTAATTTATATATTTTTTTTTATTGTACTAATTTAAAAATTGTACTTTTGGTTGCTATTAGAGATGAGCGAGCAGCAAAATGCTCGGGTGCTCGTTACTCGGGACGAAATTTTCGCGATGCTCGAGGGTTCGTTTCGAGTAACGAACCCCATTGAAGTCAATGGGTGACCCGAGCATTTTTGTATATCGCCGATGCTCGCTAAGGTTTCCATTTGTGAAAATCTGGGCAATTCAAGAAAGTGATGGGAACGACACAGAAACGGATAGGGCAGGCGAGGGGCTACATGTTGGGCTGCATCTCAAGTTCCCAGGTCCCACTAGTAAGCCACAATAGCGGCAAGAGTGGGCCCCCCCTCCCAACAATTTTTACTTCTGAAAAGCCCTCATTAGCAATGCATACCTTAGCTAAGCACCACACTACCTTCAAAAAAGCACAATCACTGCCTGCATGACCCTCCGCTGCCACTTCTCCTGGGTTACATGCTGCCCAACCCCCCCCCCCCCCTGCACGACCCAGTGTCCACAGCCAAATTGTCCCTGCGCAGCCTTCAGCTGCCCTCATGCCACACCACCCTCATGTCTATTTATAAGTGCATCTGCCATACGGAGGAACCGCAGGCACACACTGCAGAGGGTTGGCACGGCTCGGCAGCGACCCTCTTTAAAAGGGGCGGGGTGATAGCCCACAATGCTGTACAGAAGCAATGAGAAATCCAATCCTGTGCCACCTCCATCTGGAGCTGCACACGTGGGCATAGCAATGGGGAACCTATGTGCCACACACTATTCATTCTGTCAAGGTGTCTGCATGCCCCAGTCAGATCGCGGTTTTTTATAAATAGTCACAGGCAGGTACAGCTACGCAATGGGAATTCCGTGTTCACCCACAGCATGGGTGGCTCCCTGGAACCCACCGGTGGTACATAAATATATCCCATTGCATTGCCCACCACAGCTGAGGTAATGTCATGTTAAATGCAGGTGGGCTTCGGCCCACACTGCATGCCCCAACCAGACTGGGGTTCTTTAGAAGTGGACACATGCAATTACAACTCCGTGTGGACCGACAGCATGGGTGGGTGCCAGGAAGCCACCGGCGGTATATAAATATATCCCATTGCATTGCCCATCACAGCTGAGGTAATGTCATGTTAAATACAGGTGGGCTTCGGCCCACACTGCATGCCCCAGTCAGACTGGGGTTCTTTAGAAGTGGACACATGCAGTTACAACTCCCTGTGGACCCACAGCATGGGTGGCTCCCTGGAACCCACCGGTGGTACATAAATATATCCCATTGCATTGCCCATCACAGCTGAGGTAATGTCATGTTAAATGCAGGTGGGCTTCGGCCCACACTGCATGCCCCAGTCAGACTGGGGTTCTTTAGAAGTGGACACATGCAGTTACAACTCCGTGTGGACCGACAGCATGGGTGAGTGCCAGGAAGCCACCGGCGGTACAAAAATATATCCCATTGCATTGCCCATCACAGCTGAGGTAACATCCGATTAAATGCAGGTGGTCTTCGGCCCACACTGCATGCCCCAGTCTGACCGGGGTTTTTAATACATAGACACTGGCAGGTACAAATCCCTAATGTGAAGTCCCTGTGGACATACAGCATGGGTGGCTCCCTGGAACCCACCGGCGGTACATAAATATATCCCATTGCAGTGCCCAGCACAGCTGAGGTAACGTCAGCTTTAAAGCAGGTGGGCTAAAAATTACTAAGATTACAATGTAGGCGAGGGCCTCAAAAAATTGGTGTACCAACAGTACAAATGTACTTCAGAAAAGCCAACCAAGAGGGCAGGTGAAACCCATTAATTGCTTTGGTTAATGTGGCTTAATTTGTAACTAGGCCTGGAGGCAGCCCAGTTAAAATAAAAATTGGTTCAGGTGCAAGTTTCAATGCTTTATTCAATTGAGAATTGAAACGTATAAACATTGTTTACAAAAGTTATATGACTGAGCCTTGTGGGCCTAAGAAAAATTTCCCGTTCGGCGTGATTACGTGAGGTTTCTGGAGGAGGAGCAGGAGGAGGAGGATGAATATGATACACAGATTGATGAAGCTAAAAGGTCCCCTTTTTTGATGGTGATAGAGAACGATGCTTCCATCCGCGGGTGCAGCCTACTTATTGTTTAGGTATCGCTGCTGTCCGCTGGTGGAGAACAAAAGTCTGGGGAAATCCAGGCTTTGTTCATCTTTATGAGTGTTGACAGGCGGGTACGCTTATCCGTGATGATTCCCCCAGCCGCACTAAACACCCTCTCTGACAAGACGCTAGCCGCAGGACAAGCAAGCACCTCCAGGGCATACAGCGTGAGTTCAGGCCACGTGTCCAGCTTCGACACCCAGTAGTTGTAGGGGGCAGAGGCGTCACGGAGGATGGTCGTGCGATCGGCTACGTACTCCCTCACCATCCTTTTACAGTGCTCCCGCCGACTCAGCCTTGACTGTGGAGTGGTGACACAGACTTGCTGGGGAGCCATAAAGCTGTCAAAGGCCTTAGAGAGTGTTCCCCTGCCTGTGCTGTACATGCTGCCTGATCTCCGTGCCTCCCCTGCTACCTGGCCCTCGGAACTGCGCCTTCTGCCACTAGCGCTGTCGGATGGGAATTTTACCATCAGCTTGTCCGCCAGGGTCCTGTGGTATAGCATCACTCTCGAACCCCTTTCCTCTTCGGGTATGAGAGTGGAAAGGCTCTCCTTATCCCGTGGGTCGAGCAGTGTGTACACCCAGTAATCCGTAGTGGCCAGAATGCGTGTAACGCGAGGGTCACGAGAAAGGCATCCTAACATGAAGTCAGCCATGTGTGCCAGGGTACCTGTACGCAACACATGGCTGTCCTCACTAGGAAGATCACTTTCAGGATCCTCCTCCTCCTCCTCAGGCCATCCACGCTGAAAGGATGACAGGCAAGCAGCATGGGTACCCTCAGCAGTGGGCCAAGCTGTCTCTTCCCCCTCCTCCTCATGCTCCTCCACCTCCTCCTCCTCCTCCTCCTCAACGCGCTGAGATATAGACAGGAGGGTGCTCTGACTATCCAGCGACATACTGTCTTCCCCCGCCTCCATTTCCGAGCGCAAAGCGTCTGCCTTTATGCTTTGCAGGGAACTTCTCAAGAGGCATAGCAGAGGAATGGTGACGCTAATGATTGCAGCATCGCCGCTCACCATCTGGGTAGACTCCTCAAAGTTTCCAAGGACCTGGCAGATGTCTGCCAACCAGGCCCACTCTTCTGTAAAGAATTGAGGAGGCTGACTCCCACTGCGCCACCCATGTTGGAGTTGGTATTCCACTATAGCTCTACGCTGCTCATAGAGCCTGGCCAACATGTGGAGCGTAGAATTCCACCGTGTGGGCACGTCGCACAGCAATCGGTGCACTGGCAGATGAAACCGATGTTGCAAGGTGCGCAGGATGGCAGCGTCCGTGTGGGACTTGTGGAAATGTGCGCAGAGCCGGCGCACCTTTCCGAGCAGGTCTGACAAGCGTGGGTAGCTTTTCAGAAAGCGCTGAGCCACCAAATTAAAGACGTGGGCCAGGCATGGCACGTGCGTGAGGCTGCCGAGCTGCAGAGCCGCCACCAGGTTACGGCCGTTGTCACACACGACCATGCCCGGTTGGAGGCTCAGCGGCGCAAGCCAGCGGTCGGTCTGCTCTGTCAGACCCTGCAGCAGTTCGTGGGCCATGTGCCTCTTCTCTCCTAAGCTGAGCAGTTTCAGCACGGCCTGCTGACGCTTGCCCACCGCTGTGCTGCCACGCCGCGCGACACCGACTGCTGGCGACGTGCTGCTGCTGACACATCTTGTTTGCGAGACAGAGGTTGCGTAGGAGGAGGAGGGTGGTTTAGTGGAGGAAGCATACACCGCCGCAGATACCACCACCGAGCTGGGGCCCGCAATTCTGGGGGTGGGTAGGACGTGAGCGGTCCCACGCTCTGACTCTGTCCCAGCCTCCACTAAATTCACCCAATGTGCCGTCAGGGAGATATAGTGGCCCTGCCCGCCTGTGCTTGTCCACGTGTCCGTTGTTAAGTGGACCTTGGCAGTAACCGCGTTGGTGAGGGCGCGTACAATGTTGCAGGAGACATGGTCGTGCAGGGCTGGGACGGCACATCGGGAAAAGTAGTGGCGACTGGGAACCGAGTAGCGCGGGGCCGCCGCCACCATCATGCTTTTGAAAGCCTCCGTTTCCACAAGCCTATACGGCAGCATCTCCAGGCTGATCAATTTGGCTATGTGCACGTTTAACGCTTGAGCGTGCGAGTGCGTGGCGGCGTACTTGCGCTTGCGCTCAAACACTTGCGCTAGCGACGGCTGGACGGTGCGCTGAGAGACATTGGTGGATGGGGCCGAGGACAGCGGAGGTGAGGGTGTGGGTGCAGGCCAGGAGACGGTAGTGCCTGTGTCCTGAGAGGGGGGTTGGATCTCAGTGGCAGGTTGGGGCACAGGGGGAGAGGCAGTGGTGCAAACCGGAGGCGGTGAACGGCCTTCGTCCCACCTTGTGGGGTGCTTGGCCATCATATGTCTGCGCATGCTGGTGGTGGTGGCTTCCCGGCTGATCTTGGCGCGACAAAGGTTGCACACCACTGTTCGTCGGTCGTCTGCACTCTCAGTGAAAAACTGCCAGACCTTTGAGCACCTCGGCCTCTGCAGGGTAGCATGGCGCGAGGGGGCACTTTGGGAAACAGTTGGTGGATTATTCGGTCGGGCCCTGCCTCTACCCCTGGCCACCGCACTGGCTCTTCCAACCTGCCCTGCTGCTGCACTTGCCTCCCCCTCTGAAGACCTGTCATCAGTAGGCTTAGCAAACCAGGTGGGGTCAGTCACCTCATCGTCCTGCTGCTGCTTTCCTCCGAATCCTCTGTGCGCTCCTCCCTCGGACTTACTCCAATTACTACTACCTGAGTGATAGACAACTGTGTCTCATCGTCATCGTCCTCCTCACCCACTGAAAGCTCTTGAGACAGTTGCCGGAAGTCCCCAGCCTCATCCCCCGGACCCCGGGAACTTTACAAAGGTTGGGCATCGGTCACGACAAACTCCTCCGGTGGGAGAGGAACCATTGCTGTCCATTCTGGGCAGGGGCCCGGGAACAGTTCCTGGGAGTCTGCCTGCTCCTCAGAATGTGTCATTGTAATGGAGTGAGGAGGCTGGGAGGAAGGAGGAGCAGCAGCCAGAGGATTCAGAGTTGTAGCAGTGGACGGCGCAGAACTCTGCGTGGTCGATAGATTGCTGGATGCACTTTCTGCCATCCACGACAGGATCTGCTCACACTGCTCATTTTCTAATAAAGGTCTACCGCGTGGACCCATTAATTGTGAGATGAATGTGGGGACGCCAGAAACGTGCCTCTCTCCTAATCCCGAAGCAGTCAGCTGCGATACACCTGGATCAGGAGCTCGGCCTGTGCCCACACCCTGACTTGGGCCTCCGCGTCCTCGCCCGCGTCCACGTCCTCTAGGCCTACCCCTACCCCTCAGCATGGTGTATTACCAGTAGTGCAGAAACAGAACGCTGTAATTAAATGTGCCGCTTATTGGCCTGTGGTTGGAGGCTGACTTTGCTTACGGAAAGCACAGCAGAGCCAGGAAAGAATTTTGCGCAAGCCCGCTGTAACACTTAGCTGGCTGCGTATTAATTAGGACTACTACCCCCAGCAGAGACGCAGTACAGTCAGGACGGTCACAGGCAGCCCAAATATATTTTTTTGTCCCAAATTTGTTTGGAAAAGCCCACTGCCTATATAGACAGTATATGTCTTTCATGTTTTTCACTGTCCTTGCCTCAGCACTAGTGGCCCTATACTATGTAAAATTACTGCAGACTGAGGACGCAATGCTCTGCACGGCCGATATACAAAAAAAAAAAAAAAAAGGTGCAACACTGCAAAAAGCAGCCTCGACAGTTCTGCACACGGTCAGATGTGGCCCTAAGAAGGACCATTGGGGTTCTTGAAGCCTAAAATCACTCCAGCACTCTCCCTATAGCAGCTCCAGCATCAGCAGCACTTTCCCTGAGCTATGTCAGAATGCATCTGTGGCGAGCCGCGGGAGGAGCCGATTTATATACTCGGGTGACACCTGATCTCGCCAGCCACTCACTGCAGGGGGGTGATATAGGGCTTGAACGTCGCAGGGGGAAGTTGTAATGCCTTCCCTGTCTTTCTATTGGCCAGAAAAGCGCGCTAACGTCTCAGAGATGAAAGTGAAAGTAACTCGAACGTCGCTTGGTGCTCGCCTCTAGTAACGAGCATCTCAAACACGCTAATACTTGAACGAGCATCAAGCTCGGACGAGTACGTTCGCTCATCTCTAGTTGCTATCTTCTGATCCTAATAAGTTTTTTTTTCAGTTGATGAAGCTGTGTGACAGCTTGCTTTTGTGAGGTAAACTGTAGTTTTTATTGATACTATTTTGGAATGACTTTTTGATTGCTTTTTATAACATTTTTTCTTGGAGATGGGGTAACCAAAGAGAGCGCAATTCTGGCACTGTTTTTTTTTTCTGACAGCATTCATGGTGTGAAATAAATAATGCATTATTTTTAGAGATGAGCGAACGTACTCGTCCGAGCTTGATGCTCGGGCGAATATTAGGGTGTTCGGGATGTTCGTTATTCGTAACGAACACCACACGATGTTCGGATGTTCGTCTATATGCGCTCAATGGGGCCGGCGGCAGCAGCGCCAACCCCATTGAGAACATATAGAAGACAAATCCTTCTTCTCTGCCACAGCTGTAACAGCTGTGACAGAGAAGAACGATGTTTGTCCATTGAATTCAATGGAACCGGCAATACAGCCGACTCCACTGAATGCAATGGGCTGCCGGCGATCGCGGGATGAATTGTCGGAAAGGGGTTAAATATATAAGCCCTTTCCTGCAATTCATCCAGAAATGTGTAAAAATAAAAAATATATATATACTCACCTGGTGCCGGCAGATGGAGTTCAGCGCGGCAGGCTGCAGTTCTCCTGAACTGCTCTGAACAGCTGTGAGTAGTATTCAGCAGCCGGGGATTTAAAATCCCCGCCTGCTGAATAAGATGCCTCTGAATGGTCACAGCCTGACCAATCAGAGGCCAGCCCTCACTCACACCCATTCATGAATTCATGAATGGGTGTGAGTGAGGGCTGGCCTCTGATTGGTCAGGCTGTGACCATTCAGAGGCATCTTATTCAGCAGGCGGGGATTTTAAATCCCCGGCTGCTGAATATTACTCACAGCTGTTCAGAGCAGTTCAGGAGAACTGCAGCCTGCCGCGCTGAACTCCATCTGCCCGCACCAGGTGAGTATATATATATTTTTTATTTTTACACATTTCTGGATGAATTGCAGGAAAGGGCTTATATATTTAACCCCTTTCCGACAATTCATCCCGCGATCGCCGGCAGCCCATTGCATTCAGTGGAGTCGGCTGTATTGACGGCTCCATTGAATTCAATGGGCTAACATCGTTCTTCTCTGGCACAGCTGTTACAGCTGTGGCAGAGGAGAACTTGCTGTGTCGTTCCCATCATTTTCTTGAATTGCCAAGATTTTCACACATGAAAACCTTAGCGAGCATCGGCGAAATACAAAAATGTTCCGGTCGCCCATTGACTTCAATGGGGTTCGTTATTCGAAACGAACACCCGAACATCGCGGGAAGTTCGTTTCGAATAACGCGAACCCGAACATTTTGGTGTTCGCTCATCTTTAATTATTTTAATACATCAGACTTTTATTGTCTCAGTGATACCCAATATGCTAAAAATTGGAAAAGGGTTTTTTTAGAAAATATTTAACATTGTTTTTGTAATCATTAAAAATCTTTAACATATTTGTACATTTTTTAGCCTTCATAAGACAATGTGAATTTGTGATTGCTTTATTGCTTGTATAATATATACTTAAGTATTTCAGCATATTATAGGTTTACCAGCATCCTATTAAGCTCTGCCACAGGAAAGTCTTAATAGGAAGAAATCCATGGCAGGCCTAGGTCTTTCAAAAGGTCCTGAGGTGCAATGACAACTGAACGCCACCCTGTGATCTTGTCATGGGGTCCATTCTGGGGATAGAGAGTGCCCTGTCCTCTATCAATCTATTTAAATGCCAGACTCAGCTTTGAATGCAGCATCTAAAGCATTAATGGCTGGTTGTCTGCTGTCTTTGACAACTGGAACCCACGGCATATGTAGCAGGACTGGCTCCAGAGCCCACTCCATACAATCCCTATGCAAATCCATAATGCATGCATAGTGCATATCGTTAACCGAATAATCCCTCCACTACCCTAGACCTCCAGGTTAACCCTTTCATTAACTTAGGCTGTGTGTAAAGTATGCATTAATCCTTCCACTACCTTAGACTACTAGGCATGCTGACTTTAACACCTTCACTTATCTTTACTACCTGGGAAGCGGGCATAACCCCCTTTCATACATTGGAATCCCAAATAGCCTGACATTTTAGGCCTCATCCTATCTCCAGTTAGAAAGAACTCCAATATTTCCCAGAAATGTCTCTTCTTACCCAAATTAGTATGACAGAGAAAGCAAACATTTGTTAATATCTTTATAGAGAGTGTACCCCTTTTTTGTATCCACCACTACGTTTAATTTAATATAACATAGTATGAAATAAACCTTGTTTAGCCACGCTATGACTTTATCATATGGTAGTAATCTGGTGAGTCCTTTGCTTCGGTTTTTGGAAATGAAAACCAGATCCAAGACTTGCCAAACTTTCCATTATACTTTTTATTATCTGTAGGTGCCACTCCTGGTTTTGACTTACAAATACTGCTGCAAAATACTGACCAAAGTACTGCCGTGGGAGAGGGAGTTATGTCACCATATGGTGGTATCCTTCAGTAACCTTATGGAAGCATTATTGCACATTATAAAAGGACTGTGCTTAAAGTTCCCTTCCTTTTCTTTTTTTAAATGCAATGCCGCTTTTGTCTATGGAATGTGTCCATTATTTCAGCTCAGCTCCATTCACTTAAAGAGTAACTGTGCTTTTAGAAAACCTTTGACATGTCATACTGACGTGTCAGAGGTTTTGATCGATGGTGGTCTGGGGGAAATTACATCAGAAAACTGTCTTGCATGCTTTACACCACATTTATTATGTGCTTTTAGACACTTTTGGAAAGTTTTTCCAACTTGTAGAAAAAAAGGAGAGTGTCCTGAATTGCTGCAAAAAAATTGCCAATTTGCCTCAAATTGCGCCAAAATTTTGGAGCAATTTTTGACGTAAATATAGCCATCGAATATTTAGTATAAACTTAGACAAGATAGTCTTAAAATTCTACAGATTTATCATTCAGCAGAGCCACTATGATACATTTGACATACTTTAAAACTGTCCAATTTAAGTTTGCATTGTCTAACTTTTAGATAATATTAGTAAATATGCCCCATTGACTTTTGGAGTGCTCTGATGATTAAAAACACTGAACAATTATTGACTCTGGAGAAAAAGAAAAGAAGTTAAATTGAAAATTTGCTTACATGTAATGTGCACTCAGGTAATAACTGTCAGAAAGGTGGAACTACTAGGGGATGTTACACACGGGACAGAAATGTCTGCAGGACAGATGTGGATTTTGTTGTGTTTTGAACTGCTCAAAGTGTTCTATGGAATGTTTTGTGGGTTTTTTTTACGCAGACTTTAATTGCAGGTATACATCTCCTGTATGTTAGAAATCTGCAAAAACAATTCCACAACAAGTTTTTAATTTCAAAGCAAAGAGCTTTTCCACTGTTAAATTTAATCTTGAAGTAAAAATGTGTGAATTTTAACGAGTGCAGATTTCAGACTTATACGTATAACACTGGGACACATAAATGGTTGTATGGACTAATTCCATCCAGTCTAAAAGGTCCCTTAATATTAGTCTGAGGTTGTATAATGTCTCTATTTAGTGGGAAATGGGTCTTGTATACTCACTTCTTATTTTAATGTTATCATAAAGTGTTTTTTGCCATGCTAGTTATCCATGATGTTAAAGCCTGAATAAAAGAAAAAAGTAGTAAAGCAGAATACTTAGACTTTAGAAAGTCATTGTCTAGGTTATAACTTGTATACTCACTGCTTATTCTGATGTTTTATTGCAACAACAGATGCTCAAAATTGCTTTTTAGAATCTAAATTAAAGGAACTGTACCAGAATTTCAATTTATTCCCTATTCATAGGATATGGAGTAACTTGCTGATTGGTGAGGATCTCACTGCTGAAACACCTGCTGATCTCAAGAACTGGATCCCATGCCTCCTGTCCTCCTCGCTGCACCACCCACAGTGAGGAGGAGACTGAATGAAGCTCAGGTCACTCAAGCGCAAAAGTGTTCCATTTACTTTCAATGGGACTGCCGAGTACCTGAGCGGCTTGCTCATTCGGGTATTTCTATCAGCCCCATTGAAAGGAGTGCTGACCTCTCATGTGTGGCCAGCGCTCTATTCAGAGCATGACCCTCATGGTGACAGGAGAGTGAGACACAGGACTCCAGTCCCCAACATTGGCTAGGATCTCAGGAGTAAGACCTCCCCTATGAATAGGACATAAAATGCAATTTTAGTATAGCCGCTTTAAAAGAAAAATGTGCCAGATTTTCATAACAATAGTTGAGTTTTATAGGAAAACCTATAATGTGCTCTATGCGGTGGTATAGCCCCTTTCCTCATGTAGAAGGCTGGAATTAAGTAAAATATATTTGATGAGCTTTACATACTTCTAGATCAGTAACATGTCTGCCACCATCATTTTGTAACTGATGATCTTATGTTATCCAGTTCATAGAATCATAGAATCGTAGAGTTGGAAGTAACCTCCATGGTCATTGGGTCTAACCCCATGCTCAATGAAGGATTCACTAATTAATCTCAGACAGAGGTCTATCCAGCCTTTGTTTGAAGACTTCCATTAAAGCAAAGGCTGATTCAAAGCAAGTTTTAAATCTTTTTCATCTACAGAGTGATTCAAAAAGAATTGTGCAAATAAAGCTTATTATTTATACATGAATTGACATACAACAGTCATAATGACATGAAAAGATAAAAGAACACTTCAAGTTGTTATGCATCTTATCTATATTGGGGCATGAGAATGGGGGCTCAATGATTAGTAATGTTGCCTTTCAGTGTTGGGGTAGTAGGTTGAAATGTGACCAAGTTCAACATCTGCATCGAGTTTGTATGTTCTCCCTGCATGGGTTCCTCTCAAACCCCCAAAACATACTAATAGGTGAATGTAGATTGTGAGCCCCAGTGGGAACAGAAAATATCAAGTGATGTAAGCTGCTGCATAATATGTGTGTGCTATGTAAATAAAGGTTACTCCATTCCTTGTGTCCAGCATAGTGTAATGTGAAGTCATCAGACTGAAAATATCCATTACCTGTCCAGTCCAATTCGCTAATTCCAAAAATATCAATGTCAAGTCTTGTCATTTTGCATTTCACAATGTTCAATTTCCTTAGACTCATGCTATGCACATTACATGTTGCTAATATGTGAGCTTTGGTACAGCACAGTAATTTCCTTTCATCATGAGGTGCATCAGCAGCTGGGCCTCCTGAGAGCTTTACCCCAGTTGAATCATGAGGAAAACCCTCACTGGTATACTCAGACCTTGGTCTTCCCCAGTCGCATTTACAGTATCCTTTGGTCTGGGGGCCTACCATCAGATACCATATCTGAACCATTTGAGAGCTCTCTCATAGGGCTTCCAAAATGAAGTTTTTACAGCGCAGGTCTCCAGGTCTTTCCCTAACCCTCCCCACTTATCCGGGCTTGGGACCATTGTATAGGGAGGACTCTTATATGGCTGGAAAAATTTTAGAACAATCAGTGACCATATCATAGCCATCCGGTTACATGGTAAGCCAGTGAATATCTCAATTTGCAGGTCTATGCTCCAAAACAGATGCCAATGTGGAATCCATTGAAGGTTTTTATGCCGACGTCCAGAAAACTCTAAATGAAGTACCAAAGAAGGGCATCATTTGCATTATGGGTGATTTCAATTCCAAAGACCGCAACCAGCCAGAAGCAACTATCACAGGAAGATTCAGATTGATAAAAGAAATGAAGCTTGTGATCACCTGGTATAGTTATGCCAAGAGAATCAGCTCAGGATAACAAACACATATTTTATGCCAGCCAAACGCCGACTCTACACATAGACAACTCCTAATGTCCTTCATTGAAATCAGATTGATTACATCATGTAATCATTGTTAGCAAAGTTCAATCATTGTAATAAAAACCATTTCTGCTGCCGACTGCAGCTCTGATCATGAACTCCTTGCAGCTAAGATCCAGACTTTATTCTGTAGCATTAACAAAGGTGCTCCATTGAGAAAATTCGACACCTCTAAATCCTTCTATGATACACTATAGAGTTAGCAAACAGATTCTTACTACTTGACAAATCAGAAAAGCATCCAGAGGAACTATGGCATGAAATACAGTTGTTGGTTATTGAAACAGCCAGTAAGCATTTCACCTATAAGAAACAGGAAAAACAATGCTATTGTTTGTCAGAGCAAACCCTTAGAATAACCGATAAAAAAGAGCAGCAAAGGCAGCTGGCAACAAAGAGTAAGTTTGGCTACTAAATGCCAATTTTCAGTGAGTGGCAAGGAAAGACAAGGAAATGGACTGAAATGACCGTTGCAAACAACTCCAAGCAAAAGCATGAAAAGCCCTATCTGATTCCTATTTGCACAGGTTAAGGTGTCCTGAAAATCTTTCAAGGCATGAAACAGCACAATCAAAGGCAAAAATGGGAAAGAACTGAGTGACCAACAGAGTATCAAGAAACCATGTACCTGGACCATTGCATGAGGTGTGCCTGTGGACTTGGAGCCCCCCATTATGGAGTCAGAAGTTATTATTGCAGTGAAACAACTAGTCAAAAATAAAATGCCAGGCATAGATAATATACCAGCAGATCTATTGTTGCCAGTACCACTAAAAACCACCACAGTGCTATACCAGGCAGTATGAATATCCACACAATGTCTTCATACCTTTGCCAAAGAAAGGCGACTTCCGGAATTGCTCCAACTACCGAACAATAGTCCTAATTCTGCACACAAACAAGATCCTTCTCAAAATCATACAGGATCAGTAGTCAAAGCAACACTCCTTGAGGTACAGGCAGGATTACGGCGAGCACACAGCACCTGCGACCAGATTGCAAACCTCTGATGGACCATGGAAAAAGCTTGATAATATCAAAAGAATGTACATGTACTTCATCGACTACATGAAGGTCTTTTACTGCATTGACAAGCTATGGCATGCCCTATTAGAACTGGGCTTGATACCCTGGACAGCAAAAGTAACAACCAGAAACGTTCTGAATTGTATAAGACCCGATATATCACTGGAGGGTAAGATAACCAGGCTCACGTCTTTTGGCCATGTAATATGAGCAGAGTCACTAAAAAAATCTTTAATGCTTAGACAGATCAGTGGCAAAAGAAGACTGGGCTGCCAAAGAACATGATGGTTTCACGATGTCAAAGCTGATGATGGCATGGATATCAAACAACTGAAAGAAGCAGTACAAAATAAAAAAACACGGAGGGAGCTTCTCTTTAGGGTCAAGGAGGATTGGGAATGACTAAACGGCTAACAACAACATGTAAATAAAGGTGATTATTATGAAACACATTGAGCACATGCAAACTCTAGGCAGATGTTGCCAGGCTTCAACCGGGGTCTATCTCTGCAAGACAACAGTGCTAGACTGAACCCCACCACCACCTTCTTCTAGTGGGTTTGGCTGGATGAATTGCCCGAGGTTCATGTTCATTCCAAACCAAACTTTTAGCAAAGTTTGACCTGAAACCGGGTTTGTGACTGGTTCAGTCCATTCAACACTAACATGGAGCTTCAAAATGATCTATTCTTATTTATTTCCCCGTAGATTACACAAGGTTCTTGCATATAGTTTAAACATTAGTGCTAAGCAAAGTAAACCAGTAAAACCCTGTTTTGAGTCGAAATTTGCTACAAGTTCGGTTCATCATGAATCTGAACTGAGTTTTACCAGAAACAAGGTTCTACTGGTTCAGTTCACTCAACAATACTCCTAAACACTGGTGTATAACGCTGTCTAGCAACCATAAAAGACATGTGTAACATTTTCAGTGTTATACAAGGCTTTTATGGCCCTTAGGCAATGTTATACACCAGTATTAGGTGAACTTCTGGTTTGCTACGAACTAATTTGGTTCTAACCAGACTTTTTACAAATGTTTGGCAAACCTGCACAAACAATCTTTTCAAAAGTTCAATCATCACAATTAAACATGTTGACACATATAGTATATAGGAGTTTTCACACTCTTTCTTTATATGCCCATATAACCCCTTCATATTGTCCTGCTGCTCAGTAATGGTAGTCATATTATAGCCCATATATGTGTGGCTACTCACGTTATTCTTATGTTTATATGGCTATTAAGGATGAGCGAGTATACTCGCTAAGGCACTACTCGCTCGAGTAATGTGCCTTAGCCGAGTATCTCCCTGCTCGTCCCTAAAGATTCGGGAGCCGCCGCAGCTGACAGGTGAGTTGCGGCGGCGAACAGGGGAAGCGGGCGGGAGAGAGAGATCTCCCCTCCGTTCCTCCCCGCTCTCCCCCGCAGCTACCCTCCCCGCGGCGGCTCCCGAATCTTCAGGGACGAGCAGGGAGATACTCGGCTAAAGCACATTACTCGAGCGAGTAGTGCTTTAGCGAGTATACTCGCTCATCCCTAATGGCTATAATTACTGTATGCTGTATGTATTGAGTATTAATATCATTTATGGGTAATCATTTCATTATACCCATACTTTACTGAATCATACTTCACTCCATGGTCTTTTCTTCTTCTTCATTTTTTTCCACTCTTCCAATTTCCTCATCTTCTTCTCTATTGAACATATAACACTACAACACAACCTAACTTACTTATATTAGGGATGCTATCGAGCAGGGTTATAGTGCAAACTTTGGCTGTGCAATGTGTGTTGTGCTCAAAGTCACTATGTAGCACTAGGCTAAATGTGGAGAAACAAAAAATAGTAAAATTGCAAACATTTTCCGATAAAAATTTGAGCGTGAAAATTGAAACTATTATTATGCCATCCAAATTGGCACTGTTTATTGATTAGGATATGTCTGCAATAGAGTGACTTGCCAGTTCATATTGCATAACTCAGGATTCTTATGGCGAACCACACCGCAAGGGGTTGAGAGACACATGTGGTGCCCAAGCCACTGGTTGGGGACTAGTGTTGTATAAGATTAACACCAACATGAAATTGCAGAATTTTTTTCCTAGTATTTTGGTTGGTAAATCAGTTCTCAGATCAATCTCTATGGTGAGGATGTGCAATGTGGCTTATATTACATACTGTACCGCAGCAATGCAGTGCCTGATGTTACTTGCGGGCTATCACATTACTGTGACTTTTTACCATGATGTAACAAATAGTAATTATAATACCTTAATAATGACAGGTTTGACTCTTGCAATGTATTCCGTCCCCAAGAAACCACACAGATATTACTTCGGATTTATTTTTCTCTGTGCCAGAGCTTTGTGTCTATGTTTAATAGTACAATAAAATGAATAAATACAGTACATTTTTATTCAAATTAGCTCTATTTGTTGCAGCATCTTTCATTTTAATCCTATATATGGCTGCTTCATTAATGGCTATAACAACCTTCATGTCCGCTATATTTTATAACACTATGAAACGCGTTTCATTACTTTACTCAGGCAGTTTTCCCTAGTCTGTAATCACATTAACATTTTTGTTTGTATGCCATTTCTAAAGATATTTAAACTATATTCAAGTTAGACAAATGATATTTTTAATATCTGAATTCAGGCTAATGCTTGGGAAAGTGGTTTCTAACCTGGCTGAGCGCAGTCATTTGCATGGAGGAAATGAACTCTACATTACATTGTTTTTAATGGTATATATGCACAAAACTTTAAAACCAATATCCCAGCATGAGCTGCTCAATAATTAAGGGCTTACTTTACAGTGTTGGTATAATTCATTTTTGACTGCAATCTTCTGAGGTAATAAATGTTGTTAACACTGTTGAGAGATTGTTCAGGAGTGAAATATTGAATGCAGAAAGAAATCTGGAAGTCAAATAGTCTTTGAATATATTGAACAAAGGCAGCGGGTTGTGCAGCAGCTGGGAACATAAAGATATCTCATGAGTATCTTTCTCTAAATTGCTTGCACATTTATGATAAAGTATTGTGTGAAAATAGTAGGAATATCAACAGATGTGCAGGGAACAAAACAACAAAATAAGAACATGTGTACATGATATGTTTTTACATATATATATATATATATATATATATATATATATATATGAAATTATATATATTTTTTGAGTGTATATATTTTTGCCATGTAATGCGAGCAAAGTTGCTAGAAAAATCTATAATGCTTGGATAGATCAGTGGCAGGAGAAGACCTGGGCGCCAAAGGACACAATGGCTGATACTGGCATAGATATCACACAACTGAAAGAAACATGAAGGGAGCTTGCCTTTAGAGTCACCGAGGGTCGTGAATGACTAAATGGCTAACATCAATACATATATTAAAAAAAAGATCTGGCACCGTGTTCGTTTTGCTGCAAAACTCAGCATGCAGTTACATCTCAGGCAGATAAACAAATGATTAGAGTCAGGGTGTGATTGGATGAATGGTCTTGCCACCTGAGGCCCTAAAAGCAGTTCTATCCTTGGCCTATAGAGAGGCTCTTAGAGGCTCCTTGTGTGTAGTGGATCTCTTTTTCCACTTGTTTAAAGCTTGTTGACCACTAGGCATGCCTCTACAACAAAATTAAAGAGATTTCACTCAGTTAACAGAGGTTGAAAGGGGGCGCATTATTGGAATGTGAGAAGCTGGATGGTCATATTGACAAATTACCTGTCACTTGGGCTGTTTTGTTAAGGGGTGTTGGGACCAGTGAATGCATGAGGATATGTACACAAGACTGGGCTTAGGATACTCTTGACAGACCACCAGTAGAGAGGATTGTCTGATCATCCAACAAACATGAGAAGCTCCAATTGTTTCATTGTCCAACATCCAGAGAAAGGTGGAACCATCATTACAGGCCCCTGTGTCTGTCAGAACCATTTCTGGGCACTTGGCTAAAGGACATTTTGTCTCACGGCATCCATTATGTGTACTGGCTTTTACACCCACCGTCACTGACCTCTGTTTGCATTGGAGTCATCAATGATTAAACTGGACTATTATGGAGTTGTCATCAGAGACAAATCCAGGTTTAGTTTGGGCACTGAAAAAACATATGAGAAGTTCCTATTTGAAAGAGGTTGTCTCTTATTGGTTAGCAGTACCTAAAGTTTCCAGGCAGCACCTGGACTTATTTAAGTCCAGTTGCTAGCCATCTTTTAATGGGGATCTACATGTTGTTAGAGTAAATAAACCACAAAGTGTACGACACCTTTAGTCTGTTACTCTAATTGAAAAAGTAAAACTAATGAAATAATAACAGAGTTAGAATGTTTATTTAATAGGAATATATAATATGATGTATAGTATTGGATTTATTTATATAAGAATAAAGAAATAATCTAAGACATAAAAAAAACCTCTCCTGCATACCTGCTACTGACTTATTATTAGTCCCTCAATAATGAATGAGCTTTGTACGTCAATGTAATAATCCATAGCCTGTATATCTGCTAATAGGAAAGATATAGTGCACTTTGCAGCCACTGAATCCATTTGGTAATAGGTAGCTGTGCACAGCTGATAAACCTGATCATCTTGAACTACAGCACAAAATGTTAAAGTGAATTTCAGCAGGTTGGATGAAAGCTGTGCTAAATGAATACTTCTGAAGTATAATCATAAAGCGCTTTCAAGCTAAAATGGACTATTAAATCTAGGTTACTGTTAACATTTGTAGATCTGTTCGGTTAGATTGAGATTTTAATGTAATTTTAAAAAGGAGTGAAGAACGAGAAAGGATTTTAGCTATAAAACGTGTGTAACATTGTTAAGTTCATGCTAATACTATTATTTTAAAAAGGGGCAAAAACGGTTTCCAAAGAGCAAGATTAAGATTCAAGAGATGGAACTAGCTGCACGACTTCCAGCAGTGAATATGAGAAGCATTATAATTATGACTATCATTTTCGACAGAAATAACAATTCACCAACTCAGTTAATTACTTTTGCTCAAATGTATTTTACGGATTAACACTATATGCCCAGAATAATTTCAGAGGATTGCAATGCTACGGCAGGCAAGCTGAAGGAAGAGTGGGCTGAAGAATTTGTCATCAAATCACAGTGCAATTGTATGTACTTTGAAGTTTGATGTTACTAGTGGCATTTTTTTTACATTATTATTTAGAATGCGTCTTTACTATTTTGTATTTTCATTACTTAGTCTTTATCCAACCTAAACACATACATTTGCAGTAGTGACATAGCTAATAACTTATAGACCCAGGTAGAAATCTTTAGGCTTTGGTCAGCCAGTAAAATAGAAGTGTATATGCTTCACTGACTTTTCATTTAGCTTACAGCTAGAACAGTGGTTGGCACAATGCCATTCAAAGCCTTATAAAACAGTGACCCACATGGTAATGCAGCAATATTACTAATGGTCAATGTCTTCAAATACCGTATAACAAATCTATATTGTGCCAAAATAGATTACAGTGTCAATATTAAGTGCTTCTAAATGTTATACAGTATTTGGAAGCACCACACATTGCAAAAATAATAGTGACATATTATCAAATATATTGGAAGTTCTAATAATAATATAATAGCATCAAGCAGTTTGATTACTGTTTATTAGTACCATTTGTTGCACATGTAAAAGCTGCATATACTGTCAGTGGCTATATATTACTGTAATGTAGTGCCACATAGCGTTAATATGAAATTGCACTGCAGTCTCAAAGTGCCCATACAATAGTGCCAACCTCACTAATTCTAGATACAGCAGTGACTACAAAATGTCCTAGGAACAGTAGTGCTCATATTGTGACATATTTGCCAACACTGTCTTCTATACAGCTTTGTCCATACAATGCCTCAACCAATGTCACTGTATGTTCTTTCTGTGATCACATGCTTTCCAGTCTGTCCATCTTCTTCTGCTAAAACTAGGAAACTACATAAAAGAGCCTTACAAGTGATTCTTACATGCATCTTTATAGTCATGCAAAGTTGAATGCTGTCCCTTTGTACCAGCAATCGAGGAGGTCTGAGCATCCCATCAATCAAAATTTCTGACATGTCACTATGACATAAAAAAGCATACAATCTAGAAAATATTTGTATATTAGTGTCCCATCTTCATATTGCTTTTGATTTATTTTATGTTAGTTGAAGTTAAGTTTTATTTATTCAAAAGCAGTGGGTTAAAAAGTCGGGGAACTATGTCACTATGACATGTCAGATGTTTATAAATTCAGTGTACTAAATAATAGGTGCCCTTCAACTGTCTGTGTGGAAAGAGATGGAGAATTTTGTGCAAGCTCTGACCCTTGAAAAATATATATTATGAAATTAATCAGCACAGAATTCGCAAACTATTTAAATACATAAAGCAAAAGGACAATGGTACTATCCACTTCCTTACTCTAGACCACCAGGACTCTTAAATTCCACCGATACTATCCACTTCACTGCCCTAGACCACAAAAGATTATATCTGAATGTACTAATGCCACTATTGTTTGTGTTGGGCATACATCTGGCACAGTTTATAGATGTATGTTTGATGGTTACGTTGGCATTATTAATGGGTATGCTCTGACTGAGCATTTCCCTGGGGTGCTCTTGCTTTTTAAATATGAATTTATGTACACTACACTGTTATTATTTACTTGTATACTATGGCATGATTACTTATATGTACTATATAGTGTTAGCTGGACATTACAGTTAAATTATTTATGTCCATTATATATTAATAGTTGTTACTCTATTTCATAGCATCTATTTCAGTGTTTGAGTGTGTACATACCACATATGCATAACTGTACCTTCCATGCCAACCTTGATAGGTTCTTAGGTATGACCCTGCAATAAGCAGCCACTTGGACTGTAGGTACGGTAAGTACGGTATATTTTCCTTTTAATTATATCTTCCTTCTCTGTGGTCAGGGATTAGCAAAAGTTATAGTTCTAATCAGTCTACATCAGTGGTATTCTGGGACAGTAATGGAAAGCTGGGACAGTGTCATTGCCTCCTGGATTCTTTTTCGTCCTTAAGAAGTTGATTGCTGCATGTTTCTCCAGAGCCATACGGTAGCCCACCCACCCCCTCCCGATGATGTGATCTAAAATGAAGAATTCGACTTTATTCTTATGTCGTAGGTTGAATGTCAAGTATGAAAGACATTGGATAAATTCAAAACAACAGGGATGCTGTTTTAACAAATGTTAGTTATTCCCTTTATTCACTGTCCTTAATATGAAATAGAAAAGTTACTATCACAAAGCATATTACATTTCTTCAATTATATAAATCAAAGCTTAACAGACAAGCTTTATAACATTGCAAAAGATTATGCAAAATACTCAGCAAGCACCTGGACGCAATTACATGATATGGATCATTAAACATTATGGCATCTGCAAGAGAAATGTGTGCAGATTATGTTGACTGCATTATATCTTAGAAGCATTTCAGTCCACCACAAAACCATTTATTAATTTTTCTTTAAAGATTGTATAGACAAAAAAAGTTCAAAGAGATAACAGTGACTTTAGGTAACACGACTAAAACATTATATCATGCAAAAATCATATGTATAGAACCAAAATCTCCTTTGGAAGGGTATGCCCTAGAGTCTCCACTTGTTCTGACTATTGCCTGTTTTCCAAATTGAGAAAATAAAGAGAAAAAGAGGTAAAGAGAGTGAGTAGCAGGGCAAAATCAGGGCTGGCGGTCTTGCTACTCACTCCCCCTATCTCCTTTTCTCTTTATTGTAGCAGGGGATTGTACCTGATGTTAGGAGACTAGGTTAGGAAACTGGGATTATCGCATCCCCTGGATCAGCTCTATAATAGTTGAGGGATCCCAGTACTAGTGGTAGCTGTACTTCTACCTATTAGAGCTATCTCTGTCTGAGGATTAGTTTGTTCTCTCAGCCTTTGGATAGCTATGCTTTTGCCTGAAGTGGTCATCGCATCTTCTGGCTCTATGGGTCACTTTAATATTGTTCCTCAGATGGTTCCTCCTGTCTGAGAGCAGTAGGCCTTAATGGGTGATTTGGGCTTTTTTAGCACCCAGATTTACTAGCTATAGCCTTACTTTTGGGCTTATTATACCTTTGCTTTAGAGGTTATCGCACCTTTTTGCTTTAAAGCTCATTTTTGTGTATTGTTCCTCAGATAACTGTGAGATTTAGTTTGGTTCATAGACTTTGGTTCATTCTGCAGATGCCTTTAAGGCCTTCAGAAGAGAACATGCTGTCCTGGCCATGAACCATGTGCTGACTTGTAAAGTCACGTACATTTGCAATCTGTAAAAACAATGTTTATTTGCCAAATTATCTTGAAAATGGTGTCAGGATGCGCTAAGAATTGCTGAGTGTGTAGGGCTTATCCTTTAATTGTGCTGTTTGTCCACCACCTCCAAATTCTAATGTGTTTACGCCAAATGTGATATTCTGAGCTTGGGAAAGTTATTTCTTAGCCAATAATGTATACACCCTTATATCTTACTTATATGTCATTTGTATAATCCTTCCAATATCTATATGTTGATGACACCTTTCCTGTCTTCTCAATAAAACTTAGGTGTTGGGTGCCTGGTTCACCAGACTCTCATTGCCATTAACTATATTCGGATGTCTTGTCTGAGTTTTAGTTAAGGGTTAAGTCACTGGTGACTCTTGTATTTGATTTTACCTGATTTAGGTGTATTTCTTTAAAATTCTCTGACATAACTCTTCCTGTCTGAGAGCAATAGTTTTCAAGGGTGTTGCACCCACTTTTTGTACAAATTGACCTTATGGTTCCTGATGAGTTGTAGGTCCAACTGAAACACGTCCAACCTCTTTGTACCTCCTCATTTTCCTTTTGCGTATAGTGAGGACTCCTTCTGGAGTTTTCACGATGCTTTGAACTCTAATACACTATTATTAAATTCCTTTTACTCTGGTTTTGCCTACGGCTAGTTGAACATGCTCTGACTGATAGCGATATCTGAGTTCTGCAGCTGGGTCAATTTGGAAAACAGGCAATAGTCAGAACAAGTCGAGACTCCAGGACATTCCTGATTTCTGGCATCAGAACCTATAGGGTATATCTAGTTTTAACCAGCCAAGGTCCCATTCCCACTTAGAAATTACACTTATACAAGAATAGTTGATAGGACAACAGATATCTTTCCAGAGGGCCTCCTCAGTCATCCTTTGATTATAAGAGTCACAACACAGATATTCCTACTCTTTTGTGATATCTACGGTATATATGTTATATGCCACCTTGACTCAGGGTGTGGCATCTTGTCTGTCTTGTTTGCCTTGATTGTCTGTAGGATTTAGTTTTTTATTGGAAATAGAAATTAAAGTTAAGTTTTAGGGTACTCTCCTGTGATTGGGCTTCGTATAAATTTGAGTCCCCTCTGCCCCAGTGAATTCTTTGTTGAAAACTCAGGTACGCTTTAAGGGCCTTTTCAGCTTGCTCTGTATATACTAAAAGCAGGGTCAGCAGTGAAACTATAGAATTACATCGCAAGGTAACATACCAAGCACACAACAGTTTCCCATCTGACTCAGTTTTTTTATGTCTAAAAATATATAACAAAATATTAACATAGAATTCACAAAATGTCTGAAGATTTCCTGTAGTATCTGGCAACAATATATTAGCAGTAGATTTTTAAAATCCTGTAATTTACAAGCTAGGGGCTTCGTGGATTGAACATGTTTTTACAGCACATCCCACAGAAGCTCAATGGGAATGAGATGCAAGTAATTTGAAGACCATATCAACATTATGATTGCTTTCTCGTGTTCCTTGATTCCTTTCTGAGCAATGTATGCAGTATGGCAGGGTGCATTATCCTGCTGAAAAGCATACCATTGCCACGAAGGTGTATACTTGGTCTTCAACAATGTCTAGTTAAATTGTACATGTCAAATTAACATCCAATCGAATGCCAAGACTCATTGTTTCCCAGAAGACACTGACCAGAGCATCAGAACTGTCTTGATGAAGTTTTTTTCTTTTACCTGGGGAAAAGATAGAACTATGGAAAGAAGTCATGATTAATCACATTTTTGTGTCTACTTCTGATACTCACAAGTTCAAAACTGAAGCTTTTATTGGCAAACAGATCAGCATAGATAATCTGACAAGTCTGCAGCTTAACAACAAGCTTTAATGCACCGTTTTCTGACATGGCAAGCATTAACTTTTTGAGCAATTTGTGCTACAGTAACTCTTCTGTGGCATCTGAGCAGACTTGCTAGCCTTCGTTCCTCATGCTCATTAAGTATCCATGATTCTGTTGCTGGATTACCAGTTGTTCCTCCATGAATCACATTTGGTATGTACCAACCACTGCACACTGGAAACACCTTACAAGACCTGCCATTTTTAAGATGTTCTAATCCAGACAACTAGCCATCACAATTTGGCCGTTGTCAATATCCATTTTTCCTGCTTCCAACACAAGATCTTCAAGAACAGGCTGCTTACTTGCTGCCTATTTTGTCCCATCTGTTGACTGCTATCATTGTCATGATATAATATTATTAATTTTTCCTGCTCCTGCCCTGGCTGACCCTCACCACACAGGCAAACAGGATCTCATTATTAAGCCGTTTGGGACCCACCAATTGCTTGTATGTTCTAAAAACCAGCTAAACTGACAAAGAGGTTCTTCCTGAAACGCGTTTTCATAAGCTGATCACGTACTTCATTAAATAAAAGTTTTCCACACATCTGGTCACTTCCTACTTGCTTTAACCTGGAGTGTTGCGCCTTCTCCACTGCCAGTTTTTTAGTCCTATTCTCTTACTCTGTCATCTGGTCAGGCAGCCCCTCCACTATTGAAGTTACTCCTTCACTCTCTTCACAACGTATGTAGTATCATTATTCACAACAAACACAACTGTACAGGTTTTGCTCCACCCCTCTTTTTCCTCCACGTCCACCTAAAATAGATATGACCATTATTGAAATGTTCTTTTTGCTTTTTGTGGTAATGATAGATGAAATAGATAGATAGACATGAAATAGATATGAGATAGATAGATAGATAGATAGATAGATAGATAGATAGATATGATTAAGTTAATTTCTGAAATATAATAGTAAATTAACATGTTAAGTTGATACTATGCATCAGATCCCAGTAAAATTGAAATAGGAATTGTTCACTCACATCACTTATAATAAGACATAGTTAGATATTCATTGAAATTCTGTTCTGAATTACCCTGCGTTTAATTACAATGTCATCCTGAATAAAACATGTTTAATCAGAATGTCATATAATGGATCGTTCTTATAGGCTACTCAAGTGAATGATTTACTAAAGCCCAATTAATCTGAAACTGGGAATTAATAATGCAAGAAAAATATATTGTCAACTTCATGACACACACATCATGATACATTTCAAGGCAAATCAAAAGTATTCATTTGCAATAATGGCACATCAAAGGATCACATGAAAATTATGCTTAAGACCTTTCTTTTTGTTCTTGCCTAGGAATGAGTTAAAGAATGATGCTTGTACCATTAAGAATGACATTTACATCCTTGTATAACCTTCGTCAAACTAGCTAATTGTGTTTCATATGACTTCTTAACTAAAAGAAATAAAGTGAAATATTGTACAGCTGCCTAAAAGGGAATAACAGCAAATTAAGCTCCGTTTGTAGGCTTTAGTGCAGATTCTGCATACTGTACAACCCTGGACAATAAAGCAGAGCGTGCTGTGCTATTTAATTCTGGAGACCTCCGGACAACATATCCAAAGTCAGACTGACCCCATTATAGTCAACAAGGTCTATCCATCTGCTCTTTGGGTCCACCATCTATAAATGGTCAGTAATAGGCAATCAATATGTAAGATTGTTCTTGGTCGCAGTTAGACAGAATCTTGCCTTAAAAGCTAATTTCACAGATAAGAAGGCAGATATTCTTTCTACCTCTGTGCAAAAAGTATCCAGGCCTGTATACTTGTTTAAATTTGTAACATTTATTTTTATGTTGTAACTTTATACTTTTTTAAATCGTATACCATGAGACTGAGTTAATTTGGAGCCTTTCCATAACAGGTGAAACCACTGCCAAGTTTACACACTCAGGACATATTTGCTGCTGATCTTAGTTTCTCACTAGGACCCTGGAAAACTTTAGTCTGTACTGTACATCTTCCAGAAATCAGATCCAGAAAATGGCTGTAAGGAACGGTGAGGATCTGTCCCCTAAACCAGCTCTCTTAGATGATACTGTACCATACAACTTTCTACTGTCCTCTGACCTTTCTAGAACATTACAATAACTTATATAATTTTTACTCCTCCCATCAGCTTAGTGCTCATTGGCTAAACTGGAAGAACTGAGTTACTGTGCTGTGTTTCCAGACTGTTCTATACTTCTCTAAATAAATCTCTGTGCTAGCCACCACTTTAAAGATGAGACATTGCACAAGATATTAAAAGCCTATTTAAAGTCACATTTCTGCAAGTTTCAAGAACTATCAGTGCAATTTTGTAGTAACATTTCTAAGACTGAAAAATAATAGATAGATAGATACAATTGATTGATTCATTGATACTCAGGCCACTCCAATCACAATTTTCAGTACTTCTTTTATTTCTTTAGATTAGTAGATGGGGAAACCTGTATATGATATCTAAAAGCAAAATGAATTACATAGTTTGCTTTCGGCTATTAATATGGAACAGAATAAGCAAGAGGTAACATTAAGATTTTAGTCATAATGTTCATAAAATTCCTAATGTTGACACAATGCTTTAGACAGGTAGGGCAGTAATGCTAATATCCAAAATGAGACCTTCATTTTTGTGAATGTGTATTAAAAGCGAATGCTAATAATAATAATGGTAAATCATCTAAGCAGAATTAAATTCTAGATTTAAAATGGTAAAGTATGAACTACTTTTCTTCTCTACTTTTTTGGCATGCTTCTACAGAAATGATGAATAGCCTAATCCTGTCATGAAGTATTTATTTCCAAATGAGAATGTATACAAGCTTTTCCGTTTAAGCCATAGACATTGATGGCATGATTAGTCTAAAAATATGACACCATGGACATATGCCAAATAATGTATAATTTCTGACTTAGCCATGCCAGGAAAGATTCCATTGTGACAGAATTATTCTGAACCATATAGGTATTCAGAAAATTTCCCCAGATCATTTAAAAAATATTTCAGCCTCGTTATTGTTCGTAGAATGAAAAGACATACAAATTTGCAATATACACTCTTGTATCAATTCTTCATGAATAAAAAGATTATATTGAAGAAGCCTGGGAAACATTGGTAGGAGTCTGATATGCTTTTTTTCTAACAGTACTTCAAATCCTTTGTTTTCCCTTTACACTGTGATGAAAAAAGGTACATTATAAAATTCTGATTGCATGCAGTCACCGCTAGAGTAAGCTAACTGCATATGTATTAATACAACTAGCATTGAATTGTAAAAAGATGTTTGTGTTTTTTAGCACCATAATTACCTCAAAGGTGCTAAATGCCTTGCTTCTATAGTGGGCACAAGTTGTTTATCCTCTTAATCACCTGCCTATTTTAGATCTTAATGGCCAACCGATTTTACCGTTTTATTCACTGTTGCATTCTAAGGCCTCTCACACAGGCATGTGCAAAAATGCTGTGTTTTTCAACGCTGCGTTTACTGCATTTTTAGCAACATTGGCATGCATTTTGACTGCATTTTCAGCACAGCTGAAAACATAGCCGAGGGAGCTGGAAACTTTTTTCAGACTTGCTGGCATAGCAACCTGCGTTTAACGCTATAAAAACGCAGTACAAAGTTGTGCCACATTTTCAGCACTGCTGAAAACGCAGTCCATTCACTTCAATGGGAGGCTCACAGCTGAAAACGGCCAAGAATAGAACATGCAGCGCTTTCCAAACCCAGCGTTGGAAACACTGCGTTTTCAGGCTTGTGTGAGCAGCCCCATAGAAATGAATGGGAGCCTTGTACAGCGTTTTAAGCACTGCTGAAAACGCAGCGAAAAACGCTTTACGAAAACGCCTATGTGGGGGCAGCCTATGGGCTCAGTCAGACGGGCGGTTTTTCGCGCAATTTGCGCATGCGTCCGGCGATTTTATAAAACCATTGCTTTGCAATGGTATCGGACACATGAGCGCTTTTTATGCGCTCGTCCAATAAATTATAGAACAGAAATCGCAGATCGCACCTATCTGCGATTCCTGTTCTCTTCTCTATATGCGCCCAATGGGGCCGGTGGCAGCAGCGCCGACCCCATTGAGAACATATAGTAGACAAATCATTCTTCTCTGCCACAGCTGTAACAGCTGTGGCAGAGAAGAACGATGTTTGCCCATTGAATTCAATGGAGCCAGCAATACAGCCGGCTCCATTGAAAGCAATGGGCTGCCGGCGAGCGCGGGATGAATTTTCAGGAAGGGCTTAAATATATAAGCCCTTCCCTGCAATTCATCCAGAAATGTGTAAAAATAAAAAATATATATATACTCACCTGGTCCCGGCAGACGGAGTTCAGCCGCGGCCGGCGACAGTTCTCCTGAACTGCTCTCTGTAGTATTCAGCAGCCGGGGAATTAAAATCCCCGCCTGCTGAATGAGCTGCCTCTGATTGGTCACAGCCTGACCAATCAGAGGCAGCTCTCACTCATACCCATTCATGAATGGGTGTGAGTGAGAGCTGCCTCTGATTGGCTCAGCGCAGGGACCAATCAGGGGCAGCTCTTACTCACACCCATTCATAAATTCATGAATGGGTGTGAGTGAGAGCTGCCTCTGATTGGTCAGGCTGTGACCAATCAGAGGCAGCTCATTCAGCAGGCGTGGATTTTAAATCCCCGGCTGCTGAATACTACAGAAAGCAGTTCAGGAGAACTGTCGCCGGCCACGGCTAAACTCCGTCTGCCGGGACAAGGTGAGTATACATTTTTTTTTTATTTTTACACATTTCTGGATGAATTGCAGGGAAAGGCTTATATATTTAAGCCCTTCCCGAAAATTCATCCCGCGCTCGCCGGCAGCGCATTGCTTTCAATGGAGCCAGCTGGCTCCATTGAATTCAATGCGCAGGACCGCTCCGGCCCGTTTCTATTGAAACGCGGCTAGGAGCAGTATTTTCGGGCGATTTTTCGGCCCCGGTCACGTGATTTGCGGATGCGCATCCGTCATGCGATCCGCAAACCGCGGGAAAAAACGCCCGTGTGACTAAGGCCTAAGGGTGAATACCCACTTGCATTTTTCTTGCGCGTTTTTTTACGTGATATTGCAGCATTTTTTTTACGGGATTGTCAATGGGACTTTCCATTTTAAAAACGCATCAAAAATTCCAAAGCACCAACTTGCGATGCGTTTTTAAAATTAGAAAGTCCCATTGACAATCACATTACAAAAACACATTGATATTGCGTGAAAAAAACGCGCTAGAAAAACGCAAGTGGGTATTCACCGTAAGGGTTTCATCACACGTTAGTATTTTTCATCAGTATTTTATAA